>NC_086447.1:845161205-845823705 GCF_028390025.1 Pseudophryne corroboree | reverse complement strand
GTATAAATCTTCTAAGTGCTAAACAAACTTAGATACTAAAAGAAACATACATGCGCCAGCACTGCAGATGGCCTGATTACTGTGACATAAATACCACACCTAGCGTGAGGCAACCAAAGGGAAGAAGAAAGAAGGGGGAAGGGAATAAAGGGAAAGAAAGGGAAAAAACGGGAAAACAACACAATGTGACCATGTTGGTTCAGCGCTACAGCAAACAGAACACTAGTAGAGCTAATAAAGCATTATTACTACTGGACTATATATCACAGTCCTCATTATAACCCTTCAATGAGGGACGAGTTGAGGAGACTGCCACTTGCGACATGCTGGATTAGTGTCCTCCGAAGACATTCCAATTGAGGCGTTCATTCATTCCATTAGGGGATACCGTGTTGAGAACGTGAATCCACCTGCTTTCACTTCTAAGTAACTTGCCGTCGCGGTACCCCCCTCGTATTGAAGTAGGGATATGGTCGATCAAGATATGTTTTAGGTCAGCCAACGAGTGTCCCTCTGCGAGAAAGTGTCGGGCCATCGGTTGATCGGCCACCTTGGACTTCAAAGCTTTGTTGATCGATGAACGGTGTAGTGCCATATGTTCTCGGACAGTCTGTGTGGTTTTCCCCACGTAATACATGTTGCAGGGGCAGATGATAATGTACACCACATGCGTTGATAAACATGATGATGAGTGTTTGATCTTAAAGCTACGGTCCGTATGTGGGTGTTTAAACGAGCTGCCCGTGATCATATGGGTGCAAGTAGTGCACCTAGGGCACTTGTAGCAACCAGCTGGTTTAGTCATGAAGTGGGGCTGCACTTGAGTTTGCTTGTAGCCCGTAATGTCCGTATGGACCACCATATCTCTAATATTTTTGCCCCTGGTAAAAGAGGGCAAAGGTAGTTTTTGTCTAAAGCAATGTGTTTCTTTATCCGTCGCTACTATAGGCCATAGGGCACGGCTTGCTCTTTGAACGACTTGGCTTGAGGTGGTAAAGGCCATTTTCCACGGAATGACAGCTTCATTAGTACGAACTTTAGTAAGTAATAGCTCGCTGCGACTCATGGACAGTACTTCCTCCTTTTGTTGTTTCAAAAGGTTCAAACTATAGCCTCTTGCTAGGAACCTATCGATCGTGGCGTCAATGCCTGTGACAGCGGTGGCAGAGTCGTCAGCAATTCTTGCAACCCTCATCATCTGAGATTTGGGCAGACCCCGTTTGAGGGATTTCGGATGGTAACTTGATGCCAACAGAAGG
This sequence comes from Pseudophryne corroboree, assembly GCF_028390025.1. NCBI lineage: Eukaryota > Metazoa > Chordata > Amphibia > Anura > Myobatrachidae > Pseudophryne > Pseudophryne corroboree. The sequence continues at coordinate 845,822,446 of NC_086447.1, read as the reverse complement.
GTGTTTCTGTCAGTGGGCTTGGAATACACCTTGGTGTGTAACAAGCCAGACTCAAGTGTAACGAGTACATCCAAGTAGTGAATGGCAGAGCGACTATACTGATGAGTGACCTTGATGGTGGAGTCACGATGGTTTATGTCCTCAATCATCTGGCACAGCAATTCTTCACTCCCAGTCCATAAGATGAACAAGTCATCAATATAGCGCATGTAAATTTTGATGTATCGTTTGTACACATCATTGTTGGAAAACATCATGGACTCTTCTTGGAACATGAAAATGTTTGCATAGCTGGGTGCCACGTGACTTCCCATAGCACAACCGGACAGTTGTCTATAGAAGCGTCCGTTGTAGATGAAATAATTTCTAGCTAAAGTTAGTTCCAACAGCTGCATAAACAGATTGATGTCCAGATCGGTGATCTGTTGAGATTCATAAAACGACTTTACTGCCGCAAGACCCAGAGCATGTGGAATGGATGTATATAGACTGTTGATGTCCAATGTACACAATATTCTACCATCGGGGATGTTGCCAATTGCTGATAGTTGTTGTAAAAAGTCAGTTGTATCCTTGATGAGAGTTGGTTGACTAATGACATGAGGTTGCAAGATACAGTCTAAGTACATGGAAATGGGATGATAAAGTGAATTACGAGCCGAGATGATTGGACGGCCTGGAGGATGGATTAGGCTCTTGTGAATTTTTGGGACGGTGTATAAAACAGGGCTGGTTGGAAACGGTTGCTGTAGAGCTTTAAAGAGTTTAGGCTCCAAGTCGCCCCGCAGGTGTGCTGCCTTTAAGATCTCATGTAGTTCCGTCTGATACTGAATGGTGGGATCTCCAGCCAATAGTTGATACACCTCCCCATCAGCAAGTTGTCTGTCAATCTCGGCCATGTAATCATCTAAATTCTGAATGACAATGGCGCCCCCCTTATCGGCGGGGCGCACAATGATATCACGGTAACCCGACAGGTTGCGTAAGGCCTGAAATTCTTGTCAACTTAGGTTGTAATGTGGTTTTAGTTGTGCCTGAACGAATTTCTGAACGGAGTCATCCATTAGTAGCGTAAAGGTTTTGATGGAACTGTTGGAGGATACCGGGTCAAATGTGGAAGTGCTGCGTTTGGACAGAAAAACCTGATTGGGTGTATTCTGCTGCAAGGGTTCTGAGTTCTGGAAAAATTCTTGTAATCTAAGTTTTCTTGAAAATTGGTGCAATTCAATATTCCAATTGAGGTCATTGTGCATGTTAGTAGGGACAAAAGATAGTCCTTTGTTTAGGACTCGCTCTTCGATGTTAGTAAGTTCTCTGGAAGATAAGTTGTAGATTATTTTTTCTTGGTCGTTTGAGAGCTGCCTTCGCCTTTGCCTCTGGTTTTGGCCCCCACGGCGGGTGGCTTGATGCTTGAATTTAACTCTGGCTGGGTTCTGGTATTTATGGCTAAAGGGACCGATGGTCCTTCCAAAGGGTCATCGGATTCACGAGTTGCAAATTCGCTATCGCTGTTTGACGTAGGGGCATCGTGCCCCCTAAGCTCTCTTCTTCTGTGCCAGCCTTGCTTGGAGCCTGGCCCAGCTGTCCTTGCTGGACGACCATCTCCTCCCATCAGCCAATGGTAGACTTGGTTAGAATCGTAATCATTCTGAACCATTTCAAACTTTTTGGTTTTGAATTTTACTAGTTCCTGTTGGTACAGGTCAATTTTTGTTTTAATTGACAAGAGTAAGTCGACGTTGGATGCACTCTTCAGAATCGTGCTGTTAGAAATTTCCAGCCTGGAGATTTTGTCACGTGCTGACTTTAATTCCCGTTCGGATTCTTGTATCACCAGGAGCATTAGATCAAAACTGCATCTGTTGACGATCCCAATCCATTTTTGACAAAAATCAGGGTTATAGCGGCCTATTGTGGGCGCATTCCAGACCCGAAACCCTCGTGGAATCATTTGTTGTCTGTAATATTTGGTTAAAGATATTCCATGCATAAGGTAATCTGTCTCACGCTTCTTTAATTTAATGAGTTGCTCACAGATCTCCTCCACTGATTGTGATAAGTCCTTGTGGGGCCAATCGTCCTTAAATAATATATCCTCCACTTCTTCGTTAGTGAATTGGTGTGTGTAGCCTTTGGTTACCGGTATGCCCTTACATCCCGCAGGGAATGTGGTGCTGGCCATGGTGTGTGGCTGTGCTGCTGTGGTGCTGGTCATATCCATCCTGTGTACATAAGCAGATAGGTGGATGGCTGGTGGATGTAGATGAACCTGAAATGTGTGAACCACAGGACTGGACTCTTTGCAATGGGTGCTCGGTTCCGTGTGGGGGCAGCTGCTCCCAAAAGTACAGTGCTGATACGAACCGTCACTCCGTGCTGGAAAAATTGATAACTGGTGCCCTCAGTAAAAGGATAATAGCAAGCGTGGAGACTGCGGCACTCATATAAATGAACAAGTTTAAATGAACAAGTATTGTTTACTGAAGCATATCAAATAATTACAAATGCCTTAACAAGGCCGACGTTTCGGTGCTGCAAGCACCGTTTTCAAGGCAGGCATGAATACAAAATAAAGGTGCTAACAAGACAGACAAACACAAATAACTCACCTAAATAGGAAGCAGCCATCGCGCCGCAGGAGAGCCGGGACCGGCGTCTGCTTCCGCCAGCCGCAGCTGCGTGTGCGTCACATCTGGTGACGTCAGCCGGCATCCACTCTGGTTACCGTGGCGCCGGCGGATTACATCTGATCCGGAGTTAACTGAGGCACAAATGTCTACCATGATCCATAAATTCCGCTGTAGAGGTTACCCCGCGCAGCTACTCCAACAAGCTAAATTGAAAGTCATGGCATTAGATCGAGCTCAATTGCTACAGCAGGAATCCAAAAGCCCTAAAGCTAGTAAGATTATTCCATGGGTAGGCCAATTTAGCCCCGCCAGTAAAGAAATTAACCAGGTATCTAAAATACTTTGGAATATTGTACAATCTGATCCTGAGCTAGATCTCCATGAAACACGCCTCATGTCTTGCTACACCCGGCGACGCAATATAAGGGACATTTTGGTCAAATCAGATATTACACCTAAACCCCAAATTAGTATGCATTCTAACCCTCGTGGGTGCATTCGATGCACCTGTATTACTTGTCAGTTCATGATTGGTGGCAGGACCTTCCAACATCCTCTCACTGGCCGTTCTTTGACTATCAATTTTACCTTGACATGCTCTTCGAAATTCGTTGTGTACCAGCTTCTTTGCCCCGGTGGGCTGTCAAACATTGGTAAGACCGAACGTATGTTCAAGGAACGTATGGCAGCCCACAGGTCGGCAATTAAATCGGCTATCACGAAGGGTTCGAGCGACCAGCCGGTCGCCCGACACTTTCTGATGGCACGGCATCCACTAGCGGCATTACGCTACCGCATGATCGACCATGTCCCCCCCCTTATTCGTGGGGGCGATAGAGGACATAAATTGTTGGAATGTGAGGTCAGGTGGATCCACCGTTTGGGGACCCTCCATCCGAGGGGACTAAACGAACAGTTAGGTCTGCATGCGCTATTATGAGGATTGTAGTGCCATTAAAGTTTAGCCATTTATTGTATGTCAGTACTATTCTAATTAGTCCGGTGACTATATACTAATCCAATTTAATATATTTATATATGGTATTAGTGCCTTATGTGATGCATTTGCTCAGTTGTTAGTGCTCATTTAGCTGACATTTGTTTCATTGTGTATTTACTTGATTTTTGCCAATATTTTGTTGTACAATATCCATTATGTTATTGCCGGATGCTATTTGTCCATCTTTGTGTCTTTTTTAATGTGTATGTATACAGTGTGCAGTTTTTGTACGATACGTTGCTATGGTGATGGGCACTGGCCGATTGCATCATCACATAGCGCTGACGAGCCTGGCGGGTGCCTGAGCCCCGGAAGCACGTGATGAGCGTCGCACATGCTGGGTATTTAGGTGAGTGCACTTTGTTTGTTTTATATGACCTGATGAAAATGCTATATTAAACTGCATTGAAACGTTGTCCACACCGAGGACTCTACTGCCTATTTGTGTCAGTCGATTGGAGTGCCGCACCAGCCCGTTGTGTATATATATATATATATATATATATATATATATAGCTAGCCCTGAGAAAGGTTCAGTTAAGCAAGATGCGCATTGGCAGCAGCGCCATGCACTGTCTGAACAATGCTAAATATTAATGAATATATAGACACCAGAGCCTATCAATCCTATATGTAATGGTTTACCATTGAGTAGTTTGAAAGCAAATGGTGTAAGCAAGCAATGGTGTTTAATACACAGTGACACACAAATTCTAATAGGACCTAGCAATGTATAAAAATGATTATATTACAAACCTGTGAAATCATATGCAGGAATCCCCGGTATAATCAGTGCTGAACGTAGGGTGGTACGGGGTGGTCTGGAGTACCCTTTAGAAATATGGTGGTGGTCGCAGTACCACTAGCCCACCGCCGGAGCTGCAGGGCGCAGGGTATCTGTCTACAATGAGCATGCAACCCCTGGCAACGAGCAAGAAACCCTTGACAATTAACACGTAACACCTGGCAATGAGCAAATAACCCCTGGCAATGAACATGTAGGGCGGTAAGTTCTACTAGAGGCATTATGTGTGTAAGCGGCACTGGAGCATTATGTGTGTAAGCGACACTAGTGGGGCATTATGCGTGTAAGCAGCACAGCAGGGGGCATTGTGTGTAAGTGGCACTCCAGGGTGCATTATGTGTGTAAGCAGCACTACAGGGGGCAATATGCGTGTAAGCAGCACAGCAGGGGGCATTGTGTGTGTAAGCGGCACTACAGGGGGCAATATGGGTGTAAGCAGCACTAAAGTGCCATGGGGGGCACAAAATTTATAATTCCGCCACTGCGTGTATAGCGTTACCCAGAAGTGCCGGGAACGCTGTCGTCGCCAGGAGAAGATGCAGAAAGCTGCATTTTTTGCCATGAAACCCCTGGCAGCAAATAAATAGAAACCTTACTGTGGGGCATAATTTGTAAGGGGCATTTTTGTGTGTGGGACATAAAATGGTGTCAGTGGCATAATATGTAATAGGCATTACGATGTGTGGTATAATGGGGGTCATCCCGACCCATTCGCACGCAGCGGTTTATCGCTGTGGTGCAAATGGGTGTGGAATGCGCATGCGTGGTGTCCACAGTGCACGTGCGTGACGTTGCCCGGTGACAAGGGACGCCGGATTACGTCGCGTCTTGAGAAGGAAGCGGTCGCAGAGTGGACTGCAAAGAAGATGAACAGGAATAAGGCGGTCCTGGGCGTCTCCACAGCGTTTCCAGCCGTTTTCGGGGAGTGGTAAGGAAAATGCAGGCGTGTCCAGAACGGTGGGCGGATGTCTGACTTCAAAGCCGGCTCCTGCATCGCTGAGAACGTCGCACAGGGTAAGTATGTCCAGGGCTGGTCTACTTGTGCTTGAAATTTTTTAAGCTTAGCAGGGATGCACAAGCGATCGCAGCCCTGCTAAGCTAAAATACACTCCCTCATAGGCGTGGACTATTGATCGCAGCAGCAGCAAAAAGTTTCTGGCTGCGATCAACTCGGAATGACCACCAATATGTAATAGGCATTACGGTGTGTGGTATAATATGTAATAGGCATTACGGTGTGTGGTATAATATGTAATAGGCATTACAGTGTGTGGCATAATGTGTAATAAGCATTACGGTGTGTGGCATAATGTGTAATAAGCATTACGTGTGTGGCATAATGTGTAATGGGCATTACATTGTTTGACATAATGTGTAAGTGGCAATATGGTGTGTGGCATAATGTGGCCATACCTCTATTGTCATGTAGCCACTCCCTTAGTTTTGTGTGACCACGCTCCCTCATAACACATAACACATGAGCACGCCATTTTTACTATCAGTACCACTAAGATAAAATTTGTACTCGCACCACTGGGTATAATCAGTCCTCTATGATGAAACCCGAGGCAGGAAATGTGACTGGTAATATGATTCATGACTAATAAGCACATGAAGTTCATAAACGGTATACAGCATTAATTATTGTAATAAAGACATGTTATCACATTGCAGAGTGACATCTTTAATAATTTTGTGAAAAAGGTTCAGATGTGCATTTATATGCGTTTTTGGGCTTTTGTATTGTGTGATACTGTATCATGATATAAAATATCAAGTGCAATCTATGGGGTATATGCAATAGCGGGCGAATCGCGGCATTAGATCCGCCTCTGTGCGATTCGCCCGCTATCGCCAGCCGCAGCCCTGTCGCCGGGACCCTGGATTCACTATATTCAATGAAAAAACGATTCGCCCCTCCCGCAGGCGGATCCAGGCCAATCGGCGAGTAGTGGGCGTAATGAATTCGCCTTCCCGCCCAAAGCAGCCCTTTATTAGGGCTTGTTTGCTGCATGTGCTCTGCAGCCATTTTGTGAACCTGCAGAGAGGTGTGAGGAGGAGCAGAGCTAACAATTTGGTTGTTTGCTGTGGATATCTTTGGACACCCCAGCAGGCTTTATTCCTGGACAGTCAGGAGGATTCCTGTTACCCCGGAGCAGAGCCATTTTAGGAGCTTTTACTACATTTGTAGGTAAGTACCACATGTGTGTCTGGTGTTGCATGTATGTGTTTGTGTAGTGGGGGTTGCCATGAGGTGTACATGGGGTGTTTGTGTATGTGTGCATGTGTGCAGGTATGTGTATAGCCCCTTGCTTGTGTTGCTGCATTTTTAGGGAGACTTGTGTTTTGGGGTAGTTTTTCACGTTTTTTTTTTTTTTTTTTATTGACTTTTTTGGGTCTTCTATTAGCATTGGTGTACCTCCTGAGTGTGCAGGGATGCTTTCTGGTCATTTTGGGGTGTTTTGGAGCAAGTTTAGTCGACAGCCTGGTCGACATGTGCTGCTGACTGTTTTGCAAACATGTGTTTTTCCGCCTAATTTTGCTGTGGGGTGACTCCTGAGTGTGCAGGAATGCTTTCTGACCATTTTGGGGTGATTTGGAGCAAGTTTAGTCGACAGCCTGGTCGACATGTGCTGCTGACTGTTTTTCAAACATGTGTTTTCCCGCCTAATTTTGCTGTGGGGTGCCTCCTGAGTGTGCTGGGATGCTTTCTGGCCAATTTGGGGTGATTTGGAGCAAGTTGAGTCGACAGCCAGGTTGACATGTGCTGCTGATTGTTTTTCAAACATGTGTTTTCCCGCCTAATTTTGCTGTGGGGTGCCTCCTGAGTGTGCTGGGATGCTTTCTGGCCAATTTGGGGTGATTTGGAGCAAGTTGAGTCGACAGCCAGGTTGACATGTGCTGCTGATTGTTTTTCAAACATGTGTTTTCCCGCCTAATTTTGCTGTGGGGTGCCTCCTGAGTGTGCTGGGATGTTTTCTGGCCAATTTGGGGTGATTTGGAGCAAGTTGAGTCGACAGCCAGGTTGACATGTGCTGCTGATTGTTTTTCAAACATGTGTTTTCCCGCCTAATTTTGCTGTGGGGTGCCTCCTGAGTGTGCTGGGATGCTTTCTGGCCAATTTGGGGTGATTTGGAGCAAGTTGAGTCGACAGCCAGGTTGACATGTGCTGCTGATTGTTTTTCAAACGTGTTTTCCCGCCTAATTTTGCTGTGGGGTGCCTCCTGAGTGTGCTGGGATGCTTTCTGGCCAATTTGGGGTGATTTGGAGCAAGTTGAGTCGACAGCCAGGTTGACATGTGCTGCTGATTGTTTTTCAAACATGTGTTTTCCCGCCTAATTTTGCTGTGGGGTGCCTCCTGAGTGTGCTGGGATGTTTTCTGGCCAATTTGGGGTGATTTGGAGCAAGTTGAGTCGACAGCCAGGTTGACATGTGCTGCTGATTGTTTTTCAAACATGTGTTTTCCCGCCTAATTTTGCTGTGGGGTGTCTCCTGAGTGTGCTGGGATGCTTTCTGGCCAATTTGGGGTGATTTGGAGCAAGTTGAGTCGACAGCCAGGTTGACATGTGCTGCTGATTGTTTTTCAAACATGTGTTTTCCCGCCTAATTTTGCTGTGGGGTGCCTCCTGAGTGTGCTGGGATGCTTTCTGGCCAATTTGGGGTGATTTGGAGCAAGTTGAGTCGACAGCCAGGTTGACATGTGCTGCTGATTGTTTTTCAAACATGTGTTTTCCCGCCTAATTTTGCTGTGGGGTGCCTCCTGCGTGTGCTGGGATGTTTTCTGGCCAATTTGGGGTGATTTGGAGCAAGTTGAGTCGACAGCCAGGTTGACATGTGCTGCTGATTGTTTTTCAAACATGTGTTTTCCCGCCTAATTTTGCTGTGGGGTGCCTCCTGAGTGTGCTGGGATGCTTTCTGGCCAATTTGGGGTGATTTGGAGCAAGTTGAGTCGACAGCCAGGTTGACATGTGCTGCTGATTGTTTTTCAAACATGTGTTTTCCCGCCTAATTTTGCTGTGGGGTGACTCCTGAGTGTGCAGGGATGCTTTCTGGCCATTTTGGGGTGATTTGGAGCAAGTTGAGTCGACAGCCAGGTTGACATGTGTGGCTGATTGTTTTTCAAACATGTGTTTTCCCGCCTAATTTTGCTGTGGGGTGCCTCCTGAGTGTGCAGGGATGCTTTCTGGCCATTTTGGGGTGATTTGGAGCAAGTTGAGTCGACAGCCTGGTCGACATTTTGTAAGGGGCAGCCATTTTGTAAGGGGCAGCCATTTTGTGAGGGTCAGCCATTTATACATGTGTGGTTTTTTTTTTTTATAACAGAGATGTCAAGGGACAAACAAACCCGATCCGCCCCTTCCCCCACCCCCTCGGATATATCCCTGCAAAGCAATGAGGAGTGGGAGCCAACCCAGGAGGCGGATGCGACCGACCAGGCATCTAGTGACCAGCCGCGGTCGTCAAGGGCCCATGAGAAGTCCAAGAAAAAGCCTAGTAAAAAGGTACTTAACCACACCTGCAGACACAAATAGCATCAAACTTTACCCACTGTAGTTTGTGCAATGCCATGCACACCTACTGTAATAGGTGCGCAATGCCAGGGATACTGACACTCACAGGTACATACCGATCTTAATAAAATGTATTTTTATTTTTTTTTAATCCCTAAAGGCAAGAAGCCAGCCAGAGGAGCAGTCGGAGGAGGAAGCCTCTGGTGAAGAAGCAGGACAGAAAAAGCCGCGTGGACCCAGATACACTGAGGCGGAAAACTGTGTCCTAGTGGATTGCGTCGACAGGTCCTACGACGTTTTGTATGGATCAAGGGCACAGAAAACAGCATTTAAGGTAAAGCGGAACATCTGGGAATCCATCGCCAGTCAAGTAACTGCAATTTCTGGAAACCGTCGGAGCACCCAAAATTGCTTGAAGCGGTACAGTGATTGCCGCAGACAGACCAAGAAGAAGATGGGGATTCAGCGCCGACATGAGACAGCTACGGGAGGTGGCCCGGCTCTCAATTTGAAGTGGCTACCCTGGGAGAACGTTATTAGAAGGCGCTTGAACCCTGTCATGGTCGAAGGAGTTCGCGGAGGTGTGGACTCCAGCCGTCCTGCTGGCTTTCTCGAGGAGGAAGAACCGCCCAGAAGACGGAGGAAGGCGGGAGACCAGCCGTCCAAAAGGAGGTCTGATGGTAAGAATACATTCACATGAGCTGTAGTTCCCTTTAAAATTTTTGTATGTGCTAATGTGTTTTTTTTTTTTTTTCAGACAGACCTGCCCAGAGGACATCACCTGCGCACAGGACATCGCCAGCGCACGGACCGTTACCTGTGCAGCAGGCATCGGCAGCAGCGCGCGGACCATCAACTGCGCCGCAAGCATCGCGAGCACACAGATCGTCACCTGTGCGCCACAGTTCGTCATCGCGCAGTTGGTCACCTGTGCACCAGACGACATCAGTGCACAGACTATCACCTGTGCACCAGACACCGTCGGCGACCACACCACAAGATGGGCGCCAAACTACAGCTCCTGCGCGCAGGCCATCACCAGATCGTCGTCTCTCCAGGAGCTCTGGGACTGTGACTGAAGAGCCTCAAGACACAACCCTTGTGGACCCATCACTCGATCTGTTTGAGTCTACAGGGTTAACTGACGAAACTTTTCTTGGGTTTGAGGACAGCCGTGCAGATGTATCCAGCCAGACCCTTGAAAAGTCTTCCGAAACGAGGACAAGTGGAGCTCCTGGAGCAGCGGCATCACAGGATGGAGAAGGTTTGTTTGTTTTTTTGTGTGTGGGGGGGGGGGGCAGTAGTTGTGTAAAGTTTATCAACTTTTCCAAAATTTATTTTGCAAACAGTGGTGCCACGAACCAGCAGCGGACTAGCTTCGGGGGTTGGTTCGTACTTCAGGCCGGATCTCCTACAGGAGTCGTCAGAGGATGACGAGGTGGAAGTGCAGGAGGCTCCAGTTACTACATCCCTGCGTGAGTAAATTGAATTGTGAACCTTCCAAAAAATGTTTGTTGAATTTGGATAATATTGTCTAATTTTCTTTTCAGCTGCCCAAATGAATGTGGTGGCAGACATCCAGGAAGGGCAGAATCCCTCAACTGTTCAGAGGGTTCACACCCTGGCATCAGAGATTGGGACACGCCAGGATACATACACAAATGTTGTGGGAAGCAGACTGGACAACATTGAGAGGACAATGGAGAAAATGTCCAACAATCTGCATGAACTGCAGAAGACTATTTCCGACAGCACGGCCACAATACTACAGATCATAATTGAAGATCGTAGGGAGAATAGGAACATACTTAACATCATGTCCGATTCCTTGGTCAAGCTTGTGGAAAAAACCACATGTTTGGCAGAAAGCAATAAGAACATGTCGGATAGTCATCGACACTCCGCTTCCAGCCAACAGCTCATCGCAACCACACTGCAGATGATCTATGATAAGCTCCCAGAACCAGCTCATCAACACGCTGGTGATCCACCATATCCGCCGTCTCAAGCCACAAGGACGCATCGTACCCTTCCTCAAGTCCCATCCCAGTACAGTCAGTCACAGATGTACCAGGGATATACAGGGATGTACCCCACCCCCCAGATGCCTCCACCACCAGCCGCACATTCTTCAGCAGCATGGGCACCGAGGGCCAGTCGACATACTCCCCAGCCTCCCAGGACATCCACGCCCTATCAGGGGGAAGAAGAGGATCCGGACAGACTTCCACCATAAACCCGGTCGTATTATTTTATTTTATTTTAAATGTTTTTCATGTATCCCTGTCTTCCCCTCCCATTAGTTTGTTGTTTTTCTTACTATTGTTTTTTCTTTGTTGGGCTTCCCCACCCGTGACCGGGTACTACCAAGGAGCTTTGTGTAGGCATACATGCGCGGGCATGTATGCGGGCGCGTGTGGTAACGGATGAAAGCTCCTTGCGGCTACATGTATGATGGGCCAAAGAGCTATTCTGATACCCCCTTTTTCTTCAAAAAATCCTTTTTGTAATGATGTACTGTAGACTTTCATTGTGTGAATTTACTATTCACTAGTCTGTGTTTTTGACTTATTCATAGGATTTGTGAGGAAAAATGAAGTGGACGGAATAAGATTGTGTTGAGCGTACCAAGGTGAGTAGAACCAAATTTAATTCAAGAAACTTTGAACCGCATGCCTTTGTAGAACAACACCGCCCAGCAATGGCTCATGCTGGGCTGTGTTGTTCCACAAATGTTAGCCTGTCAAAGTGCTGACCACTGACGACACTCTTTCACTTTGAATCGCATGCCTTTGTAGAACAACACCGCCCAGCAATGTCTCATGCTGGGCTGTGTTGTTCCACAAATGTTAGCATGTCAAAGTGCTGACCACTGACGACACTTTCACTTTGAACCGCATGCCTTTGTAGAACAACACCGCCCAGCAATGTCTCATGCTGGGCTGTGTTCCACAAATTTTCATTGGAAAAAATGAACAAGTGTGTTTTTACTTTAATATACTTTTTTTTTCCTCTTTTCCCCACAGATATCTATATACACAAGAAAAGAATGTAAAGAAGAACAAACTATTTTTTTTTTTTTTTAATTAACTTTCAAACTTTATTAAATTTTTTATCTTCAATAAACTTTTAAAAATAGAAGTTTCCTGTGGTTTTTATTAAAATTTGTAATGCAGTTGAATTGTATGTAAGATTGCCCAGGGAACATCAGGGGATCTGTCTCTTCACGTCCACACCACTTAGGAAGGATACACCGGAAGATCTGTGGAAGAGAACAGTATGAGCTACCAGATGTGGGTAATAGTGTCACCCTGGGACAGGAAAGAAGAGGTAAATACAGACCACACAACACAAGCGGGTTGCAGCGGCCCAAATGCAACCCTCCTGCACTTGCATCACTACACATCCAAACATTCCCTGATCCAGCATTGCTGTTTCAGGGAATGTTTGGATATGTAGTGACGCAAGTGCCGTAGGGCTGCACTTTGGACATGCCAGGGTGATTTAGGACAAGTGAGTTTTGTTGGTCAATTGCATCTCACCTGAGGTGGTTGTCTGCTACATGGCGGAGGGTCAGGTCCACATCACCAGTAGGTCGCCCATGGAACATCGGGTGAAATGTCGTGTCTCCTCACATCCACGCCACTTGGGAAGATACACCGCAGTACCTGTGGAAGAGAACCGTTTAAGCTTTCAGGTATGGGTGATAGTGTCACTCTGGGGCTGAAAAAGGAGGTACATACAACAGTCCACACAACACAAGCGGGTTGCAGCAGCCCAAATGCAAACCTCCTGCACTTGCATAACTACACATCCAAACATTCCCTGATCCAGCATTGCTGTTTCAGGGAATGTTTGGATGTGTAGTGACGCAAGTGCCGTAGGGCTGCACTTTGGACATGCGCGGGTGATTTAGGACAAGTGAGTTTTGTTGGTCAATTGCATCTCACCTGAGGTGGTTGTCTGCTACATGGCGGAGGGTCAGGTCCACATCACCAGTAGGTCGCCCATGGAACATCGGGTGAAATGTCGTGTCTCCTCACATCCACGCCACTTGGGAAGATACACCGCAGTACCTGTGGAAGAGAACCGTTTAAGCTTTCAGGTATGGGTGATAGTGTCACTCTGGGGCTGAAAAAGGAGGTACATACAACAGTCCACACAACACAAGCGGGTTGCAGCAGCCCAAATGCAAACCTCCTGCACTTGCATAACTACACATCCAAACATTCCCTGATCCAGCATTGCTGTTTCAGGGAATGTTTGGATGTGTAGTGACGCAAGTGCCGTAGGGCTGCACTTTGGACATGCCAGGGTGATTTAGGACAAGTGAGTTTTGTTGGTCAATTGCATCTCACCTGAGGTGGTTGTCTGCTACATGGCGGAGGGTCAGGTCCACATCACCAGTAGGTCGCCCATGGAACATCGGGTGAAATGTCGTGTCTCCTCACATCCACGCCACTTGGGAAGATACACCGCAGTACCTGTGGAAGAGAACCGTTTAAGCTTTCAGGTATGGGTGATAGTGTCACTCTGGGGCTGAAAAAGGAGGTACATACAACAGTCCACACAACACAAGCGGGTTGCAGCAGCCCAAATGCAAACCTCCTGCACTTGCATAACTACACATCCAAACATTCCCTGATCCAGCATTGCTGTTTCAGGGAATGTTTGGATGTGTAGTGACGCAAGTGCCGTAGGGCTGCACTTTGGACATGCCAGGGTGATTTAGGACAAGTGAGTTTTGTTGGTCAATTGCATCTCACCTGAGGTGGTTGTCTGCTACATGGCGGAGGGTCAGGTCCACATCACCAGTAGGTCGCCCATGGAACATCGGGTGAAATGTCGTGTCTCCTCACATCCACGCCACTTGGGAAGATACAACGCAGGACCTGTGGAAGAGAACAGTATGAGCTACCAGATGTGGGTAATAGTGTCACCCTGGGAATGGAAAGAAGAGGTACATACAGTCCACACAACACAAGTGGGTTGCAGCGGCCCAAATGCAACCCTCCTGCACTTGCATCACTACACATCCAAACATTCCCTGACCAGCATTGCTGTTTCATGGAATGTTTGGATGTGTAGTGACGCAAGTGCCGGAGGGATGCATTTTGGACATGCCAGGGTGATTTTGGACAAAGGGAGTTCTGGGCAATCCATCTCACCTGTGTTGACACGCCGACTGCAACGATCTCCGACGAACCGAAGGTACCTGTCAAAAAAATCATACTCACCTTCCAGCGTCCAGAGGTACATCCAGGTCCAGAGAGATAATCCACGTACTTGGCAAAACAAAAAAACGCACACCGATCCAGCGGACTAATGAAAGGGGTCCAATGTTTTCACATCATACCCCTTTCTCCCAAAGGCCGGGACAAATTTTAAACATGTTTTTATTGGTGTTTTTTTTTTTGGGAATAGCAGATCTATTTATAATAGAAGGGATTAGGTACTTTTTTTTTTGGGGGGGGGAGGCACAAATATAATTTATATATTTTTTAAAATAATTTTTTTATTGCTGGAACGGTAAAATCAGGGAAAAAAATGGCGTGGGGTCCCCCCTCCAAAGCATAACCAGCCTCGGGCTCATTGAGCTGGTCCTGGTTCTAAAAATGCGGGGAAAAAATTGACAGGGGATCCCCCGTATTTTTAAAACCAGCACCGGGCTCTGCGCCTGATGCTGGTGCCAAAAATACGGGGGACAAAACGAGTAGGGGTCCCCCGTATTTTTAACACCAGCATCGGGCTCCACTAGCTGGACAGATAATGCCACAGCCGGGGGTCACTTTTATGCCGTGCCCTGCGGCCGTGGCATCAAATATCCAACTAGTCACCCCTGGCCGGGGTACCCTGGGGGAGTGGGGACCCCTTCAATCAAGGGGTCCCCCCCCCAGCCACCCAAGGGCCAGGGGTGAAGCCCGAGGCTGTCCCCCCCCATCCAATGGGCTGCGGATGGGGGGGCTGATAGCCTTTGTGTTCAAAAAAAAAGATATTGTTTTTTCCATTAGTACTACAAGTCCCAGCAAGCCTCTCCCGCAAGCTGGTACTTGGAGAACCACAAGTACCAGCATGCGGGAGAAAAACGGGCCCGCTGGTACCTGTAGTACTACTGGAAAAAAAATACCCAAATAAAAACAGTACACAGACACCGTCGACAGTAAAACTTTATTTCACACTACCGACACACACATACTTACCTATGTTCACACGCCGACATCGGTCCTCTTCTCCATGTAGAATCCACGGATACCTGAAAAGCAAAGTTCAATATACTCACCTCAGGGTCCAGAGATAAATCCACGTACTTGGCAAAAAAAGAAAGCGCATTTACCCGCACCAAAAACGGACTGAAAGGGGTCCCATGCTGACACATGGGACACCTTTCCACGATTAAGATCTGTCAGTGACAGCTGTCACTGACAGGTCTCTAAGCCAATCAGGAAGCGCAACTTCGTTGCGCTCACCTGATTGGCTGATCGCTGTGACAGCGCATCGCACAGCTCCCTCCATTATATTCAATGGTGGGAACTTAGCGGCTAGCGGTGAGGTCACCCGCCGGTCAGCGGTGACCGGCGGGTGACCCCACCGCTAGCCGCTAAGTTCCCACCATTGAAAGTAATGGAGCGGCTTTGCGAGGCGCTGTCAGAGTACAGACGGCGTCCAGCCAATCAGGTGAGCGTGGCAGTAGCGCTTCCTGATTGGCTGAAGGGACATCAGTGACAGGAGTCACGTGATGTCCCGGCATTCGGGGAGAGGGGTCCCATGTGTCAGCATGGGACCCCTTTCGGTCCGCAGGTCCGGTTGTTCGTTTTCTTTTTTTGCCAAGTCCGTGGATTTATCTCTGGAGCCTGTTGAGGTGAGTATATTGATCTTTTATTTTCAGGTATCCGTGGATTCTACATGGAGAAGAGGACCGATGTCGGCGTGTGAACATAGGTAAGTATGTGTGTGTCGGCAGTGTGTAATAAAGTTTTACTGTCGACGGTGTCTGTGTCCTGTTTTTATTTGGGTATTTTTTTTCCATTAGAACTACAGGTACCAGCGGGCCCGTTTTTCTCCCGCATGCTGGTACTTGTGGTTCTCCAAGTACCAGCTTGCAGGGGAGGCTTGCTGGGACTTGTAGTACTAATGGAAAAAACAATATCTTTTTTTTTGAACACAAAGGCTATCAGCCCCCCCATCCGCAGCCCATTGGATGGGGGGGGACAGCCTCGGGCTTCACCCCTGGCCCTTGGGTGGCTGGGGGGGGGACCCCTTGATTGAAGGGGTCCCCACTCCCCCAGGGTACCCCGGCCAGGGGTGACTAGTTGGATATTTGATGCCACGGCCGCAGGGCACGGCATAAAAGTGACCCCCGGCTGTGGCATTATCTGTCCAGCTAGTGGAGCCCGATGCTGGTGTTAAAAATACGGGGGACCCCTACTCGTTTTGTCCCCCGTATTTTTGGCACCAGCATCAGGCGCAGAGCCCGGTGCTGGTTTTAAAAATACGGGGGATCCCCTGTCAATTTTTTCCCCGCATTTTTAGAACCAGGACCAGCTCAATGAGCCCGAGGCTGGTTATGCTTTGGAGGGGGGACCCCACGCCATTTTTTTTTCTGATTTTACGTTCCAGCAATAAAAAAAAAAAAAAATAAAAAAATATTATTTTAAAAAATATATAAATAATATTTGTGCCTCCCCCCCCCCAAAAAAAAGTACCTAATCCCTTCTAATATAAATAGATCTGCTATTCCTAAAAAAAAAAAAACCAAAAAAAACATGTTTAAAATTTTTTAATTTGTTTTCACCCTCCAAAGTGTGGCGGAGTGAAAATCGCGAATTTGCTGTCTAAAAGCACTGCAGGCGAATTTCCAAACTTGAATTGAATATGCTGGAGGCGAATTGCAGCATCTGTACCATTGCAGAAAAGGCGAATTCGGAAAAAGGCGAATTGAGAAAACGCGAATTTTGACGGGCCGTTTTTTTGCGAAAAATGACTGCACTGCATAGGCGAATTGATTTTTGGAGGCGAAAACGGCCCGGAATTCGCCTTTTTTGCCAATTCGCCCGCTATTGCATATACCCCATATGTTAAGGGTAATCTCAAGTGAATTTAATTACATTGGCATTGGGAATATACCCCCTCCATATATCCCCTCCTTCTGAGATGTAAAAACCTACATTAATTGTCATCAAGATTAAAGTATTACATACATAAATAAAATGGTTCCCGGTGTACTATAACAAAAGAAATCATACAATTGTAGGACACACAAGGGACCATTTGTATATATATATATATATATATATATATATATATATATATATATATATATATATACCAGGTTATCTTCAAGACCCTAATGAGGGTCTCAAATAGAGGGCACTCACCAATCAGTTTCCATAGATAAAAAGATTTATTTAGACCATTGAAGTCATCACATACATGTCGACGTTTCGGCTTCGCAGAGCCTTTCTCAAGACCACCACAGGAGACATCTATTCAGCACGCCAGAGAGCAGCTGAACAGATGTCTCCTGTGGTGGTCTTGAGAAAGGCTCTGCGAAGCCGAAACGCCGACATGTATGTGATGACTTCAATGGTCTAAATAAATCTTTTTATCTATGGAAACTGATTGGTGAGTGCCCTCTATTTGAGACCATCATTAGGGTCTTGAAGATAACCTGGTATATGTGGAGGTTTATATAGGCCTCCTTGAGGTGCACCCCACTAATGACTGTGATATAGCTGGGAGTGCGGACATCTACAATGCAATATATATATATATATATATATATATATATATATATATATATATATATATATATATATAGAATATATGAACTCTTTTGAGTTATGGAAATCTGATTATATATGGCAGTGGTTCACGAACTTTTTTGAATCAAGGCACCCTAGAGTATCAGAATTTTTTTCATGGCACCTCTAGGCCAGAAGTTTCTTATTGATAAATTTAGAAATAAATATTACATTTAGTAAATTGTGTTTATATGTCATCCTTAGGGTCAATTGTGTGGTGAGGGTCAAGATTTACTTCTGTTTGTCCACATATTTTATGATTGACAGCCACAAACCCTGGTTTTGCCTATTACATTGATTGTAAATAATTTGAATTGGTCCTGGACCACCAACCTGAGGCACCCCAGAAAGTGTCTCGCGGCCAGGGTGCCAAGGCACACAGTTTGAGAACCACTGAAATATGGGATTATTATGTTGAATGATAATTGCACTGCACAGATACTTAGAGAGACACAAATGTATCACTCTGATAAAAACCCAAGGCTCTAGAGAGATTTGTTACAATCTCTTGTTATTAATGTAACCATTAAGGTATAAATCAACATCAGAGACACAACATAGAGAGGATTGATGGTTATGGAACATCTTATTATAATATAAAGCAATACCAGCAACAATTTTTGAATAAAGACAGTACAAGGCATTATGTTTTTAAAACATTTTTTATTCACACAAAATTATTTTGTTTTTCTTTTCTACACTTTATTCTATGTTTACAATTTGCTTAACCTTTGCTCGATATTACCCCGAACGGGGTATATATGATACATTATATGTGACAACAAATTAAATAAAATATACATGTCATAAACATGTATTGATATCCCTTTATATTAAGTGTATCAAAATAAAAGATACATTTTAATAAACCACTTGAACTTTATGCTGTAGAAGGGAAAGAGTGCACCCATATACAAATTGACTTTCTTTTTCTTGTTTTTACATATATATATATATATATATACATATATATACATATATATATATATATATATATATATATATATATATAAAAATTGTCCTATGCTACATACATTGACCTGCTTGCACTGTCGGTGCCTGATACTGTATACAATGGCTCTGTACTTTCCATTGCTTCATGACCTTTTGATGAAATAATTACTTGGAGATAAGCCATGTTCTATAAATACTCTTCACAGCTCTGTGCATAAAGAAACCTTATTAGTGCAAAATGAGTTATAGGCAAACTATATGCAAACTGTATTATTATTCTTGGGTTTTACTGTATATCTATTGTATATCATTTGTTTAAGGAAATAGTGCAGTTCCATAAATGGCACTAAAATAAGCTCATTAAATATTCAGTAACAATGACACATATCACATATACATGAATGGGTACCATGATAATGATGGGTAACACACTAAGGGGTAAATTTACTAAGATTCGTATTTTCCCGTTTGAGGTCAAAGTTCAATCACGAATGACATCGAAAGTTTAAATATGCAACTTTTTGAATTGATTACGACTAATTTACTAAGCTGCCGTATTCTGCATTTTTGGGTTTTCCGATGTCGATGTCATTCGTTTTTTTTGGCAGTGTTTTACGTGAGTGACTTGTAAAACACTGCCGACTTTAATACAATGAATCTCGGCCGGATCTGAGAGATCCGTGCTGGGCTTCATTGTGCACCTTGTAAAAAAAATAAAAAATGTTTAAATGTAAAAAAAAAATTGCGTGGGGTCCCCCCTCCTAAGGCAAACCAGCCTCGGGCTCTTTGAGCCGATCCTGGTTGCAGAAATATGGGGAAAAAATGGACAGGGGTTCCCCCATATTTAAACAACCAGCACCGGGCTCTGCGCCTGGTCCTGGTTCCAAAAATACGGGGGACAAAAAGCGTAGGGGTCCCCCGTATTTTTGAAACCAGCACCAGGCTCCACTAGCTGGACAGATAATGCCACAGCCGGGGGTCACTTTTATACAGTGCCTTCAGGGCCGTCTTTTCATATGGGCTCAATGGGCTCTTGCCCAAGGGCCCCAGGAGTAAAAGGGCCCTAGGCTGATAGCTGAGGGTCCACTCTTTCCAGGGGTACCAGATTTTTGAAAATCGGCCCTGGGGAACCGGAGATATCTGACTTCAAAGCAGTGGTCCCCATCCAAGCCTGTTAATTGCTCTTCCCAGCCAGATATCTCGAGTTCTGTCTAACTTAGAGTTTTTCTGAGGGTATACTACAAAAGCTGAGACTCTCCCCTTTCAGTGGACACTTGCAGCTTGTCTCTACTATGCCCAGAACCAGAGATATCAGCCTTCAAGCAGCTGGTCCCTGCTACAGCTCCACACGCATAATATGCAGTTTTATATTTTCGTTGGTGGATTGCTCTGGCTCCTGAACTCTGATCCTCAAGTCCCCAGTACCTCCTGAAAGGTGGGACTATCTGAAATCTATTTCCTGGAACTGGAGATATCTGCAGTAAAGCAAGCTGCCCTGACCCCCGGAAAATTATGAATATTAAGCCCACTCCACTATCCTCCCCTCCCCTGTGTATTAAACACCCCCTACCACCCTGGAAGTCATGTACCAGGGCCCCTTAATTCTACAGTTTAGTGTTCTCCTTCCCTCCCCATCTGTGCAGTAAAGGAGTAATTAGCAGAAATTACTGCTCCAGGTCC
Organism: Pseudophryne corroboree; assembly: GCF_028390025.1. Taxonomy (NCBI): domain Eukaryota; kingdom Metazoa; phylum Chordata; class Amphibia; order Anura; family Myobatrachidae; genus Pseudophryne; species Pseudophryne corroboree. The sequence continues at coordinate 845,802,065 of NC_086447.1, read as the reverse complement.
TACATGCTGAGCGAAAGATAGAACCCCCCTACCCCCCGCGGGACATCAAAGCTACTGCTGATAGCACCTCCCACCCCTATCGCTGATGAGTGGGTAGGGGCCCCAGTGCATTGCTGTGCCCAGGGGCCTACACTGCTGTTAAGACGGCTCTGAGTGCCTTGCGGCCGTGGCATCGAATATCCAACTAGTCACCCCTGGCCGGGGTACCCTGGGGGAGTGGGGACCCCTTCAATCAAGGGGTCCCCCCCAGCCACCCAAGGGCCAGGGGTGAAGCCCGAGGCTGTCCCCCCCATCCAATGGGCTGCGGATGGGGGGCTGATAGCCTTTGTGAAAAGTGAATGATATTGTTTTTAGTAGCAGTACTACAAGGCCCAGAAAGCCTCCCCCGCAAGCTGGTACTTGGAGAACCACAAGTACCAGCATGCGGCGGAAAAATGGTCCCGCTGGTACCTGTAGTACTACTACTAAAAAAATACCCCAATAAAGACAACACACACACACCTTGAAAGTATAACTTTAATACATCCATCCACACCTCCATATACACATACTTACCTTATGTTCCCACGCAGGTCGGTCCTCTTCTCCAGTAGAATTCATGGTGTACCTGTTGAAAAAATTATACTCACATAATCCAGTGTTTTAGGCTCCTCGGTAAATCCTTTTGTAATCCACGTACTTGTAAAAATAAAAAAACGGATACCCGACCTCGCACTGAAAGGGGACCCATGTTTTCACATGGGTCCCCTTTCCCCGAATGCCTGGAACCCCCTCTGACTTAAGTCCAAGAAGGTTCCATCAGCCAATCAGGGAGCGCCACGTTTGGCACCCTCCTGATTGGCTGTGTGCTCCTGTACTGTATGACAGGCGGCACACGGCAGTGTTACAATGTAGCGCCTATGCGCTCCATTGTAACCAATGGTGGGAACTTTCAGGTCAGCGGTGAGGTCACTTTCGGTCAACCGCTGACCTGAAAGTTCCCACCATTGGTTACAATGGAGCGCATAGGCGCTACATTGTAACACTGCCGTGTGCCGCCTGTCAGACAGTACAGGAGCACACAGCCGATCAGGAGGGTGCCACAACGTGGCGCTCCCTGATTGGCTGAAGAAACCCACTTAGACATCAGTCAGAGGGGTTTCTGGCATTCGGGGAAAGGGGTCCCATGTGAAAACATGGGTCCCCTTTCAGTTCGTGGTCGGGTATCCGTTTTTTTATTTTTTCAAGTACGTGGATTACAAAAGGATTACAAGCAGAGGAGCCTTCAACCATGGATTATGTGAGTATAATTTTTTCTACAGGTACACCATGGATTCTACTGGAGAAGAGGACCGACCTGCGTGGGAACATAGGTAAGTATGTATGTATGTATGTATGTTGGTGTGCATGTATGTATTAAAGTTATACTTTCAAGGTGTGTGTGTGATGTCTTTATTGGGGTATTTTTTTAGTAGTAGTACTACAGGTACCAGCGGGCCCGTTTTTCCGCCGCATGCTGGTACTTGTGGTTCTCCAAGTACCAGCTTGCGGGGGAGGCTTGCTGGGCCTTGTAGTACTGCTACTAAAAACAATATCAAACACTTTTCACAAGGGCTATCAGCCCCCCATCCGCAGCCCATTGGATGGGGGGGACAGCCTCGGGCTTCACCCCTGGCCCTTGGGTGGCTGGTGGGGGGGCCCTTGATTTAAGGGGTCCCCACTCCCCCAGGCTACCCCGGCCAGGGGTGACTAGTTGGATATTTGATGCCGCGGCCGCAAGGCACTGTATAAAAGTGACCCCCGGCTGTGGCATTATCTGTCCAGCTAGTGGAGCCCGGTGCTGGTGTAAAAAATACGGGGGACCCCTACGCTTTTTGTCCCCCGTATTTTTGGAACCAGGACCAGGCGCAGAGCCCGGTGCTGGTTGCTTAAATATGGGGGAACCCCTGTCAATTTTTTCCCCATATTTTTGCAACCAGGGCCGGCTCAAAGAGCCCGAGGCTGGTTTGGTTTAGGAGGGGGGACCCCGCGCATTTAAAAAAAAAAAAATTATAACATTTCCCACCCCTTCCCACTGATAAACATGCACGGATCTCATGGATCCGTGCATGCCTATACAAACACGGGATAAAAAAGCAGGTCTTTTTTTTTTAGCACTTTTTCACGATTTGTATTTTAGCACGGCAGTGTTTGGCTATTGTCGGCAGTGTTTGTGATTTGCACTTTTTAGTAAATTACCGATTTCTAGCAAATTGCAGGCGTATTTGACCGATGGTGTATTGGTTCGTGATTTTTTCAAAGGACTTCCAAAATATTACGAATGCCCTCATCACTGCCGTGATTTTTGCTTAGTAAATTACCGAGATGACACTTTGAAGAAAAAACGGTATCTCGGTCAAAATCGGGACCTTAGTAAATATACCCCTAAGACGTAAAGAAATATAATTTTTAAATAACTAAGAAACAATGGACTAAAACGACAGAAATAACTTTCGTAGATTTTGGTAGCAGAATTACTATGGCAGCAATTCACCCAGGGCCTGTTTGTTCTAAGCCATATAGATATAGGCTTTCTTATTCTCAGATTCCCCCATGTACTGTCAAATAAAAGTATTGTAGATGTCTCATTTTATGCAGTGGAGTTTCTATATTAAAAATGGTTATGCTTTTATTGGATTACTATATTACTTGCCCCTCGCAATTCTTTCAGTAAGCCTACCAGACTAGACAAAAGCGCTAGTGCTGGTTTTGGTTCCAGGGGAGGTCCCTTCACTTTTTTCTTTTAGTTATTAGCATGTTTCCGATAACCACACCTTAAACTAGAAATATGTAGTTTGGTTCTCCAGAAATCCAAATCCACACAAATTTTGTGGATCCGAACTGAACTAAAATCCTGCCTAGATCTCCCGAGGAAATCTCATCTGAACCGACTCCTGGTTCGGATCTACTCATGGTTTAAAATTTGTATTTTAAAGCCAAATTTCAGGTTTTGGTTTGCAAAAATTACATTGTTTCAGCTGTTTATATCGATTTTTATAAATTTTTATCAATGATTATTCATTTTTTTTAAAATAGATTTTTAACCGAACCAATAACCGAATTCCAAACCAAAACTTCTGAGGGTGGGTTTTGCCAAAACCAAAACATGATGATGAATTAGAACCAAAACCAAAACACGGAAGTCCGCACACATCTCTACTATAAACTAGAGATGTGCGGCGGACATTTTTCAGGTTTTCTGTTTTGGTTTTGGATCTGGATCTCCGTTTGTGTTTTGGATCTGGATTGGTTTTTCCAAAACCACCCTTTAAAAACAGCTAAAATCACAGAATTTAGTTTTTTTTATTCCTACAGCATTATTAACCTCAATAACATTAATTTCACTCACTCCCAGTCTATTCTGAATACCTCACAGCTCACAATATTGTTTTTAGGCCAAAAAGTTGCACCAAGGTAGCTGGATGACTAAACTAAGTGACACAAGTGGGCGGCACAAACACGTGGCCCATTTAGGAGTGGCACTGCAGTGGCAGACAGGATGGCACTTTTAAAAACTAGACCCCAAAGAGCACATAATGCAAAGAAAAAAAAGATGTGCAAGATGGAATTGTCTTGGGCCCTCCCACTCACCCTTACACAGAATTACACAGCACAGCAGCATCAGCACCCCTGGACTTAAACAGCAGTGGAGCAGTACCCCTGGACTGATAGGGCAGAGGGGCAGCACCCATGGAATGATATGGCAGACAAAGAAAAACGTGCTAGATGGAATTGTCCTTGGGCCCTCCCACACACCCTTATGTTGCTTAAACAGGATATACACAGTTTAATAAACCCATCATTTCAGTGACAGGTGGTCCCCCTGGAAAAAGCTCGCCAAGTTCTCTGAATCATAGCTAGCTACAAACATACTACCTCCATATTTGATGACTTTTCACATTATGAGAAGAGGCAAGAGGAAGAGGACAGTGTCAAGAAGGTGATTAAAAATTAGAGAGGCACACAAAATCAGGAACAACACACAGGCTTTCACCTCCACTCCTGTCTTGGTGTGGAACAGAAAGGACTTTAACCAAACAAAATATATAATTACCAAATTACTGGACAAACTGAAAAACTAGGGGCCAAAGCCTCCGAATTTGTACCCCCTTCTTAATTTTCAGGGATTAAGGTAATCTCGGATTTAATGCTGGGATGCAAATAACCTGATGTGTACCACAGGATCAAGACTGGATATTTTCCCCTCCACGGAGTCTGGAGACCTACAGTATTTTGTGAAAATCTCGTGGGTTTCTTTCCCCCCCCCATTTTTTTATTGCATTTTTATTTACATATTTTGTGGCAGATGCCTTATTTTTGTTTTTCACAGCTCCCAGATACACGCATGTAAGCATACCTGTGTGTACCAGTTACACGCATGTGAGCATACCTGTGTGTCCCAGTTACACGCATGTGAGCATACCTGTGTGTCCCAGTTACAGGCATGTGAGCATACCTATGTGTCTTGTTTATTTTATTAAGATTTTATTTTTAAATAAAGCAGCCCCTTAGATGTTTTAGCAGCCCCTCGTGAGCCCCCACAGCAGCCCCGGATGGGGCAAGTTGAGTTTGGGTGGGTTCGATACAATACTAAGCAGGACTGTGTAGTACATTTTTTAGTTTTTGAGCCCCTGTCCTAGTGGAGCTTACCACTCTACAGTCCAAACTCATTTCATACTATAAGTAGGACTGCGGGAGGAAACAATGCTAACCTCTGTGCCACCAGCATGCCTCAACCTGGCAAGGCAGACATCTTCCTGGCTGTAAGCCACCATGTGACTCCATACTGGGCCTTTATTCAGTAACTGTGCCTCACAGGAGCTCCTGATCCATCTAATGCTGCAGTGCAATGGAAAGCTGATGCAATGAAAGATCACTGAAACTCTGTTCTTCTAACACCCGAGGTCTTGCGATAACCCTACGCAGCCCTTACATTGTACAATTATTAAAGAGAAAACATTTACAAAATAAAGGAAAGGAATCCTGTACAACAAATTTGCATCTTGTAAATAATCCCAAAATGTGGAACATTAGTAATAAATAAAAATGAAGGTTGACTAATGGGAGCCATTCATTTGAGTCCCTAACATGAAATAATTAAGAAGAACCTCTCTCTAATGCTGGGTACACAGTCACACTAGAAGACATATCGACTAGAGATGAGCAGGTTCAGACAGGGCACTCCTGGAATTATATGGCAGACATATAAATATATGTGGGTTTGGAAAATCTAGTTTTCTCCGGCAGTTGCCAGAGAAAATGAAGTCAGAGATGTTGCCATGTCACATTCCGTTGGATTATGATTCTATCTCTTCTGAGTCTGACGGACTTTGGTCACAAATGTGGTCTCATTGGAAAACACTTAGTCAAAACTGCAATTTCTATTTCCACCTTTGCGGCTATATGTTTTCACAAATCTGATTGTGATATTGAAGCTTGTTTTATATTCTGCTGTAGGCTTTAATTTAAGCCTAGGATCAAGTACAACAGCACCCCTGGAATTATAAGGCAGTGCCTCTGGACTTATAAAGCAGATAGGCAGCATCCCTGGATGTATACAGCAGATAGGCAACACCCCTCGAGAATTACACAACACAGCAGATAGGCAACAGCACCCCTGGACTTAATCGGAAGTGTGGCAGCACCACTGGACTGATAGGACACAGGGGTAGCACTCCTGGAAAGATGTAGCAGACAAAGAAAAGATGTGCGAGAAGTAATTTACAAGACAGGGCCAGTTTACCTTTATTTTAACAACAGCACCCCTGTATTTTTTCAGCATACAGGACTGGGCCAGTGCACCTTTATTTTAACAACAGCACCCCTGTATTTTTACAGCATACAAGACAGGGCCAGTCTACCTTTATTTAAACACAAGCACCCCTGTATTTTTACAGCATACAGGAAGGGGCCAGTGTACATTTATTTTCACAGCACCCCTGTATTTTTACAGCATACAGGACAGGGCCAGCATACCTTTATTTTTACAGCACACCTGTATTTTTACAGCATACAGGACAGGGCCAGCACCCCTGTATTTTAACAACACCCTTGTAGTTTTACAGCATACAAGACAGGGCCAGTGTCTATTTTTTTTACAGAATTACCTTGATGTGTGGCTTCATAACCTGCCACACTTTGCCGGCACGTTGCAAATGTAGACTTTTACATTCACTCAAAGTTGATGTTTGTTGCAGCAAGTTTAATGTTACCTAAAATTGATTTCCTATTACATGTCTGTGTAATCTGTGATCCGTCAGGGAATTGGGATGAAACTGCATATCAAAAATCCCAGTCTTGCCAATGTCAATCATTTTATGGCCAGAATTGGCAAATAGGGGATTTAAAACATGCTGGATGCCCCAGACCCTCAACCCAGGCATCAGGAGGGGATGGTATCGAGATCCCTACGATTGAGATGCTGGCATTCAGAAGACTGACAGCGGCAGCCCGATGTTCCAGAACTCAACATCTTTTATGTATGTATGCTAACCCACCCCCTAACCCTAACCCTCCCTACCAGCAGTCTAACCCTCCCCCCCTTAGTGCCTAACCCTCTTCCTGCAGCCTAACCCTCCCTTTATAGTGCCTAACCCTAACCCTCCCCCTACAGCCTAAGCCTAACCCTCCCTCTAGTGCCTAAACCTAACCTCCCCACCCCCGCAGCCTAACGTATTGTGTTCGATGTCGGTATCCCGGTGTCGGGCTTCTACCCAGTGTCGGGATTCCCACGTTGGTATTCTGACTGCTGGCATCCTGAGCGCTGGTATGCTACCCAGATCCCATCGGGAGAAGTATGAATTATGGTCTGATGTATGGGCCTCTTTACATTCACTCCTCTCACTTTAAATTGTACAGTTATTATGACATTCCCTTAGATGACTCAGTGCTTTTCAACCCTTTCCAACTCCAATGTGATTAATGGTTTCATTTTGTACCATCTACCATTGCTTTATTGTTTGGTCCACCTTTCTTGTGGTATGTTCATATCATAAATTGAGAAAGAGATACAGTATATAGTCAGTGACTAGAAATAGTTTATAAACAGCCAAATCTGCAGGTGGAAAAAAGCCAACATAAAAATGTAATTTAGTTATGTTCTATTATCCACTTAGTTGTTTATCTCGATTTCAGTTATACCTTTCTTTAACAAGTGTATAATTCATAACAACATAACAATCTGTTTTATCTCCTGTTTATCCTCTGCTTTGTCATGTTGGCAGGACGCACTTTCTCCGACAGATATTTGGTCATGAATCTAAACGCAGTAAAATTATCAATGTATTCAGGATTTTCAAAGGATCTTTGAGCCACGTATACTGATTTATGCCTGTATGTCTATAAATGAACTTGAGAGATCAGTTCCATGCTTTTCTGCTTATGTATGTGTTTTCCTATCACGAGACCTGTTGCTAATCCTCTCTATCTGTTATTTGGGCTCATTACGATTCAGTGTCTCTTTCATCTGACCTTTCAGAGCCAAGCTGATTGACTCAGGCCAATATTCAGTCATCTAAATCACACAAACATCATTAAAATGCAAACTTGGTCTGTTATTCTGGATGCGTATGCCCTAATTGACTAACGTTACGTCTTTTCAGTTAAAAAAAACAACAATTAATTTGCACAGATAAGGCAGACTTGTCATCAGTATTCTCCTTTATTTTTCCTGAGCATGCATAAATATATGGAATTTTAATAATGCAGTAATAAGAGATATTTGCTTTCTTAGCATGACTGGTTTAACATTGAGCATGGTGACACAAGGAAAAAACACGAGAAACGGAAAGTGTTTAATACTGTATATAGGGTCAGATTTATCAACAAGTGATATTCTTGTTATCACTCGTTACAAGTGATAAATGATGCTCCAGCCAATCGAATCCTGTCATTTTTTAAACAGATGACAGAGGCTGATTGGCTGGATCACCATTTATCATTCGTAATGAGTGATAACAGGAATATCACCCTCTGATAAATCTGCTCCATCATCTTGTATTTTATTATATAAAAAATTACAGTAACACTATTCCCCCCGGGAGGCAGTCAATTCAGGATGACGACACTGGAATCCCGACACCCGCTTAAATACTGGCGGTCGCCACCGAGCCTGAAGTGCGGTGAGCACAGGAAGCCCACGAGGGGATCCCGGCGTCGGTTTCCTGACTGTCGGGATCTCTTACTGATCCCTTCCCCTCATGCCCTTCTTTGTCTAGGCCCTGCCTTCTCTAATGTAATCATAATTAAAAGACATTTGGGTCTATTTACTAAGCCTTGGATGGAGATGAAGTCAGTGGAGAAAAAGTGCCAGACAATCGGCTCCTAACTGTCATTTTTCAAACACAGTCTGTGACATGGCAGTTAGGAGCTGGTAGGCTGGTACTTTATTGCCGTCGACTTTATCTCCATCCAAGGCTTAGTAAATAGACCCCATTGCCTTTTAAAAGATCATTACACTCCTAAATGATTCTCCTAAAGTCATACTTGCCTACCTCCCAGAAGTTGCAGGAGACTCCAATTTTTTTTTGGTTAGTCCCCCGCAGACCTGGCAGAGTAAGTGACTCTCCCACAACCCACCTGCTTCCTAGTGAAAATAATGAAAATAGCTGTGCCATATGGAAGGGGTGGGGCTAAATTATGTGAATGGTATAATTTAGCCCCACCCATACCCAGAAATCCTAATGATTTGAGCAACTTTCCCCGCGTCCAGTAGTGTCTCCTGTCCGGGCTTATCCTGAAGAGGAGACATAAATAGTCAGCAAGTATGCCTGAAATGTGTGCTGCTGTGAAGCTTCTATTGATCTGATGATATACAGGTCTTCCTGCTCTCACCACTGCAAAACTGGAGTCAAAAATTTGGTCCTGATTCAGAGATAGATGCCACTACACAGCCGCAGTGACTCTGTACGCAGCAACTATGCAATAATATGCTAATGCGGAGAGAGTCTTTTGTAAATAGAGCCCCCCCCCCCCTCCCCCTGCAAGCTTCTCTGATCCGCTGCTATTTCCAATGATGCAGCACTGGACTATCCCTCAGGTTACTCCGGAGGGGTGGATCTTTCACACTGCCTGAGCCAGTGACGCTGCATCCAATGATGCAGCCATTAGCCTAGTCAGGCCCAGAAAACTGGTACGACACCCGTTTTCAGAAATGATGGCCATCACCGCCACGCTTCCTGCCCCCCAAATGGCTGCAGCATGTAGCCGCAGCTTAGGGGACACTGTGACCGTCATCAACCAATAAATATGCATATTGAGATAAGAAGCTTCTGTTATATTTTTTTTCTTGGAAAAAGAAGGGCCACAGTCTTTTTCACAGGACATACTATAGCACAGACTGCCAGCTTTGAACACGGGTTATTGCCACATGAGCGTGCTTAACCCGTGTTCCGGTGCGGTCTGAAAGGTGTCAGGGGAAATATACCGGGTCGAGCCCGGTATTTCAACCCTGGTAGTGTCAAAGTCGAAAAATATCATGATGCATTATGCCTTGTACTAACCCCTCATGCACACGCGCGCTGCTCGTGCACTCAGTCCCCCGTGCGTACACATCCCCGCAGGTTGCGTAAGCAACGCACCAACGTCTCGTGCGCATGGAGATGTGTATTTACGGCAGAGTTTGTGAGCGTCTAGCGTGCGACTCGATCGTAGCATATTTAACCCATATAGTGTGTTTTATAGTTAATATTCCCCTAGACAATGTCAGCGAGTATGTTTAGTTTAAACGGTTCCTGGACAGAGAGATTCCTCTTTGCATGATAGGAAGGGTCAGATAAAGGATGAAAGGTGGTGTCTAGTATCCAGCTGTAGGGTATTTTAAGGGGTACATTTCAGTGTTGGTTAGGAAAGGATCGCTCACTCCTGCGTATAGTTATGTACAAAAGTAGTTTATGGACATTAACTGTATTTGCTGTTTATTACACATGCGGCGGGAATCCTGAGGATACCTCCCACCTGAGCAGTTGGGGAAAGACACAGCCCACCTGTTCAAATCCACCTATGACCTTTCTTATAATGTGGAGACACCTTCCTGTGTCCAATGAACAATGACATTATAGGGACCATTGTATTGTGAATGTATGTTGTGTATATAAAGACCACCATTGCCTGGCCAGACTCTGACTCTCTCTGAAGGCTTTCTCTCTGAATGCTGAGGGCTGGATCCAGGACGCGCTTGTGAATCATCCCCACGTATGTATATTTCTCTGTAGCCATTTTGTTATCCATTCTGTTTGCCATTTGTTTCCATTTGTTCACTCTTGTTTGCTATTGTTCATATTAGTCTCTGTTATTGTGTTAGATTTTGATGTTAGTTTGTAGTGTATAACTTGTATTGTGTTTTTCCCCTTTTCTCTAAACCATCCACAACGGTGTTAGAACCGCTGTGGTTTTTAAATCCAAACCAGGTCTTGTGTTTTCACTTTTCTACAAAGGGCTTTTTTTAGCATCTCAATCGCTCAAACAGCATACACATTATCAAGATTTATAAGCGTTACATCATTGTAGTATTTGACTACTAAGGTTTAGAGTATAAGCATATTCATACTGTGTGTAATTAATAAGGTTTACTGCGTATCATTCTGTGAGCGTCTGCGCCGCTCGTGTCTCACTCTCACGGCGCAGCGTCCACTACGCCAATAGCATAGCAGTACGGTACTCGGTACACCTATAGCGTGCTTGATACGAAGCGTGAATCCGTGAGCGTGCGTGTCGCTCGTGCATCGCACCCACGGCCTAGCATCTGCTACGCTAAGTGCGTACCCCTACGGTACTCAGTGCGCCAATAGCGTACTTAGTCCGTATTAGTATATAGCTTATGTTTAAAGGTAATATTTGACATTATCAGTAGCGAGCAGGGTTGAACTCATGTTCAACCCGGCTTGCTGTGCGGTGTGAACGGGAGCCGGGCCGATGCAACCTATTCCCCGTTCACAGTGTGTGGACGGGCGGTGCTTGGAGCTCATGTGATCTCCAAGTGCCATCCCCGCTGCATCACCATTGATGTCACCTCACCAACCCAGCAATATGCCGGGTTGCAGACAGCGGCAGCAGGGCGCCTGATGCGGGTCGCACCCTGAGTCTGAAAGGGAAATTAGATGTTCAATAAAACCCTATTCTTCACAACACTCCTGCACAGAATTTACGACATGCGATTGTGTCCTGGTCACGAAGATGTCATGACGCAAACATGTCATTACGCAAAACTCCGCCCCCAAGCAGAGTACTAATGATGTGGTGGAGGGGGCGCTAGGACACCAGCAACGGGTGGGCTGGCGAATGGGCTGGCAGGGGGAGGAGGGAGATGCTGCAGGCAGCTGAGTTGGCGCTTTAAACACCCCAAAGAGCACTACACAGCCCTGGCAACTAGCATTACACATCCCTGGCAACTGACATTACACTGTGTAATGTCAGTTGCCAGGGATGTGTAATGCTAGTTGCCAGGGCTGTGTAATGCCAGTTGCCAGGGCTGTGTAATGCCAGTTGCCAGGGCTGTGTAATGCCAGTTGCCAGGGCTGTGTAATTTACACAGCCCTGGCAACTGGCCCTACACGGTTCTGGCCACGATCATGACACCCGTCCCAAAGCATGAAACCACTGGCAAAGAGTATAATCCAAGAGCATGAAACCCTTGGCAACCAGCATGACACCCAGCGTGTGAAACCCTTGGCTACAAGCAGGTAATTTAAAAATAATTAGAAGCTTTACTGCAGGGCATAATGTACCAAGAGCATTGCAGTGTATGGCATAATATGGTGCAGGGGGCATTACTGTGTGGGGCTTAATATGGTGGAATTTAATTTTTTTCCCTGTGGTGGCCATGATCTGTTGGTGCAGGGTCACAAACTGGGGTGTAAGGTAATCTTTTCAGGTGAGACCACACCCATTTTAGTGAGACCACACCCATTTTAACAAAGCCACGCCGCCTTGCCAGGAGCATATTGTATTTTTCTATATCTTATGAAGGAGGGGGGTGGATTCACATTTTTTTATATGTCAGTGGGAGGGCACATTTTAAAATCTCGCACTGGGAGCCGTATTGGCTAGAAACAGCCATGTGCAGCACTTCCGCAACATTTTCCAGTCATGTGTTGAAATTTTAACTCCAAACGCTCCACTTCTTCATCAGATCACCCAGGGCTATTACCTTTACACAAACATCTAATTGTTTTCAAATTTCTTGTGCCAATCGTAGATGGATTATCTAGTCGTGGTGAATTCCGGAATCAGGTTCTAAAATATTGTTGGACAACTGTAACGGGGGGTGAGGAGGGGGACTTTTTTTTTTTGGGGGGGGGGGAGGGGGGAATGTTGCCACAAAGTGCAGTGCCCTCTGCCAAAGTAAGGAAAAAGAGTAGTTTAAAACTAGGACACTGAGGGCCTGATCCTATCCTTCTATGTAAGCTGTAGCGATAGCAACTGCAACCGCATCCGGCTCTGAGCCCAGAAACCTAAATAGAACATCATATAGACAATAGAATATCACACTCCCAGAAGATATTTATGCCCCTTTGTAATGCCGCCCGAGTCCGGTGGCCGTGCGAGATGCAGGCCGAACTGGGATGTTTTTTAAAAAAAGCAATGACTTACAAGGCTTGGTTTTGCCTTGTAAGTGATGGCCCTTTTAAAAAAAACATCCCAGTTCGGCCAGCATCCCGCATGGCCACCGGACTCGGGCGGCATTACATCCTGTCCCTAGTCTCTGACCCGGGATATTGGTTGCCAGCAAAACCCAGGTCCTGACTTGGTGCAAAAGGGTCAACCAAGGTTGTGTTACACAGGAATCCTGGAACCGATCCATGTGGCCAGCAGTGTGAACAGTGCGAACCAGGTTATCCGACCTGGGTCACGCTTAAAGTGTGCAGGGAGCCGGATCACCGCCACTTGGAGATGATGTCATCTCCAAGCACCAGCAAATGGACAACCCAACAATAACTGGGTCCAACCGACAGTGTGAATATGGTTTCAAGCAGCTGGACAAAACTTGAAGCTGTGTTCAATAACCAAGCCGGACCCGGATTATTATTGTGAACGTGGTATTATTGACTAAAGAGACTCCTGGAAATCACAAGGATATTAAAGTTGACAAATGAGATCTATGACCTTACTGAAGAACAAGGCTGTACCGTTGACTACAGAAGAAAAGCTCTGCCTGTCATTGTTTGCAATGGAAGGTGTGTTATACCTAAACATTGTGACCAGGTCACAAGCAGTGGAATACCAACATATATTCCCACAGGTCTAAAGGGACACTTATCGTGGACTCAATCCTGAAGGACTACATACAGCTATGTCGCTACCCCTCCATTTTGGCTGTAAATGTAAACACTTTTCAGTATCTTTCCATGCAGAATATAATAACACACAATATAATAGACATATTTCATTATAATTATTTTAAAAAGCACCCGACCACGTTCTAATAAGAACATTTCCTAGTTTAGATGCTGAGAAATGCACCACTGAGCTAAGATAAGATTGTAAAGGCTCGGATCCTCTTGGGTAATTATAGCCATCTCTCACAGCATGAATGTTGGCAAAGGTTTGTGACTGATATGGCTATATCAATACATCTCATTTCCATAACTGAATGCAGTGATATAGTCTAAATATAACTGCTGCCACACAATGTACGTGTACATATTTAGGGTGAAACCAACTTTACATATGCTGCACAGTTACAGCCATAGCAATAGCTAGCATCTCATTTTTCCCATTGTTTGAACCTGGGGGTATTAATGTCTCATCCAGTTTCTTGTGAACGATAAAATAGATTCCCTGGAGATCCACTCCTCCCAAAAATACCTTCTTATGCTTCCTGCTTCCCATTATATACAAAGATGAAGAGATAGGAAACAACTAACACATTCTTTGAGTCATTATGGACAATACACTCTGAAATATGTCAGAAAATAGCTTTGCATTCAAGTCTGGGTTCATAATATTATGAACCAGACATCCTGGAACTCACTCCCTCGCCAAGTCAAACATTCTGCCACTTTTCCATTTTATTAAAGCCTACTTCTCCTCTCCTACAACGCCTTACTCCACCCGGCCACCTTGTCCACAGTGGCAGATTTAACCCCTTATTTATCCCCTTATTTTAACTATGTCACACCTCCCAGGGTGGGTTTTTAAATGAATTACCTGCTTGTTGCCAAGGGTTTCATGCGCGTTGCCCGGGGTTTCACGCGCTGGGTGTCATGCTCGTTGCTAGGGTTTTCATGCTCTGGGATCCATGGGCGTTGCCAAGGGGAATGCTCGTTGCCAAAGGGAATGCTTGTTTGCCAAGGGGGTGTATACTAGCTGTCAGGAGCTAGCCCGCTAGCACTAAAATCCTCTCCCCCTCCTCCCTCATACTCTGCTTGGGCTGGTAGAGTTTTACTGAATGGTGCAATTGCATCGTGACATCACTATACAACCGCGTCATTTAGCAAGCCTCCGCCCCGCTGAGCCGAGTACAGGGCAGAAGGAAGGAGGAGCAGTGGCATGCCATGGAAATCTTCCGGTATAGCCAGTCTCCCAAGGCAGCTGGCCCTGGAGATTTTCCGGGCATGCCACTTAAGGGGATTTAAGGGTCAAGTTGCCCCTAGGCACAACATTATTGTGTCTTTTGTGGGTGTGACAGAACGGAGTACAGTCTCTCTGCACATGTTACATCTGCCTCATCAGAAGTGCAACACGGTTTTGCCCATTAGTGTGCTTCTTTGGTTAGCTAACAAACCTGACTAACCCCCTGAGTCTACTAATATACTGTAATTTGAAATTCCTTGCGAGACATGTTGGTCTCTTGGGATATACAGTAAGCGGTTTAGTTATTTTGCAGTAGCAAAAGGGCAAAGTTTGCATTATTCTATTAGTAATATTATTATTTTTAGAAAAATGTAAACTATGTAGTTATTAAACACAGAGATATATTAATACAGTATGGCCCTCATTCCGAGTTGTTCGCTCGGAGATTTTCATCGCATCGCAGTGAGAATTCTCTTAGTGCGCATGCGCAATGTTCGCACTGCGACTGCGCCAAGTAACTTTACTATGAAGAAAGTAAGTTTACTCACGGCTTTTTCATCGCTCCGACGTTCGCATTGTGATTGACAGGAAATGGGTGTTACTGGGCGGATGCACGGCGTTTTAGGGGCGTGTGGCTGGAAACGCTACCGTTTCCGGAGAAAACGCAGGAGTGGCCGGGGAAACGGTGGGTGTGCCTGGGCGAACGCTGGGTGTGTTTATGACGTCAGCCAGGACCGAAAAGCACTGAACTGATCGCACAGGCAGAGTAAGTCTGAAGCTACTCAAAAACTGCTAACTCGTTTGTAATCGCAATATTGCGCATACATCGGTCGCACATTTAAGAAGCTAAGATTCACTCCCAGTAGGCGGCGGCTTAGCGTGTGTAACTCTGCTACATTCGCCTTGCGAGCGATCAACTCGGAATGAGGGCCTATATCTGGCTACAGATGGAATGTTTTTATATTTAAAATTAAATTGCTCACGATAGGTGGGGTCTGGGACCAGCATGTTATATCTGAGCTGTACTGCGTGTTCTTGCTCACACTGTGCATATTATTTGCATGAATAGAACAACTGGGAGCAACAAAACTGCATTGCTAGATTGCAATCATCAGTTTAGTGTGTGACATTTATACATCTGTGTGTAACTGTCTCTGATTTTGTGTAGGAAGAGCCAAGGCCGGCAACAGAAATCTTGGGGCCTGGTACAATGATATATGTAGGGCCGCTCTCAACATACATATAATATACATATTCAGTGTAAATAAATAAATAAATATATATATATATATACATATATATATTTTAAACGTAGAAAGTTGGCACTCTTGGACTCATAGAATAAGCTCAGGTTTACACACCTGTCTTCATTCAATGTTTCGGTTTATTTCAACCTTAGTCAGGTTGAAATAAACCAAAACGCTGAATGAACACAGGTGTGTTGACCTGAGCTTATTCAATGAGTCCGAGAGTGCCGCCAACTTTCCACATTACATTACTTCTACTGTGGAGGGCACTCAGTGAGCTGAGACCTGCTATGTGTGAGTGCCGAGCAGCTATATTATATATATATATATATATATACACACACACACACACACACACACACACACACACACACACACACACACACACACACACACACACATATATATATATATATTCCCCCAATGAAGCGGGACTCCACACCCATAAGATTAAAATGTCCTCATGAAAATGCTGCTGAAATAAACAGTCATTGAAATGTTGTATCACCACTGGCTGCTATATGGTCAGTATATAAGCAGTAAAAGGTTAAAAAAGGAGAATGTAGGACCATTAAAAGGTGAATTGGGAGTCTTGATAAATGATGACAAAGTAAAATATTGAACAATTTTTTTCATCGGTATTTACCAGAGAAGAACAGATGGTGGGAGTACTGCATAACACAACTAATGGTAATGACCCGTGGCTAGATACTTGTTTAAATTAGGAAGTAGTCCAGGAGAGACTAAGCAGAATTAAGATTAATAAATCTCCTAGTCCAGATGGACTTCACCCAAGGGTTCCTATGGAACTTAACTCAGAACTAGCAAGACCCCTATACTTGATTTTCTATAGTTAAATTACATCAGGCATGGTACCGTAGTAGTGGCATATAGCTGAGGTAGTGCCATTATTTAAAAAGAGAATAAAAAATCATCCTGGTAACTATAGACTGGTACATTTGTCATCTATAGTGGGGTAAATATTGGAAGGAATTTTAAGGGATAGCACACAGGAGTATCTGCAGACCGCAAAGATTATTAATAAGAACCAGCATGGGTTTGTGAGGGACAGGTCATGTCAAACTAACCTAATTAGCTTCTAAGAGGAAGTGAGCAACAATCTTATCCAAGGAAATGCAGTGGATGTGGTCTATTTAGATTTTGCAAAAGCCTTCGATACAATGTCTCACGGGAGGCTGATTATCAAACTAAAGGAACTTGTCCTAGGAAAAACTATTTGTGCATGAGTAAGTAATTGGCTGGATAACAGCGAGTGGTGGTTAATGGAATGTTCTCCAGCTGGGCATCAGTATTCAGTGGAATACCACAAAGGTCTGTACTCGGGCCACTACTGTTCAACATATTTATTAATGACCTAGGAATAGGCCTGGAAAGCACAGTGTCAATTTTTGCAGATGATACTAAGCTGTGCAGGATAATTAACTGGAAATCAATGTTGAGTCTCTACAGAATGACTTCTTTAAACTGGAAATCTGGGTATCTAAATGTGGAATGAGGTTCAATATAGATACATTTAAAGTTATGCATTTTGAGACAAAAATTAAACATGCAACCTACACATTAAATGGGGAAAATCTAGGGGAAACAGTAGCTGTAAAAGATTTGGGGGTGCTCATTGATAATAGGCTTAATAACAGTACACAATGTCAAAGTGCAGCAAAGAAGGCAAATAAGGTGCTAGCATGCATAAAATGAGGAACTGAGACAAGGGATGATAGTGTAATCCTGCCACTATGCAAATCATTGGTACGTCCGCACCTGGAATATTGTGTTCAATTCTGGGCACTGCATTATAAAAAAGATATCTGGGAACTCGAAAGAGTTCAAAGGCGCGCTACTAAATTAGTCAAGGAGCTAGAGGCACTGGATTACAATGAAAGGCTCATTAGGTTGAATATGTATACACTAGAAAAGAGGTGTCTAAGAGGAAACATTATTAATATCTTCAAATAAGTAAAGGGACAGTACAAGGAGCAATCAGGGGATTTGTTTATTAAAAGAACTATGCATAGGACACACTCTCTAAAGGCTACAGGAGAAAAAAATTCATACCCAACATAGGAAAGGGTTCTTCACAGTTAGGCCAATAAAGATTTGGAACTCTCTGCCAGAGAAGGTGGTAATGGTGGACTCGGTAAATACATTTAAAAATGGATTCGATAAATTTCTAACTGAAAAAGATATGCAAGGTTATAGCATTAAAAATACTGATACTTTGGGAAGATATTTGGGAAGAACGCAAATGTATACAGATTATGGTTTGAATTATATACAGGTTGAACCAGATGGACATTCTGCCTCATTTCAACCTTATTAACTATGTTACTATGTTTCTTATGGGTGTGGAGAAATGTCTGTGATTTAAAGCAGGCAACCAGCCAAGTATTGATTATTTTATGGGAGTGGCGGAACTGTGGAATATATATATATATATATATATATATATGGAGGCAGGGGAGAAGAACAAGCGCCATATGGTGTAGTAGTTTAAATAAATGGGAATATTATAGACACATATATGAAATATAGGTACCGAATGAATTCTTGGAATCAGGCCTATCTGTCTCTCTTTATCCTCAGTGGCTGTTCCCCACCTGTCAGGCGACTGTCAGCTGACTGTCTATGACCGATGTAGATGACAGCAGGAAGCTGACAGTCAGCTGACAGTCGCCTGACAGGTGGGGAACAGCCACTGAGGATAAAGAGAGACAGATAGGCCTGATTCCAAGAATTCATTCGGTACCTATATTTCATATATGTGTCTATAATATTCCCATTTATTTAAACTACTACACCATATGGCGCTTGTTCTTCTCCCCTGCCTCCACAGAATAGCATGACTGAATATACCCGGGTCATATCTTGAGGAACTGAGCTGCCACCAAAGAAGTTTGGGAGGTGTCTATAGAGCACGAAGTCTTCGTTAGAAGGTTACTGATACGGACTATCTACGACCTATTAAGTCCTAATATATTGACATTTGGCGACCCCTTCCTTTGAAGGAACATTCGAACGTTGGATAAGCGCACTGACCTAAAAAACTCTTTCTACATATATATATATATATATATAAAAACAAAGTCAGAGGGCACACATAATTAGTCTAATTTAAAATTCAAAATTCAACCAGCAACCTAATATAAAAAAAAAATATTGTACAATTTAACATTCAATATGCATGTTAAAACAGATAAGATAAATCCAACAAGCCCCTATTTTAGGGGACAGCCTTTCCTAGAAGAGATATTGTCTCAGTACCCAACGCGTTTCATCCTTATGTAGACTTCATCAGGGGAAATCAGTTTAAGAGGCAGATCGTTTGCAGGCTGTTTTAACATGCTTATTGAACGTTAAATTGGGCAATACATTTTTATTATATTAGGTTGCTGGTTGAATTTTGAATTTTAAATTAGACAAATTATGTGCGCCCTCTGAATTTGTTTCTATCTCTATCTTTTGAACCCTGTTCAAGCAGAAGGGTTATTGTAGAGGTTCTGCCTTGGTTGAAGCGCAAGATAAGGGTAAAACTGTTACTTATATATATATATATATATTCATGCAAGTATCTGGCACTCAATAAAATACCTCGTATACCCAGGTGCCCTGTTATATATATACTGTATATATATATATATATATATACCAAGTTGCGGAGGGGGGGAGTACACAATGCTCTGTTCCCGGACTTCCTTGCCAGTGGCAGTTGCACAGCAGTCCATTATTCAATTATGCAAGGTATTAGCGCACAAGTCAATCAGCTCCTAACTCTCATTTTTCAAATCCATAATGATTGGCTGGTGTGTTATCACCTTCCACTTATAATTTCTCCAGGCTTAATATATCTACCCCACGGTTATTTAGGACAACAATGGCATGTCTTCAGAAAACACAGGTGACAACCCCCTTTGTTGTATAGTGAACAGTGTTAAAGTATTAACAAAAAATTTAATTACTTAGTGGTTATAACTTATTGTGGTCCATACAATGTAGCAGCGTAAATTATTATGTATTCGCGAGATTCTGTTCCAGACAGTAGACATGTCAGTAATAGTAGGCAGCTCCTTCAGTCTGGACCAGATGTCAAAAGTCTATTCTGAGTGCTTTTCATCATCGCCAGTGGGTCTCTTTGAAAAATGTAGTTTTTTTCCTCACAGCTGCAGTTGTCAGAGAAAATAAAGGAGGAGATATTGCAGTGTCAAGTTCCACTTGAGCTGACAATCTTCTCACCAACAGCTCTTTGCATCTCTGCAGATTTGTACCCGTTGGAAAGAAAGACACAACGTATTTCTTAATCCGAGGACCAAATTATAGTGATCTGATTTCAAGAGATTGACGACCCTTGAATCCTGGCAAAGCGAATGAAGGGCTTCATCTACAAGTCCGACATACTTAGCGGAATCGCTCCATTTCAGCTCCTCCTTCACTTTCTCGAGACGATTTTGCAAAAGCCTGATGAGGGGAATGACCTGACTGAAGCTGTCTGAACTAACTTCAAATGTGGCAACTTTGAAGGGTTTGAGTATCTTGCAAAACACGGAAATTATTCTCCACTGCGCTTGACTCAGGTGCATTCCCGCTCCTATAGGTGGATGTATAGGCTTGAATGGCCTTTGCTGCTCCTCCATCCGCTGAAGCATATAAAGGGTAGGATTCCACCTTGTTACTACCTCTTGCTTCAGATGATGGTAGGGCAAATTCAAGAGTGTTTGCTGATGCTCCAGTCTTCGACATGCAGTTGCTGAATGTCGAAAATGTCCCAATAATTTTTTTGGCCACCGACAGCATTTCCTGCACACCCCTGTCATTTAAAAAAAAATTCTGCACAGCTAAATTAATTGTGTGAGCAAAACATGGGATGTGTTGGAATTTGACCAGATTTAATGCTCTCACAATATTGGTGGCATTGTCAGATATCACAAATCCCAAGGAGAGTCTAAGTGGGGTAAGCCATTGTGCAATGATTTCCCTGAGTTCTTCTAAGAGGTTCTCAGTGGTGTGCCTCTTACTGAAACCGGTGATACACAGCGTAGCCTGCCTCTCAATGAGTTGGCATTTGTGAGATGATGCTGATGCTGCTGTTGGTGCTGCAGAAGGCAATACATCTACCCAGTGGGCTGTCACAGTCATGTAGTCTTTAGTTTGCCCTGTTCCACTTGTCCACATATTCGTGGTTAAGTGGACAGTGGGTACAATGGCATTTCTTAGGACACTAATAGTACTTTTTTTAATGGCCATGTACAGGCTGAGAATTGCTTGTCTAGTGAAGTGGAATCTAGATGAGATTTGGTAATGGGGACACAGTATGTCAATCAACCGTCTAAATCCCACTGCACTAATGGCAGATACTGGATCCACGTCTTACACCAGCATAGTTGGTATGGCTTCAGTAATCCACTTTCCAACTGGGTGACTGCTGTCATACTTCATCTTCCTTGCAAGGGATTGATGAACAGTCAATTGTTTTGTTAAACTACAAGTAGTCTTCCTGGTCCCCTTCTGGGATGAATATTGACCCCAAGCAGCAACAGCAGCAGCAGTAGGCGTAGCATTCAAGGTTCCTCCTGAGGAATCCTGGATAGGATAGGAGTCAGTCATGCCTATGAAATTGGATACAGGACTACTTCCAATCCTAATTGAGGGGTAAATTGACGATGAATGTGTTGGTGGTGGGGATTGCAGGTGCTTGGATACAACAGAGAAAAGGGAGCTAGGTGTCGCTGGACTGGTTATGTTCTTAGCCAAAGTTTCTGTATGTGTCAACAACTTGTAATGTATGCTCTTCGAGTAGCGTAAGAGGGAGGAGATTCCTAGGTGGTTAAGGTCCCTACCTCTACTTACAATGCTTTACAAAGGCTACAGATGGCTAGACAGTTATTGTCCGGGTTTGGAAAGAAATGATTCCACACACAAGAGGTGGATTATTTTTGTCTTTTGACCAGGCATGACAATGGGCTTTTTCATACATTGGCAACAACTGTCTCCACTGGTGCCTTATTTAAACAAACCACATTCCCATCATCAAAATCATCATCAATATTCTCATTAGCGCCAGCTACACCTACTGAATATCCTTCTCATCCTGGTGTATGTTTAGGGGTGGGGTGTCTGTGAGGAAAGGACAGCTATGTGAGGGAGGGGGATATGTGTTAGGGTAGTGCGCTGTGCATGTTGGAGAGAAGCTGAATAGGGGGGTGAGGGGTCTGTGAGGAAAGGACATGAGTCAGAAATTGTAGTCGAACACTGCGGTTGACCTTCACCAACTGCGCTGCACAATACATGTATGAGTAGGAAATGATATACCGCGTTCTGACCAGCAGTGTCACAGTACTTGTGAAAATAAAATAACATTTTTATAGTACAGCACAAACAAAAAATATATCTATTTTTTAGAATTATAATTGTGGGCTTTTTGTTTTTAGCTTTTATTATTATAGTTTTACACAGAAGCGGCACCCCTGGATTGATGGACAGATAACCCCATTCAGGTACAATGGACAGGGAACCCCTTTTTCAGATACAGCAGACAGAGTATCCCTTTTTCAGATACAGCAGGCAGAGCACCCCTGAACTGATACAGTAGACTTAGCACTCCTGGACTGATACAGCAGACAGGGCACCCCTGGACTGATACAGCAGACAGAGCACCCCTGAACTGATATAGCAGACAGGGCACCCCTGGACTGATACAAAGACAGGGCACCCCTGGACTGATACAGCAGACAGGGCACCCCTGGACTGATACAAAGACAGGGCACCCCTGGACTGATACAGCAGACAGAGCACCCCTGAACTGATATAGCAGACAGAGCACCTGCCCACGCCAGACAACACAGTACTGAGATGGACACGTCCGCCCAGTGCACTCTCCATAGCTAGAGTTAAGATGGCGCTGATCATCGGTGACCTTTATAGAATCCAAAACCTGCGAGAATCCGACAGTGGGAAGATGACACTCGGTCTCGCTTTGGGATCCGAGTAAGGCTGGAAGTCTCAAGTCGGACTCGGATTCAGGCAACGGGGACAAGGCGGCGGAGACCCAGCAGCAAAGCCAGTGGCAGCCCTCCTAGGTTTACAAAAAATTCCACCATCAACATAATATACCACACCCCTAGAAATGGCACTGTCTGAGTGTAATGGAATATATAAAGCTCTGTCTGTATGGATGACATGAGCAGTATGGATGGTGTAATGGTTAGCATTTATGCCTCACAGCACTGAGGTCATGGGTTTGATTCCCACCAGAGCCCTAACTGTGTGGTGTTAGTATATTATCCCCATGCTTGTGTGGGTTTCCTCCCACAATCCAAAAATATACTGGTAGGTTAATTGGATCCTGACAAATAAGTGGCCAAAATATGTTCTTTAGTTTTTAATCTATATAAATAACTGTTAATAAATATTAAAGTCATAGTAACATAATAACATAGTAACATAGTTTCTGAGGTTGAAAAAAGACAATTGTATATCGAGTTCAACCTGTTAGTGATCTCCTACACTGAACTATTTTTAAGACTAATTTTAACTGTGGTGAGTGTTTAGCCGTAAACTAAGATACTCAGTTTTTATTACTATAGTACATGATTTAACCACCATAACCCTGTATATCCTTATCCATTAGGAATTTATCCAGCCCATTATTAAAAGTAGTGACCGAGTCTGCCATCACTACTCTCTCAGTCAGGGAATTCCATATACGTATTGTCCTTACTGTGAAGAAACCTTTTTGTCTCTTTGTGCAAAATCTCCTCTCTACCAACCTAAGCGGGTGTCCACCTGTCCTTTTTGATGATCTTACCAAAAACAAATACCCCGCTAGCTCTATTGTATTGACCCCTTATATATTTGTAAAAGTTAATCATGTCACCTCTTAATCTCCTTTTTTTCCAATGTAAACATGCCTAGCCTAGCAAGCCTTTCCTCATATTCTAGCATCTCCATCCCCTTAATCAATTTGGTTGCTTGTCTCTGAACCTTTTAAAGTTCCAGGATATCCTTTTGTAGTATGGTGCCCATAATTGTACACAGTATTCAAGATGTGGCCTCACTAGTGATTTATATAGTGGGAGTATATCATCCCTTGCATCAATTCCCCGCTTAATGCATGCTAATACTTTGTTTGCCTTTTATGCTGCATTCGTACTTTGGGTACTGCTGTGAAGTTTGTTATCTATGTGAACACCAAAATCTTTTTCCAGTACAGAATTCCCTAGTTTCTCCCCGTTTAGTATGTAGGTATTGCTCTTATTTTTGCTACCGAAGTGCATTACTTTACATTTTTCTATATTGAACCTCATTCTCCATTTTGAAGCCTTTGCTTCCAGTTTAAATAAGTTGTTCTGAAGAGACTCAGCATCCCCCCCTGAATTTATAACCTTACACAATTTGGTATCATCTGCAGAAATTGACACTATGCTCTCTAGACCTGTTAATAGATCATTTATGAAAATGTTGAACACTAGTGACCCAAGTACAGACCCCTGTGGCACACTGCTGAGTACCTCAGTCCATTTTGAAAAAGTTCAATTTACCACCACTCACTGCTCCCTTTTATCCAACAAACCATGCCTGATGTAAGTGAGTCAATGAAATATAGGGGTCTTGCTAATTCGGAGTGTAGCTGCATGAGAACCCTTGGGTGAATTCCATCTGGACCAGGTGACTTATTAATCTTCATTTTTTTTAATCGGTCAAAGACTACTTCCTCACTTAAATAAGCACTTAGCAGTGGTATCAAACATGCCATTTGATCCTCTCTTGTGAATATTGATGAAAAAAACTTGTGTAATTCTTCCGCTATGTCAATGTAATCTTTGATTAGAACGCCCAACTGGCCTTTTAAAGGGCCTATACTCTCTTTCTTTAATCTTTTGCTGTTTATGTATTTAAAAAACTATTTGGGGTTTGATTTACTTTCCTTTGCTATTATCTTTTCTGTCTCTATTTTAGACGCTCTGATTTCTTTTTTGCATATTTTGTTACAATCCTTATAGTACTGGAATGACTCCACCTTCCTGTCTGATTTATACTTTTTGAAAGTCCAGTTATTAAAAATACTAGTCAAGTACATTGAGTTGGGTACGGGATCCTGGTGCTCGGGATCCCGGCAGTCAGAATACTGATGCCGGGATCCCGACTGCCAGAATCTCGGCAGGTGGTCGAGCGCAACAAAGTCCCTTGCAGGCTCGGTGGCTCAGTGCTCAGTGCTCAGTGCTCAGTGCTCAGGTTCTATTCCCACTCCATGAGTGTTGTGGACACCCAGGAATGGGAATAGCTGTGTTGGGGCTGCTGGCATTCTGGCGGTCGGGGATCTCGTGTCGGTATTCTGACCACCGGGATTCTGCCTGCCGGGATCCTGACTACATCCCAGCACACTGGCTGCAAAACATTACATCTGTGACTTGTTGCATCCCACATATATCACATACTTGGCAGTAATTTGAGAACATTACATGTGGGAGCAGATTTGCTATTGACCATTAGATTTCAAAGGGCAATAGTAATCAATGCTAAACAAGCCTGATTTCGTGTTAATTACTATTGTCCTTTGAAATTCATTAGTCAAAGCCACCGATCATCAGGTCTTTGTAAACTCAATGGATGGAATCAGTATGGGATCCCGACGGTCGGGATCCCGGCAGTCATAGTACCGACACCGGAATCCCAACATGCTAGATCCCACCAGCGAGCACAGTGTGTCCCCTCACGGGCTCGCTGCACTCACCACGCACGGGCCCACTGGCGAGCTTGGCTCACCACACATATTTATTCCCCCTCGGGGAAGGCGTGGACCACCCTCCGAGTGTGGATTCTGGTCCCTGGTTGGGATTTCGACCACCGGGATTCCCATGGATGTCGGTATTCCGACATCGGTATTATGACCGCCGGGATACCGACTGTCGGGAAACTAACTGCTTCCCCAATGGATAGTACAGTAAGTCTTGCATTAGATATTTAAACCATGATGCAATCTAAAACATTTATTATTATAGAGTCTAGGGATCTATTATCCAATGTCTACAACATTAAAGCAGCAAATGCCCAATTATCTGAGATGTTCCTACAACACATTCAGTTTCTAATGAGGGCCCCTTTGCTATAAGAATCCACAAACTTCACCAGGTGCCACCATTTACCACAGTTATCTATGGGTTGTGGTTATAAATGTTCATTGTCTCAAAATGGCCTGGTCTTCCCTGTCGCTGGGTTACTCACCAATCACCCCGCTCCAGAGTCCGGCTCCACAGCAAGCTCCCCACTGCATCTGATGTATGTACAATTTCAAGGCATCCAAGTCACACCTCTGTCTATGCCAACGGTTCCCTGGTATTGCTAGGTTGCAATCCATGCTGGTGTCAGGCCTTGGGCACAACCATGACAGTCCAGATGAACTGACTGGAAATCGGTCAATCAGAGATGCTGACAGCCAATCCCAGCATGGCCAGTGGTATAAAGCCACAACACAGACACTCCCAAATTGCCAGTGCAAAGTCTAACCCAGTTCTCACTGGGTGAAGCTATCCTGAGCTCCAGACCTGTTTCAAACAGTGCATTGCCAGCCAGGTTCAGTTTTCCCTATAACTGTATAGCCGGTTTCTATCTGATCCAGTCTCCGGTTCCAGTCTGGTCCAGCATCTCCGGTTCCAGACCTGCAGTACTAACCTGGTTAAAGCCCGGTTACAGTCTACTGTTCATGGTCTGCATATATTGCATTCAGTTTCCAGAGCATCTTTCCAGCATCAAGAACTTAAATGGTTTCTGACCATCTCAGTACTAACTCGGTTCAGCCCGCCAATAGTCTACTGCCAAGCTCTTCATATCACATCCTACCTGTGTGCATCTGAGACTTTCATTATCCTGGTTTATCTCCAGTGCCACCTATCTGACAGCAACCAGTTTGCACCAAGCACCCTTCCTGGCTCATACGCAGAACATAGATTAGACCATCCAGCTTTCATATATCTCACACAGACTCCAGCCCAGAACCAGAATCCAGATTCACAGACATATCAGATCATTATATTCTTTTTGCACTATTACTAAATTAATTCTGGTATGTATGCAGGGGTGGATGAAAAGAGGAGAGGGCCCATAGTCATGCTCCGTGCGGGCCTCCTCTTCTTCTCTGGCAGTGGCACAATGCTGTAGACTCTGGGCTGGCTTTGTGGCAGAATCTACTGTGTATGTGCAGGTCTCCAGGAACATGGCATTTGTGCCTTATTCCTGGGGACATATCTACTATGCATGTGCAAATCACTGGAAAAATGGCTGCTGTGTCATTTTCCTGGTGGTTTCTGTCTGCAGTGCCGGCCACCGCTGAACAACAGAGGGGTAAAATTATTTGGGTGCAGGGTATACAGTTTAGACGGGTGGTATTCATGTGACCGACGGTCGGGAGACCGACGGTCACATGACCTCCTCCAGTATCCCGACCTCCACTATCCCGATGGTCGGCATGCCGACCGACAGGGACTATTTCCACTCGTGGGTGTCCACGACACCCATAGAGTGGGAATAGAACCCGTGGCGACCATAGGTCGCCACCGAGCCCGCAGCATGGCGAGCGCAGCGAGCCCGCAAGGGGCTTGCTGCACTCGCCTCTCCCCGCCGGGATCCCGGCGTCGGTATGCTGCCGGGATCCCGGCGTCGGTAAGCTGACCGGCAGTCAGGAGACCGCCGGTCAGCAATACTACACCCAGTTTAGACAACCCTGGAGTTCTGCACGCCCTGCACCTATTATACAGTAGATATGCCAATGCATGTAAGTAGCAATCCCACATAGATTTTTTTGTATTTCAATAGCAACTTAAGTACCTTTTAAATATGCAACTGATGGTCACTGTTCTTAGCTACACTCCTATAGATCTATATCTCTTTTTCAATTAACCTCTGGAGAGCTACTGAGGTGTATAGGACAATTAGTGATGTTGGGCTATCATAATTCTTGGGGACGCGCTCAGCCCTACATCATGGAAGCACATCAATGAAAACTGAATTTATCCCTACATTGCACCAGGCAATTGTCTGTATTCCCTTCCATACGGAATTTCATTACAGATTTTGGGCGGTAATCAAATGACATATCAAGCCCAATCTCTTTTCTAAAGTGATCCCCATACTCGCGCATATTGCGCCTATAGTAATCAGGTTTAGCTGCGTAAAGGGTTGGGTGCCCTCCTCGCTACCCTAGGGATAGTAAGCTGAAATGATTATACCACGCCCATTAGCAAAAACAGAACAAGTGTGGAAGGGGGTGAAAAGAATTGAATACCGCCATTTGAGAGCGGTTGTTGTTGTAGAATGGTTTGGTCAGATGCCAAATTTAAATGGATTTTAAGGAGAACTAAAACACGTTTAGAAGTCTTCCTCCTTTATATTCCTAAAACTGTTAAGGAAATAATATTAAAATAAGTAACTATAATAATCCAGGGTTTCTTATACTGAAGCTAAATTAAATACTGCTTATTAGTTATTTGAATAATCATAAAATCCTGCTGCGAATAAAGTCAGAAATTAACAATACAATCTTTTTCTCTCTTTTTTTTTCTATCCAAATAAATTATATTCATCTTATCTATTCTTGTACTTTTGCTGTATAACAAGCTCTTTCCTGGTATTTCTGCATGAAAATAGATCTCATTTAAATATTAAAGTGCATGAGTAGCTCTCGTACAGAAGGAGAAAAAATGCTATTATGTATTGCTAAGATAAGACAATCTTTTATGGACTGAGAACATGTATTTATGACGTAAAAGGCAATCGACTTCAATGAAGAATGTAGCCTTAGAAATACCACTTACAATGTTATAGGGGACACAAAAACTTTTTCCTTGAAAAACACTTTTACATGAAGTACTCAACAGCGATAAGCTTGTTATCAGGCAAATCTTTTTACAGCTTAATTAGGACAGTTCAGTAAATGTTTTTTCTTAACCTTTCTATAAATGTTTAGAAAAACACATGGAGGTTATTAAGTACTGGGCCTCAAGCAGGGTTTTATATACTGTAAGCAAAATATGTTTTTTCCTACTGTGCATGAGCAGTAAAATGGTGAGCGTTTCAGACTGCACACACACTGAGACATATTTCTTTGTGCTTGTAGGGTTTTGCGTTGAGCTAATATTACTGTTAGAGCAACTTTTCTTTTTCCTTTTGAGGCAGATGGAAGGCTGATGGTCGGGCTGGTAACCGGAAGTGGCGTTTTCTTAGAAATGTTCACCGGAAGTGCTTTGAATGCCATTTGGTAGGAGATCAGCAATTCTCCAGAAGTGGTCCTGTAATGGAACTGATGTACAGTGCATCCGGAAAGTATTCACATCGCTTCACTTTTTCCACATTTTGTTATGTTACGGCCTTATTCCAAAATGGAATACATTTATTTTTTCCCTCCAAATTCTACACACAATGGCCCTCATTCCGAGTTGTTCGCTCGGTAGCTGCTTTTAGCAGCCATGCAAACGCTAAGCCGCCGCCCTCTCGGAGTGTATCTTAGCTTAGCAGAATTGCGAACGAAAGGATCGCAGCGCGTCTACAAAAAAAGATTGTGCCGTTTCTGAGCAGCTCCAGACCTACTCCTAGCTTGCGATCACTTCAGACTATTTAGTTCCTGTTTTGACGTCACGAACACGCCCTGCGTTCGGGCAGCCACGCCTGTGTTTCCCTGGCACGCCTGCGTTTGTATCTGACACGCCTGCATTTTTCCACACACTCCCCGAAAACGGTCAGTTACCTCCCAGAAACGCCCACTTCATGTCAATCACTCTGCGGCAAGCAGTGCGACTGAAAAGCGTCGCTAGACCTTGTGTGAAACTACTATGGCTGTTGTGAAAGTACGTCGCGCGTGCGCATTGCGGCACATACACATGCGCAGAAGTGCCGCTTTTTTGCCTAAACGCTGTGCTGCGACCGAAAACAGCAAACGAACAACTTGGAATGACCCCCATTACCCTATAATGACATTGTGAAAAAAGGTTTTTTTTTTAGATTTTTGCAAATTTATTAAAAATAAAAAACTAAGAAATCACATGTACATAAGTATTCACAGCATTTACCATGAAGCTCAAAATTGAGCCAAGGTGCATCCTGTTTCCACTGATCATCCTTGAGATGTTAACAGCTTAACTGGAGTCCACCTGTGGTAAATTCAGTTGATTGGACATGGTTTGGACAGGCGCACACCTGTCCATATAAGGTCCCACACTTGACAGTACATGTCTGAGCACAAACCAAGCATGAAGTCAAAGCAATTGTATGTAGACCTCCGAGACAGCACTGTCTCAAGGCACAAATCTGGAGAAGGGTAAAGAAAAATATCTGCTACTTTGAAGGTCCCAATGAGCACAGTGGCCTCCATCATCCATAAATGGAAGAAGTTCGGAACCACTAGGACTCTTCCTAGAGCTGGCCGGCCATCTAAACTGAGAGATCGGGGGAGAAGGGCCCTGGTCAGGGAGGTGATCAAGAACCCGATGGTCACTCTACCAGAGCTACAACATTCCCTGTGGAGAGAGGAGAACCTTCCAGAAGGACAACCATCTCTGCAGCAATCCACCAATCAGGCCTGTATGGTAGAGTGGCCAGACGGAAGCCACTCTTTAGTAAAAAGCACATGGCAGCCCACCTGGAGTTTGCCAAAATGCACCCAAAGGACTCTCAGATCATGAAAACAAAATACTCTGGTCTGATGA
The DNA here is from genome assembly GCF_028390025.1 of Pseudophryne corroboree. NCBI lineage: Eukaryota > Metazoa > Chordata > Amphibia > Anura > Myobatrachidae > Pseudophryne > Pseudophryne corroboree. The sequence goes on along the minus strand of NC_086447.1, from coordinate 845,771,584 downwards.
GACAATGATTGAACTCTTTGGCGTGAATGCCAGGCATCATGTTTAGAGGAAACCATACACCATCCCTACAGTGAAGCATGGTGGTGGCAGCATCATGCTGGGGGGATGTTTTCAGCGGCAGGAACTGGGAGACTAGTCAGGATAGAGGGAAAGATGAATGCAGCAATGTACAGTGACATCCTGGATGAAAACCTGCTCCAGAGGGCTCTTGACCTCAGACAGGGGTGACGGTTCATCTTTCAGCAGGACAACGACCCTAAGTACACAGACAAGATATCAAACAAATGGCTTCAGGACAACTCTGTGATTGTCCTTGAGTGGCCCAGCCAGAGCCCAGACTTGAATCCGATTGAACATCTCTGGAGAGATCTGAAAATGGCGGTGCACCGATGCTTCCCATCCAACCTGATGGAGCTTGAGAGGTATTGCAACAAGGAATGGGCAAAACTGCCCAATGATAGGTGTACCAAGCTTGTGGCATCATATTTAAAAAGACTTGAGGCTGTAATTGTTGCCAAAGGTGCTTCAACAAAGTATTGAGCAAAGGCTGTGAATACTTATGTACATGTGATTTTTTTTTTTTTAAATACATTTGCAAAATATATATTTTTTTTTCACGTTGTCATTATGGGGTATTGCTTGTAGAATTTTGAGGGGAAAAATTAATTTATTCCATTTCGAAATAAGTATGTAACATAACAAAATGTGAAAAAAGTAAAGCACTGTGAATACTTTCCGGATGCACTGTAGCTTCTATTTAATATTTATGGGGTTCAGCATAAAATACTGGTGGCAGGATGCTGGCCGCCAGTATACCGACAGCGGCATCCCAGCCACCAGTATGACGGCAGCGGGGAGAGCACTAGAAAGCCCTTTGTGGGCTCGCTGCGCTCACCACGCTGCGGGCGCGGTGGCTCACTGCGCTCGCTACAGGTTATATTCTCCCTCTATGGGTGTCGTTAACACCCACAGAGGAAGAATGGGCTGTGGCGCCGGTATTCCGGCGGCAGCATTTTACTGCAAGTAGGGATTGCGGCGTCAGTATTGTGACCTCCGGGATCCCGACTAGCGGTATTGTAACTACTTCCCTATGTATGGAATTGATGTGATTAATAAAGGTTTCCCTCATCGCGAACACTCTGCATCACTTCCGCTACCAGTATTCCAGACTGGAAGTGACTGTCATTGTGCGATTATGTGCACATACAGGCTACCATTCACACATAAAAGGGCACAAAGGACATATGGTGAGTATCAGCCTTGAAGAAGAGACCTGTGCATCACGAAACGCGTTGGTTTCCACAACTGTGCCACCCGGACTTTCCATTATCTGGAAGACAAACCTATCTGGGTAAAGTATAGAAGCCTTTGTAGGGTATATCTGGGATACTTTGCACATGCTAAGCATCATATGCGGCTCCTTCCATCCAGACTGGGTACGATACATACAATATTTACCTTGAACATTACAGTGTGCTATATGTGGATTTTATTATCAATTTGGATGTTTTATGAACTTTTGTCCCCAACTTTTATCACCATTTTACTTTTTACTATTCTGTTTGTCAATATAATTTTTTTTTATTATACATACTGTACATTTTTTCAGTATGATTAATCTCATACACTATACGGTATACTGTATCATAATTTCTATAATAGGTACGTTATTAGTTTTATCACTCTCTGCTCTATTGTTGGGATTCCAACTCCTCAAAAGATTGATGATAATAGTTTCTGTGGAGTGAAGAAGGCAAAAGCAAGACTGGAATGGAGTGGAAGGAAAGAAAGGAAGTAAGGTGGTTGTAGTCAATACGCTCTAGGGATTTGGAAGCAAAGGGCAGGAAAGAGATGGGACAGTAGTTATAGAGTGTCAGGGTCAAGGGTTGGTTCTTTAAGGGGTATAAAAGGTCATGCTTGTATGCAGTAGGGACATTGACTGATGAGAGGGAGAAATTGAAGAATTGGGCAAGATGGGAACAGGCAGCAGGCAGATCAGGATTAAGGAAGGGGCACAGGGTGTTAGTACCCCCAGACCCCCCCTATCTCATGGGGCCCATCTGGCCCGAGTTGCCTGCATGAGACATACCGTGAATGCTTACCACGGATGCTGTATGCTGCCGTGGCCTCATACCCTTACTTTACTAGGTTGACCTTTCAAATTAGACAGTGACAACACAGTCACTGAAAGTGTGTACAGCACCAGAAAGTCAGACAGTCAGCAGCTGCAGCACCGCCCCTTCCTTGCCAGTCTGTCAGTCAGTCCATGAAGCTCCGCCCCATCTGACAGGGGACAAGGACTAGAGCTACTTAGTGTGCAAATGCATGGGTGGAGCTGCATGAGTAGCTAGCAGCGTCCATAAATTTCCAAATGTCCATCAACTATAAGTAAGTATTCTTTCACTGAGTACCACACTACTGGGGAGCTGTGAAAGACGAGGGGGGGGGGGGGGGGGGGGGTTTGTGTGTGACAGTTTAAAAAGTTATTTGTATAATGTGAGATTTTATTTTACTTTTTTTTTTATTACCTGCACGTGTGAACCAGCAAAAACCAGTTGACGCACATATACACATTTTCCTGGTTAATAATATTTCAAGGTTACGGGGTACATAAGCAGGTGTATGAGTGGAAACTTAACCAGCCAATTATTTCCTTGGGATCACAACTAGAGAAGGGGATAATGGCTGCTCTTCCTGTACTTATACAGCATAGCCTAACCATTAAACCCACCCCTTAATACCATAGGCTGGCTAAGCTGTCATTAAACACCATGAAATACAACTATACTCACCACTATTTTAACCTCTTTACTAAATGAAAAACTTGGGTACTTATATACTCTTAAACTTAAATATTTGCTATTTTAATGTATCTAGAGCAGAGGTTCTCAGTCCTCAAGGCACCCCAAAACGGTCCGGGTTTTAAGTGTATCCATGCTTGGTCACAGGTGACTTAATTAGCAGCTCAGTCAATTTGATTTAATCATCTGTGCTGAGCCATGGATATACGAAAAACCTGAACCGCTGGGGTGCTTTGAGGACCGTGTCTGAGAACCTCTGACCTAGAGATTTTTTAATTGTTATCTGCCTGTTTGTGCCAAGTTAACCGATTTTGATAAAACCTTCACTGTTCTGTTTGGTGTATATCAGGGGATATGTATTATCTCAAAACCCCCAAAACGAATTGTGCGCAGGTCCGCATGGCATCAGGTCAAGTGGTAGGGGAAGGTGCGGCAGACAGCAGTCTGTGTTCACAGCGCTGTGGGACTTCAGGGAGAGTGATGGGTGAGGGCACGGACGACACCTATATGTGTAACGCTGCTGGTCACATATAAAAATTGTTGACAGTCACAGAACGATATAACATGTGCAGAGAGAGTTAGAGTTGAGCGGGGTGTGTTCTAAATGAAATCTAAATTGCAGTGTAAAAATAAAGCAGCCAGTATTTACCCTGCACAGAAACAAAATAACCCACCCAAATCTAACTCTCTATGCACATGTTATATCTGCCCCCCAAGCAGTGCACATGGGGGGGGGGTGTCATTCCAAGTTGATCGTAGCTGTGCTAAATTTGGCACAGCTACGATCATCTTCACTGACATGCGGGGGGACGCCCAGGATAGGGCTAGTCCGCCCCGCATGTCAGTCCGCCACCCCCCCCCCCGCGCAAATACAAAAGCATCGCACAGCGGCGATGATTTTGTATTTGTGGAGTAACTCCCGGCCAGCGCAGCTCCTGCGGCTGGCCGAGAGATGATTGTCGATGCCACTGGCCACAGCGGCTGCGTGAGACGTCACGCAGCTGCCTCGGCCCACCCCCCCAACGGTCCAGCCACGCCTGCATTGGCCGGACCACGCCCCCTAAACGGCGTCTTAACGCCGCTGTGCGGCCCCTTTCCGCATAGCGATCGCCTCTGTCTCAGAGGCGATCGCTAGGCCACAACGGCTGCCATGCTCCGGCGCACTGCGGCTTCGGCGCATGCGCAGTTCCGACCCAATCGCTGCGCTGCGACAAACTGCAGCGAGCGATCGGGTCGGAATGACCCCCATGGTTTTGCCCAGTTGCTAACAAATTTGCTGCTGCGATCAACTCTGAATTACCCCCATAGTTTTGCCCACTAGAGGGAAACTTTGTTTTGCAATCAACCTTGAATTAGGCCCAAAGGGGGTCATTCCGAGTTGTTAGCTCGTTATTTTTTTCTCGCAACGGAGCGATTAGTCGCTAATGCGCATGCGCAATGTCCGCAGTGCGACTGCGCCAAGTAAATTTGCTATGCAGTTAGGTATTTTACTCACGGCATTACGAGGTTTTTTCTTCGTTCTGGTGATCGTAATGTGATTGACAGGAAGTGGGTGTTTCTTGGCGGAAACTGGCCATTTTATGGGAGTGTGTGAAAAAACGCTGCCGTTTCTGGGAAAAACGCGGGAGTGGCTGGAGAAACGGAGGAGTGTCTGGGCGAACGCTGGGTCTGTTTGTGACGTCAAACCAGGAACGACAAGCACTGAACTGATCGCACTGGCAGAGTAAGTCTCGAGCTACTCAGAAACTGCACAGAGAAGTCTTTTTGCAATATTGCGAATCTTTCGTTCGCAATTTTGATAAGCTAAGATTCACTCCCAGTAGGTGGTGGCTTAGCATGTGCAAAGCTGCTAAAAGCAGCTTGCGAGTGAACAACTCGGAATGACCCCCAAAGTGCGACATTTTACAAATTTGATCCTAAAAATAATTTGTCCCTGTAAATGTCCCTATTTTTTTTTAGTACCAACAAAGTGCACAATTACATCTCATTTTCTGTGTGTAAGTTACACTTTTTAACAAGCCTTGTCAACCTGTGGCTCTCCAGCTGTTGTGACACTACAAGCCCCAGCATACCCTCCCGCCGATCAGCTGGTAAAGCATCCTGGAAGAGTCACAGGTTGGCCAGGCCTGGTCTGTGCTTACAAATCAATATTTGGAAGGATGTTTTAAAATACAAAAAAAGTACAATTTTGTAAAAATGAATACCGATGACAAGATGGGAATTGTAGTGCTCTCAGGCTGAGACAGTACTGCGTGTGACCAGCTCAGTGTCAAAGTCTGCAACGTGGAATATATGTGAAAACGTTGGCAGCTGTGCTTTACATTACATGGACATGTTACATTGCTGACAGATTTTCACCTTAAATTCCAAAAATTCTTTGTATGTGAAAGATTCCTGCAGAGAAGGTTTAATGAGTATGAGCTGTCTGCCTGTTGCTGTGGACGCTGGGCATACTGCCCTTTTCTGGCCTTGGGACTGCTGTTGCTTGCTTGAAAGAAAAGAGACAGTCTTACCATGAAATAATGCGGGCATTTCATGGCTGTTTGAGAGGCGTGTTTCTGCCGTCAGCTGCAATCGTGCACACTGAGAACATGGCAGCAGCGTCACTGCTCTTGTGGCCAGTCAGCGTCACCATAGACTCATTTGGGGTGTCAATGCTCTTCATTTGTACGTTGATGCTGCCTATGTGTACGCAGTTGCTGAGGACCTTGCGATGGCTCCGTTGGGCAGCTCTAGTCTTTTCTGCTTTACATGCGTTGCTTCGCATGTCTGTAGGCTGAAAAATTGCATCTCACTAGGCTTTTGTGCACAATTCGGAATCAGGCCCCTTGCCCATAAATTATTCTCCCCAAGGAGTACATTTACTAAAGCCTTTAAAAATAAAAAGTGGTGATGTTACCCGTAGCAACTAATCAGATTCTGTCTATAGTTTCTCTATTGCATCCTAGAAAATGATAGACAGTCACAGAATCTGATTGGTTGCTATGGGCAATATCACCTCTTTTCATTTTTAGGTGTCTATTCACGAAGCAGTGAAAAAAGCGGAGAAGTGAGCCTGTAGAGTATTTGCCCATGGCAACCAATCATCGGCTCCGTACAATTGTTTAGTATGCAAATGATAAATGTTACGTCAATGCTGATTGGTTTCCATGGACAACTTCTCCACTAGCTCACGTCTCCCCTCTTTTCACTGCTTCATGAACAGACCCCTTAGAAGCTTTAGTAAAATTTACCCTCAGGTGGCAACAGCTAACTTACCGCTTGGAGAGCCAGGGTGAGGGGAGATGCACATACATGTGCTGGCTAGTCTGCTAATGCATGCAAAGTGGAACTGAAGACCCAGACTTGGGCTTTTAGTTCCCCTTAGTTTATGATATTAATTAATTCATTGATTTAAAAATTTTTAATAATGAATAGAACACAAAATGTAAAAACGATATATCTTTTGTAAATATTGCTCATGGCACTATAATTAATGTCCATGTTCGGGTGCCGGATTATCCCCCCACACCTACATAGACAGAGCCAGATCAAGGGGGAGCCTGGTTAGCATGTGTCTTGGGTACAGATTTACCATGGACGGATCACCATCATGCAACACTGCTGCTGCTACTCCATGTAAAAGGGGAAAGTGTGCAGACTGGGGGCGGGATGTACTAAATAACATCGCTGCCCATCGCCTCCCAACACCACGATGCTAATCACATATGTACTTACATATGCAATTAGCATTGTTGAGGACAGCTCTTCTGATAAGAGCTGTCCGCTGCATCCCCTGCGCAGCCTGACTTCCGGGATTCGGACCCGGGAGTCAGTCTGCGCATGCGCAGGGTGACAGGTGCGGGGCCTGCTGGGAGGGATCCAATTGGATCCCTCTCACACAGCGCTGTGGAGAGAAGCCCATGGGCTTCTAAGGGGTATCACCAGCAAAAGCTGGTGAACCCCTCCGCGGAACTGACCCGGCGGCTGGGACATAGTACATTCCAAAAATGTGGTAAAGGAGAGTTTACCGCATTTTCCGTGTAGTACATCCCGCTCTGGGTCAGTAGCTGCGTCAGGGCTATGCAAAGCATAGTCGTCCAGTCGTATTCCATTCTTCCTGAGAGAAGCTCCCAGATGTCCGAGCCTGGATCCCGCTGAGCTGGGCTAGTAGTAAAAAAAAATATAGGAATTTAATACCTTCTGGTAATTCCTTTTCTCCTACTCCGTAGTGGAAACTGGGGTCTTGTACTTTAGTACCATGGGGTATAGATCGGGTCCACTGAAGCCTGGCACTTTAAAACTTTTAGTGTGTGTATGTGTGTGCCTGCTCCTACCCTCTATGCCCCTCCTACCAGACTCAGTCTTGGAAAACTGTGCCCGATGAGATGAGAGAAGAACAAATCAAAAGGCAACAAGCCAACACACAACCATGAACGAAAGGAGGGCGCTAACCAGAACAGAGGATATCAACACCAACCTAACCCGGACAGCACGGCTATCCTAACAACAAAATGGGGCCGCAACGTCGGTCCAACCCAAGACTTACACAGGTAAGCAGGAACGAAACACTGAGGTTGGCGCCCAGTATTCACTACGGACTAGGAGAAAAGGAATTACCGGTAGATATTAAATTCCTATTTTCTCTTATGTCCTAGTGGATACTGGGGTCTTGTACTTTAGTACCATGGGGATGTCCCAAAGCTCCAAACGGGTGGGAGAGTGCTGAGACCTCTTTAAAACCGCCTGAAAAAACTGAAGGTCATCCTTGGCCAAGGTATCGAACCTATAGAATTTAACAAACGTGTTCAAACCAGACCAAGTAGCAGCTCGGCACAATTGTAGGGCCAATACACCCCAGGCAACCGCCCAGGAAGACTCCACCGACCTCGCCGAGTGGGCCTTAATAGACTTCGGTAAGGGCACAGCTGCCGAAGTATAGGCCTGTTGAATGGTCAACCTGAGCCAATGAGCTATAGATTGCTTGGAAGCTGGCTGACCAATCTCGGAAGCATCATAAAGGACAAACAGCGAGTCAGATTTCCGATGATGGGCCGTCCTTTTGATATAAATCTTCAGAGCCCACATCCAAGGACTCAGGAGCAACTGAAGCGTCAGACAACACTGGAACCACAATAGGCTGATTCACATGAAAAGCTGACACCACTTTAGGCAAAAACTGAGGACGGGTCCTAAGTTCCGCCCTGTCCTCATGAAAAAACAAATAAGGGCTGTTACAGGATAAGGCCCCTAATTCAGAGACATGCCTGGCAGACGCCAATGCCAATAACATCACCATCTTCGAAGTGAGATATTTCAACTCCATCCTCTGTAAGGGTTCAAACCAATCCGATTGGAGAAAGGACAGAACCACATTGAGGTCCCACGGAGCTGTGGGAGGTACAAAGGGCAGTTGCATATGAAGAACTCCCTTTAGGAAAGTCTGTACTTCCGGCAACATGGCAAGCTGTTTCTGGAAGAAAATAGAAAGCGCCAAAATGTGGACTTTGATGAAACCTAAACGTAGGCCCATATCCACTCCTGCTTGCAGGAATAGTAGAAAACGACCAATTCCAAATTCCACGGGAGAAACTTTTCTACTTTTACACCAGGAAACATACTTTTTCCAGATACAATGATAATGTTTTGACGTAACCATCTTCCTGGCCTGGACCATGGTGGAAATATCCCGAGAGGGAAGACCCTTTGTTGTTAGACTCTCCCTTTCAACTTCCAAGCTGTCAAACGTAGCTGTTGTAAGTCTGGATAGACGAACGGACCTTGCTGAAGATCGTCTTGGAGCAGTAGAGGCCATGGATCCTCCAGAGTCATGGTGAGGAGGTCCGAGTACCATGCCCATCGAGGCCAATATGGGGCAATTAGAATTACCTGAACGCTTTCCCTTCTTAGCCTTTTTAGCACTCTGGGGATCAGCGGTAGAGGAGAGAACAGGTGCACAAAGTGGTACATCCACGGTGATGTCAGCGCGTCCACTGCTACAGCCTGCGGATCCCTCGTTCTGGAACAGTAACGGAAAAGCTTTTTGAGACGAGAAGCCATCAGATCTATCCGCGGACAGCCCCACCGGTGAATTAACTGTTGAAACACCTGGGGATGTAGGCTCCATTCCCCCGAATGGAGGTCGTGTCTGCTGAGGAAGTCCGCTTCCTAGTTGTCCACTCCTGGAATGAATATGGCTGAGATGGCCCTTGCGTTGGCCTCTGCCCAGATGAGAATCCTTGACATTTCTCGCATTGGTGCTCTGCTTCTTGTTCTCCCTTGTCGGTTTATGTACGCCACCGCCGTGGCATTGTCCGATTGAACCTGGATCGCCTGAGTTCCAGGATGTTTATCAGCAAAGCTGATTCCTGAACTGACCATAACCCCTGGAACTGGGCCCCTTGGGTCATCGCTCCCCAACCCCGGAGGCTGGCATCTGTTGTCAGTATAATCCACGAGTGGATATTGAAACTTCTGCCCTCTACCAAGTGAGGAATTTGAAGCCACCATAATAGAGAAATCTGGGCTTTCGGAGATAGGGACACTTCCTGATGCATATGAAGGTGAGAACCCGACCATTTGTCTAGCAGATCCAGTTGAAGCGGTCGGGCATGAAACCTACCATATTGGATTGCCTCCATCTTGCCCAGTAATCGGATGCAAAGATGTATGAACACACTGCGAGGACTGAGAACCGAATGGACCATAGCCTGGATAGGGCTTGTTCATCGGGAGAAACACCTTTAGAGATACCTTATCCAGAATCATTCCCAGCAACTGAAGACGTTGGGTTGGTTCCAGGTGAGATTTCTGAAAATTTAGGATCCACCCAAGATCCATACGTAGGCGAGTAGTCAGATCGATGCTGTGCAGTAGACGCTCCCTGGATACAACCTTTATTAAGAGATCATCCAAATAGGGGACTATGTTCACTCCCATCATGCGGAGTTGCAGCATCATCTCCGCCATGACCTTGGTGAAGACCCTTGGAGCTGTGGATAATACAAAGTGCCTGAAACTGGAAATGGTCATCCAATATGGTGAACCTGAGGTAAGCCTGATGAGGGGGCCACATGGGAATGTTAGGTAAGCATCCTTGACATCCAGAGACACCATGAACTCCCCTTTCCTCCCTCCTCCAGAGTGGACACCACTACCCACAGGGACTCCATCTTGAATTTGAACACCCGCAGATACGGGTTTAGAGAATTCAGGTTCAAGATGGGGCGCACCGAACCGTCTGGTTTGGGAACGACAAAGGGACTGGAGTAAAAACCCCTGTTGCGTAATGAAGGAGGTACAGGAACTACCACCCCTGTCTGCAAAAGTTTTTGAATATCCTCTTACAAGGTAACTTTTGCTGCGGGTAAAGCTGGTAAGCCCGACTTGAAAAACCTCTGAGAAACCTGGTAGGACCACTCACACGTGGGTGAATTGTTGAAGGCGAGCCCATACCTGAAAGGTGCCTTGCTGCTTGGGCCAACCATCACGCGGAAGGCTTCGCGGCAGTGGATCCAGTGGTCTGGTCCAGGGAGACAGCAGGTGCAGGTTTACGGGACTTACCACGAGATCCTCTTGATGTGGTGCAGATTCCTTGGTCCCTGCCTCTGAACCTTGCCACACGAAAGGACTGCAAGGAGGGTCCAGTGTAAGAACGTCTAGCACGTGGCGTAGCCGATGGCAGATAGGTAGACTTACCCACCGTTGCTTGGGAGATCCATTTATTTAATTAATCTCCAAACAAGACATCACCTGTAAAGGGAAGATTTTCCACACCCTTTTTGGAATCAGCGCCAGCCGACCACTGACGTAACCACAGAGCTCTTCGTGCCGAAACAGCCATAGCAGTAGTGCTGTCATTTATCTTACACAACTCTTTAATAGCCTCGCTTATAAAATTTGCAGCATCTTGTATATGTTACAGCAGAGTAATGACCTCATCCCGGGGTAGAGAGTCTAAACCATCAATAACATTATCAGAACACTTGACAACCGCCCTGGAGATCCACCCGCAAACTATTGTGGGGCGTTGTATTGCACCTGCTGCCGTATGAATTGCCTTAAGCGTTGTCTCAATTTTACGGTCAGCTGGCGCCTTTAGGGATATAGCCCCAGGAACAGGCAGTACCAATTTCTTAGACACTCTGGATACAGATGTATTGACCGATGGGGTGTTTTCCCAGACCTTCCTGTCCTCAGCTGGAAGTGGAAAAGTTTATGAAAAACTCTCAGGAATGTTTTATTTTTGTCAGGGTTTAACCAAGCCTCCCTGGCCAGGGAGTTTAACTCCTTAGACACAGGAAAGGTAGCTGAACTCTTGGGTCTGACATTAAAGTATAATTCCTCATCTGGTTCTACCTCCTGATCCGGTATGTGGAGGACCTCTCTTACAGCAAAAATGAGAGCCTCTACCCCAGGGGTCAGAGAGCTGTCCTCGTCCATATCATCATCATCATCCACATCTGGCTGATCAGAATCAGACTGGAGAACCTGTGGCAGTGAGTGTTTATGTTAAGCCACTGGAGGGGGCTGAGAAGCCTTCTTGGTATCTGCTGCTTTAGCCACACAATGAATGGAGTGTTTTCACACCTGTCTCTTTCTATTAGCTGCAGCTAATTCTGAATTTACATTCTGAATCATGCTTCTAAAGCTATCCAACCAGTCAGGTGCTTGTGAACTGTGTCCCTGTGGAGATAAGGAACATTGCTCACACATAAGTGACCCCGCAGAAGACGGTGTAGAGTTACAAGCAGCACACATAACCATGTCAACAGACATCCTTCACAATGGTAATACAGCGCAGCCCACTGACTCAACACCTCCACACAGACCCTAGAGAGCCCCTGGAGTTTCACAGAGGAGTGGACACCAGCACACAGAACACAGCAGCACAATGTGTTAAAGTATGTGTATGAACTGATAACAGTGCAGCGGCGCTACTGCTCGCATGCTTCTCCCCTTCCTATGACCCCCTGGTACCAGTTGTACAGCCTGTGACAGCGTGGGTTCTGGAGGAGCAGCGTGCATGCAGCCTGTAAGATCCGCAGCAGCAGGAAATGGCGCCTTCCCGTGTCTGGTCCCACTCCTGGAAGCCCCGCCACTTGCAACGGTACATGATCCTTACAGTTTATACTGGCCACGTTTAACAAGAAACATAAGTAGATGTATCTTTAACAGTACACACAAAGCCTTGAGACAGTGAGCACTGTGTGGCAATAGCCCAGAGCCAGTTCATCCAGGGCGGGCACCGCAGCTCCGGGCCCGTGACCACCGTGTGACCTGCCACCAAACTGCACTGGGGACCCACTAACCAGGACCCCGGTGTAACATTCACCGAACCTGGGTCTTCGGCATCTGTTAGACGGTGGCGGCTAGTTGCTGGCGTGGGCGCACAAACTAACGATGTGTGATCAGTACCTCAGGAGCTCAGAGTCCTGTCAGATGGGATTAAGAACCATTAACCCCCAGGAGGTTGGTTCGGTCCCCCCGCTAAGTCCCATGAAGAAGGTAGTCTGTTTGCCAAGCAGAGCTACCTGAAAATAATAAACTAAATTAAATTTAAAGAAAAATCTATGGAGCTCCAGAGAAGTGCACCCGGCTCCTTGGGCACATATTTCTAAACCGAGTCTGGTATGAGGAGCATAGAGGGGAGGAGCCAGCAAACACATACACACACTAAAAGTTTTAAAGTGCCAGGCTCCAGTGGACCCAATCTATACCCCATGGTACTAAAGTACAAGACCCCAGTATCCACTAGGACGTAAGAGCAAATATTGAGAGTGAACAATAATGCGAAATGTGGCTACTATTTATGTTTAGTTAGTGTTGATTTCTACATATGTTAAAAAATTGAATATTGCATTCCCATGGCCAGTTAAAATTGACCCCAGCACTTTGTCCCTGCGTGCCATAGGTGTATGGGCTAGGGGACATGACCACATGTAACAGAGGCATGTCACAGTCCATCTAAGCATGGATGGCAGGATCAGGCATTTGTCAGGATTACCGGATGGGCAGTCCGGCCAGATATTTGTGTACAGTATGTCACAAATCGGACTAAGAAAACCCATGTATGCACTAAACGATGCTGCTTCATAGCGGTACATCACAAACCTGTAGCTGCAGGAAATGTTTTCTAGTTCTCAGAAGCACTTAGCCTGTTTGTTACTTCTTTAGCCGTTGCCGCCAGGACTTGGGTGCCGCCATATTACCCAGAGTCAGCTGATCGTGATTCCTCTAATCCTGGTTCTGATTTCCAGTACATGACTCCTACCTCGAATCAGCTCCAATCAGGGATTGGATCCCTCTCAGTTCAGAATGGGAAATTAAGCCCATAGGCTTCTATTGGGCAACATCATATAAATATGGCATTGCCCACCAGGTCCAAGCTTGGGAAAGTATTGCACTTGTAAATATCGTACATATGGAAATGCAGCCAAAACTCAGAAAATGTAAGTGTATGGACACATTTTCCTTTTAGTACATCCCACCCTATTTCTATTCCTGTAGTAGCAGTGCATTACAGGTCCAAGTCGTTTCCTGTTGTAACATGCACTACAAATTCCAGTCTGTTTCTGTAGTAGTGGTTACTACCAACTCCACCCTATTCCTGTTGTAGAGGTGCACTACGAAATCCAACCTGTTCTTGGTCGTTGCCATTTAATGTATAGGCACAATGGCCATCTGCCTAGAGCCCTATGATTCTAGCTTCTTGGGAGGCAGGTAGAGCATACTTACCGACTTTCTGGCTGCTCCATGAATGAAGGGGCAGCCAGTTCGGTACAACAGGAGGCCTGGCCTCAGCTTTGGTGGGTGGCGCGGGGGTGAGGACTCAAGGTCTCATCCTCGTACCCATCCCTGCTATTCAGTGACCAAATTATCGCCACTAAAAAGTGTGTGTGGGGGGGGGGGGATACAATAATGCGACTCATTGTGAATTGTGTCATCGGCCTCTCCAGACCACCTAATTTAAAAGACGGCTACGAGGAGGCTGCGGTGGGTGCGTGAGGCTGAGGGGGGGGGGGGGGGGGGGCGGGGGGGATGCCTGCTTTGTGAGCCTTGCCTACTCTTTTCTGATTTTGATCGATGGCCTGAACTGGATGAAAACAATATCGCGAGCAGTGAGGTGGTCAAAAATGACTGTAAATGAAAGTTATTGAGGTTAATAATACTGTAGATACAAAAAAGGCCCAAGTTATGTGATTTTATGTGAGCTGTTTTAATCAATAAAAAAGAAAAATATAGATCCAAAACCAAAACCCGTGAGGCCGGTTTTGTCAAAACCAAAACACAAAGTTAATACAGATCCAAAACCAAAACATGGGGTCAGAGCCAGTGGCATATCTAGAGGAGGGGACCCGTGTGCAGTCTCTGTGTGGTCCCTCTCCCCTCCCATAGCCGGCAGCGCTGTTAGTGCTCAAAGCTTGTGCAGGTGTCCGGTAAAATGGAACGGCTGCCATTTTTTCGGAGACCTGTGAAAGCGCTGTAGACTCTGGCACTCAGCACTAACAGCGCAGCCAGCTACAGGAGAGGAGGGGGCCCATACACCAAGACTGATGGACAGGACAGCCAAATGGTAAGTATAGAAGAAATGGGTGCAGTGTGGGCCCCCTCTGGACCCAGGAGTCTGTGTGCCCCGCACACACTGCACCTATTACAGATACTCCACTGGTCGGAGCACATCTCTAATTCGTAGTCGGGTTTTGGTTTTGCCATAAAACACTCTCGAGTGCTATTGATCTGTATTTTTTTGTTTTTAATTAAAAACAAACAAACAAAACAACAACTAAAATCACATAATTTGGGCCTTTTTTCCCCTACAGTATTATTAACCTCAACAATATTAATTTTCCAATCGTCATTCTTAGACAAAAATAATCTTGTTCAATTATGTCTATTGATATAAATTGTTCTTACTGGTTATTTTCTAAGCTCCTGTTTTACTATTTAATATCTCTGTTTAATGGGCCAAATCCATACCTGATCGCTCCTCTGCGAATTTGCAGAGATTTGCGATTCGAGACAGAGTGAAAATCTGCCACGCGCAAGTCTGCGTACGCCATGTGAAAAGCTTTGCACACGCCGGTCAGCTGCAAATCCACTCGCAACTCGTGCAACATCTAATGATTTTTCCAGTCTGTGCACAGCCCAGGACTTACTCCTACAGTGCGAAGACTCAAGCTGATGGGGCCGGAGCTGACGTCACACACCCTCCCTAAAAACGATTGGGGACACCTACGTTTTTCCTGACACTCCCAGAAAACGTCCAGTTACCACCCCCAAGTGTCCGCTTCTTGTCAATCAACCTACAAACGCCTAGCGATAAAAAAGACGCTAATTTCTTTTGCTGTTTTGCCTCATGCATGCGCATTTACGATCCATACGCATGAACAATCGTTCGATAGTTGGCCGCCTTGTGAATTCGCACAACAGCGATTAAGTCTGAATTAGGCTCAATAACTCTTTGTCTGTTTCTGACCCTAGTCTTGCAGGAAACATTCTACTGAGCAGCCTGATCTCATGCCCATGTGTAAATCCCCCATGTTTCAATCATGACAGCCCAGTCTCTTTGTAATACTACTCTGTCTGGCAGCCACAGTGTATCCTGTGACATTCTGTAGATGGAAGAACATATGAGCTGGCTTCCCAGCTCACACCGTGCCCAAGGTTGCAGCAGGTGCCTGATATCTGGGATAAAGATGTTAATAACAAAATTCTCTCATGTTCTTTTAGTATACATTTGTCCCAACTGGAATGCTCCTCTATAGTTGTGTGAGCATGGGTGTAACTTCAATGGGTGCAAGGGGTGACATTGCTATGGGTCCCAGAGGTTTAGGGGGGCCTGGACCTATGTTATGACGTTACATACCAATTTCCCAGATTGGCCTGTTAAGCCGTTGGGTCTGATCCAGCCTTAATTGTGTGACATTACATTTTCAATGAGAATAGTGGGGCTAATTCAGTTTGGATCGCAAATCGCCATCCAACCGGAATTGTTCCGATCGCCCTGAGGGCGCATGCACAGTACCCGGTCACGGAGCGGGGGTGTATGGGCGGGTAGCAACGCTCCATTTCCAGGGCGGAGATGGAGCGCTGTGGTGGCCCAGTTGCGCAAATGGGGGACGGAGGTGGACAAATAGGGGCGTGTCGGGGGCGTGATCATGGTGGCTGCGTGATGTCACACACAGACACTGTGATCAAGAAGAACGTGGCGGCCCACCTGCGGGCGCAGCTAAGCTGCGCCGGCAGGAGGCTTCACTAATTTCTACAATGAAGTAGAAATTGCGAGGCGATCACAATTTCTGCTTTAACAAGGGGGGGAGGCGGCGGTCAGCATGCTGGGCGGCCTTACCCTGCGATGGGCGGCCCGCAGCATGTTAGGAAAAGGACTGTATGTCATAATATGAATCGGGGGTACTCTGTTGCATAAAGTGTAGAGGCAGCCCTACAATGTGACATCATGTAAACTAGGGCACTACTATGGTTCGGAACATAAACTAGTTTACTATTATAGGGCATAAAATTAATAATTAGGTGTCTCCCTAGAAGCAGTGGGAAAATGGCCACTTCAATATGTGGCTATGGAGCCCACAAAGTTTTGGTTACGGCCTTGTGTGCGAGGGGCGATAGATGATGGTGAAGTAAATAAATTAAAGGGTGGTGGGCATTTTGCGTCACTTTCACCAATGTACATAAAATGTTGGACATGACATGGATTACACAAAATCACTTTTCTGTAATGAAGAACTGATGATATTATACACACAGTTTACAGAGTCAATGGCTGGGCAAAAAAAAACACCCTCCATCACATCAAACCTATCAGACACAGGTGAGCTCTGGGAAATGGGAGAGGGTTCCTGATGACAAGAATCTGCCCCACTCTATGCACAACTGTTACTTATTGCGACAAGATTAAAGAGAGGTGCTCTGTGAAATTGTATTTCCCCAGAAGTTCTGGTCCCTGAACTGTCTTCTGCTTTTGGGCTGGGCCTGGAGGTCACAGTGGCATCTACTGGTACAGTTTTTGGTGTTTAAGGCATGCTGCATGCTCATGTCCGGCTATAATGAGACGGGCAGATGATGCTATCACTCCTAGGGCGGGATGTATTAATATACATTGCCGCCCGTCGCCCCTCTACTTATATATGCGATTAGCATTGCGAAGGACAGCTCTTCCGATCAGAGCTGTCCTTCTCGATCCCCTGCGGTAGCCTGACTTCTGGGATTCGGCCCCGGGAGTCAGTCTGCACATGCGCAGGGGGCGGGTGCGGGGCATGCTGGGAGGGATCCGATCGGATCCCTCATGCAGCGATGCGGAGAGAAGCCCATAGGCTTCTATGGAGTATGGTCAGCAAAAGCTGGCGAACCCCTACGCAGCGCTGTCCTGGCGGCTGGGGCATAGTACATTCCGAAAATGTGGTAAACGGGAGATTAACGCATTTTCCGTTTAGTACATCCCGCCCTTATAGTGTTATAGACTAAACACAAACAGAGCAGCAATGCTGCATCCACTGTCTGCCTGTCATGTACTGTATGTGTGGGATGCGGTCAAGATCCCGCTGGACGGAATCCCGGAGGTCGAAATACAGACACCGGAATCCCGACCGGCACAATCCCGACATATTTTCCCTCCGTGGGTGTCCACGACACCCATAGAGGGAGAATAAATTAGTGTGCTGAGCGTGGCGAGCGCAGCGAGCCCGCAAGGGGCTGCGTTCCACTCGCCACCCCTGTCGGGATTGTGCTGGTCAGGATTCCGGTGTCGGTATTTCGACCACCGGGATCCCGTCCAGCTGGATTTTCGTACTGATCCCGTATGTGCAGTGTGTCTTCACCTTTACAGTATGGCAAGCTTCTATCATACTCTTTTTAAAAAGCCACTGGAATGCTGATGGGTGGATGGCATTGGGTATTTATCTGTGTCTGTGGACACAGCTAGAACGTCTGATAGTGCACAGATCTTTTATCTTTATGATAAATACACCCATCAGCCATAACAATAAAACCGCCTGCCTAATATTATGTAGGTCCTCCTCATGCCACCACAACGGGTATACTACGAGTGTCTGGCGCTCTGGATCCCGGCGCCCAGCATACCGGCATCGGGTTCCCAGCCGCCGGAATGACGGCAGCAGGGCGAGCGCAAAACAGCCCCTTGTGGGCTCGCTTTGCTCGCTATGCTGGTGTATGCATGGTGGCGCGCTAGGTCAGTATAGGCGTCTGTATACCAGCGGTCAGGATCCTGGCGCTGGTATGCGGAGCACCGGGATCCCGACAGCCTCCCCACCAAACAACCTTTCCCATGACAGCATGGGCTTAACAAGGTCTCTGACGGTGTCCCGTAGTATCTGACACCAAAACATTAACAGCAGAGCCTTTAAGTTCTGTACATTGATGGGCTTTCATAGCTGACACTTGTTTTTTCCAGCATATCCCACAGATGCTTGATGGGATTGAGATCTGAGGAATTTGGAAGCCATGTCAACACCTTGAACTCTTTGTCATGTTCCACAAACTATTCCTGAACAATTTTTACACTGTGGCTAGTTGCATTATCCTGCTGAAAGAGGCACCTGCCATCAAGGAATACTGTTACCATGAAGGGGTATACATAGTTTGCATTAATGTTTATGTTGGTGATATATGTCAAAGTAACATCAACATGAAAGACAGGAGCCAAGGTTTCCTATCGCCCAGAACATCACTCTGCCGGCTTGCCTTCTTCCCATAGTGCATTCTGGTGCAATTTCTTCCCCAGTTAAACAGTGCACATGCTCCAGGAGTCCACATGATGTAAAAGACAACGTGATTCATTAGTCCGGGCCACCGCCTTTAATTGCTCCATTGTCCAGTTCTGACAATCATGTGCACATTGTAGGCACTTTTGGTGTTGTATAGAGATCAGCTTGGGCACGCTGACTGGTTTTCGGCTACACAGACCCATACGCAGCAAGCTGCGGTGCACTGTGTGTTCTTACACCTTCATATCATATGCAGACAAACAGTGGCAGTTGCTCAATCATTCCTCGAGATAATTATATATCAGGTGCTAGAAAGGGGGACGGGTCACAGACAAACAGCAGATAGAGAGGGGGGTGCTTTCCCTCCCCCCTGGTATCCCCCCAGCACACTAAAAAATTACCTGTAGCCATACCTAAACCTATCTGGTAATAGAATTTCAGAGAATTGGTCACACATGTTTGCAAAGACATGTTTAGCTGCTGAGCCACTTCACAGCTTCTCTGATATCAGCAGTCCTAACATTACATAATAGTAGTGCCCACATAGGGCCATGTAATTTGTCTACAGTAAGGCCTCATGATAAAGGCTATTACTAAAACACATCCAGACAGAGAAATAACTTACCTCTGGCAGCCACCCCCAGGATCTCCCATTATCACTACAAGGAACAGTATGCCTTCCAAATACTGCTCCCATTCAATGCCTTTCTCACACATGCAAACAGTAGCAGTTGCTCAATCACTCATGGAGTTAATTATATATCAGGTGCTAGAAAGGGGAAGGGGTCACAGACAAACAGCAGACAGAGAGGGGGTCTTTCTCCCCCCTGGTATCCCCCCAGCACACAAAAAAATTACCTATAACCATACCTGAACCTATCTGGTAATAGAATTTCAGAGAATTGGTCACACATGTTTGCAAAGACTGTTTAGCTGTTGAGCCACTTCACGGCTTCTCTAATATCAGCAGTCCTAACACTACATAATAGCAGTGCCCTCATAGGGCCATGTGATTTGTCTACAGTAAGGCCTCATGATAAAGGCTATTACAAAAACACATCCAGACAAAGAGCTAACTTACCCGGGAGCCACCCCCAGGATCTTCCATAAGCACTACAAGGAACAGCAAGCCTTCCAAATACTGCTCCCATTCAATGCCTTTCTCACACATGCAGACAAACAGTGGCAGTTGCTCTATCATTCCTGATATCATTCCTTTCTAGCACCTGATATATAATTAGCTCCAGGAATGATTGATTGCGGCACTTACTGAATTTGCTCCCATGCTTTTGTAGGGGGAACCTAAATTATTTAACAAGTGTTGCAGTGGTAACTGTGCCATCGCAATAACAGTTCTGTTATCATGATTACAGATGAAAAAGCTTTTTTCTTTGAATAAAGTATTTTTATGGTGGTTAAAGGTTTTATCATTTTTTAGATTGTTTTTCAATCTTGTCTTTTTACTTTTATAGTTTTATAAAATATGTTATTAAATAGGACTGAAAGACCAAATTGTCTTTTCCACTGTGCATGCTAAATTTCCAATGGGGGGCAGCATGGGAGAAATATTGGATTTCACTCCAGAATTTCAATTCTAAGATTTCTCATGTGCTGCCCCCCACCATTGGAATGTTTTTTCAGCAGTCCATCAGACTTCCCCAAGCCTGCATTGCTTCAAGCCAGTGCTGAAAACCCACCTGTTCATACAAACATATCTGTCCACTACTTATCCATGTCACTACATATTCTTCCTCATAGATACATAGCATTTGATGGCATATAAGAACCACTTGGCCCATCTAGTCTGCCCATGTACATGCACACACTTACAAACTAGGGTTAATTTTTTTTTTGGCGGGAGCCAATTAACAGTATTAGACATTATTAGACAGGCTGCTTATTTGGATCCATTGTGGACATTCTGCTGGAGAGAGTCCTAGCTGGGGTATGACTAACATTGCTAAAGGAGCCATATAAGTGTCTAAATCTAAAACTTTATCAGTTAATATCGTCATTTATCCGTGAGCACTGTGACATTTATCTGATGTTTTTAAATATTGTGTAGTTTAATAAATTGTATTTATAATCTTGAAACAAACCGTCCCACAAGTAACATAGAAACATAGAAACATAGAATTTGACAGCAGATAAGAACCACTTGGCCCATCTAGTATGCCCCTTTTTTATTTTATCCTTTAGGCAATCTCAACCCTTTTTTAACCTTAATTCTTTGTAAGGCTATTCATATGCCTGTCCCAAGCATGTTTAAATTGCTCTACAGTCTTAGCCTCTACCACCTCTGATGGGAGGCTATTCCACTTATCCACTACCCTTTCTGTGAAGTAATTTTTCCTTAAATTTCCCCTGAACCTCCCCCCCTCCAGTCTCAATGTATGCCCTCGAGTTCTAATACTTCTTTTCCTTTGAAGAATGTTTCCCTCCTGAACTTTGTTAAGACCCTTGATATATTTGAAAGTTTCTATCATGTCCCCCCTTTCCCTTCTCTCCTCCAAACTATACATAAATATAAGTATTTAGTATTGTCACAGCCAGCGCTGGTACACACCTTTTTTTTATGTGCACTGGGTGGACTGGTTCTAAAAAAATCCTTTCTCGCAATCCAGATTTTCTTCCTATAGATTTACAGTTTCCACTTTCGGAGCTTAATAAGTTGTATCATTGGGCTGGGGCTGCTGGGAGACCGTTGCTGGGGAACACGGCGTTCAGCAAACCGACCCCAGGATCCCAGCATCAGAATGCAGGTGTGTGTGTGTGTGTGTGTGTGGAGGGGGGGGGGTGAGCGCAACAAAGTCCCTTGCAGGTATACTGTGCTCACCATGCAGCGGGCTCGGTGGTTCTAGTCCCACTCTATGGGTGTCATGGACACCTATGAGTGGGAATAGTCCCTGCGGGTCGGCATTCTGTCTGCCAGCATTTTGATTGCTTAGGATCCTGGCGTATCATTTCTTCGTTCCCATATGTGTGCAGAGCCGACCCCAGGCATAGGCAAACTAGGCAAATGCCTAGGGGCAGAAGCAGCTTCTGCTGATTAAAATGATATGCAGCATGCCTATATTCTGTGTGTGACTGCAGCTCTATCTGCATACGTAATGCATTACTAACGTGTGGCATTATGTGTATAAGGTGTACTACAGTACTTGGTGGTGAAACGCATAGAAAGGACACTACTGTGTGGTCTAATGTGAATAAAGAGCAATATGGTGTGGTGTAACGTGAATAAGGGGCACTACTGTGAGGAGTAACGTGGTACTACTGTGAGATGTAAGGTGAATAAGAGACACTATTGCATGATATAATGTGAATAAAGTTGCAGTACTGTGTGGTGTAATTTCAGCTGGGGGTATTATTGTGTGGCCATGCCCCTTCCCAGCAAGAACACGCACCATTTTGGGCTGCACACTGTTCCTATTTAAAATATAGGGGGTAGGAGCACCAAAATGAGGACTGCAATGGGTGAGGGATGATGGTGCTGGGTAAGGGGTACAGGGTGAGAGGAGGAACTAGCATCTGTACAAGGGGCATTGGCCAAAATCTTGCCTAGGGTATCATATTGGTGAGGGCCGGCTCTGTATGTGTGTAGGGAACATGAAGCATATTAGGTCTGTGCTGTATTCAGGAGATTTCTGTGATATCTGTCCTTAACTTAAATATGTGAGGAAAATGTGGAAACTACAGTTTCTCTATATATAATCGACACATTCACCTTGATGAATATGCCCTTATTACGTCAATTTATTATTATGCAATTATAGAAGTTTTTCTTTCAACTAAAAGGTTTGCTGCACTAGCTGAGAGAAGCTCAGCTCCCCACGCTACTGACTGGCAGCATTAGGGAGATGCTTATAGCGGTCTGCCAGTCTTGGGGCCTTCTGTGCATGCATGGGATGGATTGCCGGCCAGTGCGTGTGTAACTGGAATCCAAGACTTGTGCTTTCAGTTTCTCTATATTGGAAAGGGGGATGGAGCTAGAGATTCACTAGATGGGTTGGAGAAACAGAAGGGGCTGGAGCTAGAGATACACTAGAGGGGTGGAGAGACAGAAGAGGCACTGAAGCTGGAGTTACCCTGGGGAGCTGGAGATACAGAAGGGGGATTAAGCTGGAGAGACAATGGGCAGCTAGAGTGAAGAAGGAGGCTGGAGTTACGCTGGGGAGCTGGAGAGACAGAAGGTGGCTGGAGTTATGCTGGGGAGCTGGAGAGACAGAAGGGGCTGGAGCTAGAGATACACTAGAGGGGTGGAGAGACAGAAGAGGCACTGAAGCTGGAGTTACCCTGGGGAGCTGGAGACACAGAAGGGGGATTAAGCTGGAGAGACAATGGGCAGCTAGAGTGAAGAAGGAGGCTGGAGTTACTGTCAAAGTCGGAAAAATATCATGCTACACGTTGCCATATATTCACCTCATGCGCTTGCCCGCTGCACGTGCACATTCTCTCCCGTGTGTGCGGATACTCGCAGCTGCGTGATGGCGCCTCCTCGTCCATGCGCTCGAGTGCGTGGTATGTGCATTTACGGTAGAGTTTGTGTGCGTCTAGCGGGCGACTCAATAGTTAAATAATAAAACCAAATAGTATGTTTTATAGATAATGTTCCCCTTAATAATGACTGTAAGTTTGTTTAATGTAACTGGTCGCTGGACAGAGGAATTCCTCATTGCATGATATGAAGGGTCAGACAAGGTTTGAGCAGTGGTGTTTGGTACCTAACTAAAGAACATTTTATTAGGAACAATCCGGTGCTGGTTGGGTAAAGATTAATCGCTCCTGCATATAGTTATGGCCATTAGTAGTTTCTGGACATTTCCTATATTTGCAGTCCATTATCCATGCGGCGGGAATTCTGAGATTCCCTCCCACTTGAGCAGTTTGATATTGTCACAGCCCACCTGTTCAAACTAACCTATGACCTTTTGTTATAATGCGAGGAGACATTCCTGTGTCCAATGAACAATAAGATTGTGGAAAATAAACTACCGAAGTAGAAATGGCACTGACAGGTGTTGTAGATCCTCAAGCAGCTAAATGAGAAGGGCTAGTTAAACCCTTTGTAAAGGACAATAGAATGAAAAGTAATTCAGCGCTAATAACTAGTTAAAATGAATAATGAGAAATGTATTAATTATGAACATATATCATCAGTTTCTTTGTATATTAACATACATTTTACTGTTGCAACAGATAATAATAAAAATTGGTGGTACCACAAAACAAAAAATTAAAAATTGAAAAATTGATTAAAAGTTTCAAAAAATAGGGCCTAGATCAACACTGCTTAATTGTTGAAGAAAATCTTAAATTGCTGGGTATATAGCAAGATGCCTTATCCTAGGAAAATGGGTAGACGGTGTTACCAGTTTGCTGTAGTGAGTCCTCCACTCGGTTAGCACTCCGTAGTAATGGGGATTCTCTCACTTGTTTGATTGTCCCGTGCTGGAATTGGTGTGGGAAGTGAACCCTAGCAGGTCCTGATGCAGTATCTTCCCTGAAGTTATTCCATACGGATCACCGTTCCCAGAAATGGATGGTCGGCAACTCTTGCGGTTTAGAGGTCCCAGGCTTATCACCAACGCGTTTCACTGCTGGTGCAGCTTTCTCAAGGTGTAGATGCAGTGTAAAAAGAGCCCTTATATAGCAGTGTTGATCATAATCGGCCGCAGGTGTGCAAATTGCCAATCAATTAATAATTTCATCAAAATTAAAAACTAATCTAGTTAAATTAATGGATCAATTGCCAGAGGACAGCCCTATTAAACAATAATAAAAACGAAGTGTAGAAATACCCCAAAAACATTTTTTATTAAATTTAGGTTAGTCACATGATCGCTCATCCCGGAAGTAGGAAGCAGTCACATCATAGATTCAGGCGTGCGTGTCAAGCCTCTCTTTCACTTCAGTGGAAGAGAGGTTATATATCTAGTCAGGATAGGACCCGTGACCGGAATTCCGATCACGTGACCTATTGGTTTATCTTATCGCTAGGCAACAGTATAGACTTCGTTACGCTCTCGTTTCACACCAGACACGTGACCGCGATTCCGATCACGTGACCCATTCGTTTACCTTATCGCCTGGCAACAGTATAAAGCTTTATTTAGCTCTTTATTTTAACACCGGACAGATTTTGGAAAACGGGAGTACTGATATAAATTGGTCTAATCACATGACTTTCGTTGCGCGATTGACATGTATCCTGTTGCCCAGCAACACCTAAGGCCCATAGAGATACAGATCTTTGTTAGGAGGAGTTACATAGCAGTTATATAGCACAAGGGATGTCACTGCCGGAACGAAAGTGCCATCCGTCGCATCCTTCCGACCATATCATTATCGTGGCGTACACCCAACATCTTCCTCCCCTCTGGGATGACACCACATATTAGATTTGAAATTTATCATTTTCAATATATATAGAATAAATAAAACAAACCATAACATCATTAACTCCATAGTAATATCATTTTTCTTCCCATTGAAATGGCAGAAATGATCTAATGCTCATTGATGGTGAGTAAAAAAGTCAGATTATATCATAATCGTTAGTATTTTCTTCGATTAAAATCATCTACTATGATTTTGACAATTAATTCAGTGAATGACATGGAACATGGTCTCACAGCACAGAAAAACATTGATTTTCCATGAGAGATTCTGTCGTGGGATGTGGTCTAAAACACAAATGTATCCAGAGCATATTATATATTAACATTCAGTAGGATTAGTGTAACCTTAGCTGATCATTCATAAAAAACCCATATCTCTAGGCATATATATATATATATATATATATGAGTAAATTTTTGAAAACAATTGTCTTAAATAGATCTTTGATATGGTATGGGTCATCTTCGTGACAGATCAGCTTCCCCACTTCTGAATGACACCTCCCCTCAGAGAAGTGCATTCAGCTCTAGGGCCTCATTGAGACCACTAGGGTATAGTGAATCAAGCTGGAATGTCCAGAAAATTTCCTGTTTACATAAACGGGTATATCTATCACCTCCTCTCTCGGTTTTCTTGATGTGTTCTAGACCTGTAATGGTCAGGGATGATGGATCTTTATTATGGAATTTGAGGAAATGTCTTGGGACACTGTAGTTGGTTACCCCGTTCACAATATTTCTGCGATGCTCCATGAATCTGGTTTTTAAACTTCTTGTTGTCCTACCCACATAGTTCAATTTACAGCTACATTGTAAGCGGTAGATGACCCAAGTAGTATTGCAATTAATAAAGCTAGATATTTTTATAATTTTCTGGTCTACAGGAGAAACTACTTCTTTGGTTTTATTACACGTATGAAGGCAGGTTGTGCACCGGTTTGCCCCGCATTTGTAAAAGCCATTAGTTAATGGAGGTAACCATGAGATATCTTTGATATTCTTTGGATGCATGGTTTTTAGTTGGCTGGGGGCTAGGATTGTTTTCAATGACTTGTTTTTCTTGAATATGAACTCTGGATTGGGAGGAAGTATCTTAGACAGAAGGGGGTCACTTTTTAGCATAGGATAATTTTGTTTTATAATAGATTTGATGCTTTTTGATTCGTTATTGAACTTTGAGATGAAGGCCAGTTCTCTATTCTTTTTGTCTTTATTTGCAATCTTAGGTTTATGCACTAATAATGACTGTCTGTCCATTGCTAATGTTTCTTTCAGGGCAATATCTAGAATGTATTGAGGATATTCTCTATCTTTGAATTTCTGTAATAGTTGGTCTGCTTGTGACAAGAAGGATTCTATGGTAGAACAGTTCCTACGAAGTCGCATCAGTTGGCCCCTTGGAATATTATTTTTCCAGGGGTCATAGTGTGCGCTTTTGTAATGCAGGTAACCATTGTTCCCAACCTCTTTCACAAAATTGGTGGTCAAGATACAGTTGTCCTCAATACTTAGGGCTATGTCCAAGAAAGAAATATTGGTTTTGCTGAAGTAAGAAGTGAACTGTAAATTCACTGAATTAATTGTCAAAATCATAGTAGATGATTTTAATTGAAGAAAATACTAACGATTATGATATAATCTGACTTTTTTACTCACCATCAATGAGCATTAGATCATTTCTGCCATTTCAATGGGAAGAAAAATGATGTTACTATGGAGTTAATGATGTTATGGTTTGTTTTATTTATTCTATATATATTGAAAATGATAAATTTCAAATCTAATATGTGGTGTCATCCCAGAGGGGAGGAAGATGTTGGGTGTACGCCACGATAATGATATGGTCGGAAGGATGCGACGGATGGCACTTTCGTTCCGGCAGTGACATCCCTTGTGCTATATAACTGCTATGTAACTCCTCCTAACAAAGATCTGTATCTCTATGGGCCTTAGGCGTTGCTGGGCAACAGGATACATGTCAATCGCGCAACGAAAGTCATGTGATTAGACCAATTTATATCAGTACTCCCGTTTTCCAAAATCTGTCCGGTGTTAAAATAAAGAGCTAAATAAAGCTTTATACTGTTGCCAGGCGATAAGGTAAACGAATGGGTCACGTGATCGGAATCGCGGTCACGTGTCTGGTGTGAAACGAGAGCGTAACGAAGTCTATACTGTTGCCTAGCGATAAGATAAACCAATAGGTCACGTGATCGGAATTCCGGTCACGGGTCCTATCCTGACTAGATATATAACCTCTCTTCCACTGAAGTGAAAGAGAGGCTTGACACGCACGCCTGAATCTATGATGTGACTGCTTCCTACTTCCGGGATGAGCGATCATGTGACTAACCTAAATTTAATAAAAAATGTTTTTGGGGTATTTCTACACTTCGTTTTTATTATTGTTTAATAGGACTGTCCTCTGGCAATTGATCCATTAATTTAACTAGATTAGTTTTTAATTTTGATGAAATTATTAATTGATTGGCAATTTGCACACCTGCGGCCGATTATGATCAACACTGCTATATGAGGGCTCTTTTTACACTGCATCTACACCTTGAGAAAGCTGCGCCAGCAGTGAAACGCGTTGGTGATAAGCCTGGGACCTCTAAACCGCAAGAGTTGCCGACCATCCATTTCTGGGAACGGTGATCCGTATGGAATAACTTCAGGGAAGATACTGCATCAGGACCTGCTAGGGTTCACTTCCCACACCAATTTCAGCACGGGACAATCAAACAAGTGAGAGAATCCCCATTACTACGGAGTGCTAACCGAGTGGAGGACTCACTACAGCAAACTGGTAACACCGTCTACCCATTTTCCTAGGATAAGGCATCTTGCTATATACCCAGCAATTTAAGATTTTCTTCAACAATTAAGCAGTGTTGATCTAGGCCCTATTTTTTGAAACTTTTAATCAATTTTTCAATTTTTAATTTTTTGTTTTGTGGTACCACCAATTTTTATTATTATCTGTTGCAACAGTAAAATGTATGTTAATATACAAAGAAACTGATGATATATGTTCATAATTAATACATTTCTCATTATTCATTTTAACTAGTTATTAGCGCTGAATTACTTTTCATTCTATTGAACAATAAGATTGTAGGGCCCTTTGTAGTACACTGTATGTTGTGTATATAAGGGTCACTGTCCCCAGACCGGCCAGTACTCTCTCTCTTCAACATTTATCTCTGATAATTGGAGGACTGGATTCCAGTTGCGCTTGCGAGTGTTCCCCGTATGGTATGTTTCTCTGTGGCCATTTTGTTACCTGTTTTAATGTTAGCCATTCATTCTTAGTCGATGTATTTGTGTTTGCGATAGTTCGCTATTGTGTATATTTTTGTTTAGTTATTCTGTTAGATATTAATGTTAGCCTGTAGTGTATGAACTGTTCCCTGTTTTCTTTTCCCTTTTACGTAGCTAAATATTGTTAGTAAAGGTGTTGGAACCTTAGCAAGGTATTGTGTGTTTATTACATTGCTGAGGGTAATCGGAGCATCTCAATCGCTCAAACAGCTAGCTTACAGATCAAGGTTAAACAGCATTATATCATTTGCAGTATCTCAACACTAAGATTTACAGTATAAGCACACTCTGTGTAAGGTTTAAGAGGTTATTATCTGTGTGTACGCTCACTGTGTGTATTCCGTACTCACAGCGCAGCGTGTGTACGTAACTAGCGTACCACGTGCAAGGTCTTTGTACGCAAATAGCATACAAAGTGCGTAGCACGTGCACGAGGGACAGCGGCCATTACGGCTTCACGATATTAATAAATAGCTTGTGTTCTAAGGTAAACAATCAGCTTTATCAATTGAGGGCTCATCCGTCCTCCACATATCCGCCACTAGCGAGCACAGACTTTATCTGTCAGCAAAGGGCAGGAACGCAGTATCCCTTCGTATCCGTATTGGTGGTGAGGGATACACTAGTGCTGACTAGATAAGCGTCTGTTACGCTACGCTGTAGGAGTGCTGGGGTGGAATCCGAAACCGGAAGGTAGGAAGGTAAGAACAAAACGCTATTATCTTTCAAAACTGTTTATTTCTGTTTTGCGTACGCACACACACACACGCACGCACACATCTACATTGTTGCGACTCACTCTCTTATTGCCATTAGAACCGATTATTAGACACGTGCTGAGGAAATCTGGTGCTATTTAGTTGAGATTATAAAGGATAATTTTTAAGGGAATAATTGTAAAGGACACGCACACAGCATAGCAAATACTGTGTGGTGTACGGTAAGCGATTACAGTTGAACATCGTTTACATTTATAGAAGCGTGTTAGTTGCGTTGCTGTGGGCATATCTGGACTTTGTGCATACGTGTCTCGGGCAACGTGCGAGATTACGTACGCAACACAAAGGCATACGCACGTGGCGTGTTTACTAGAGATGAGCGGGTTCGGTTTCTTTGAATCCGAACCCGCACGAACTTCACTTTTTTTTTCACGGGTCCGAGCGACTCGGATCTTCCCGCCTTGCTCGGTTAACCCGAGCGCGCCCGAACGTCATCATGACGCTGTCGGATTCTCGCGAGACTCGGATTCTATATAAGGAGCCGCGCGTCGCCGCCATTTTCACACGTGCATTGAGATTGATAGGGAGAGGACGTGGCTGGCGTCCTCTCCATTTAGATTAGATTTAGAAGAGAGAGAGAGAGAGAGATTGCTGTGATACTGTAGATTAGAAGAGAGTGCAGACAGAGTTTAGTGACTGACGACCACAGTGACCAGTGACCACCAGAGACAGTGCAGTTGTTTGTTTTATTTAATATATCCGTTCTCTGCCTGAAAAAAACGATACACAGTCACACAGTGACTCAGTCTGTGTGCACTGCTCAGCCCAGTGTGCTGCACATCAATGTATTGTATATAAAGCTTATAATTGTGGGGGAGACTGGGGAGCACTGCAGGTTGTTATAGCAGGAGCCAGGAGTACATGATAAATAATATTATATTAAAATTAAACAGTGCACACTTTTGCTGCAGGAGTGCCACTGCCAGTGTGACTAGTGGTGACCAGTGCCTGACCACCAGTATATTAGTAGTATTGTATACTATCTCTTTATCAACCAGTCTATATTAGCAGCAGACACAGTACAGTGCGGTAGTTCACGGCTGTGGCTACCTCTGTGTCGGCACTCGGCAGGCAGTCCGTCCATCCATAATTGTATTATAATATATACCACCTAACCGTGGTTTTTTTTTCATTCTTTATACCGTCGTCATACTAGTTGTTACGAGTATACTACTATCTCTTTATCAACCAGTGTACAGTGCGGTAGTTCACGGCTGTGGCTACCTCTGTGTCGGCACTCGGCAGGCAGTCCGTCCAACCATAATTGTATTATATACCACCTAACCGTGGTTTTTTTTTCATTCTTTATACCGTCGTCATACTAGTTGTTACGAGTATACTACTATCTCTTTATCAACCAGTGTACAGTGCGGTAGTTCACGGCTGTGGCTACCTCTGTGTCGGCACTCGGCAGGCAGTCCGTACATCCATAATTGTATTATTTACCACCTAACCGTGGTTTTTTTATACCACCTAACCGTGGCAGTCCGTCCATAATTGTATACTAGTATCCAATCCATCCATCTCCATTGTTTACCTGAGGTGCCTTTTAGTTCTGCCTATAAAATATGGAGAACAAAAAAGTTGAGGTTCCAAAATTAGGGAAAGATCAAGATCCACTTCCACCTCGTGCTGAAGCTGCTGCCACTAGTCATGGCCGAGACGATGAAATGCCA
Organism: Pseudophryne corroboree; assembly: GCF_028390025.1. Taxonomy (NCBI): domain Eukaryota; kingdom Metazoa; phylum Chordata; class Amphibia; order Anura; family Myobatrachidae; genus Pseudophryne; species Pseudophryne corroboree. The sequence continues at coordinate 845,740,884 of NC_086447.1, read as the reverse complement.
GCAACGTCGTCTGCCAAGGCCGATGCCCAATGTCATAGTACAGAGCATGTCAAATCCAAAACACCAAATATCAGAAAAAAAAGGACTCCAAAACCTAAAATAAAATTGTCGGAGGAGAAGCGTAAACTTGCCAATATGCCATTTACCACACGGAGTGGCAAGGAACGGCTGAGGCCCTGGCCTATGTTCATGGCTAGTGGTTCAGCTTCACATGAGGATGGAAGCACTCAGCCTCTCGCTAGAAAACTGAAAAGACTCAAGCTGGCAAAAGCACCGCAAAGAACTGTGCGTTCTTTGAAATCCCAAATCCACAAGGAGAGTCCAATTGTGTCGGTTGCGATGCCTGACCTTCCCAACACTGGACGTGAAGAGCATGCGCCTTCCACCATTTGCACGCCCCCTGCAAGTGCTGGAAGGAGCACCCGCAGTCCAGTTCCTGATAGTCAGATTGAAGATGTCAGTGTTGAAGTACACCAGGATGAGGAGGATATGGGTGTTGCTGGCGCTGGGGAGGAAATTGACCAGGAGGATTCTGATGGTGAGGTGGTTTGTTTAAGTCAGGCACTCGGGGAGACACCTGTTGTCCGTGGGAGGAATATGGCCGTTGACATGCCAGGTGAAAATACCAAAAAAATCAGCTCTTCGGTGTGGAGGTATTTCACCAGAAATGCGGACAACAGGTGTCAAGCCGTGTGTTCCCTTTGTCAAGCTGTAATAAGTAGGGGTAAGGACGTTAACCACCTCGGAACATCCTCCCTTATACGTCACCTGCAGCGCATTCATAATAAGTCAGTGACAAGTTCAAAAACTTTGGGTGACAGCGGAAGCAGTCCACTGACCAGTAAATCCCTTCCTCTTGTAACCAAGCTCACGCAAACCACCCCACCAACTCCCTCAGTGTCAATTTCCTCCTTCCCCAGGAATGCCAATAGTCCTGCAGGCCATGTCACTGGCAAGTCTGACGAGTCCTCTCCTGCCTGGGATTCCTCCGATGCATCCTTGCGTGTAACGCCTACTGCTGCTGGCGCTGCTGTTGTTGCCGCTGGGAGTCGATGGTCATCCCAGAGGGGAAGTCGTAAGCCCACTTGTACTACTTCCAGTAAGCAATTGACTGTTCAACAGTCCTTTGCGAGGAAGATGAAATATCACAGCAGTCATCCTACTGCAAAGCGGATAACTGAGGCCTTGGCATCCTGGGTGGTGAGAAACGTGGTTCCGGTATCCATCATTACTGCAGAGCCAACTAGAGACTTGTTGGAGGTACTGTGTCCCCGGTACCAAATACCATCTAGGTTCCATTTCTCTAGGCAGGCGATACCGAAAATGTACACAGACCTCAGAAAAAGAGTCACCAGTGTCCTAAAAAATGCAGCTGTACCCAATGTCCACTTAACCACGGACATGTGGACAAGTGGAGCAGGGCAGGGTCAGGACTATATGACTGTGACAGCCCACTGGGTAGATGTATGGACTCCCGCCGCAAGAACAGCAGCGGCGGCACCAGTAGCAGCATCTCGCAAACGCCAACTCTTTCCTAGGCAGGCTACGCTTTGTATCACCGCTTTCCAGAATACGCACACAGCTGAAAACCTCTTACGGCAACTGAGGAAGATCATCGCGGAATGGCTTACCCCAATTGGACTCTCCTGTGGATTTGTGGCATCGGACAACGCCAGCAATATTGTGTGTGCATTAAATCTGGGCCAATTCCAGCACGTCCCATGTTTTGCACATACCTTGAATTTGGTGGTGCAGAATTTTTTAAAAAACGACAGGGGCGTGCAAGAGATGCTGTCGGTGGCCAGAAGAATTGCGGGACACTTTCGGCGTACAGGCACCACGTACAGAAAACTGGAGCACCACCAAAAACTACTGAACCTGCCCTGCCATCATCTGAAGCAAGAAGTGGTAACGAGGTGGAATTCAACCCTCTATATGCTTCAGAGGTTGGAGGAGCAGCAAAAGGCCATTCAAGCCTATACAATTGAGCACGATATAGTAGGTGGAATGCACCTGTCTCAAGTGCAGTGGAGAATGATTTCAACGTTGTGCAAGGTTCTGATGCCCTTTGAACTTGCCACACGTGAAGTCAGTTCAGACACTGCCAGCCTGAGTCAGGTCATTCCCCTCATCAGGCTTTTGCAGAAGAAGCTGGAGGCATTGAAGGAGGAGCTAACACGGAGCGATTCCGCTAGGCATGTGGGACTTGTGGATGCAGCCCTTAATTCGCTTAACAAGGATTCACGGGTGGTCAATCTGTTGAAATCAGAGCACTACATTTTGGCCACCGTGCTCGATCCTAGATTTAAAGCCTACCTTGGATCTCTCTTTCCGGCAGACACAGGTCTGCTGGGGTTGAAAGACCTGCTGGTGACAAAATTGTCAAGTCAAGCGGAACGCGACCTGTCAACATCTCCTCCTTCACATTCTCCCGCAACTGGGGGTGCGAGGAAAAGGCTCAGAATTCCGAGCCCACCCGCTGGCGGTGATGCAGGGCAGTCTGGAGCGACTGCTGATGCTGACATCTGGTCCGGACTGAAGGACCTGACAACGATTACGGACATGTCGTCTACTGTCACTGCATATGATTCTCTCAACATTGATAGAATGGTGGAGGATTATATGAGTGACCGCATCCAAGTAGGCACGTCACACAGTCCGTACTTATACTGGCAGGAAAAAGAGGCAATTTGGAGGCCCTTGCACAAACTGGCTTTATTCTACCTAAGTTGCCCTCCCACAAGTGTGTACTCCGAAAGAGTGTTTAGTGCCGCCGCTCACCTTGTCAGCAATCGGCGTACGAGGTTACATCCAGAAAATGTGGAGAAGATGATGTTCATTAAAATGAATTATAATCAATTCCTCCGCGGAGACATTGACCAGCAGCAATTGCCTCCACAAAGTACACAGGGAGCTGAGATGGTGGATTCCAGTGGGGACGAATTGATAATCTGTGAGGAGGGGGATGTACACGGTGATATATCGGAGGGTGAAGATGAGGTGGACATCTTGCCTCTGTAGAGCCAGTTTGTGCAAGGAGAGATTAATTGCTTCTTTTTTGGGGGGGGTCCAAACCAACCCGTCATATCAGTCACAGTCGTGTGGCAGACCCTGTCACTGAAATGATGGGTTGGTTAAAGTGTGCATGTCCTGTTTTGTTTATACAACATAAGGGTGGGTGGGAGGGCCCAAGGATAATTCCATCTTGCACCTCTTTTTTCTTTTCTTTTTCTTTGCATCATGTGCTGATTGGGGAGGGTTTTTTGGAAGGGACATCCTGCGTGACACTGCAGTGCCACTCCTAGATGGGCCCGGTGTTTGTGTCGGCCACTAGGGTCGCTAATCTTACTCACACAGCTACCTCATTGCGCCTCTTTTTTTCTTTGCGTCATGTGCTGTTTGGGGAGGGTTTTTTGGAAGGGACATCCTGCGTGACACTGCAGTGCCACTCCTAGATGTGCCCGGTGTTTGTGTCGGCCACTAGGGTCGCTAATCTTACTCACACAGCTACCTCATTGCGCCTCTTTTTTTCTTTGCGTCATGTGCTGTTTGGGGAGGGTTTTTTGGAAGGGACATCCTGCGTGACACTGCAGTGCCACTCCTAGATGTGCCCGGTGTTTGTGTCGGCCACTAGGGTCGCTAATCTTACTCACACAGTCAGCTACCTCATTGCGCCTCTTTTTTTCTTTGCGTCATGTGCTGTTTGGGGAGGGTTTTTTGGAAGGGCCATCCTGCGTGACACTGCAGTGCCACTCCTAGATGGGCCCGGTGTTTGTGTCGGCCACTAGGGTCGCTAATCTTACTCACACAGCTACCTCATTGCGCCTCTTTTTTTCTTTGCGTCATGTGCTGTTTGGGGAGGGTTTTTTGGAAGGGACATCCTGCGTGACACTGCAGTGCCACTCCTAGATGGGCCCGGTGTTTGTGTCGGCCACTAGGGTCGCTTATCTTACTCACACAGCGACCTCGGTGCAAATTTTAGGACTAAAAATAATATTGTGAGGTGTGAGGTATTCAGAATAGACTGAAAATGAGTGTAAATTATGGTTTTTGAGGTTAATAATACTTTGGGATCAAAATGACCCCCAAATTCTATGATTTAAGCTGTTTTTTAGTGTTTTTGGAAAAAAACACCCGAATCCAAAACACACCCGAATCCGACAAAAATAATTCGGTGAGGTTTTGCCAAAACGCGTACGAACCCAAAACACGGCCGCGGAACCGAACCCAAAACCAAAACACAAAACCCGAAAAATTTCAGGCGCTCATCTCTAGTGTTTACGCAACGGAGCGTACGGATACGCCCACCGAGACTCAAATCACACGATAACATTGTTTTAGTGGGGGCGGTATAGTATAGCCACCTGATAATAGCACAGGTTTGTTCAGTTTCCAAAAAGCTTAGTTAAAAGAGAACCTTTTTCTATTGCAATACTCAGGGATTGAACTACTGCCTGTATGAAAGGAATTTCTGTACAGAAAGATCAGTGTATATGAGTGAGTAGGAGTGAGTGTGGAAATAAAGGTATTATTTTTTGTGAACCCACAAATCGGGATGCCGTCGGAGACCACATCAGGTGAATGGACACTTGGTGGCGTGGGACTGGCTTGCCCGCGTTAACATTATACAAAGTAAAAGGAGCAAGTAGTATCCGCAGACAAAACGATTGCGAAGGTTTAAGCGCAGCCCGGGGGGTTTTGCGTATTACCCATATAGATTGAGCTCCGGCTGAAGGTTTCGCAGCCTAAACAACTGATTCCGTTGGTCGTACAGCGTATAAATATTAAGTTACTTATGCGCAGTGCGACTGGACCGCACGTAATTGTGTGCATTAGTTTGTTACCTTGATACCCATTAAAATTTACTGTGGGATCATAAACGCTATTTGTACATTCTAACGTGATTTGTGTAGGTTTTTGTTATTTTAAGGGAGTTTCGCTGTTCACTCAGGAAATCTCCAACAACCAATACTTACTGGGGAGGGTAGCATACTCCCACACGCCCCAGTAAATAGAGGTTACAAAAAGATCCCGCGGATTGGGTACGTCCAGTGGTGGGCACATTGCTGGAACTCGTACTGGCCAATTGGGGCGTAAAGTGAGTGAAGGCACTAGTTGAACTTTCACCGTCGCCTTACCGCGGGCAACTTGGTTTGTTTTGTAAGAATTTGCTGAGACAGCAATATCTATAGTATACAAAGGAATGTTTCATAAAGAATTTTTGGGGTATTCAATTAATATTACCTAAACCCAGAAGCCGCGATATAGATAAACGATTATCCCAAGCTGAGATGCGGTGGGTACATTCTCTAAGCACCCTTGTACCCAAGGGCTTGAATGTCGACTTCGAGCTTAAATGCTTTTTAACCTAATATGAATAGACCTCGTATATTTATTAGTATATTTATATATAAATATTTATTACTCTATTGATTTATTCTTTTTGGATTCGTGATGATATCAATCTCTAAATATATGCCTTTTTAAATATATGTCTTTTTATATATATATATATGTTCTTTTATAAATATATATATGTTTTTTTTATATGTTTTGTATGATTATTTAGCTCCGGCTGTGTACAGAATTTACCCATGGACTTCCGTTTGTACTACTTATCATAATAATGAATTATGGAATGTATTTAAACCATCTCTAATCAAGCGGAATGATAAATGTTTCCCCACTTCCGGTTCCACGATATGTGGAACGCATATGGAGAACTTCCTGTCTGTGTGGAACGCAAATCCTGACGTCACTTCCGGTTCCGGTTGTGCCGCACATGCCGGAAACGAGGAAGACAGCGATTAGCAGCGATTTGGAGCACCTGTTTCTCTCTCAATATAAGGAGGTTCTGGGAGGTTATGAGCCATGCTACTGAGGAAGGACTTCGGTCTGAAACGCGTCTAGCGTGGCTTTGGAAGGGACACCCCGCTCGGCTTAAAGACCTTGGGTTTGGTACAGTACTCACATCCCGGAAGTGAGAGCTGGATTATTCCTCGAACATCAGGAACTCACCTTTGCTGTCTTGCCAGTGGGGCACCCGTTATGCTGTATTTCTATCAAGTTTTTGTAAGTGTATATGTGTATTAAAACTGTGGATTGTTTTTACATACTTGCACTATCTATATTTCTTCCTTATGGTATTGTGCATTCTCATTATGGAGTCTGCATGAAAGTCCCCCTACGACTTTGAAAATCGATGCACCTGTCCGTTGCTGTATTCTGCCAGTTTTGGAACTCAATCAGGCTCAATTTAAAGTCTACACTTGTAAGTGGATCCATTTAATAAAACTCGCAATCTACTTGAAATAATCTGCACAATTATACGTTTTTTTCTTTTCACATGACAAAATTGTCGATATCCATGGATTAAGAAACACCTGCCCATATGTTGACCACTTTTCTAAACGTTAAGTACTACCAATTGTGTTATTTTTCCTATTGGTGGCAGACGTTTGTGTGTGGTGTTTTATAGAAAAATATATTGTGAATGTGGTATTCTCCTTAGCGCTAGATGGTGTATATCTATCTTCTTCTTTCGAGACAGCAATATCTGCAAACAATGGGGGCCAGTTGTTCAAAGAAGGGACGTCCAACAAGGTTTCACGTTGGTAGTTGTTGGCCCAAAGGGTCAGCACGGTATATAATGTGTGAAAAATACGGATCACACACACAGGTATATTGCAAAGAATGGGAATGAATGACAGAGGATGATGGGGAACAGTTTCCCCGGGTAGGCAGTTTGAACCCTGAGGTATTGCAGAATCTAAGAAAAAGGATAGGCTAAATAAAATCTGCAAAGCAGAGGATTAGACATTATGATTGTTTACAGGTATGGCAACAGGAAAGTGAAATACAACAGGAATTAGCTCAGAAAGCAAATTCAAATCCTGGTAGGAGTCTGATAGCAACGGCACCACCACCGTATATAGTAGGGGACAAAGTGGCTGCAGAGACTGACATGCAGGTGTACGATAAGGGTGCACTTAACCAATGTAGTAATGATAAGAATAAAATGAAAGTTAATGCAAATGTTGATACTAACACTAACCCATGCAAGTAGTATCCCATTTTAAACTTCCCCCAGGAATACGACCAGGAAGATGAGCCCACTACGATTTCAGCTCTCTCTCTAGCGGCCACCATAAACGATACTTCAGTGGGCATCGCCCAACCAGTAAGAGTGGTATCAAAGGCACATAGTTCAGGGACAGGTGAGGTTGTATCTAGAGGTAAGTACGGCACTGTACAATATGCTGAAACTGTTGCACCACCCACTGTAGAATCAACCCAGAGTGAAGTAATTAATATTAATCCTGTTAGAGGGATAGCGGTCCCCAATGGGAAGACTGACACAAATGGGGTCACACCCATCAGGAATATTGCAATGCATTGTCCCTGGTCCCGAGCAGAATTAAGAACAATTTTGTCTGAATTTCCTGATCCCAGAAAAGATTTAGCCGCATGTCAAAGGTTCATTAAGGACCTGGGTAACTCCACTGAACCCAACAACAAAGATTGGAGGACACTACTGAGGGCATGTCTGCCCTCTAGTATTGACCTTGTGAAATTTATAGCTGACTGTAAATTAGATGAAGAAGTACCCCTTACGGATGAGTATAATCAAGATAATGTAACCAGAATCAATCTGCAGCTAGGAATATACTTCCCAGCTGTGGTAAAATGGAACAAAATTTTCTCCATCAAACAAACGGAAGGAGAAACTGCCTCTGACTATTTCCACCGGGCACTGGAGGAAATGGCTAAATATACTGGGATCGTGGAAATTGAGGCAAATGTACACCATAGAGAGGTAGCGGTGTCCGTCTTGATGGACGGTTTAAAGGAGGTATTAAGGAATAGGGTGCAAACCACTCAACCTAACTGGAGAGGTATGTCGGTGGCCGCCTTAAGAGAGACTGCTGTTGGGCACGACAGGAACATCACAAGACGCAGGGAGTCACAGAGTGATAGACTGATGGCTATAAGTATCCAAGCCCTTACAACAAGGCCGCCTCAGTCTAAATCTCAGACCCCTGGTGGTAAGCCACATACGGTAAAATGTTACAATTGTAATAGGGAAGGTAATTTTGCACGTAACTGCACCAGTAATCCACACAATGCATATAAAAACCCTAGACAACGACATGACATACGAGATTGGGATCAAGGACCGCAGAGACGGAGTTATGAGCCACACGCAGGGGAAACAAGAAGGTATCCCCCAAGAAGAGACTGGCAAGTCTCTGATAATTCCCTTTTGTCTCCTTCACGGGTAATAGCTGCCAGCGCAATGCAGGGAGTTCACCACGCACCATAGGGGTGGGGCCACACCTGTAGTCTGCAGCCAGTGAAATTAATTGCGAGCCTTGGAAATGAACCTGAGGTCACAATTGATGTAGCTGGTAAATCTCTAAATTTCCTTGTAGATACGGGGGCGGCCAAGTCAGTGATAAATTCGACCGTGGGCATGAGAACCACTGGTAAAACCATTCCAGCCATGGGAGTAACAGGAGTAGTGCGACAATACCCTTTAAGCAAACCAGCAGAGATTACGATAGGGCCTTTGCATACCAAGCATTCTTTTCTGCTGGCTGCATCGGCTCCGACTAATCTCCTAGGGAGAGATTTACTGTGCAAAATGGGATGCGTCATATACTGTACTCCTGAAGGTGTGTTCTTGGACATACCCGAAAACCACGCTCAGGAAGCGCAGGATATGCTAGACTCCCCAACAAGATTAATGTCACACACTGTTGTTGTAAATAGGTGTCCGTCCAAGGTAGAGGAAATGATTTCCCAGATACCGGAATCACTTTGGACCAAGGATGGACAAGACACTGGATTGATGGCAAACGTAGCCCCAGTAGTTGTGCAAGTAAAAGATGGTAGGATAGCTCCAAAAATCCCACAATACCCTCTGAAGCCAGAGGTGGAGTTAGGAGTTTACCCTGTAATAGAGCGCTTGCTACAACAGGGCATTCTGGTAAGAACGTCCAGCACTGCCAATAGTCCCATCTTCCCTGTTAAAAAGAGTGGGGGGAGGGGTTACAGATTAGTGCAGGATCTAAGAGGGATCAACAAAATAGTTGAGAGTCAATTCCCCGTAGTGCCAAATCCAGCTGTCATCCTTATGCAAATCCCTCCCACTGCCAAATTTTTCACTGTGATTGACCCCTGCTCCGCCTTCTTCTCGGTACCTCTGCACCCTGACAGTCAATACTTATTCGCATTCACATACAGAGGAGTTCAGTACACTTGGACTCGATTACCACAAGGTTTCATAGACAGTCCAAGTATTTTCTCACAGGCCCTGCATGATTGTTTACAGTCTTTCCAACCAGAGAGTAGATCGATATTGATACAGTATGTGGATGATTTACTGCTGTGTTCAGATTCACTGGAAGCGTCCCTGAGAGATACGAAACACTCCTGTTTCATATTTCAGACACAGGACACAAGGTTTCCAAGAACAAGTTACAATTATGCCAGACCCGTGTGAAGTATTTGGGACACTGTCTAACACAAGGACTGAGACACCTTACCGCTGATAGAATTCAAGCAATTCGTGACATGACCCTGCCACAAACCCAGCAACAGATTAGAACGTTTTTAGGAATGTGTGGGTATTGCCGTAACTGGATCCCAGGTTTTTCCATACTGACCCTACCTTTGCAGGAGATGGTCTCATCAAGCAAACCTGATCGGATTTCGCATACAGACGAATCCGAGATGGCATTTGAGAGACTCAAACAGTACATAACGCAGGCACCAGCATTAGGTATGCCTGACTATGGGAAACCCTTTGAGCTGTACGGAACAGAGAGTGCTGGGTGCGCAGCAGGTGTCTTAACCCAGAAGCATGGTGATGCCAGCAGGCCGGTAGCCTACTATAGCGCTGAGCTAGATACGGTAGCGTGATCCCTCCCCACATGCTTGCGAAGTGTTGCAGCAATAGCATTGCTAGTCACAAAAAGCGAAGATGTAGTGCTAGGACACAACCTCACAATTCATACACCACATGCAGTGTCAGCCTTACTGAATTCGGCCCAAACCAGACATGTCTCATCAGCGCGGTTTACAAGATGGGAATTGGCATTGATGGCCCCCGTAAACATCACCATAAGGAGATGCAGCGCATTAAATCCTGCAACGTATCTCCCAGGTGTGCCTGGACAGGCACAAAGGGTGGAGGATGAGAGTGATGGTGAAGGAGGATTTAATACAGGGGATGACACGCATGATTGTATGGAATATTTGACCCAAAATTTCACGGCACGGCCTGACATCAGTGACAACCCACTGAAAGATGTAGATTTTACTTTCTACACTGACGGTAGTTGTCACATACAGACGGACTCGGGAGGCTTGTGTACTGGATACGCAGTCGTAGATGACCAAGGTACCACAGAAGCAGAATCGCTAGGCCCACCACACTCAGCACAAGTTGCTGAACTGGTTGCCCTAACCAGAGCATGTGAATTGGCTAAGGGCAAGTCAGCCAATATTTACACAGATTATAGGTACGCCTTCGGAGTAGTTCATGATTTCGGAGCCCTATGGCGCCTCAGAAATTTCATGACGGCAGCTGGCACACCCGTAGCGCATGCAGCCCACATCAAAAGACTTCTAACAGCGATACAGGAACCCGACAGAGTGGCTGTTATCAAGTGCAAAGCTCACACATATAGCCAAGACCCGGTATCACTTGGTAACAGCCGAGCAGACGAAGCTGCTAAATCAGCAGCCGGTAACCCCATACAAACAGACAGTACACAACTGATGGTATTTAATACTGTAAACACACAGAAATTGTGTGAAATGCAAAATTTGTGTTCCCCACAGGAAAAGGCAGTTTGGAGGTCAAAAGGATATGGCCAGGAGTCCTCAGGACTCTGGACAGATGGACATGGTAAACCAGTGGCACCCAGAGCATACCTTCCAAGTCTAGTGGAAGCGGCACATGGGCTGACTCATCTAGGCAAAGAAGGAATGTGTAAGCTAGTAAGAGCTTATTGGTGCGCCCCAGGATTTTCCTCCCATGCGGGTAAAAGAGCAATTACATGTCTCACCTGCTTGAGGAAGAATATCGGAAAGGCAATACCGACAGAGCCATCCCATATCCCTCCAACAGATGGCCCTTTCCAGGTAATACAGATTGATTTCATACAATTACCACCTTGTAGAAATTTAAAGTATGTTTTGGTCTGTATTGATGTATTCTCAAATTGGGTCGAAGCATTTCCCGCGGCCACAAATACCGCTGTATTTACTGCAAAGAAAATTGCGCAAGAATTTGTGTGTAGGTACGGTATCCCTAGAATCATTGAAAGTGATAGGGGTACCCATTTTACAGGTGAAGTCTTTCAAACAATGTGTAAGTTGATGGGAATTAATAGTAAGCTGCACACTCCGTACCGCCCCCAGGCGAGTGCGAAGGTGGAAAGAGTGAACAGCACTATTAAAAATAAATTGAGCAAGGTAATGACTGAAACAGGACTGTTATGGCCCGAAGCTTTGCCAATTGTATTATACAGCATCAGAACCACCCCCAGGTCCCCTCTTAACCTGTCTCCTTTTGAAATTCTGTTTGGTCGACAACCCCATGTTATGATTAACCCCCAGGATGATTTGAAATGTAACAATGAAGTAACCGTAAAGTACTTGGTTAAGATGAGTAAGCAATTGAGGAATCAGAATGATAATCTAAAGTTGGTGACTCCTGATCTGCCAGACAGTAATTGTCATGACATTGAACCTGGGGATTATGTAATGATACGGAATTTTCTACGCTCAGGTTGCCTTATTGACAGATGGGAAGGACCATATCAAGTCTTATTGACCAGCACAACAGCATTGAAGGTTGCCGAGAGAGAGACTTGGGTCCATTCGTCTCATTGTAAAATGGTCACTGACCCAGAGAGGTCCCGTGATAAAGAACAGACGGTAGAGGTTGTATCACTAGAGTGTCTGTTCAGGGAGGATTAAGACGACACCTGAGCGCCGAGAATAATAAGACCAGAAGCTTGTCGAACCAGATTTCTGTTTCCCATTTGTTATTTTCTCCAGTTCCCACCTCCCTCCTATTTCCTTTCCCCCTTCTTATTTTTCTCCTTTTACTCCTCTAAGATGGACTTGCCCCAAGAGACTGTGATCCGGATTTTCCTGTTGACCATGATGTTGACCAGAGCAGTCTGTTTCGGTGAGAGTACCATGGAGGTCGAGAAAGGATCTGGAATGGGTTCTGATGACCAGGATGCAGGCGTAAATTTCCAAGAGCAACATAATCTCCGAGCAAAGGCGAGTATCAGAAAACGATCTGGTAGCATTGATAATAGAATAAATTGTGAAGGATTGTTAGCTGAAGAGAACTGCATCTGTAGGCACTGTGACAATATAGTTGAGGATGGGTGCATCAAGAAATGTCAGTCCAGTTTTAATGTCCACATGGACCGGCATCCATTGAGTGACTATCACTCCCTAGTGGGTAAAGTGTTAAACCAGACAGACTGTTGGGTATGCTCTCAAGTACCTCAAGGTCATAGCAAATCAGGACTAGTACCATTCCCTTTAACTGTAAGAGAGGTACTTGAGCTAAGTGGTGGGAGGCCGGTGGACAAGAGATTTAATATCTCTAGTCCTCCTAGTTTGAAGCTCCACCAATATCATGTGGATAGGTCCTTAGTGTGCTTTAACATTTCCAATCCCCGAAAGCCCGGAAATTGGGAAGTGTCATGGAGTAATCAAACCATGACCTTTTCATACAGACCCGACAGAATGCCCATAGACACAGAACTTATATGCCAGATAGCCGACCATGGAAAATATTTCCGGTATAGGTACACTCTAGGAAGTAGGACCATGCGAGTTGGAGAAGTATCACCAGGATACTGTGCACATGTCGTACAACCTGATACGTGTACTAAACAGATGGGGGAATTAGGGTTAGGAGATTTCACATGGAAAATTTGTAACATGATAATGTCATACTCCGTCCCATATGTTCTCCCCGATGATGCATATTTCATATGCGGGAGGAAGGCGTATAAATGGCTTGCCCCAAACTCAGAGGGATTGTGCTATATTGGAAAAGTACTGCCTGAAGTAATGACTGTAACCCATAACAAAATGAAAGATATTCACCGCAGTGCCCAAGCTCCTTATACTCACACTCATTACGAGCACGTCGTTAAACGGCACCTGATAGAGAGGACAGAGCATTCAGCCTCTGATCTGATCCATGAATCCACCGGGATTCAATTCCTACTCGCGTTAGATATCACTCGTACCGCCAGAGGAGTGATAAATTATAAATATATATCTGCGCTTGCAAATTTATTAGACAATATCACCGAAATGTATGACGACACATTCAGGTACACTGGGAAAGAGTTGCAAGCCTACAAAACAGAACTGGTTCAGCATAGGATGATTCTCAATTACCTCACAGCTGTGACAGGCGGGTATTGTGTTACCCTAGCAACTCAATATGGAATAAAATGCTGCACGTACATTACAAACAGCACGGAGGACCCAGCCGAAGTCATAGACCAAAAGATGGATGACATTTTACAATTAAAATGGGAATTTCGAAGGAAACACAATCTCACACTCGCTACTGTGGGTAATGAGCTGACCAGTTGGGTGTCATGGTTGAACCCACGAAATTGGTTCTCGGGTTTAGGAGAATGGGCCCAAGATATTATTATGGATGTAGGGAAATTTCTTTTGTGTATTCTGGGGGTCGTCATATTGGTTGGCCTGATATTTAGATGCGTTCGGGTTTTAACGAAGAGTAAAAGCAACACCAGGGTGATGAGCTTAAGGAGCGAGGACACTGTAATAACAACAACTAATTTGATTTATGACCCAACGATAGAGACAATGTTGTGATGAAAATGTGATTCCACGGTCCGTTTCTTTCACCCATTTCTCCTTTGTTTTCCTCCAAGGTACAAAGACATCCGCTTGGAAGAAGAATTTGACAACCTCTTTTATACAGACCATTGATGAACTATGCTACAAGCCCCATTTTCCCTAGTGACTTTAAATTTTACGATAGCCCAAATATTTTAGTGACTAACTTTCTGGACAATGGAAAAAACTTTTGCCGTCATTTATAGCAAAAGCATCAGGAGACTACAGTCAACATGTACATCAAGACAAGACACAAGACAAGACCTCAATCGGCAAATGTATATTAAACACATAGTTTATGACTGCATTTACCATAATTGCTTCTTATCTTCATTTCTACAACCTTCAGGTAATGACACACATAGTCGATAGGGAATATAGATACAGGTATCAGCACTCACATATCTCCCCAGTCATGTATCATCAACTAAATGTGCTCCCCCATTTGTTGCAACCAAAAACCGAAAAGAGCTCGGTAAAGTTTGACAGCCCATCCACAGACCCGTAATACGGGATAAGAAGGAATTCAAATGTATACTACGCAATACCTCGAAGCTTGATTTAAAACACGTACGGCACGATGATACATGACCCCTCAAACATGGATTCATACACACATGCTTCTACTATCTCACTAGGTCATACCTTTTTCCCACCTTCCTCTCTTCTCCCTTACCCAATCATAGAAATGTATTTACATATGACATATATTTTTCTCTTTTTGAACTGTTTTAGGAAGTGGCAGTTATTGGTGACTGCCAAAGGGTGGACTGTCAAAGTCGGAAAAATATCATGCTACACGTTGCCATATATTCACCTCATGCGCTTGCCCGCTGCACGTGCACATTCTCTCCCGTGCGTGCGGATACTCGCAGCTGCGTGATGGCGCCTCCTCGTCCATGCGCTCGAGCGCGTGGTATGTGCATTTACGGTAGAGTTTGTATGCGTCTAGCGGGCGACTCAATAGTTAAATAATAAAACCAAATAGTATGTTTTATAGATAATGTTCCCCTTAATAATGACTGTAAGTTTGTTTAATGTAACTGGTCGCTGGACAGAGGAATTCCTCATTGCATGATATGAAGAGTCAGACAGGGTTTGAGCAGTGGTGTTTGGTACCTAACTAAAGAACATTTTATTAGGAACAATCCGGTGCTGGTTGGGTAAAGATTAATCGCTCCTGCGTATAGTTATGGCCATTAGTAGTTTCTGGACATTTCCTATATTTGCAGTCCATTATCCATGCGGCGGGAATTCTGAGATTCCCTCCCACCTGAGCAGTTTGATATAGTCACAGCCCACCTGTTCAAACTAACCTATGACCTTTTGTTATAATGCGAGGAGACATTCCTGTGTCCAATGAACAATAAGATTGTAGGGCCCTTTGTAGTACACTGTATGTTGTGTATATAAGGGTCACTGTCCCCAGACCGGCCAGTACTCTCTCTCTTCAACATTTATCTCTGATAATTGGAGGACTGGATTCCGGTTGCGCTTGCGAGTGTTCCCCGTATGGTATGTTTCTCTGTGGCCATTTTGTTACCCGTTTTAATGTTAGCCATTCATTCTTAGTCGATGTATTTGTGTATGCGATCGTTCGCTATTGTGTATATTTTTGTTTAGTTATTCTGTTAGATATTAATGTTAGCCTGTAGTGTATGAACTGTTCACTGTTTTCTTTTCCCTTTTACTTAGCTAAATATTGTTAGTAAAGGTGTTGGAACCTTAGCAAGGTATTGTGTGTTTATTACACTACTGAGGGTAATCGGAGCATCTCAATCGCTCAAACAGCTAGCTTACAGACCAAGGTTAAACAGCCTTATATCATTGCAGTATCTCAACACTAAGATTTACAGTATAAGCATACTCTGTGTAAGGTTTAAGAGGTTATTATCTGTGTGTACGCTCACTGTGTGTATTCCGTACTCACAG
This sequence comes from Pseudophryne corroboree, assembly GCF_028390025.1. Lineage (NCBI taxonomy): Eukaryota > Metazoa > Chordata > Amphibia > Anura > Myobatrachidae > Pseudophryne > Pseudophryne corroboree. Next base: position 845,725,032 of record NC_086447.1, on the reverse strand, counting down.
CGCAGCGTGTGTACGTAACTAGCGTACCACGTGCGAGGTCTTTGTACGCAAATAGCGTACGAAGTGCGTAGCACGTGCATGAGGGACAGTGGCCATTACGGCTTCACGATATTAATAAATAGCTTGTGTTCTAAGGTAAACAATCAGCTTTATCATTACACTGGGGAGCTGGAGAGACAGAAGGCGGCTGGAGCTGGAGTTACACTGGGGAGCTGGAGAGACAGAAGGTGGCTGGAGCTGGAATTACGCTGGGGAGCTGGAGAGACAGAAGGTGGCTGGAGCTGGAGTTACACTGGGGAGCTGGTGAGACAGAAGGCGGCTGGAGCTGGAGTTACACTGGGGAGCTGGTGAGACAGAAGGTGGCTGGAGCTGGAATTACGCTGGGGAGCTGGATAGACAGAAGGTGGCTGGAGCTGGAGTTACGCTGGGGAGCTGGAGAGACAGAAGGTGGCTGGAGCTGGAGTTACACTGGGGAGCTGGAGAGACAGAAGGTGGCTGGAGCTGGAGTTACACTGGGGAGCTGGAGAGACAGAAGGCGGCTGGAGCTGGAGTTACACTGGGGAGCTGGAGAGACAGAAGGCGGCTGGAGCTGGAGTTACACTGGGGAGCTGGAGAGACAGAAGGTGGCTGGAGCTGGAGTTACACTGGGGAGCTGGTGAGACAGAAGGTGGCTGGAGCTGGAGTTACGCTGGGGAGCTGGAGAGACAGAAGGCGGCTGGAGCTGGAGTTACGCTGGAGAGCTGGAGAGCTGGAGAGACAGAGGGTGGCTGGAGCTGGAGTTACGCTGGGGAGCTGGAGAGACAGAAAGTAGCTGGAGCTGGAGTTACACTTGTTTCCACAGACAGAAATGCAGAAAACATGACCTGTTGAGGGTACTTAAGAGGGGATCAGTATGACATCCCGGTGGTCGAGATTCCGGGGGTCACATGACTGACAGCAACATTCCAACACTGAAGATCCCGACCTCGGAGTGGGTAAGTATTTTTACCCTTCTCCTTCCCATACCCTAACCCTTTGGGGGTGGCGACTTGGGATAACTCTCTGGGGGGGGGGGTGGCTAGGGCTACCCCCCTAGTGCCTAACCCTAACCCCCTTAGTGCCAAACCCTACCCCCCCACCTCCCCCCAGGCCCTAACCCAAACCTTAATACTTAACTTCGGGAAGTTGGCTGTCAGTGTTCTGGCACTGGTTTCCGGAGTGCTACTGGGATTCCGGTGTAGGTCACACGACCTCCGGCATCCCAACCGCCGGCATGCTGAACGCATCCCCTTAAGGGAAAGAGTACAGAACTACTGCTCTAGATCAAAAGCTCTGTCATGTGTAGTGTCCTCTGTGCTGTTAGCATTTACATCTACACTTATTGTGTTGTCCTTGTGTCCCGGTATACATTTGTTCTGTTTTATCCCCTGGCTGGTGCTGCAAAGAAATGACAAAAACAGTGACATAATATAATCACAGAATCCTCACACAGCCAATACAACATGCACTTCCAGATTGTCTTAAACATATGAAGCTTCAAAAACAAAAGAAATTAAAAAAGTGCCTGAATATTGTGTATGATGTGGAATGCATCATATAACAAACAAAAGAGGAATGCTCGGTGGACTCATTTCACATAGACTCAGCAATAAACAGAGGAGTAATAAACTGCACTTTACAATGTTTAAGAAAGATAGAGCATCACAGTAGCTAATGGACAGAACAAGGTTTCAGAAATCCCATTTCCACTCCCCAGAAAGATGGGAGCCTAGTGTCTATTCTTTAACCCCTTCACTGCTCAGCTATTTTGGCATTTTTAGGGCTGGTCACAGTCCAATCTCAGTATCCGTAATTATTTACAGTATGACAAATACAGTATAATACCCTTTTTTTTGTTTCTGAAGTCTTTAAATTTCCTGAAACCAGCATTATCTTCCTAATTTCCAGCGGTGCAAATAGAAAAAATGTCTTAAAGGTACTGTGTGCGCGCGCCAAAGGTGCGACCCCCCAAAATGGGTGTGGCCAAAGGCCACATGGGGCGTGGACAATGAAAATGGGGGCGTGATACTACACATATGACCCCAATAGTGCCAGATACACGTTGCCCCACAGTGCCAGATGTACATTGCCCTACAGTGCCAGATACACATTGCCCCACAGTGCCAGATACACATTGCCCCGCAGTGCCAGATACACATTGCTCCGCAGTGCCAGATACACAAATGCCCCCACTGTGTTAGATATACATTGCCCCCCAGTGCCAGATACAGAAATGCCCCCACAGTGCCAGATATGCCCCCAGTGCCAGATACACGTCCCCACACTGCCAGATATGTCTCCAGTGCCAGATACACATGTCCCCACAGTGCCAGATATGCCCCCAGTGCCAGATACAGAAATGCCCCCACAGTGCCAGATATGCCCCAGTGCCAGATACAGAGATGCCCCCAGTGCCAGATACAGAAATGCCCCCAGTGCCAGATACAGAAATGCCCCCACAGTGCCTGATATGCCCCCAATGCCAGATAGAGATGCCCCCAGTGCCAGACACAGAGATGCCCCCAGTGCCAGATATGCCCCCAGTGCCAGATACACATGTCCCCGCAGAGCCAGGTACACATGCCCCCCCCCCCCCACTTCCCCTGCTGCTTACCGCGCTGCTGCTGTCCTGTTCCTGTGTGTTAGGGAAGGAGAGCGCAGCGTGCGTCTCTCCTGCCCCTCAGTCTTTGGTGGCGGTGCGGGTGTTACTCTACCTTCAATTAGGCGCCGATCCGTGAGCCAATCAAAGCTCACAGTCCGGTAGCTAATCAAGAGCCTAGGCTGCCGGTCTGCGAGCTCTGATTGGCTCATGGGCCGGCGCCGAATTGAAGGTAGACACTGAGGGGCAGGAGAGGTGCATGCTGCACTCTCCTCCTCTCATGTAGCAGCGACGCGGGCGCGGTGAACAGCAATGGAGGGAGGGAGGGAGCGGCGGCCTGGCAACAGTGGGTATGGCGTACCCATGGCTAAATTCTTAAGGGTACGCCGTACCCACCCATACCCGCCCACTTGCACCGCTGCTAATTTCTCTTCAAAAGGAAAAATCCACCAAAATAGTCCCCCCAAAAAGTTTTTTTTTAAAAATTGAAATTGCAAAAAGAGTTGCCTAAAAACAAATGTGTGCATTTTTTTTGTAACCTCCGCCAGAAAAATCGCAGATGATCGCCAGACAAATACTGTATCACTAAGGGGCCACATCATTTGAAAGAGGGGACTCTTCTCATTTCAAATGAGTACACCCCTGAGCTTACTGAAGCCAGGGTGGGAGAGATATTCCCCTATCCCTGGACTTCAAAATTATTTCTACAGCTGTTTTCCAGTGATCACACATGATCACCAGAGAATAACTTTACAGGGGTCATGTCATTAGAAAGAGGAGACTCCTTTCTTTCAAACAAGGGTAGGCCTGAATATGAGGATGTCAGTATGGAGCATGATCTCTCCCATATTTCCTGGCATATTTGACATCAATGTGGGTCCGATGTGATCATGTTATCAAGTCCCATTCTTCCCTGGTCCAAGTGACATCAACTTTAGTAAAGGTAATTGTTGGTAAGTATTCTTCCCCATTTGAACCCACGGATTGCTTATGACGAGTCCTACTCATCCTTAGCAGCAAAGGGATTAAAGCAGTGGTCAGTTTAGAAACAAAGTAAGGCAACACTGACAATTACGAATGAAAACTGCACAGTCATTCTGTTGATGAATAAAAACAACTGCTGAATTGTACAAGTTGAAGTGCATAGAAGTGGTCAACAATGCAAAGCAGGAATAATATACAATATGAACCCATATATAGCACTGACATATACTGTAGAATAAAGCAATATGCAAGATACTGTTGTTAAGGAGCAGTTTTAAAATGATATAATGACAGCCAATTTAATGTGCTAGCTGCAATGAAAATTTCATGGAAATATGTTCCAAAATAAGGGAAGAAAATAGCTGAACAATTCATATGCAACAATATGTCAGACAAATTAACATTAACGCTCCCATACATAACAAGTCTTTTCCCATCATCTGATTTCTGTTAATCAGTCAATATATACAATAGTCTACCTGCTTCACAACAAGGATGATGTACCCTGTGCTATTTTTTGTAGGAAAATAGGATCAGGATCTGTAGGCGGGGCAGATGTGAGTGGTGATGTGGGTGGAGCTACCAAAGGGGCTGGGCATCAATTGGTACATAAACTTTTTTTAAACACATAATACCCCAAGTACTGCAATATATACACATAAAGCCACCAGTAGTTCCAGATATGTCATGATCCTGACTGTAGTTCTCATATTTGGTAACTTACCTCTGCCATCTGTCCTGGATCCTGCGTCTTTTCTGCTCACTGGGATAAACAGCTTGCCAGTACCATGAGTTTCCTGAGTGGAGTTCTCTGCCTGAAAGGTGAGAGTTAACAAGCTCCACCTGTTGATTAACCTCCTGTGTGAATACTGAATTCAGAAAGTCTCTCTATGCTGTGACTACACAGCAATCATTGTTCTCATTATACTTTATGCCTCTCTGACTCCAGTTATATCCGGTACCAGCCCAGATTACAGTTGCATTCCAGTTATACCAGTACCCAGCCCGGTTCACAGTGCGGTTCTCGGTTTCACCAGTAACCAGTCCGGTTCAATGTCTTCAGCTATCCTCCCAGTTCTGTGCAACTCCAGAGAACCTTTTTCATAGTAACCCTGAGTACACCTACTCCTGTGAGAGTATGTAGGGTTCATTCTCACCAATACATTCACCATCCTGCTATCAACACCAAGTCCCTGGTGTTCCAGTGGTCAGGATACGGCTCCCTCTGCCGAGGGCCAGGTTCGACTCCTGGTCAGGGATTGCTTTTTGAGCTCTTCATCTCACTGATTCCCACAGACAAGCCAATATACACACAGTCCTCCAGTTACCCGCACGGACATCACATACACGCCGGGTTCACAAAAACCAGTCATGACAAGATACACATAATGCCCCCAGCTGTGTCTGTTACACAATGCCCCCAGCAATGCCAGATACACTATGTCCCCAGTATTGCCAGTTACACAATGCCCCCAGCAGTGCCAGTTACACAATACTCCCAGCAGTGCCAGATACATAATGCCCTCAGCAATGCCATTTACACCAGTACTATTTAAATAGTTTAAGGAATTACGGGTCTGGGGGTGGAGCTATTAAAAAGTTATAGATAGACAGATGATAGATTGTTTTTACAAAAAAAGAAGACACTCAAAATGAACTTTAAAAAAAACAAACGTATCTTATGAAAAATACATTTTGGCCCAGGACAGATTCAGGAACCAAGTTCCTGATGATGTCAGATTTAATGAGAGGTTCAGGAACTCAGTTCCTGCTGGTTTCTGCTGAAAAATAACACTGGAAGTACCAGAGAAACGTAAAAAAATATCTTGCTGAAGTAGGCAACAAATATGCCAGGTTGTGAAGTGTACCATGAGACTGATTACACAAGACGTAAGAGACAAGCCATCTTGACAAAACCATTTTAATAAGACACAAGTTATGTTGACAAAGTGCAGGATTGTGTCCCATACATCTCTGTACATCATGAAATAGGTGCAGATTCAATTAGCAGCCATGTTTACCATGCAGCTAAAGCTCTGTGAAGAGGAAGAGACTCAGCAGAGTGACCTCTAGCTAAAAAAGCCATCAAATGTATAATATTGTCACTAAGAAGGCAAGAAAACAGTCAAAGGCAAACACAGGGATGGGAGGTTTCCAGTTGCCTTGAAACCTCCCTCCTCTTGGCCAGCAGCTAAAATTATGACAATAGCAACAGTATAAAATATGATTTCTTGAGCTTGCCACCACAATATGCAGTTTAATGGACAGAGCAGAACTGCTGCATATGCCCAGTTGTAGTAGCTGCTTCTACCAAGTTTGCTCTGTGTGTGTGTGTGTGTGTGTGTGTGTGTGTGTGTGTGTGTGTGTGTCTCTTTGCCCTCAAACACCGCACTGGACCAGAGAGTAGATGCCAGGAAGAAGAGACAGGAACGTTACCATGAAGTGGGAGAATGAATGCTTATAATGTGCAGTTCTGTCTCCTACAGGTTCTATGGTATGTAAGTGTATTTATATCTAAGGGATGTTGCACCTTTTTCTGACCTCTTATGTTATTTATATACTGTATTACATATGTTTACAGCATATACTATAGACCATTGATATATTCAGTTTATAAATAGACCAATGTGTACCTATATGTCCAGGATCCATACTAAGTTTGTCAACCACTTCCCCAGACTCCCATACTTGCTCCCATGTTCTGCAGAGCGGGATATTGTGGAATGCATTTGGAAACCACCTTCTAGAAAGCATGCGTTTGCCCCTGACAGTGACATACCGGTTATTAAAATAAAATCCATCCAAATAATTATAAATTCCTATTTATGATTTCTCTCCTCCCATCACAAATCCTTGAACTTCTGCTTTCCTGTTCATTCTGTTGATAGAACATTTATACATAACGCAGGTCACCCCATTCTTTCCAGTAATGAAAACATTCTACACAGTGATAAAACAGTCGGATTTAATAAGTAAATTATGTTTGGCAACAAATCACAGCCACAAAAATCTCTTTAATCCGACCTCCTTCTCTAACATTAAGAAAATTACTTTTTATTCATCTAAATGATAGCTGCCTAGAACAATCTTTGGTTACAAGAGTGAATTTAATTAAATGCTTTAAGAAATGGATTATTATACTTGCTGGGCGATTTATAGGGACATTTCGCAAAAAGAAATATGTCAGTCTGACAGCTGTTCTCATAAATTCATGAACTTCCATCGCAGTAATCATTCTCGTCTGATTGCCTGCAATATTGCTTGGGTACAAATGTAATCATATTAATAATAATTCTATGCAAAGGCTATGACGCAGACTGCAGGACTGAAAGGTATATATCGTAGGTGAAATGTGTGTATTCTTTTTTATAAATAATACTTTTTATTTGTGTGCAAGGAGGTGTACAAAATCCAGGCGTGTAGCCACATCTTTGTGGGCCCTTAGGCCCCTGTCCTAATGCTTCTAGAGAGACACCTCTCTGCAGCAGTTGTTAACTGTATGACCCATAATAGTGCCCTAGTTCATTTTCTGACCATAGTAGTGCCCAGGGGTGTAGCAAGGGTGGTGGCGGTGGAGCGCGAGCTCCGGGCGCCAAAAAAGTTAGAGGGTGCACTGCCTTACCCTTCCTGTGGGCCACTGGAAGCCACAGAGCAAGAGGAGGAGAAGTAGAGGGGGCCCACACCCAGTCGGACTCTGAGACTAGGTAGAGAACAGGGCAGGCCAGAGGGGACAGCAGGAGACACTGACAGCCGGCACATGCTGGAGCTCTGTCTGTCTTCTGTATATGGCTCACTGTGTGCTTGTAGCTGTACAGCAGGGTTACTGCTGTCCTGCTACACCACTCTCTGCCCCCGCTGCTGCAGCACCTTTCTCTTTTCTGGAAGCTGCAGCACTTCTCTACTTCAGATGCTGCAGCTGCTCTCTCTACCCTAGCTGCTGCAGCACCTCTTTCTGTCTCGACTCTTTCTGCTCCGGCTGCTGCAGCACTTCTTTCTAATGTAATGGGAATGGGTACTATTTTGTGGCCACGCACCTGCCCAGTGAAGCCATTATTTGTTTATTACTACCAGTTGTTAATTTTTATTGGGAGCCAATTAACCTAGCAGTATATTTTTGTATTGTTGGAGGAAACCGGAGTACCCAGAGGAAACCCACCCAAGCACTGGGAGAATATACAAACTCCACACATGGTGGTACTCGAACCCATGATCTCAGTGCTGTGAGGCAGTAATGTTAACCATACGTAATGCCACACCCTTATATTATTGTTGCAAGTGTTTGGCACACACTGATCCTATTTTAAACATTGGGGGCACCCAAAGGAAACTTTCACCCTGAGCTCCACAAGGTCTAGTTGGCTAGGCCCCCAATTTAGTACAGGAGAGGGGGCGCCAAAACACAACCTTGCTCCGGGCACTATGGCACCTAGCTACACCTCTGGTAATGCCTTAGTTAATATTATGTCACATTATAAGGCTGACAATACACATTATGCCACACAGAATCCCCAATTCATATTATAACATACAGTGCCCCCAGAAGAGCCATAACTAGGTGTGTGCAGAGTGTGCCTTGCACACAGCGCACTTGTGGAGGGAGTGCATCGCTAGTGATGGAGAGTCCCCTCTGCGCTGCGAGGTCAGCCAGGAGCCAGGACACTGAATGGAAAAAGTCCCCTTGCCTGCCCTTGCAGCCCCGCCTCCCACTCGACACTCCCAGTTCCAATACATCTCTCCTGGGCCCCCACATCCTATTATAAAGACAGCACCTCTTTGCCCAGGTTATGTTGAAAGTGTCATTATATCGGCTCCCAGTTTGAGAACAGGGTGTTTGACTTCTTCTGAGGAGTTGACACTGTTGTAGAATGCTGGTATAGAAGTGAGGGTCACACGTTTTGAGCAGTAGGCACATTTCATGTGGGAGTACGATAATGACTCATTCTAAGATGGCCTTGATTCTAAGAGACTGGGTAATGACCCCCCGCATAGAGATACTCTCATCTCCCTTTGTTCGCGGTGGGGGGAGCAACGGAAATGTTGTTGTACATGTTGCCACCCGCCCGCCAAAGGTGGATTTAGACCGGGCCCCTCCCTCAAACAATCCATAGCATTATGTTTTCATTCCTGATTTATGCCTCTTCCATTATTTGTTGTTTTTCTTCTTATAATTATGTTACAGTATATTACTTTCCCCCTTCACTGAATGCACCATGTCCCCTCACTTCTCATTTCTATTATTACACCACTCAGTTACTGCACTTTAAAACAGTGCTCCCCTCACTGAATATAGCAGGTTCCCACACCCCATTATTACACTGTCACTCACTGACCGCATTGTAAATGAGTAACCGAGGTTTACTGATTGTAGCAAGTCCCTTCGCCTAAAATATTCATTATTATCTCACCTCACTCACTGACCGCATTTTATAATACCCATTATTACACCCCTCAGTCAGTGTGACTGTACTGGTTATATATCAGTGCCCCACTGATTGAAGAAGGCAGGCCCCTTTCACCTATACACAGTAGTACTTAAAATAGAGTATATTAGCATATTCATATATCATCAGTCAGTGTCGTCGTCCCCCGCCCTGATTGCAGCAGACGAATGCTATACACTGTACTTAAAATAACACTGTCCACCCCCCATCGGCCTTGCTTGACTGGAATTTGAAATAGGTGGATGTTAAACAAAATCAACTGAAATAATGTTATAAAGTACACTGGAAGACCTCGTGTTTTTCTCTGTGCGCTTTAGGCTCCTCTCTCTACATTGATGACATCATGACGGGTCACACACATAATACTGCAGGACTGGAGACACAGGTATGTGCTGGAGCCGGCATCCAACAGCTGTCTAATTTCTGACAGCCCACCTGGAGTATCCAGCAAGCGCAGTGCTCTGACATTTTTGACGGAGTTTGCGGTCCGCCGGAAATGCCCTCCATACAGCCTTATCAGCGGGCCCCCCTGGGACCCACATGGACCTAAGCAGCCGCATTGGTTGCCTTGTAGTAAAATCCTCCTCTGGGTCTCTTGAATACTACTACACATTCTTACGATCATTGGTAAAATGAGGATGGGTATAAAAAGTGGATAATAAAATGAAAAGAAATAAGTTCATAGTTGTTTAAATAAATAAATATTAATTAAAAATAATTATTAATCTAATACAGTAAACAAATCTGTTTTATATACAAAGTTAATGCATCTAACTTCAGATTAAGGGCCTAATTCAGCACGGAACTGAAGCCCTTCTGAAGTGTGCACATGCGCAGAAGCCGCACTGTGCATATGCACACAGTGAGATATGTCGGCATCTCACATATGCGAATGCCTCTGCCTGGTTAACAGGCAGAGGCGTTCGCAAGGAGGGAGGGGGCGTTGATGTGACATTTTTGGGGCGGCGTTGCGGGGGGCGCGCTCTGGACAATGCAGGCATGTCTGGACCATTTACGGGGCAGGCCACTGTGGCCAGGGCCGGATCCAGGGGGGAGCGAACGGGGCGAACGCCCCCCCCTAACAGTCATAGCCACGCCCACTTACATGATGGTGACGTTGACCACATTGCCAGCCACAGCCACCAGGTCCTGCAGTGGCATGAGGAAGATCCCAAGGTAGTAGGGCAAGCTGTCTTTGGCGCACAGTGGGGAGAACAAGGTGGATGAGCAGTTCCCGCCTCTGCTGGTGATGTTCAGACAGGGGCTGTGCGCTGGCGGCTCCTCCATTATGGGTCCGGTCACCGCGGGAGATGGGGATAAGCCACACTGGGTGGCAGCGATCCAGTGCAGCATTGCTCATCTTCCTCCCCTGACTCCCCCGCAGTCAGCGCCTGCAGCAACCAGCACAGCCCAGCATCTCTCATCTGGATCCTTCATAGCGGCAGCATCCCCCTCCCCAGCATATGGCTACCCATACCGATACATGGCACGCTGCAGCAATGCCAGCCCCACAGGCATGGACGGGGGTCGTGCTGGCTCTCTGCGATGCTGGGGCCGCCAGAGGTGGGGGCTGCTGCCAGGTGATTGTGTGTGGCAGCACTGACATCCCTCCACATCCTCCGTGTCTCCGGGGGCCCCTAGCCCCATCTGCCATCATCACATGCCATCACCCCCACCTTGGGCAGTGTGTGCCGCCCATCAGTGTGTTAGTAGTTACATGTGCCCGGTTTGTGTGTGCTACATAAGAAGTACATGTGCAGCCTGGCAATGCTTTATATGCTCTTTAGAGCATTAATGGACAGTTGGGATGGGAAGTGGGAGGAGAAATGAGTGTAGAGGAGGAGTCAGGAATAAATAAACCGCTCCCCCTAAAAGAAAAGTCTAGATCCGTCCCTGACTGTGGCTGTGTGACGTAACACGCAGCCGCAGGCGGAGGGCTACCCTTAGCATGAGAGCGCTTCACTGCTGAGTGAAGCATTTGTATGTTAGTGGGGGCGGCAACGCAGGCGTGTCTGGACCGTTTGTGGGGCGGACCACGGCAGCTGTGTGACGTGACATGCAGCTGCTGTGAGCCTAAATATGGCGGGTAGCCATCTGCATTTGCAGCTAGGCTGCACAGTCAGAGGGCTACCCTTAGCATGCGAGCGCTTCACTGCGGAGCTTGCCCTGTGCTGTGCATCCCTGCGCATGTTAGTGTAAATGGCTGTAGTTGAGTGATTTTTCGCACAACAACAACCCATTCTGAATTAGGCCCTAAATCATTTATGCCTTGGTTGTAAGAGAAACATAGTACTTATCGGTTATGGCAGTATAACACAGAAGATAAAAATGTTACAACTATTTCAGATATGCCCTGCTTACCTGATTGGTGTATCGTGATGTAGCAGATTTTCAGAATGTTCTTTGTAACGCGTGTGGTATTTTAAATAAAATGTCATGCAGTACTGCGGTTGTAAAGTAAGAGGTTGCTGATAATAATTCAGGTGTTAAGAGTTACATCATGTTGATCACTGTAATATAGACATAAGATAAATCAAATTGCTACATACAAAGCTATTTACACATCGTAAATGGGGCGGTTACCATCTGTGGATGCTTTCAAACAGGAAATCGAGCATAAAAGCTGCGTTCTCCTTGGCTAATTTATATATGTTGCTACATATGTTCATGCACGATAATATCCTAGACACAATATTAACACCACTAAACAAAATAAAATAACATACATGTATATATATATATATATATATATATATATATATACATACATTCAGCGGTACAAGTATGCGGGTACGGGTGGGTACGGCGTACCCTTAAGAATTTTGCCGTGGGCACGCCGTACCCACACCGACGGGCCGCCGCTCGCTACCGCTGATGTGAGTGGAGGAGAGCGCAGCCTGCGCCTCTCCTGCCCTTCAATGTCTTCATTTAAATCAGCGCCGCCCGTGAGCCAATCAGAGCGTTGGCGGCCGTTTTTGGGAAGTGGTGAAGAAAATGCAGGCGTGTCCAGGAGAATGGAGGGCGGATGTCCGACGTCAAAGCCGGCCCCAGCATCGCTGAGATCGTCGCACAGGGTAAGTATGTCCAGGGCTAGTCATGTTCTGCTTGAAATTTTTTTAGCTTAGCAGGGCTGCACAAGCGATCGCAGCCCTGCAAAGCTAAAATACACTCCCCCATAGGTGTAATAGTTGATCGCAGCAGCAAAAAGTTGCTGGCTGCGATCAACTCGGAATGACCACCAGTGCACACTGCACCATTTTAGATCACAGCATGTGGGGGCCCCTAATATGTGGGGGCTCCGGGACGACCGCCCCTGTCGCCCCTCCTATAATATGGCCATGATCCTGAGTGTCCACATTTACAAAATTAGTAGCAGCAGCTACAGTAGGTGTTCCAAGAGAGACCAAATAGTCCAATAATATCCATAGGTATAAAAATTAGGCCCTCCCCAAATTGTATGCAAACAAGCCAAAGCCCGGAAAGGAAAGAAGTGCGAGTTCAGCGGCCGTGCGGGATGGTTTAGCTTTGTAAGTAATTGCCCCTTTAAAAAAACGTCCAAGTTCGGCCGGCATCCCGCATGTCCTCTGAACCCGGATTTCATTACATCCCAGCCAAGGTGTTGTTTAATACCTCATAGGAAGGTCAACATTTCGCTCCAACAAAGGGCCTAATTTAGACCTGATCGCTGCTGTGCGTTTTTCCACAGTAGCCGATCAGGTCTGAACTGCGCATGCGCCGCAGTGCACCGGCGCATGCCAGACAGCCGACGGCTGTCTCAGCCCTGCGATCGCCTCTGCCTAATTGACAGGCGGAAGCGGTCGCTGGGTGGGAGGGAGCAGGACGGAGGCCGCCATTTAGGGGGGTGGGCCGCGGCAGCTGCATGATGTTACACCCTTACAGCAACGAGTAGCTCCTGCCAGTGTGCAGGAGCTGTGCTGGCAGGGAGCTACTCCTGAAGTACAAAAGCATTGCCCCTGTGCAATGCTTTTGGACTTGTGCGGGGGAAAGCACGTCCCTGGAAAGGGGTAGGGCCTGACATGCCGGGCGGACTAGACCTGTGCTGGGCATCCCCCCGCATGTCTGAGTTTACGATCGTAGCTGTGCTAAATTTAGCACATCTACGATCAGGTCTGAATTAGGCCCATAGACCTTCTCAGGAAATAATAGCAAGGTAAAGTGCAGAAGAAGCAGCCAAAAGAATTATATAAACAACATCCTCACCGCGCTGCCTTTAGAGCTGACAAACAATCACCTCACATTTTTGGGCAAATGTATTAACCCCTTCAACCGCAAGTTTTTCGTTTAAAAACACACCCGGAAGGGGGGGGGGGTTAAATTGAAGTGGGAGAGGTTGGGAAGGTGCGGGGGGGGGGGGGCAACTGATGGGGCAGGGCGAGGTAATCGCCTGACGATCACCCACTGGCATCGTGCGGGGATCGCCAGCCCCAGCACTGATTCCCAGCCGCAAAATCAGCATAAGGCATTTTACTGCTAAGCGCGCCGGGGGGGCCAATAGGAGTCCGGGGGAGGGGCGGGCTAAACTCCATAATGGAGTCTACTGATTCCCGGGCATTGTGCATGGCTGTCCCTGGGATATAAGTCAGTAGTATGCCTGGAAATCTTCCAGGGTCGCCAGCCCTGTCATCGCTGGCAAGCCCGGAAGATTTCTGGGCAAACCACTGAAGCGGTTAAGCCTTGAGAAGTTATAAAGCAGTGATAAATAGAAGGTGATAACGCACCAGCCAATCAGCTCCTAACTGTAATTTTTTTTCTAAAGTGTAATGATTGGCTGGTGCGTTATCACCTTCCACTTATCACTTTTTTTTTTTTATCACTTCTCCATGCTTAATTTAATACATCTGCCCCAATATGTCAACTTCCCTTACTGTAGAACTGCTCCTGTATATAAGTAATTAGTGTGGAAATATCAACTCTAATCAGAATTTCTTTGTAATCAGAATTTCCTATGGAATGTTCCTGTATAACATCATGAGCCACAGAGAAGGAAAATTGGCACAAATTGTTCTGAGTGGTGAGCGAGTTGATGCGAGGAATGCGCCCTGATTGCATCAGGCTGGACTGTATATTAGTAGGTTCATTAAACCTGTATACTGGAATCCTTTTTATAGTCAGGGAAGAATCAATCTTCTATGGGATTGGCTCAGTTCATAACAAATGCAGCACTAAACAGACGCAGTTCTTATATAACTGGGTACTCTGAGGTACAATTACAGCTATGCTCCCATACCACAGATACTGCAGTAAACAGGCACTTTTTAAGATCACACTTATAGCAAATCAATAGTCCCACATAATATAGAGTGTCTGTTGTGCAACCCTAGAGCCAGAGGTTCCCAAACTGTGTGCCGTGGCTCCATAGGGTGCCTCGGGACACTTCCAGGGGTGCCCTGGGTTGGTGGTCCTGGACCAATTCAAATTATTCATGGTCAATATAATAGGCAAAACCAGTGCTGGTGGCTGCCAGTCATAAAATATGTGGCCAAACAGAAGCAAATCTTGTCCCTCACCACACAACTGACCCTAAGGATGACATATAAACGCGATCTACTTAATGTAATATTTCTTTCTAAATTTCTCAATAAGAAATTTTTGGCCTAGGGGTGCCGTCAAAAAAATTCTGATATTCTAGGGCACCGTGATTCAAAAAAGTTTGGAAACCACTGCGCTAGAGCCATTCCTGTAACACAATTAATAAAGACAACCGTCTCTGAGGACAAATGCACAATACAGAGTTCATAGACAGGTGACTAGTATAATGTACAGAACATCTTCTAGTAACTTGTGTAACTTTTTGGATTGTTGGAGGAAACCGGTGTACCTGGAGGAAATCCACGCAAGGATAGGGAGAATATCCAAACTCCGTACAGGTAGGGCCATGGTGGAAATTGAACCTATCACCTCAGTGCTGTGAGGCAATACTTAACATTACGCCATCCATGCTGCCCAGATGGTGCATTGGATCTGCAAGTACATGGGACATCGGCAAAAAGCTGGGTACACACTGAGCTATAAGTCATCTGACATGCGGGTGCCCGCGGTCGCTAGTCACGTCGTCAGGTTTGATGTGCTGTACATCAAACCAGACGATATTGCTGGTGACGACATGTATGCTAATGAAAGATGGCAGAGTGATCGTTCTATCCTTCATTAACATCATTCAATATGTGCCCAGGTTCCTCACTGAACAGACATCGGCTGGGTACACATCTATTGGTGTGTACCCAACTAAACCCTCAGGTTTCCCAGGATGTTTGACGTCATCATGCAGCATAGGGCAATCTGTGTTGGAATATGAAGCCCCTGGTACAGCACACCCACTAAACAGGTCCGACGTGCCCCATTTTGTAAAATGCTCATCGTGGACGCCCCTGCACTGCACCCAAATGATATGCTGCGTCTTAGGGGGCACTGCTACGTCGGATCCACTTATCTGCAGATGCACCGATTAATAACCATCGGAGATGTACGCAAACCCCCATTATATGTTAAGTGCAGTGTATACTACAGACTGTTATCTCTGGGGACCAATACTGACTCATAACCTGGGTCGGATTTAAAGATCAAAAACATTACTGCCTTGCCCTTGGCTACAGTTTCAAATGACATACGTGGTTGTCAAAACTAATCAAGTAATATTTCAGGGCTCTGCAGATATGTACCATCTAGCTAATTAATATGATTGCTTATATGTCAAATGTTAATACATAATAAAGTTCTATCTATTTTTTTTTACATTAAGTCTTTTAATTCCTTTAATGTAGCTAAAGTCCGCTCTATGCTCACCTATTAAATGAAATCACCAATGTAATGTGGATTTTCTTTTCAAAGCCTCTCTTAATCTGCGAGGAAATCATATTTTCTATAGAATGCACGTGCTTTAATCAGTTAATGTGTTTGGACTTTGAACCCATGTTTAATAATATTGTAGATGTTAAAAATGTTTTCTTTAGTTCTTGGTATTTGTGTATTTTCATATTAATCAAAGGGAACGTGATGTGACTTTCAATAACACTTCCATGAACAATATGAAAAGATATATCAGTAGGAAAACATAAGAAATAATGAGAAGAAATGTATGAATGTTATTGATCTTTTAGCACAATTCTGTGAGGTTTAGTATGTAACGCTCAATAGATGATGCTAGAAATATAGGGGGAAATGTAATAGGGTGTGAGAATCAGAAAATGAGAGATTTTGGTGAGACATTTTTCCGCACCTACCCTCATACCACCGCCCAGGGCTCATGCTCTGTCTGCCCAACCTCGTTATGCCATATTACAAGGTGGATAAACATGGTGCCCAGTTCAATAGGAAACAAGTGGTTGGCATGGTCACTTTCCTATTAGGCAGCCTGATGGAGGCCCAAGAAGCGCCAATATCATGGGCAAATATTTATTTTAGTGTTCCTTCAAATATTAATTAAGAGCTAATTAAAAAAGGACATATCTAACGAAGCCCAACATCACTACTTGGTTTGCTCTCGCAAAGAGAACTAGCACTATCTGCAGACACTTTCCTGGTTCTGACACTCTGCCGGTTCAGACATTTTGTTGGTTGTGACTCTCTCCTGGTTCAGACATTCTGCTTTTTGTGACACTCTCCCGGTTCTAACACTCTCCTGTTTCAGACATTCAGCACTATCCTGTTTCAGACATTCTACTGGTCCTGATACTCTCCTGGTTCGGACATTCTGCTGGTCCTGAGAACTAGCACTATCTGCAGACACTCCCCTGGTTCTGACACTCTCCTGGTTCAGATATTCTGCTGGTCCTGACACTCTCCTGGTCCTGACACTCTCCTGGTTCAGACATTCTGCTGGTCCTGACATTCTCCTGGTCCTGACACTCTCCTGGTCCTGACACTCTCCTGGTTCAGACATTCTGCTGGTCCTGACACTCTCCTGGTTCAGACATTCTGCTGGTCCTTATGCTCTCCTGGTTCAGACATTCTGCTGGTTGTGACACTCTCCTGGTTGTAACACTCTCCTGGTTCAGACATTCTGCTGGTCCTGACACTCTCCTGGGTCTGACACTATCCTGGTCCTGACACTCTCCTGGTCCTGACACTCTCCTGGTTCAGACATTCTGCTGGTCCTGACACTCTCCTGGTTCAGACATTCTACTGGTCCTTATGCTCTCCTGGTTCAGACATTCTCCTGGTTGTAACACTCTCCTGGTTCAGACATTCTGCTGGTCCTGGTACTCTCCTGGTTCAGACAATCTGCTGGTCCTGGTACTCTCCTGGTTCAGACAATCTGCTGGTCCTGATACTCTCCTGGTTCAGACAGTCTGCTGGTCCTGAGAACCAACACTATCTGCAGACACTCTCCTGGTTCTGACACTCTCCAGGTTCTAATAATATGCTGGTTCTGAAAATATCATGGTTCTGACACTCTCCTGGTTCTGACACTCTCCAGGTTCTGATAATATGCTGGTTCTGATAATACCATGGTTCTGTCACACTCCAGGGTACTGGAACTCTCCTTACTCTGATACTGTGCTGTTTCTCTTCGTCATGAAGAACTTAATGAGCATCTGAGCTGTGTTAGGGAGAAGTGCACAAATATTTGCAACAAACTAATCCAAACATGACTGTGTGTATTCGTATTATAGACAACTAAGTCTAGAATAATGAGAAAATAATTACATCCATTGTGAAGATGTAACCACTATTACAATTCAAGGATGGGTAGAGGTAAATATTTTTAGCCTTTATATTCATTTTGTAGGAGCTTCAGGGATGGGTGTGTAATAATTGCTTTCCTGGAGAAGATGACTTCCTTCCATTGAATGCTTATCCCTTGATTCCACTGCCTTGCTTCTGCTCTCTGGGGGAAGAATGGTTTGTGCAACATAATAGCATATCCCAAAACTGTCTCAAGTGTCTGACAATCAGATTTCTTTCTGTGTGAAAGTACATACTGTATGTTTCTGCACAGAATGGATCGTAGAGGTCTGTTACAGAATTAGATGGAAATCGGGTGTATGTGCTCCTAAACTGCATGCAGGGGATAAAATGTGTATATAGGGCCTAATTCAGTAAGGATTGCAAATTCTGCTAATTAGCAGAATTGGCAATCCTTTGGATCGCTTTCTGGGGGCCGCCCATCGTTGGGCAAGGCCGCCCAGCATACTGACCGCCGCCTCCCCCAGTTCAACAAGCAGAAATTGCGAACGCATCACAATTTCTGCTTGTTAGCTGAAACTGAGGAAGACTCCTGGTGGCGCAGTTTAGCTGCGTCCGAAGGAGTCCCTGCGCAATGTTTTTGACTATAGCTACTGCGTGTGACATCATGCAGCCGCCACGATCATGCCCCCGACACCCCTTCCCCCCTCCCGTTTGGCCGTCTCCACTTCCACTTTGCGCTGGGCTGCCCCCGAAACGCTCCGTCTCCTCTTTGGAAACGGAGCGTTGCCCGCCCCCCCCACACATATCTGCAGAAAATGCGGCGCATGCGCAGGACGGGTGCTGCGCATTCGCCCACATCTTTTTCTCAAAATTTGCAGTTGGATTGCACACTGCGATCCAACCTGAATTAGGCCCATAATTGCTTATCTGAAGAGTGAGGCATCCTCCTATGCGTACACTTTGGGGTAGGTGGGGGTCTGGCTGCAGCCCCGAAGCCCATAGTCAATAGTCACAACTGTTTGCATTAACATCATAAGCAGCATTTGGTTAGGCAACCGGAACACTTTGTTAATTATCTCTAGACGATTAATCTATACGGATCGTTAGATAATTATTCCATGTAGAGTATGTTGTTGTGTCATTATTACAATTTTGCAAACAACATAACTATTGGTCACTGATAAACGGCCTAAGATTTGTATTTTCCATAATAAGATTTCTGCATTAAATGCTACTGTACATCTCTTTAATACACATTTACTGTATAATGCATGTATTTATTTTTTTGACAAGTTCTGTGAATCTATGGGCCCGATTCAGACCTGATTGATGTTGTGCGAAATTGCACAGCGGGCGATTATCAAGTGACTACGCTTGCATATGCACAGCAATGCGCATGCGCAACACTGAACAGCGACAGAATGGTGCAAAAATTTTGATCGCTAGGCGTACGCAAGGTGATTGACAGTAAGCGGACATTTGTGGGTGGTAACTGACCGTTTTCTGAGAGTGTCAGGAAAAATGCAGGCGTTCCCAAGCGTTTTCAGGGAGTATGTGTGACGTCAGCTCCGGCCCCGATCAGCCTGTTTCTATCGCACTGTAGGAGTAAATCCTGGGCTACACACAGACTGCACAGACTGGAAAAATCATTCAATGGTGAACGAGTTGCAAACGGATTTGCATATGTCTGCTGTCTGGCGAGGTTTTTAGCACAGTGTATCCATGCATTTGTACCCTTGCACGGGGCGGGTTTTCACTCTCTCTGGGCAGCGACTATCTGATCGCAGACCTCTGCAAATTTGAAGAGGAGGGATCAGGTCTGAATTAGGCCCTATATCATCAAGTACTGTAGCCCACTGGCTACTTGTAATTTACCATTTAAAACGCATACCTTTCTTCAAGTATTTACAATTTCTTGTAGTTTGTTTTATGGCAGAAAATAATTCTTCCCTTTAAAATGATTTAATATAACTAGCAGATGTCCCTGCTGCTATCGCTGCACATGAAGAGAATTGACTGCGACTTTTATTGTATAAACAGTATATCTTATACATGTGGCAATGCTAGGTTATTTTTTATTTGTAGTGTTTAAAATGTTTCTTTATGATCCCTTTTCTTTAACCGCTCACATGACAAATAAAGATTGTGTTCCCTTCATATCTGAGTATAATGTATTCTAGATTGTGCTACTGTACTGGATTTTAATTGCCACATATGTGCAAAGCCTATTGCCAAGAATAGTAATAAAACTCAGATACTCATTATGGATCTCTTGGCACACAGCGAGCGTTTATTTGTCTCCCATTAATAAATTAAGAAAATACTGTGTTGTTCTTTCTTTTAAGCTTTGTTCCAGTTAATCACAATACATTGAAGGGAAATGAACTACCAGTAATCAAGCCTCCAATTACAGTTCCTGACCTGTTAATAGCCTTAATGCACGACAGATGAATTGCGCATTAAAGTATCCAACTTGCCCCTAGGCCTTTGTCTGCCTGGAGGTTGGTGTAGGCCTAAGATGGGAAAACTATGGGCCACAGGCCGTATGCAGCCTGCCAGTCAATTGTGTCCAACTTGTTGCCTCCCACCATTGGTGAATTTATAATGGGTGCAGTGTTTACTGTACACACGGGCCCCCGGGTCCAGGGGGGGGGCCCAAACCGCACACCCTTCACCCATTATTTTTGATACTCACTTTCTGGAGTCTCATGGTGCAGCAGCAGCGCTGCAGAAATCACTGAGAAAATAGTGTGGCGCCATTTTCCTGGTGTTTTCCACATGCAAAGTAGGAAAATCACTGGGAAAATGGCAGCTACGCCAATTTCCCGGGAATCTGCGCATGCACTTTAGGCTCTAGGACAGTGCTAGGGTCCCCTAGAGACCCTAGTGCTCAGAGGTCCAACGCTGCCAGATAGAGAGGACGGGGCACAGACGCAGCCTGCACACAGGCCTCCTCTCTAGATACGCCCCTGCCTCTAACCCCTACACAACCAGTATGTGGTGTGATCCCGGCTACACTGCCATCTCAGAATGCTGATAGCAGATTTATATACTGCAAATAAAGCATTCATTCTAAAACTAATTACAGAATTTTTGTATTTTTTTATTCTTACTCATGTTTTTTTCCATGAAATTTTTTTTTTAACAAATCGGGCTTCAGGTGTGAATCGCAAAGATCCATAGCTCATAGGAATCTTGACAGGCCTGTGAAGAGGTAAGTGCAGCCTTACTGCTGCCAGGCAGTATCACCATGGAGCTGAGTATTACTCTGCTCACTGCTGTCATGGCAAACTTTTCTTAGTACATTGCGTTGATATCTGGTTGTGTATAATATTTGTGTTTGGTGCATATTAGTAAGTTACTTGTAGGACAGCATCAGCAATTGTTAGTAAGTTAAAATAACATATCTATCTATCTATCTATCTATCTATCTATCTATCTATCTATCTATCTATCTATCTATCTATCCATCTATCCATCCATCCATCCATCCATCCATCCATCCATCCATCCATCCATCCATCCATCCATCCATCCATCCATCCATCCATCCATCCAGTATTTTGCCCAGTGCCCTCCCAGGCATCCTGTTCTAAATGGGGGACCAAATGTAGAAAGGTAAGTGTAGCACTCAGGTCTCTCCATATAATACAAGCATGCAACAAAAATGTTTCAATATATTTGTTTCACATTGTTATCACTGAAACATATACATTGAAACATTGAGAAGTCTGTGTTGCCTGCGTAGTTGAATTGCCAACACTGTGTTTATCATCTATTTCTATCCCTAACCCTAAATGTAATCATAACCCTAAACCTAACTCTAATATTAATGGTAACCCCAACAGTGATCCTGACCCCAACGGTAAACCTAACCCTAGTGGTAATTCCTAACCCAGTGGTTCTCACACTTTCTTGAATCACGGGGCCCTAGAGTATCGGTACATTTTTTATGGTAGCCCTAGAGTAAAAGTTTTTAATCAATACATTTTAGGTTTTTTTTTATATTAAAATTAACTACATTGGGGTAGATTTACTAAGATGGGAGTTCTATTTGAGATGGGGTGTTGCCCATTGCAACCAGATTCCAGATATTATCTTCTAGAAGGTGCTAAATAAATGAGAAGTAGAATCTGATTGGTTGCTATGGGCAACATCCCATCTTAAATAAAACTTCCATCTTAGTAAATTTACCCCATTGTGCCTACCTGTCACCCTTAAATACCTCACAACATGATCCATAACAGGAGGGACAAAATGCTCTGTTCTTAAGGCCCGTACACACGGTGAGATTCGGGCAATGCCCGATTCTCACTATGTGACAGGGGCTAGGTCGGCACATAGTCAGAATCGCAGCACATAATGAGTGTGTTTGGGATACTGACTATGTGCGATTTTGGCTAAGTGTCAATTTTGACTATCTCTTCCAGGGGCGGATTGGGATGGAAAACCAGCCCGGGAAATTTATGGAAGCAGCCCTAATGGGGGTGCTGTCTGATGAGGGGGTGGGGTCTGTTGATGGGAGCGATATCCCTCCTCATAGGGCCTGATTGTATGCAATTGCGGCCTTCCTTGCATCTTTTGCAGTTGTGTATGAGACCAGGGGTGAATTGGGAGAGGTATAACATACCGTATAGTCATGGCAACATCACTGTACTGCAGAGATGGAATAACAGAATGAATGGGGACAATGCAGTGTACTGAGTGTGGTGGGCTGCCTGTCATGTGAGGGGTGGGGCAAAATGACATCACATAAAACAGGCCCCACAGACACGTTGGCCTACCAGGAATCTTCCTGCTGAGCCCTATGGCCAATCCGCCCCTGATCTCTTCTATAGAGTTAGTCAAACTTGACTTGCCTGCACAGTCTATCTATTCTTGCGATGCCGACCGCGCGGGACCGCGCATCGGCATCGAATCGGGATCGCAAGGTGACTTTCACCTTGTGATCTGCACTAACTTTTCTTACAATTTTGATTAATATAGTCAAAATCGTAAGAAAAAAATCTCACCATGTGTACACACCATTAGACTTCCATCTTAATATATAATTGACCTGTAATAAAACACCTTTCTTATCAATTAACTAGTTCAGCATAGGTGATGGCAATCATAAATTAAGAGAGAAGTCCAGGAAGAGAGCATTTTGTCCCTCCTGGAGAGGGTCATGTAGTAGGTGCGACCTTTAGGGTCCATTATGTGGTGGTGTTACACATTTCTACTTCTGCTTGTCCACATATGTTATGATTAGCAGCCACTGACACTGGTTTTGCCTATCACTTTGACCATAAATCATTTGATTTTGTCGTGGACCACAAACTCGAGGCTCCCCTGCAAGAGCCTCCTGTCACCTGAAATTGCCTAGGCACACATTTTGGGAACCATTGCCCTAACCATAAATTCTACTGTATACCAAGAAGTGATGTTAAAAAGCATTTACAGATCGTCCCAATTTATACAGAAAACCCTACTGAAACATTACAGGGCCTGGCAGTACTGCTGCACACTCACAGTGTCTATTGGAAATATCTTATTAGCATATAAATAGCAGCAGTTGAACTACCCTTATGTCAAGCACTTGTTAGAAAGGATTGTAATAAGCAGTAACATAATACTAAGAGCTAGGCAAGGCAAGTTTAGTCACAAGTCCTCAATAAATGAATCTTAGAAGAAGGATTGCTCATTTGGTAACTCATTATTTTCTGTATTCCCTGCTACACAAATGATTTTTAACTGTTTTGTGGTGTGATGAGTTCCTTCCTGCAATAGCACTATATCACAATTTATTTGCCTTGCATGATATTAGATATATATTTATAGTTTTCCTTTGACTGTCCCACCCGCGCCCGGCAATGTCCAACGGCAGGGGGCGGGGGAGTTTGGGGGAGTACACGCACGCAGAGCAGCTGTAGATGAGGTGCCGGGAGAGATCCTGGGACAGCCCAGCATCTCAGAAAGTGCTGGGCCCGCCCCCACAGTGAAGCCAACGGAGGAGGGGGGGGGGGTTATGCAGGGCTCCCCCCTTTTTCAGAGGCTCCATCCCCTTTCTCATAGGCCCCACCTTGGTGTGTAGTTGCCTTTGGCACCGAAGTGTCCTGCATTCAAGCTCTACAAAGATGGAACGTATGCATGTAGGTCTAGTCTTAAGATTGAAGCTCAGCCTAGATTTATTTGAGTAGACTTCTAAAACAGAAAAGTGGTGGGTGTTGTCCATAGGGTTATTCCGCATCAAATCAACACAGGTTTAAATATGACTGTTTCAGATTGTAATGACGATTAATATAATAATTGCTGTCATGGGTGTAAAGAAACCCCCCTAAGCTTAGGCTGCTATGCACACTGGTTTTGAACTTATATTAAAGCGGCAATTTTTTCATGAAAAATGTCTTAACATTTTTTAAATTGCATTTACAGCTCACCTATTTAAGCTAGAGAGTCTGGCAAGGTCTCATTTTAATGTAAAAAGAAAGTTCTTGACCTTAAAATGTGGGCACAGCTTCCTAAATTAGTGGTACTCAGTCAAATGATATCACCTTATCCACAGGTATATGGCACAAACATTCATAATGAAACTGAGAACTATAAGTCCAGGCTCTGTCAATTAACCCATAAAAAATATTCAAAAATAAAAATGAGATATACAGTTCTTTTAAACACATATAAAGATGATGATTATAGTGGTTTTATTCGCATCATTCGTGATTCTACTCAACTGTCAGTTTTCAGCGAATATGTGAAATGGAAGACAAAAGGAAGGCACAATGGGGGTAATACCAAGTTGATCGCAGCAGGAATTTTGTTAGCAGTTGGGCAAAACCATGTGCACTGCAGGGGAGGCATATATAACATGTGCAGAGAGAGTTAGATTTGGGTGGGTTATTTCATTTCTGTGCAGGGTAAATACTGGCTGCTTTATTTTTACATTGCAAATTAGATTGCAGATTGAACACACCACACCCAAATCTAACTCTCTCTGCACATGTTATATCTGCCTCCCCTGCAGTGCACATGATTTTGCCAAACTGCTAACAAAAATCCTGCTGCGATCAACTTGGAATTACCCCCAATATGCAGGGCTGCAACTGGGGGGGGGGGGGGGGGGGGCTAAGGGGTCATGCGCAGGATATCAAGGGGCGCAGTGACCACTGCCTGGCTTTCTCATCCAGCTGTTCTTATACCCCCACCTGCCATGATTACCTTCTGCGCCCCACTTCAGCGGTCACGTGCCGATGGGATCCCAGAGGTGAAGAACCATAGGCGTGCGCAGCGCATTTTATTAGGGGGTGCACCATCGGAGGGGTGTGTCTAGCACCACCTTTTGGGCATGTCTAGCGCCATCTATTAACGGTCAACGCAATATACAATATCCACCCTTGTACCAATCCTAATAAAGCAGATACATTGTCAGTTGTTGTCGTGTGCACCAAACAAACACCCCTGATGACACTCACTGCAATTACACTGCTTCTCCTCAGCCTGGTCTGGCTCCTCCTCTCTTTCCCCTGCAAGCTGCAGCAGCTTACTTACAAGTCAGTCACTCACTGACACTGACAGTCGCAGACTAGTTACTGCTGCTGCCGGAAAAACGAGAGATGTGTCAATGCTGCTGCCGACCACCTGCCAGTATTGAATTTGTCTTCCTAAGAGGAACGCTCGCTGCATGCTGCTCCTCATCAGTGGCTGGCGTTGGCATAGTGTAGAAGGAGAGAGGTGGGTGTGTGACGGGTGGGCGTGTGAGCAGCATGACATCATCACATCACACTGTTTTTGTACATGGAAGTGGAGGCAGGAGTTTGAAAGCCGGTTGCAAGGGCACTCTTGATTAACCCAAGCGTCCGGTCAGTAATGCAGTCCTGACAGGGTGCAGCGCAGAGGGGACAGTAATCAGCCTGTTTGGCGATCGCTGCATCAGGCATGTGAGATCGGGGTGCCAGATATTAGGGGATGCCTGTGCGCACCAGGCACCCCCCCTGCGCACACCTATGTGAAGAACCGATACCCAACGCCAGGAAACAATCGGAGAAGAACGAAGGTGGTGAAGAAGCAGGAGCGCACAGCACCAGGAAAGCACTGAGGTGAGTCTCTGTGTGTGGGGGGGGGGGGGGGGGGAGGGGGTGCGGCGCCTGGTTCTTTGGAGCCAGCAACCAGTGAGGGCATCTATACAAATGCGCACCACTGGAAACCGACACCCTAAGGGAGCATGGGCAGTTCAGAGCCCCCACTTGCTAACCACTAGCCTAACTCTTGCCTCAGTCCCCGGGAATAGTACTGTGAAAGTACGAGAACTGACAGCTGCAACCTGGTGCACGAAGAGCCCCCTACAGACTAGTGGCACACTACAGTCTGCAACCTACTTCAGTTAACCCCACTCAAGGTGGATTCAATGTCATTTCTGAACTTTGAACTTGACATCGTAGGACTTATATGGGACTCTTTAGTATTTGTGCATTAATGTGACAATTTTCTCTTTCTTTTTCCCCCGTTTTTTAAATTAATTTTTATAAATTTTTGTGATAATTAACCTGTTTACGTATATGCTACAGTACACTGTACAGGGGCGCTTTAAGAGAGGAGTAGGCCCGGGTGCAGCCTCCTCCGTTCGGACCCCCTCCTCTCTGCCAGCAGCGCTGAGAGTCTGAGCACTAGAGTGCTCAGACTCTACTACACATGCGCAGATCTCCGGGAAAATGGAGCGGCGGCCATTTTCCCTGAGCTTTCTCTACTGCGCATGCGCAGAACTCTGTGAAAATGGCATTTTCACAGAGTTTTAATGCCGCCGTGGACATCGCCGGGGGACTCCGGAGGAGTGAGTATTTAGAAAATGGGTGCAGCGTGTGCGGTGGGGGCCCGCTCTGGACTCAAGGGCCCGTGTGCACCGCACACACTGCACCCATTATAGAAACGCCAGTGACACTGTATCACTGTTTTATATGCCACATTTTTTTACCAATGCTGGTACATGATTGTTTTTAACACGTGAAAGTAAAAGTAAAGCGTTACACCAGAGATTACAGATCCAATTGCATGTTGTATCATTCCAAGTTACAAGTGTATTATATGGGTTGGGGATGCAATCACGTCAGCAGCCGCCGGTATCCCGGAGGTCAGTATACCGACACCCGGATTCCAACCACCAGAATGCCAGCGGTGGGGCAAGTGCCAGAAAGCCCCTTGCGGGCTCGCTGACCCCACCACGCTGCGGTCTCGGTGGCTCACTGCGCTCACCACAGGTTCTATTCCCACTCTATGGGTGTAGTGGACACCCACGAGTGGGAATAGCCCTGACGCAGCTGTCGTCATTCTCGGCGGTCGGAGATATTAACTTCCCTGTCAAATTCCCATATATATAAGTCATAGGTTATAGATACAACTTCACATAGCTACACCCTTGTGCCCACACCACTGATAATATTATCACTATACTGTTACATAATGAAACATGCAATGTTTGTTTCATTTTTTTTCTAGCTGTGGGGGTAATAAATAAATGTTTTGGGGTTTTTCCTGTGGGAGCAATTATTGAATATTTAAATTATATTTACTAAAGACATTAGATTCTGTCTATCATTTCTCTATTGCATCCTAGAAAATTATAGACAGAATCTGATTGGTTGCTATGGGCAACATCGACACTTTTCAGTTTTAGTAGGCTTCAGTAAATTTACCCCTTATTTTTTGTGTAGGATAAGGTGTGTGTTCTTTTACCTGTGGGGGCCAATGTGTGTGATTTTCCCCCTCCCCTGTCGGTGACAATGTGGTTGGGAGGGGGAATTGCTGCCCCGCCTCGGGTGCAGGGAATCCTAGTTTCAGCCCTGCAATATTCCGGCATGAAATAAAAGATTCTTGGAAATCTTGATATTTCACAGAGGTGAAGGGAATAGCACAACCAACTCACAATTAGACTGTCACGGTCCGGGTAACAAAACAAACATTCTTACCTCTCAAGTGCCTGTCCAAGCTGTCGCTGCGCTCTAGGTCCGGTTGCTTTCAGCGCTGTCTGCATCCACTGCACTGTGTGGTAGACCTGTATCCTTTCCTGAGATCACCCAGTGCCGTTGTCCCCACGGCAATACAGCATCATCAACCCATCATGTCTGACTCACAGTCTCAGCTATCCACGGCTTCCATGCCACCGCCAGTGCTGCTAGGCTGCAGCCACATGTGATACAAACACAGTTTCTTTCTTAAACAAAACATGGGTGCTGCCATGTTTGGTCCGGTCACCTGATCCTTTTGAGCCTGTCCTAAGCATCCTGCTGTCCAGCTGATTGTCCCAGCCAATCCCTGCACACTGGCTGCTATAAGAATGCTGGGTAGGAACTGCCTAATTGCCAGTGCTATGTTTGTCATACTCTGTATGGTTGTTTGATCTCAGCTGCTACCAGGTTACCTTGCTCCAGGAGATTCCATTCTGACCTGAGTTCCATCCAGCTTGCAGCTCTGTCTGGCTCCATCGGTGTTCTGCCATCGAAATTCATCTCCATCGATGTCTAGCTCTTTTGGTGTTCAACCATTGATACTCCTCTCCATTGGTGTTCCACCATCGATACTTATATCCATCGGTGTTCCGCCATTGATACTCACCTCTGTCAGTGTTCCATCATCGATCTCCTGCTCCATCAGTGTTCCGCTATTGATCTCTAGCTACATCGGTGCTTTGCCACCAATATCCAGTTTCATCGGAGATCCACCATCGATGCTCCACATCATCGGTATCCTTCCTATCTCCAGCGGTCAGTAACCTTGTACTAGTTACCATCTAAGTCTGCTGTTGTGTGCTCCCCTATATTGGGACTTCATCAGTGATTCACACTGCATCAGTTATCACATCTTGCCATCGATGTTACATTTGCCTCAACATTGCCTCTGACTCTAACCATATGTTACTGCATTTCCTGTGATACCGATTACTAAGTCTATTACCAACTGCTGCTATTTGTACCATCACCTGCGTGCTGAATAAAAATCGTATTTTATTATACCTTCATTCTGGTCACGCCTTCGGGCCTACGCTCAAGTAATACCACATCCTGGTATAGGTCTAAGAACTTTATTAAACCTACCAGGTTTACATTCCAGTCAGCCCCTACGTCTGAGACCTCCACTGGTCAGAGTCAGACCTCAGGCGTGATATAGACACCTTGTGAAAAAGTGTGTAAAGGTTTTTTCATTTTTCCACAGTACGTATAGCCTCCACCAAGGAGCATACAACCGGATAGCATACCCCAACTCACTTAAAAAATAGTGAAGACTGGTATATACTGTAAAGGTTTCTTTAGATACATAGGTAAGTATGTATTCAATAATTGCGTACCACACTCACGGTAAAAGGTGTGTAAGTACTCCTATCTGGGTTTCTTTAAATCCCATAAGTGTGACACATTCCCTTCCCATTGGGGTGCCTTGAGGACTGTGTTTGAGAACCTCTGCCCTATATCAACTCTCAGGAAGGATTTATAATATTTTTCTCTTTCTCTTCCTGCTCCTGAATATTGTTATTTGGGCAAGGCTGTAAATGTAGACACACATCAAATGTAAACAATTCCTTATTCCATTTCCCCTGTTCTCTGATTCACATTTGTTGCTTTGTGTATCACAAAATCCAATTTGACACCATTATACACCAGCAGACAGTGACACCAATACAACACAAGAAGTCACTTCTTTCGCTCACCTCTGGTCTGGTGGAGTATTTCCACCCAAGTCTTCTCAAAAGCATGTAGGATGTGCGTTCACCAATCCCAGAAATAGACACAGCAAAAAGTGTGCACAGTTGTCAGGCCCAGTGCAAAGTTTATGGCAGCTGGCTGCTACCCACCCCCAACGGGATCCTGTCTGAAGATCGACAGTGTCTAGGTCGACAATGTTTAGGTCGACCACTATAGGTCGACAGTCACTAGGTCGACATGGATGGAAGGTCGACAGGGTTTCTAGGTCGACATGTGCTAGGTCGACAGGTCTAAAGGTCGACATGAGTTTTTCACATTTTTTTTCTTTTTTTAAATTTTTTCATACTTAACGATCCACGTGGACTACGATTGGAACGGTAAAGTGTGCCGAGCGAAGCGGTAGCGGAGCGAAGGCACCATGCCCGAAGCATGGCGAGCGAAGCGAGCCATGCGAGGGGACGCGGTGCACTAATTTGGGATCCCGGTCACTCTACGAAGAAAACGACAAAAAAAAAAAAATCCTCATGTCGACCTTTAGACCTGTCGACCTAGCACATGTCGACCTATAAAACCTGTCAACCTTCCATCCATGTCGACCTAGTGAC
Organism: Pseudophryne corroboree; assembly: GCF_028390025.1. Classification (NCBI taxonomy): domain Eukaryota; kingdom Metazoa; phylum Chordata; class Amphibia; order Anura; family Myobatrachidae; genus Pseudophryne; species Pseudophryne corroboree. The sequence continues at coordinate 845,695,067 of NC_086447.1, read as the reverse complement.
TGTCGACCTATAGTGGTCGACCTAAACATTGTCGACCTAGACACTGTCGATTTGATGAACCACACCCCCCCAACAATACCCACTTTCCAGCCCCTCAGGTGAAAGTATGGAGGTGACATTTTAGAAGTTCCACAGCCGCCGTTGTCAAATACTGAAATGTAATGAAATAAGCAGAATCTCAACAGATGCACTATGCAGTTAGTCAGAACAAAAAAGTGGGCACGTTTCCAGGGTCAGAGCCCTGTGATAGATACATACTAATGCATTGGATAATTAAAAGACCCAGGCTGTGATGAGAAGCAGGGTGACTATGGAGGACACAGGTTTGGGAGGAGAGGACAGATGAGTGAGTCACGGTGTGTGAGGGGGGATATAAAGACACAGCGGCACACGGAGCAAGGTACCAGAAGTAAAACACACACAGCACCCTGGGGTGACAGTACTTCAGAGCCTCAGCAGTGCACCCACCTGGTCAGGATCCAGCTGCCCGGGTGGATGCACTCAGTGTTGCTAGCACTGTTACACTCACCTGAGTCCATATGGCAATTCTCAGAGGCTCGCTGCTGTTTTCTGGTCTCCCGCAGGTGCCAGAGCTGCCCGAATAGCTCTGGGGATGGAGGATGAGGATCCCAGTGACCAACTTGGAGTAGGGGGTGAAGCTGTGCAGCTGCCATCTCATCTGCATGGTCATCAAGCAGGGGGTCTTATTGGAAGCAGTTGTCCCCAGGTACCAGGGGAGAGCAGCAGGTCATGGTGTGTAGGGGGAACCACCTGTCCTACGCACGCCATCCCACAGATATCTCATCCAGGCAACTGGAAGAGAAAGCGGAGGGTGCACTCACCGGAGGGAATTCAATTGCTTGCCGAATCTGTGTGGCAGCCACCAGGAACTCGCACAAAAGTGTCCACTTCCCCATAGGGTAGCGAGCATTTTTGTGAGAATTGGACATTTGACCGGCCGGGCGAACGGTGTGAGATGGGGTGCATGCTGCAGCAATGAGAATTTGCACTCTTCGCCCAGAATTGAATTCCCCTCCATCGTTTCAGACTGAGTGTGAGCACTAGTTAATTGAGGAATGGAATGGATCTCCTGCCTTCACCGGGTGCCAGCTGAAATAGGCCTATGTGCCTCCTTGTAACATCATGCCATAGTTTACCTAACCCTGGTCTAGAACAAGGACATTCTTTATTTTCTCCCAGGCAGCCTCAGTGGGCTGCCCACTCTGGTCCCGGCGCCCTTAGGCTATTGCCTAAAGCTGCTTAATGGAAGCACCAGCCCCGACAGCTGTACACATCTCCAGATGCTTACTCCGGTGCAGGCTGGCAGGGAGCAAGCATTTACGTGCAGTTTACTACAAGTCATTATCATCAGGGGGTACTTGTACCGAACAATTGTATATGCACCTCCATACTGGTTTGAACCGTGCCTACTTATGAATGCCCATTGACCTTTCTGTTCTGCATTTCTAGCCCTAAGATGTGCTGGTCTGCATAAGCACATTGGCACTTTCTGAAAAGTGTAACTTAACACACAGAGAGAGAACGGGTGCTCATGCACTTTACAAACATTACTAAATAATAATAATACAATTTGTAATATAAAACACAAAATTTGTGTAACCTGATCAAATGCGCCTTAAAGCAGCCTATTAGACAAATAGGTGTAGTAGCTTCAACCCAAACCACTAAAAACACATATAAAACACAATATCACCACCTTGTCCTTCGGCGCTGTAAATGAAAATTTAACACCTTTCAAAGCTCCACCTCCTTTGGTATTCTTCCAAGCAGTAATTTTCTTTAGAGCTTCTTAATGCACTCAAAGATAGAAGGAGAAAAAGATCTCATAGTGTATCACCAACAAATGAATTATTAGCGCTAGGAAACTGGATAAGAATTTTTCTAATAACAATTTTAATATATTGATATGTAAAAATAATATTGTTGCAACAATTAATAAAACCACAATGTATTAAATTTGGGCAAAACTTAGCACTGCAGAATCTAAAAAATTCCATATACTAGGATATGGTTGATTAGCTGGTACTCAAATTAGCCAATTCATCCTCAAAAACAATTGCCACAGTCCAGGAACAGATGCAAGCGAATGGAATTTACCAACTGCAGTTGGAATAGACCTTACGTAGCTGGTTCAAGATGTTACTTGGTCCAAGTAGTAAACCATTAAGTTTTGATTAATATAATGCTGTTTTACTTGTGAAATAATTCAGAAAGACGGGTTCCTGTGGTCGCATGAATTATTTCACAAGTAAAACAGCATTATATTAATCAAAACTTAATGGTTTACTACTTTTTAGGTCTATATGTCTGTCACTATCTTAGCTGGACTCTATTCCCTCAAGCCTCTTAAAAGCCTAAAAGCCTAGAAGTCGGATATAGGAACCATCATCCTCAGCGAACTGGACATCTGCAACATTTGACCTGAGCTAATCACTTGGACCAAGTAACATCTTGAACCAGCTACGTAAGGTCTATTCCAACTGCAGTTGGTAAATTCCATTCGCTTGCATCTGTTCCTGGACTGTGGCAATTGTTTTTGAGGATGAATTGGCTAATTTGAGTACCAGCTAATCAACCATATCCTAGTATATGGAATTTTTTAGATTCTGCAGTGCTAAGTTTTGCCCAAATTTAATACATTGTGGTTTTATTAATTGTTGCAACAATATTATTTTTACATATCAATATATTAAAATTGTTATTAGAAAAATTCTTATCCAGTTTCCTAGCGCTAATAATTCATTTGTTGGTGTTCTAGTTGTGGGGCTTGACTAACCCCGTCATTTAGCTGCTATAAGAAAAGCAACCCATTAACAGCGCCAAAGGTATTACTTGATAATTCCTTTTTCCACATTTCTCATAGTGTATCACACCTTTATTTGATTCACGTATCAAAAACAATAATGCAGCCCCCTACCTGAAATAGTGGTCTACTTAATATGTATAATCACATTCACTGGAGCGGCTCAAGCCAGATATGATCACATTCCTCCCTCCAATTCACTTTCAATAATTTTTCGTTGTATATGTAGAATAAAGGAAAAACTTCTAATAGTGTAATATATTCTTTTTAATAAATCTCATTAAAAATTCACAGTATAAAATGGACTCTCACCCGGTCATATGGTCTACCAACAAAAAGTAGACAACAGCGCATAGATAATTACAGTGTAACAGGCGTCCCTGAATCCCCACTGAACCGTCCACCTGTAAAAAAGAGAGCTTCACCAAACAGTCCTCACCAACGCGTTTCGATACACAAGTATCTTCCTCAAGGCATGAAGAGCAAATGCCTTAGACTGCTATTTAAACCCAGTCTCCCCAATTAACAGTAAAACCTATTTCCAGACATGGGTTCTCTAGCCATTCTATTTCCTATCCTTTTCCCACATATACTCCAGTTCATATAATCCACTCCATCTTCCTATTAATTCTCTCAAAGGCCGCTTTTCCCGCGGACCGACATCACTTCCGGTTCCGCGTCACTTCCGGTCCCGTGTCACTTCCGGTCCGGAAATCGGGAGTCCTGTGCCCTTTCTGTCCATTGTTCTTGCAGTGGGGACATTCTTAATAGCTGGACGGTAATCTATTATCCGTCCTACTTATTTCAGTATAGTTCATGGGCATTATTGTTTTTGATACGTGAATCATATGAAGGTGTGATACACTATGAGATCTTTTTCTCCTTCTATCTTTGAGTGCATTAAGAAGCTCTAAAGAAAATTACTGCTTGGAACAATTTGTAATATACTGCTTTTTGCATAACAATAATAACCAGTGGAGTTTTAGTTCATGTATTGATCATTGCAGTTCAGTACAGCCTATTGTTGCCTATCTGGGGGACTTGCTGCTGGGCCTAATGCCCGCCTACCTGAAACTGTCCCAATGCCTTGAGCCTACTGTCCACCTGATAGAACCTATACAATAGCTTGAGCATAATGCCCACTGTGCCCCGGCCTATTGCTACCATTGGGGGAAGAATATTCTTCCCACGGGCCTAGTGCCTGAACCCTAGTTTTACCACTTATGCTACATGGGCTTAGAGCCTGCCTACTGCGCCACAGGCCTAGTGCCTGATATACCCATGGGCCTAGTGTCCAAACACTGGTGGTCCATGGTGGTAAAAGTTGGATTTAACAGTCTTGAGGGCTTTGACTGAACAAGCCTGGCACAGGCATGCCCACCACATGGTATTCACCGGAGGCCGGATAGCTCCCAAAACCTTCTGGCTTCCTGGGGCCTCTCCAGCAAAGGAGGGGGAATGCACACAGTAGCAGGGCCAGTGACCACACTAGTACACTGACTGTCACGATCCTAGGCACGGCGATTCCCCAGATATGCCAATTTGCGAATCCCTGCCACGTGACACCTTTACTGGATACCTGAGTGTGTGTGTTAATTTCACACGATCACTGCCACCAGTCAAAGTACAAACGTTTAGGGTATGACCCAAGGCAAACTTATAGCTTTTACCTGCACATAGAATTATTAATATTTTGGTAACGCCTCATTCAGAAAGTTTGGTTGGATACACAACAGAAACCAGATCTAAAATTAAATTATTTAATTCAAGTAAAATACTTCAAACCTAACGTTACAGAAAAAAGAAAGTTACAAGAATATAATGATAAAAAGTCAAAGTCACAGCAGGAAAGATAATTTCAAGATAATAAAAATAGGGAGATAAACCCACCGATCCTAGCACGCATGCAGAGTAGAACGATGGGGTGAAGTGAAGCCTCTTCAGATATATTGGGACATTACAGAGCCAGAATGTTCTCCTGACCCACTTCTTTGATAATGCACCACTTAAACTCTGTGGTTCTCCTATTTAAAAAAACATGCTGCTCCTTCAACCCCCCTTCCTCTGGAGTGTTACTTTTAACCCTTCCATAAGCCAGAGAAGGTATTGAGTGTCAGCTCATACTGGGCTCCCCGGCTACTCTCTCAGGGGCGAATGGCCTTATCTTCTTCTCCTTTGAAGCTCTGGCCATGGTTCTTGTGTATGTAAACAAATGGCTAGTTCTGAGAGGACACAGAGCAGGAAGGGCTTAACGCCTCGCTGGCCCTATCTCTGGTTCTGGGGTAATTAAACTAAACTAAATTTCACACCTAAACAGTCAGTTTGTCTCTGAGTTCTGTGGCTACAATGAAATGCCAGCAGATCAATCAAGCTTCAACCATTTAACATGCAAAGACAGTTATCACATACTGGTACATTGATACATCATTTGGAATAATACAAATTTCTATCATGCCCATTTCGATATAACCCAGATGCATTGGCATCACATCCATTGATACGTCACTCGGATCCTGGTATCATCTATATTGATATTACACTGCTTATTAACAGGCCTATTCCTACTTGAAATAGCCTGGATCATGACATCTCCCCCTTTAAGATCAGCATGGGAGCAGTGGCACGTCAGTCCGAAGTCTCCTACGACCTTTTCACACAGGGTTTATACATAACCACACACAGGGCTTTTGCAGACATTGATCGATACAATATTATTTGCAGTTATGTACGTTCTGGCATCAGAATGGCGTCCAATCATGACACTGACCCTTGATAGAAATGTGCAACTAGTTGACCCTGACGGAGGCATGAGGCCTATTGGATATCATGTCTCCTCTATGAGTCACCCACAAGAAGGAGATGAACTTTAACTTTCAAATGCAGGAAACTATGTAATAACAGACACATTCCCTTTATCCCAAACTAACACAGTTGCTATGATCCAATCACTCTGTAACTAATTTAATGCTTGGAAAGTTTTGCGATGTATGCCTTTTGTTTGTATGGCCAGACATCCCCTCCATTAGACTAAAGCATGTATGGCTGATAGGGCCGTGATTGCTAGGGGAACCATGTTGTCATGCCAACATTACTGTTACCTCTGGGAACCTTGGATTACAAATTGTATTTGCACATTCACATTAACTCAAGATGAAGATGGCTATTTATATTGAACCATTTAATATCAGGATGCACAGTGACATTGATGTATTATTCTCTGCAATGCCGGAGGGTCCTGAGTCACTCTGCTGTTCTGACATTTCTTTCTTGCTGTGAAGGGTCAAAGCTGTGATTACAATGTCCTCTTTCCTGTTTGTGTTTCTGCTGCACTTTTTAGACCCATGCCTTTGGAGTCACTGGCACAGATTATTCTGTTGCCTGTCACACCGTAATAATGATGGATCTTTTTGTGGAGATTGTTAGTGCTCTCTGCGTAAGGAAGATAACGTGACTGAAGTGATTATCAAACGAAACAATGGGGAAAAAAAGATATAACAGATAATCAAGTTGAAATATATGTAAATTGTATTTATTTTTAATCTTGTATCAAGCTCTACAATCCAAACTGCAACAATATGTCATATCCTCAGACATGAGATCCGGGTGTCAATCTTAAACTAGGTGCCCACGATTTTGACAGATTCCGACCAATTCCAACCCATGCCAACGAACCTAAGCATAGCCGATGTACAGCGTACACAAGAGCCAATAATTGGCTAGTTCTAAATGATCCTTTTGATTCCAAATTATCTCCTTGGTCAGGTGTGGAATAGAAGATCTATGGGGTCATTCCGAGTTGATCGCTCGCTAGCTGTTTTTGCAGCCGTGCAAACGCATAGTCGCCGCCTACGGGGGAGTGTATTTTCACTTTACTGGTGTGTGAACGCTTGTGCAGCCGAGCTCTGCAAAAACAGTTTGTGCAGTTTCAGAGTAGGTCTGAACTTACTCAGCCCTTGCAATTACTTCAGTCTTTTTGGTGCCGGAATTGACATCAGACACCCACCCTGCAAATGCCTAGACACGCCTGCGTTTTCCCTACCACTCCCCAAAAACAGTCAGTTGACACCCATAAACACCTTCTTCCTGTCAATCTCCTTGCGATCGGCTGTGCTTATGGATTCTTCGTTAATTCCATAGCTCAGCAATGAGCCGCATTGTACCCGTACGATGCACGTGCGCATTGCGGTGCATACGCATGTGCAGTAGAGACCTGATCGCAGCGCAGTAAAAATCGGCAGCGTGCGATCAGCACGGAATGACCCCCTATATGCATTAGGTCTACAGTCATTAGGTCAACCCCATATGGTCGTCATGGGCAAAAGGTCAACATATGAAAGGTCGACACTGGAAAAGGTAGACAGTTACAAAAGGTCGACAGGCATAAAAGGTCAACAGGGGCAAAAGGTCAACTTGACAATGGTCGACAGAAAAATGGTTGACACACCTTTGTGTGCATTTTTGGGGTTAGTGTGGGTAGTTTTGGCATCTGGGACCACCAGTTGTTGAAATGTGTCCCCCCATGGGCTAGTGTCACTCGCCACGTTTTGGGCACGGTGTCTGGCTCTGATCCACTTCGCTCGCCACAAGGTTACTAAAGGTTATGATTTGTGATGTGGATAGTCAAGAAAAGAAAAAGTAAAAACACATAAAAAATCCTCCAAAATAATGTGTCGACCATATGTGCATTGACCATTGCCATGTCAACCATATAAACCTGTCGACTTTTTCCAATGTTGACCTTTCATATGTCAACCTTTTGTCCGTGTCGAACATGTGTCTGTCAGCCATATGTGACTGTCGACATAATGTATGTTGACCAATAGTCCAGATCCCTCACCTGTCAGCATCTCCATACAACTAACAGCAAAAATCGTCTGTGGTACGTACGGGTGTGGTTCGTTTTATCGACAGTATATAGGTCGACAATGTTTAGGTCGACCACTATAGGTCAACATTCACTAGGTCGACATGGATGGAAGGTCGACAGGGTTTCTAGGTCGACATGTGCTAGGTCGACAGGTCTAAAGGCCGACATGAGGATTTTTTTTTTTGGGTGTCGTTTTCTTCGTAAAGTGACCGGGATCCCAAATTACTGCACCGCTTCGCTCGCCATGCTTCGGGCATGGTGCCTTCGCTCCGCTACCGCTTCGCTCGGCACACTTTACCGTTCCAATCGTAGTCCACGTGGATCGTTAAGTATGAAAAAATCCAAATTTTTTTTTTTGGGGAAAAACTCATGTCGACCTTTAGACCTGTCGACCTAGCACATGTCGACCTAGAAACCCTGTCGACCTTCCATCCATGTCGACCTAGTGACTGTCGACCTATAGTGGTCAACCTAAACATTGTCGACCTAGACACTGTCGATCTTCAGACCAGATCCCGGTACGTACATGCTGCTTTACTGAATGATACCATAAAGACATGAGCGACAAAGGGGTGCATTTACTAAGCAGTGATAAGAGTGGAGAAGTGAGCCAGTGGAGAAGTTGCCCATGGTAACCAATCAGCACTGCAGTAACATCTATAATTTGCAAAGTATAAAATGATACAGAGCTGCTGATTGGTGAATGGGGAAATTTCTCCACTGGCTCACTTCTCCACTCTTATCACTGCTTAGTAATTGTTCCCCTTAGTCAGTGCAACTCACTGTATCTGGAGCAATAATGACCCTTTTTGACTGACTGTTGGCCAAAAGTGCAGCGTACACACTGGCCATGTTGGTCGGAAATAGCCATGTACCCAGCTTAAGTTCCAGGACAGATCCAACCGATTTTCCAGTTAGCAGGAAGACCTCCCAACATGTTTTGTCAACTTCCTCACACAAATGGCCCTTAAATAGGGCATCATCATTACATCAGCCAATCACAGCTTGGCTCTGGTCTGGAGATGTCATTATCCTATAGGGGGCCAAGCTCCAGAATGCTTTATTCACTGTGCAAATTGTTAGGATCTTATGACTGTATCAGTCATTCAAAAATGTGTAAATACTTAAAAAATAATGATGGCAAATAAAAATATAAAATATTAGCTCTGCAGCAAATAAATAAATAAATAAAAAAAGAAAAGAAAATGAAAAAAAAAATACAGCAATTTGTCAGATTTTTGCCTTTATTAGTTTTAAAAGTAAAGCAACAGAAGCAACAATACAATGCTGTAATTAATGCTCTTGTCATTGCTTCTTATTTCCTAAAAATATTTAAATGTTGTTTTGGCATTTAGCAGCATTAAAGTTTGAAGTGTGAAGATGCGAGAGAAATCTGATGATAATATGCAATTATCTCAAAATCTCATCTCATGATAAACTAAGTAATTGCATAGTAAGAGTAATTGCGATTGAGCTTATTTGTTGATCAAACACATATATACTATACAGTAGGTACACAATACAGTTCTGATTTTATGACCAGAGCCACTGTCATAGGAAATTTACATAATTCAAGAAATTAATGCATTGGCGTTTCTATCATGGGTGCAATGTATGAAGGCCCCTGGGTCAAGGGGGGGCCCTCAGCGCACACACTGCACCCATGTGGTTTTAATACTTATATTTCCGCAGTCCCGCCACAGGCACTGCTGCCGCTGCAACTACAGCAACTGTAGCAAAAATCTCACCCAAAGTGGCAGCCGCATATGCACAGTATGAAATTTGTCTCCGGACCATGGCAGGCGCCATGTTTCCAGAGACCTGCGCATGTGCAGTAAACTCTGTCACAATGCTGGAGCCTATGGCACCGTGGAAAGAAGGGGTCCCACTCAGAGTCTGCACACGGGCCCCCTCTCTCTAAAAAGCCCCTGTTCATATACCTAGTAAAACACAGTACAATTCAGAGAAATTGTTCACAAAAATGTGCAAAAATATCCCACACAGCTGTCTCTTTGAAATCTAGGGAGTTTTACCAGTCTCCCAGAGAAATGAACCAAAAACAGTTTCAGTTAATTCCAAAGGATGGCACTAATGGGTATTACATCAGATATTGTACAATATTAACAAAAAATTCCCAGAAATGGGGGTGCTCTTACTTGCTGAAAAAAGGTATTTCCAAATAGTCCTAAATTCTGTAAGTGAATATGTGATCCTTTCTGTCCATACACACTCCAAAGTTCAGGTCTTTTTTCAAATGTTATCCATCAATTTCATGTAAATACTTAGTGATTTAAATCTCAAATAAAAACAGAGAAGACCATAGTGTGACACCGTATGATAGAGGATAGAAGTCTAAACTCACACAGAACACTCACATTTAGAATATTTCTTTAGAGCATGTAGAAACTACACGAAGTGATAACATCAAAAATTTCCTGCCCATACACAGTTCTGATGCTAACTAAAAGATGTTTTTTTAATTTACACAAAGCCCTCACAATAAACATATTGATAAAAAGCATGTAACAACCACACGGAGTGGTATCCTCAAGGACAACAGCTTCACAGTGCAAACAATGCCTACCCATCCAAACCATAATGTTCACATTGGTCCCGGACAACGACAGTGATGGCGGGATAAACAGAAGTGCTGGTCCAGAAGTCAGTCCATCAGAGGATCTCTCATCAAGCACTTAACTGAAGAAGGACCTGTGTGTCCAAAATATGTTAAGTGCTTGATGAGAGACCCTACAAAGAAGCACATATAGAAGTAGCCGTCTTAACAGCAGTGTAGGCCCCTGGGCAAAGCAATGCACTGGGGCTCCTACCCATCCTCCAGCAGTAGTGGTGGTTGGGTGCTATTAGCGGAAGCTTTGATGTCCCACGGGCAATATGGGTTGCTCTTTCTTCCGCATGCAGGATCTGGAGCAGTAATTTCTGCTAGTTACTCCTTTACTGCACAGGTGGGAGATGAGGCGGGAGTGAGTACACTAAATTGCAGAAGAGGGCATTGGGCTGAATGACGGGGCCCTGGTGCATGACCTCCAGGGTGGTAGGGAGTGTTTAATACGCAGGGGAGGGGTGTATAGAGTGGGCTTAATTTTGATCATTTTACGGTGTGAGGGCAGTTTGCTTGAATACAGATATCTCTAGTTCCTGGAAATAGATTTCTTAGCTTTTAATGGTATAAACAACTAGAGAGTCCCACCTTTCAGGAGGTATTGGGTACTTGGGAATCAGAGTTCAGTAGCCAGAACAATCCACTGATGAAAATATAAAACTGCATACCATGCGTGTGGAGCTGGAGCAGGGACCAGCTGTTGGAAGGCTGATATATTTGTTTCTGGTCATAATGGACACAAGCCAGTGTCCACTAAAAGGGAAGAGTCCCAGCTTTTGGAGTATACCTTCAGAAAAACTCTAAGTCAGACAGAACCCGGGATATCTGGTTGGGAAGAGCAATTAGGCTTGGATGGGGACTACTGCTTTGAAGCCGGATATCTCTGGTTCCCCATGGCCGATTTTCAAAAGTCTGGTAGCCCTGGAAAAAGGAGACCTCAGCTATCAGCCTAGGGCCCTTATATTCATTGTTCCTTTTGAGCCCATACGAAAAGACAGCCCTGTACAGAAGCACTGGTCCAGAAGTCAGTCCATCAGAGTGTTAGGCGCCGGGGTCCGCTCGTCGGTGCGGCCCGGCGCCTAGCAACCAGGGACGCCGTGCGCGTACAGCCGCCGGCTCCCTGGCAACGCTAGACGCCGGGCGCACGGAGCCGCACGGACCCTAGCAACAGGGACGCCACTGGCGGACCGCGTTCCCCGTTGCTGGGTCCATTTAAATTAATAAGGGCACCTGTTTCCTGGCCGTGCAGCAAGGCAGCTGCACGGCATTTAGTCCAATCAGCCTCTAAACAGCTGATTGGAGGACTCCCTGTTAAGTACACTCCCAGGGCTTCTCACAGACGCCGGTAATAGCTTCCTGCATGCTGTATCTGTTTGCTGAGAGTGTTTCCAGTCCTGCTGTACCCGGTCGTTCCTGTCCTCAGTTGTCCTGTACTCGGAAATCGTCATCTGTTCCTGGAGTCCTGACTGAGCACCTTTAAACATCCAGTGGTGTTCGTGAGTCACGGCGTAGCCATGTGTTGCGGCTTGGCCGCTTTATTACTTATTATTTATTATTTGTGTTTCGGAGCTTTTGCAGAGGATTCCGCTCCCACAGATCCACTCTGGTATCCAGCGGTGCTGGGTAGGAGTAACGGACTAGTGGATTTTGGTTGTCCTTTTATCTGGCGGTTTTTCCGCGCATACTTCTGGTTTCGTTAGTTAGCTTGTTGCCCCTGGCCTGTTGTCAGTCAGAGGTCCTCTTGTCATCATCCTGCCTCGGATTTCCCTTTGTCTCTCACTAAGACCGGGGGGCACCGGAGTTGGGCAGACATAATCCGCCTTTCAAACGTGGCTGCCAGGGGCTCAAGAAACCATAGTCTCGCAAGGGATTTCCGATAGCACGGGTGAGACAATAGAGTTAGGGCACCAGGGGCAACTAGTCTTTCCAGCTCCCGTAACCAGCATTCCCTTCCAGTGCTCTGGCCATTGCCATGAGATCTCCTCCGGTCAGGAGTACTGGAATCATAACATTATTACCGGCCAAACCAAAACTTAAAATTAAACAGGGTTTAATTTTTTACTTATTCAGTTTTGTAAGAGTTATCGGCCTCATGAATCCCACAGGTATAGGGCCAAATCCTGGTCAGCTCCTAGTCAGCCAGATTCAAGAACTTACTCAGATGGTTCAGGATCTTTCCCTTCGGGTGAAGTCGCAGGAAGATCTTTTACGAACTTCCCCGAGGGTAGTCCCTGAACCAAAAATGCACTTGCCTGACCGTTTTTCTGGTGATAGGAAGGAGTTTTTTAATTTTAAAGAATCCTGTAAACTTTATTTTCGTTTAAGACCGATCTCCTCAGGTACTGAATCTCAGCGGGTCGGAATTATTATTTCTTTGCTCCAGCGGGATCCTCAGACCTGGGCATTCGGTTTAAAAGCAGAGGATCCGGCGTTGTTGTCAGTAGACGCCTTTTTTGGGTCTTTAGGGCTTTTGTATGATGACCCTGATAGAGAGGCATCCGCTGAGAGTCAGTTACGCGCTCTCAGACAGGGTAGAAATCCTGCAGAGGTTTTTTGTACAGAGTTTCGCCGTTGGTCGAACGACTGTGGCTGGAATGACCCAGCCCTGTGCAGTCAGTTTCGCCTTGGCTTATCAGAGTCTATAAAAGACAGTCTCCTTCAGTATCCCGCTCCTGAGACTCTCGATAAACTCATGGAGCTTTCTATTAAGATTGATCGTCGTCTCAGAGAGCGGAGGGCTGAAAAAGGAGCACCTGTCAGGTCTACTCCATGTGTATTTTCCATTCCTGAGGACGTAGAGGAGCCCATGCAGATGGGTCTCTCCCGGCTGTCTCCAGAAGAAAGAGCCAGAAGGCAAAACTCTGGTCTTTGTTTGTACTGTGGGGGTAAGGGACATTTTGCCCGTAATTGTCCGAACAAGTCGGGAAAACGCCTCGACCAAGTGAATTGTGAGGGGGTTCACTTTGGTCTGCAGCTTATCTCCTCGAATAACTCCCTTTTAGTCCCAGCTAAAATTTCCTTTGGCAGCCTCAGTTCTTCGGTGTCGGCTTTTGTTGACAGTGGAGCTGCAGGGAACTTTATGGACTTAACGTGGGCCAAGGCCTTAGGTATTCCTGTTATGCACACCAGTGCCTGCAGGAAAGTACTGGTGTCAGAACTGTTATGCACTCCAGTGTCTGCAGGAATGTACTGGTGTTTGAACTGTTATGCAAAACAAATGGACTCACAGACAAACTGGGGAATATGACATAACGTACACAGAAGGTGATAGGGTAACAAAATACACACAAAGTGAACAGAGAAGCCCAGAGGCTAAGGAACTGGGTATCTCCCTTGTATTAGAACTGCTAAGATGGAAAAAGCAAGATGTTGTGTTTTAATACGTAGAGAACCCGGAATGCTGTTGCTAAGGGCAACAGCAAAACCCTAAAGGGTTACCAACGGGTGTGGCAGTAAACTCCTTGGTCAGAGATGGAATGATAGACACAAGGAGAGTCCCCACAATCCTAATTCTCACTTGCAGTGCACAGGTTTTAGCTTACTGCCACTAAACTGGCCCCTGACACCTAGCACAGTGAGACAGGATTAGACAGGCAAGTCTTAGAATACAGCCGCAAACTTGCTAAGTTCACAGAGTAGTAACAGAACCCCAGCAAGCTAAACGACTGACTCCAGTCTTACTGCTAGGTCTGGATTGGCAGAGTGTAATACCAAATCCCCAGGCCTATTTGCAGTAAGCAACAAACAAATACAAAGCTACACAGTACTGGCTAACTTTCATGAACTGACTAACCAACAAAGATTCAGCAGCATCTGCTTACCCTGAAAAGAGGCCTTATAAAGCAGGTGCTGTCCACGCCCCACTCAGACCTCACAGACTGTGAGCACAAAAACCAGCACCGGATCCCCTGCCGTGCACAGAGCCTATAACCACTGCACAGCAAAAGACCCGAACCGGAGTATCAGCTGCGCTCAGGTTACTCCACTAGCACTTGTCTCCCGGTTGCCATGACGACGTGGCAGCACAGGGCAGGAAACCCTAACAGTACCCCCCCTCTGACGAGGGGTCAAAGAACCCCTACCACCGGGTTTATCGGGGAACTGCGAGAAGAAAGAGCGTATCAGTCTGGGGGCATGAAGATCACAACTGCGCACCCACGACCGCTCCTCCGGGCCATACCCCTTCCAGTGCACCAAAAATGACAGCCGACCCCGAACCACCTTGGAGTCAAGAATCCTTTCAACAACAAACTCCCTCTGGCCACGTATCAGAAGAGGGGAAGGTCTTCCACTGGAAGAAGGATTACTAATTGCCCGTTTTAAAAGGGAACAATGAAATGTTTTATTGATACCCAAAGAACGGGGCAGATCTAACTGAAATGCCACCGGATTGATAACCCTGGTGATCTTATAAGGGCCGATGAACCGGGGCCCTAACTTATGAGATGGCTGTCTCAACTTCAAATTCTTGGTAGACAACCAGACGAAGTCTCCTAATTTGAAGCTGCAGGGTCTTTTCCGCTTATCAAAAACCCTTTTGGTCACTAATGACACAGACACAAGGGCTTTCTTCACTTTCCGCCAAATACCTCTAAGGACCGAAACCACAGAGGAACCACCAGGCGTGGAGTCCAGGGGGTCAAAAGAATTGGCCTTAGGATGATGCCCATACACACAAAGGAAGGGAGAGATCCCTGTAGCAGAGTGAGCCGCGTTGTTATAGGCAAACTCCGCCATGGACAGATGAGCAACCCAGTCAGTCTGACACTTGGAGACATAACACCTGAGGAACTGCTCCAAGGACTGGTTCACCCTTTCAGTCTGCCCATTAGACTGCGGATGGTAGCCTGACGACAAGCTGACAGAAATCTGGAGATCGGAACAAAATGCCCTCCAGAATTTGGCCACAAACTGGGATCCGCGGTCAGAGACCACATCAAGTGGCAACCCGTGGAGACGCACAACATGCAGCATAAATATTCAGACAGGCGTCTGGCTGATGGCAGCCCAACCAGTGGAACGAAGTGCGCCATCTTCGAAAACCTGTCAACGACAACCCAGATGGCTGTCATCCCCGAGGATTTGGGCAAGTCCACCACAAAATCCATTGAAATGTGGGTCCATGGCTTAGATGGGATAGAGAGTGGATGTAATGGGCCAACAGGAACCCCTCTAGGAGTCTTATTTCGGGCACAGATGTCACATGCCCGAACCCACTGATCCACATCCTTAGCCACCGAGGGCCACCACACCGCCCTAGATAGCAACTCCCGAGTTCTGGCAATACCCGGGTGACCTGCCGACTTCTTGGCATGGAATTCCAGGAACACTCGCTGTCTTAACCTAGGAGGCACAAACAAAAGACCTACCGGAAGGTCTGGAGGAGCATGCTCCTGTGCTCTAAGGACTAATGATAAGAGGTCCTGGGTAATGCCCACTTTAATACATGATGGGGAAACAATGGGCAACGGCTCCTCGGGGGTCTCCTGGATTGGAGCAAAACTCCGCGAGAGCGCATCAGCCTTGATGTTTTTTGACCCAGGGCGATATGTTATCAAAAAATTAAAGCGAGCAAAAAACAAAGCCCATCGTGCCTGCCTGGCATTGAGACGCTTCGCTGACTCTAAATATGCCAGATTCTTATGGTCAGTGAGAATTGAGACCACAAACTTAGCCCCCTCAAGCCAGTGTCTCCACTCCTCGAGTGCATCCTTAATAGCCAACAATTCCCGGTTACCCACGTCATAATTCATCTCGGCAGGCGAAAATTTACGGGAAAAGTAAGCACAGGGATGAAGGCGATTATCAGACACTCCCATCTGAGAAAGCACTGCCCCAATACCCATCTCAGAGGCATCCACCTCCACCACAAAAGGACGCTCTGGATCTGGGTGTCGCAGCACCTTGGCCGAAACAAATGCCCTTTTGAGACGGGCAAAAGCCGCTTTAGCCTCACAAGACCAGTGAGCAACATCCGCCCCTTTCTTAGTGAGTGCCACCAAGGGCGCCACTATAGACGAAAATCCAGCGATAAATCGTCTATAAAAATTCGCAAAGCCCAGGAAACGCTGAAGCGCCTTCAAACTAGTGGGCTGCACCCAATCCAGGACTGCCTGTACCTTGGAACCCTCCATTTGGAAACCTTCTGGGGAGATAATATATCCTAGAAATGCGATTTGCTGAACTTCAAAATCGCACTTCTCCAGCTTCGCCCCAAGCCGGTGGTCTCTGAGTTTCTGGAGGACTAAGCGTACATGCTTCCGATGTTCCTCCAGGGAATGGGAGAAGATTAGGATGTCATCTAAGTATACAACTAAGAATCTATCCAAATATTCCCTGAGCACATCATTCATGAAATCCTGGAAGACTGCCGGGGCATTACAGAGCCCAAAAGGCATCACCAAATATTCATAATGCCCTGAGTGGGTATTAAAGGCAGTCTTCCATTCATCCCCCTCTCTTATTCGGATTAGATTGTACGCACCGCGTAGGTCAATCTTAGAAAAAATGGTGGCAGTACGAAGCTGGTCAAACAAGACCGAAATGAGAGGCAGTGGGTATGAGTTTTTAATCGTGATACGGTTCAATTCCCTGAAGTCGATGCAGGGTCGCAACGAACCGTCCTTTTTACCCACGAAGAAGAACCCCGACCCAACTGGAGACTGTGAAGGTCTGATAAATCCCTTAGCCAAGTTCTCCTGAATGTACTCTGCCATAGCCTGAGTCTCAGGACGTGACAGGGAGTACAACCTGCTCTTGGGAAGCTTAGCATTTGGCAACAAATCAATGGCACAGTCATAGGGGCGATGGGGAGGTAGTACCTCTGCAACTTTTTTGGAGAACACGTCCGCAAAATCTGCATAACACCCTGGCAATCCTGGCAAACTTAGCTGCGAGAGCCTGACTGGAAGGCTCAAGCAACTCCTGAAACAATCAGTACCCCAACTAAGAATCTCCCCAGAGACCCAGTCAAATTGAGGATTGTGGGCCCTTAACCAGGGTAACACCAACACCAATGGGGCAAAAGTACAGACAGTCACATAAAAGGACAATTTTTCAGAGTGTGTGGCTCCGATAAACAAAGAAATCAGGCTAGTGCAAGAGGTAATTTTACCTTGGGATAATGGTTCCCCGTTTAACCCACAAATCTCAATTTCCGTTGCCAAGGGTACTAAGGGAACAGAGTGTTTCAGGGCGAATTGGCAGTCCATAAAAACCCCGTCGGCCCCACTGTCCACAAAGGCCTCAGTCTTGACAGTTTGACCGAGGATCTTCAAGGTCACCGGAATGATAAAAGTCTTCTTGGGAAATTCTGACTTCTGGCCTGACAGGATATTTCCCATCACCCTCAGGCCCTGAAGTTTTCCGGCTTTTCTGGGCATGATACTACCACATGACCTTTATTCCCACAGTACAAACACAACCCCTGCTGTCTCCTCCGCGTCTTCTCACGCGAGGAGAGGCGGGTAGCCCCAATCTGCATAGGCTCCTCAGAAAATTCCTCAGAGTCTGAGGTTCCCTTGGGAAGGAAGGAAATCTCAGTCTCCCTTTCAAGCCTACGCTCTCTCAGCCGTCTATCCACCCGGATGGATAACTGCATGAGCTGATCCAAGCTATCAGGCAAGGGATATTGTACCAGTTGGTCCTTTATCTGGTTAGAAAGACCTCTTCGGTACTGGTGTCTCAGGGCTGGGTCATTCCACTGGGTATCATGGGCCAACCTCCGAAACTCCGTACAGTAAACCTCAACTGGCCTTCGCCCTTGCTTAAGGATCGAAATCTGAGCCTCGGCTGAGGCCGTCTTGTCAGGGTCATCATACAACATGCCCAGTGCCGTAAAAAAAGCATCAACACTTTTAAGCGACGGACAGTCAGGCTGCAACCCATATGCCCAGACCTGTGGGTCTCCTTGTAGCAAGGAAATCACTATACCCACCCGCTGAATCTCCGACCCAGAAGACTGAGGCCTAAGCCGGAAGTATAGCTTGCAGCTCTCCTTGAAACAAAAGAACTGCGAGCGATCTCCAGAAAAACGATCCGGGAGATTTACTTTCAGCTCCTTAACCCCTGCAGGTGCTGCTGCTGCGGGAGCTCTGCCAGCAGCCTGGGAGGTGTGCATTTTAATGGACAAATCAGTAAATTGTCGAGTCAGGACCTGCACCTGATCGACCACCTGTTGCAACGTATTTTGAGGGGTATGCTCCATATTCCCACAAAATTTCAACAGGAGTATTAGGCTGCTGAATATGTTATGCACACCAGTGCCTGCAGGAAAGTACTGGTGTCAGAACTGTTATGCACTCCAGTGTCTGCAGGAATGTACTGGTGTTTGAACTGTTATGCAAAACAAATGGACTCACAGACAAACTGGGGAATATGACATAACGTACACAGAAGGTGATAGGGTAACAAAATACACACAAAGTGAACAGAGAAGCCCAGAGGCTAAGGAACTGGGTATCTCCCTTGTATTAGAACTGCTAAGATGGAAAAAGCAAGATGTTGTGTTTTAATACGTAGAGAACTCGAAATGCTGTTGCTAAGGGCAACAGCAAAACCCTAAAGGGTTACCAACGGGTGTGGCAGTAAACTCCTTGGTCAGAGATGGAATGATAGACACAAGGAGAGTCCCCACAATCCTAATTCTCACTTGCAGTGCACAGGTTTTAGCTTACTGCCACTAAACTGGCCCCTGGCACCTAGCACAGTGAGACAGGATTAGACAGGCAAGTCTTAGAATACAGCCGCAAACTTGCTAAGTTCACAGAGTAGTAACAGAACCCCAGCAAGCTAAACGACTGACTCCAGTCTTACTGCTCGGTCTGTATTGGCAGAGTGTAATACCAAATCCCCAGGCCTATTTGCAGTAAGCAACAAACAAATACAAAGCTACACAGTACTGGCTAACTTTCATGAACTGACTAACCAACAAAGATTCAGCAGCATCTGCTTACCCTGAAAAGAGGCCTTATAAAGCAGGTGCTGTCCACGCCCCACTCAGACCTCACAGACTGTGAGCACAAAAACCAGCACCGGATCCCCTGCCGTGCACAGAGCCTATAACCACTGCACAGCAAAAGACCCGAACCGGAGTATCAGCTGCGCTCAGGTTACTCCACTAGCACTTGTCTCCCGGTTGCCATGACGACGTGGCAGCACAGGGCAGGAGACCCTAACAATTCCTCAGTTAGCCTTGGGTAGGTGTATCACCATGCATGGTTTAGATGGGAGTCCCTTGTCCAATGGGGTTATTTCCCTCTGTACACCCCCTGTACTACTTACGGTAGGAGCTCTTCATTCCGAAAAGATCGAGTTTTTCCTTACCCATTGCCCAGCAGTTCCAGTGGTTCTGGGTCACCCTTGGCTGGCCTTTCATAATCCCATCATTGATTGGCAGTCGGGGGAGATTTCACAATGGGGTACCATCTGTAATAAGGAATGTATTACGTTTCCCGTCAGAATAGCTGCTGCCATTCCCGAACTCATTCCCGTGGAATACCAGGACTTTGTTGATGTGTTTTCCAAGGGCAATGCGGACATTCTGCCTCCACATCGGCCTTATGATTGTGCTATTGAGCTAATTCCTGGTGCCACATTGCCAAAGGGAAGGTTATATGCATTATCCGGGCCAGAAACTGCGGCCATGAATGAGTATGTTAAGGAGAGCCTAGGGAAAGGATTTATCAGGCCATCTAAATCCCCTTTAAGTGCAGGCTTCTTCTTTGTGGAGAAAAAAGATGGATCACTCAGACCTTGCATTGACTTTAGAGCCCTGAATAAGATCTCAGTTAAAAATACTTACCCTCTGCCGCTGATTTCTGTCCTCTTTGATCAGCTGTGTTCGGCTGTGATTTTTTCTAAAATTGACCTGAGGGGAGCGTATAACCTCATTCGAATCAAGTCGGGAGATGAGTGGAAGACGGCTTTCAGTACTCAGTCGGGTCACTACGAGTATCTGGTGATGCCGTTCGGCTTGTCTAACGCTCCGGCAGTTTTCCAGGATCTCATTAACGATGTGCTCCGTGATTTTCTAGGAAGATTCGTGGTCGTTTACTTAGACGACATCCTGATCTATTCTGATTCAATTGAACAACATGTTACCCAGGTGCGTCAGGTTCTTCAAAAATTACGTGAAAATCATCTATATGCCAAGCTGGAGAAGTGTGAGTTTCATGTCACGGAGGTATCCTTTTTAGGGTACATTATTTCCCCTCGGGGATTCTGTATGGAACCTAAGAAGCTCCAAGCCATCCTTAGTTGGGCGCAACCCACCAACTTAAAAGCAATTCAGCGCTTTTTAGGGTTTGCGAATTATTATAGAAGATTTATTCATTCTTTTTCCGACCTGGTTGCTCCCATTGTGGCACTGACTAAGAAGGGAGCGGATCCTACCAACTGGTCACGTGAAGCTGAGTTATCCTTTCAGGCCTTGAAACAAGCTTTTGTCTCAGCTCCAGTCCTCAGACATCCCAACCCAGAATTGCCCTTCATTGTTGAGGTTGATGCCTCGGAGGTTGGAGTGGGGGCTATCCTATCTCAGAAGGATCCGGACTCTCTGGAACTACATCCTTGTGCCTTTATGTCCAGGAAATTCTCATCCGCTGAATCCAACTACGATGTTGGTAACCGGGAGTTACTGGCTATTAAATGGGCTTTCGAGGAGTGGAGGCATTGGCTTGAGGGAGCAACACATACCATTTCAGTATTGACTGACCACAAAAATCTTCAGTACATCGAATCAGCCAAGCGGCTGAATGCCCGGCAGGCTCGTTGGGCTTTATTTTTTACTCGTTTCAAGTTTATTATCACTTTTAGGCCAGGTTCCAAGAATACCAAGGCGGATGCCCTGTCACGCAGTTTTCTTCCAGTTCATAATAACAGTCCTGTTACTCCCATACTTCCGTCTTCAGTCATTTGGGCAGGCCTCACACAAGATTTATTTACCCAGTTAAAGCAGCTTCAACATCAAGCTCCTGGAAATACTCCTGCTGGTCGTCTTTACGTCCCTGAGTTTTTGAGAGCTACTGTTTTGACTGAGTTTCATGATAGCAAAGTTGCCGGGCATCCGGGGATCTCTAAGACTTTGGAATTAGTCTCCCGCTCAGTATGGTGGCCTGGTCTTTCTAAAGACATTAAGGAGTTTGTTTTTTCTTGTCAGGTCTGTGCACAGCATAAGGTTCCCCGTTCCTTGCCTATCGGGCAACTTATGCCCTTAAATGTTCCTCTCAGGCCATGGTCTCATATTTCCATGGATTTTGTGGTAGACCTCCCTCTGTCAGCCGGATTCCGAGTCATATGGGTGGTAGTGGACCGTTTTAGCAAGATGGCCCATTTCATTGCTCTTCCCCGACTGCCATCTGCCCAGGGATTGGCAGTTTTGTTTCTCCGCCATGTTTTCAGACTTCATGGGTTGCCCACTGATATTGTTTCTGATCGGGGTCCACAATTCATTGCACAATTCTGGAAGTCTTTTTGTGCCTCATTAAAGATGAAATTGTCTTTAACATCCGGCTACCATCCCCAATCCAACGGGCAGACCGAGCGAGCTAATCAATCATTAAAACAGTATTTGCGTTTGTACTCAGCCAAACTCCAGAATGATTGGTCCGAGTTTCTTCCTTTGGCGGAGTTTGCTTACAAAAATTCTTGTCATTCCTCCACTAATGTGTCTCCATTCTTTTCAGTTTTTGGTTTTCACCCCAGAGCGAATTCTTTTTTTCAACATTCTTCTGTTTCCTCGCTAACCTTAACCTCTCATCTCAGAGTCATTTGGAAAAAAGTGCACCTTGCTCTCAGAAGAGCGGCATTTCGAGAGAAAAAATCTTCTGACAGGCTCCGGCGTCCTTGCACTTTTAAGGTGGGAGACAGGGTATGGTTGTCGACTCGTAACATTAGACTTCGACAAACCTCAGCTAGATTGGGCCCCAAATTTATTGGACCATTTCATATTATTAAAAAAATCAATCCAGTTGCTTTCCGGTTACGTTTACCAAGAGCTCTCCGGATCGGAAATACGTTCCATTGCTCCCTGTTGAAACCATACGTTTCTTCCAGTAGATTTCCTCGGAAGATCTCTCAGGGGAAATCACCAGTAGATGTACAGGGACATCAGGAGTTCTTGGTGGAGAAGGTTCTCGATTCCAAATTGTCCCGGGGTCGGCTTTATTTTCTGGTGCACTGGAAAGGCTATGGTCCAGAGGAAAGGTCTTGGGTCCTGGATAAGGATCTCCATGCCCCGAGGCTCAAGAGGGCATTTTTTCGGGAATTTCCTCGGAAACCTGGCTTTAGGGGTTCCTTGACCCCTCCTCAAGGGGGGGGTACTGTTAGGCGCCGGGGTCCGCTCGTCGGTGCGGCCCGGCGCCTAGCAACCAGGGACGCCGTGCGCGTACAGCCGCCGGCTCCCTGGCAACGCTAGACGCCGGGCGCACGGAGCCGCACGGACCCTAGCAACGGGGACGCCACTGGCGGACCGCGTTCCCCGTTGCTGGGTCCATTTAAATTAATAAGGGCACCTGTTTCCTGGCCGTGCAGCAAGGCAGCTGCACGGCATTTAGTCCAATCAGCCTCTAAACAGCTGATTGGAGGACTCCCTGTTAAGTACACTCCCAGGGCTTCTCACAGACGCCGGTAATAGCTTCCTGCATGCTGTATCTGTTTGCTGAGAGTGTTTCCAGTCCTGCTGTACCCGGTCGTTCCTGTCCTCAGTTGTCCTGTACTCGGAAGTCGTCATCTGTTCCTGGAGTCCTGACTGAGCACCTTTAAACATCCAGTGGTGTTCGTGAGTCACGGCGTAGCCGTGTGTTGCGGCTTGGCCGCTTTATTACTTATTATTTATTATTTGTGTTTCGGAGCTTTTGCGGAGGATTCCGCTCACACAGATCCACTCTGGTATCCAGCGGTGCTGGGTAGGAGTAACGGACTAGTGGATTTTGGTTGTCCTTTTATCTGGCGGTTTTTCCACGCATACTTCTGGTTTGGTTAGTTAGCTTGTTGCCCCTGGCCTGTTGTCAGTCAGAGGTCCTCTTGTCATCATCCTGCCTCGGATTTCCCTTTGTCTCTCACTAAGACCGGGGGGCACCGGAGTTGGGCAGACATAATCCGCCTTTCAAACGTGGCTGCCAGGGGCTCAAGAAACCATAGTCTCGCAAGGGATTTCCGATAGCACGGGTGAGACAATAGAGTTAGGGCGCCAGGGGCAACTAGTCTTTCCAGCTCCCGTAACCAGCATTCCCTTCCAGTGCTCTGGCCATTGCCATGAGATCTCCACCGGTCAGGAGTACTGGAATCATAACACAGAGAGTCTCTCATCAAGAACGTAACATGTTTCGGACTCATTCCTCTTACTGATTTTTCCGCTGAGGCATGGATTGAGGGGAAGCTGTGCCTGAGACACATTGCTTGGTGAGAAGGTCCAATTATTATATTACACATTTTCAAGCTCCACATAGGGGATCATTTCGAGTTGATCGTAGCTGTGCTAAATTTAGCACAGCTACGATCATTCACACTGACATGCGGGGGGACGACCAGCACAGGGCTAGTCCACCCCGCATGTCAGTGCCGGCCCCCCAGCAGAAGTACAAAGGCATCGCACAGCGGCGATGCCTTTGCACTTCAAGAGTAGCTCCCGGCCAGCGCAGCTTTAGCGTGCTGGCCAGGAGCTACACGTCGCTCCCCGGCCCGCAGTGGCTGCGTGTGACGTCATGCAGCTGCTGCAGTCGGCCCCCCATTCAGTACGGCCACGCCTGCGTTGGCCGGACCACTCCCACGAAACGGCGGCCAAAAGCAGCCATTTCACCCCCTCCCGCCCAGCGATCACCTCTGCCTGTCAATCAGGCAGAGGTAATCGCAGTCCTGCTACGGCCTTCGGCCATCTGGCATGCGCCGGCGCACTACGGCACTGGCGCATGCGCAGTAGGGACCCTTTCGCTCGGCTCAGAATGACCCTCTTAGTCACCTGCATTTCAGAGACACAACTTTAATACTAGCCAAGGGTCACATTACCAAGTGACAAATTATCTGAGTGATGCTGATACTTGTGGCTGCAGTCATACTGTAAGAGCCCCATACCAAAGGGCAGTTAACATTCAATCCACATTGCAAGTTTATTACATACAGTGCTGCAGCTGTTCTTGTTAGTATGCTGAACATTATTCTCTTATGCTAGCTAACATTTACAATGCACCCTGTGAGTCTGGCCACAATGAGTGCTCTAAAGCTTTGTACTAGAGAGACTTCGATAAATGTTAAAATTACTATTTGTGTGTATGATTTCATTGCCATTTAATTGATACAGTGTAGGATATTACTTTATTTATATTGTGATTGTATTAGGCCTTATACCAGAATCAGTATTATTTGCTAGCGCATGGGATCCCGGCGTGCATAATACCGATGCCGGGATCCCGAAGAACAAAATCCCAACAGGGGTGAGTATAGGGTATTTCCCCCTCTCCTCTACCCCCTAACCCTACCCCTCTGGTCCTGTTTTGTTCATATGCTTGTAATTCCAATCATTAGGACACAGAGGCATGTGAGTTCACTGCTGTGCTCTTTTATTCCATTACCAACTCCATAACACACTGCCCACCGGACCACCCACTTCCCAGCATTCCCACTGGTCTTAGGGACCATCAATGAAGATTCAGGCTTACACATTTTAGTAAGGGAGTGTCTCCAAACATTAAGCATTCTAATGTAATAACATCACAGGTCCTGCAGCCTAAACCTAACCTCTACCTTAGTGTCTGACCCTAACCACCCCCCCGGAGGTGCCTAAACCTAGCCCACAGTCCCCACTGCTTAAACCTAACCCTCCCTCCCCCGTAGCCTGACCCTATCCTCACACGGGGGCATTGAACCCTAACCCCCCCTACACACAGCCTAACCCTAACTCCCCCTACAGCCTAATCCTGACCCCCAGGGTGGCGACTAAACCTATCTTCCACCCCTTCCCATCCCTAAACCTAACCCGCCGGCTGTTGTAAGGGTCGGGATGCCCGCTGTCGGGATCCTGGGGATCTGTCTCCTGCCCCTTTCGGAGTATCGACGTTGGGATTCTAATGGGTGTCAGGATTCCTGCATCGGTATTTCGACTGCTGGGATCATGACTGCTGGGATATTCACTGCATCCCCTTATACCAATGTGCAGAATAACTGCATTATCCTTTTGCATCATATCTATGTCCCTATCTCTGTTTATCTGGTAGAAAACCTTACCTCTTTGCTGTGGTGGGGTAAAGCAGGAAAGTATTTTCAGAAGGTAACCATCCTACATCAAGATGCCCCCACTCTGTACACATTGCATCCACTCCATGCCACAAGCCACTGGGGTATCACAGCTGGCCCAGCAATGAAAAATGTCAGAGTTAGAAGAGGCAACATATCAAACCTTGACAGTTGCCAATACCTTGAAACAATTAGGATCATGATATAACCAAATTTTGTGGGGAGACTTATCAAGCCTACTGAGGTAGTGAGAAGTGTAGAGGTTGTCTGTAGCAACTAATCAGATTCTAGCTAGAATTTATCAAGTACATTCTATAAAATGATCAGTAGAAGCAAATTAGTTTCTATGCGCAATTTCTCCACTTCGTCATTCCGTAGAAGGCTTGATACATCTATAGCTGATACTGAATCGGATGCAGCAATCTCGGTGTCTATTGGTGATTGCCCATCCATGCCTCAGAATATGCAAAGACTGAGATGCCCACAGTCAGTGTCAATCGACAGAGATATATTTTCTTTTGGTCACACCATCAAAACTTGAACCTGCCCCAGGCCAGGTGCAGTTTTTCCGCCTATTTGAGCAACCTGCTTTTTACTTAAAAATGAGCATCTGGACAATCACCTAAGAAGGAACAACCTGGTTTACAGATTCCCGGAAGTAGCTGGACAGAAGGCAAAACAATGTGATCCTTGGGGACCTATTTGAGGAACTCTTACAATTACATGTAGCCACAAAGACAGTCCCGTTAACTTTGTTGCACTTCCAAGAACGCATTATAACTTCTTGTTGGTTAATTAATGTATTACGTTGGTAAAGAGTATGAGGTCATTCAGAACAAAGGATACAGGTAATATGTAACATTTTTTACTTTATTCTGTATGTCAGTGGTCTTAGCATTAGTTGGTAAATATAACTTTATCCTTCATGTTTTTTTTAAATCTACTGTATTGTTTATTTAATTTATTCATTCATTTTGTTATTCAAAAATCTATTTATAAAATAAAACCTATCTATACATGACTAAACATTACTTACTGGGTGTCCTTCATCATTTACTGAAGTAGCCATTATTTAATGTGTGCTCCAAAGTCCATTGTCTCTTGCTTTTCAGCCTAATACAATGACTTTTTTTTAGCTCAATCATTGTTCCTGTATAAACTAGCTCAGCAACTTGAGTCTCTGAGGCATGTTTCCTCTCCAGTGCAATTAATGGAGTTATATTGAGGCTTCTCGTTCCCATATACTGTAATTGTGCTCTCCCACAGAGAACTTTGAAGTACCACTGAAAATATAGCACTTCACAGATACATTTACAAATCAAACAACATGTTTTTGGGCAACCAAGCATTGACGTAATTATTCGGATCCTAAGTGATATGTGTCTATTTGGATATCAAAGCTTTGTTTTTAGCAAGGAGCTTATTCTATAGCTACAAGAGCAGTTTCCTAAAGAAACTGAAATAATGGCTTCACATTTATTTTCTAAATCATCTTGCTGAAAAGTAATTTCTACCAAAGACCTGCTTAACTATCCATTGTAGTTGCATTATCCCTGTGACTACTGAGAACAGGCCTATCCATTGTGAGAGGCGAAGTAGAATGGTGCCATATTCAGTGAAAGGGTGCGATGATGCCTCCTATCACTATGTCTATGGGACTAGAGAGGATGGTTAAGAGCTAGAATCAGGTCAGCAAGCTCGAAGAGGAAATGCCAGTCACAGCCTTCTTAAAGGAGTTTTTTCTCCAGACTATTGCACTGAAGGGAGTCCCTCTGGCACTAGACGTCATAGGTTATAGGTCTTATGAAAAGACTAGCACTCTCTTTTCCATATGACCATAATAATGCCCAAGTTACCTTACTGCTCACCAGGCCATTGCTATTGGGATAAATTCTAGATGCCAGCTCCTTTGTCTTGAACTGAGCATTTTTAAAGCACTGTTCATGTCTTCTGGGGAAATTAGAACACGCATCCATGTATGCACAATAAAGAATAGAATATGATGTAATATCTTAGAGGTGCTACTCCAAAACATCCTCTCCTGATCTTCAAACCTTTGTGTAATATACCTGAAGCTAACTATAGTGGGGAACCCTGGTAAGGAGCTTCACGATCACCGTAGAAAAGCCTCAGGAAGTCAGGGATCTAATCCACTGACTATAATGTTCTTCAACTACTGGACGAATTTCACAACAAAACAAATGATGCCTCCTATCACTATGTCTATGGGACTAGAGAGGATAGTTAAGAGCTAGAATCAGGTCAGCAAGCTCGAAGAGGAAATGCCAGTCACAGCCTTCTTAAAGGAGTTTTTTCTCCAGACTATTGCACTGAAGGGAGTCCCTCTGGCACTAGACGTCATAGGTTATAGGTCTTATGAAAAGACTAGCACTCTCTTTTCCATATGACCATAATAATGCCCAAGTTACCTTACTGCTCACCAGGCCATTGCTATTGGGATAAATTCTAGATGCCAGCTCCTTTGTCTTGAACTGAGCATTTTTAAAGCACTGTTCATGTCTTCTGGGGAAATTAGAACACGCATCCATGTATGCACAATAAAGAATAGAATATGATGTAATATCTTAGAGGTGCTACTCCAAAACATCCTCTCCTGATCTTCAAACCTTTGTGTAATATACCTGAAGCTAACTATAGTGGGGAACCCTGGTAAGGAGCTTCACGATCACCGTAGAAAAGCCTCAGGAAGTCAGGGATCTAATCCACTGACTATAATGTTCTTCAACTACTGGACGAATTTCACAACAAAACAAATGATGCCTCCTATCACTATGTCTATGGGACTAGAGAGGATAGTTAAGAGCTAGAATCAGGTCAGCAAGCTCGAAGAGGAAATGCCAGTCACAGCCTTCTTAAAGGAGTTTTTTCTCCAGACTATTGCACTGAAGGGAGTCCCTCTGGCACTAGACGTCATAGGTTATAGGTCTTATGAAAAGACTAGCACTCTCTTTTCCATATGACCATAATAATGCCCAAGTTACCTTACTGCTCACCAGGCCATTGCTATTGGGATAAATTCTAGATGCCAGCTCCTTTGTCTTGAACTGAGCATTTTTAAAGCACTGTTCATGTCTTCTGGGGAAATTAGAACACGCATCCATGTATGCACAATAAAGAATAGAATATGATGTAATATCTTAGAGGTGCTACTCCAAAACATCCTCTCCTGATCTTCAAACCTTTGTGTAATATACCTGAAGCTAACTATAGTGGGGAACCCTGGTAAGGAGCTTCACGATCACCGTAGAAAAGCCTCAGGAAGTCAGGGATCTAATCCACTGACTATAATGTTCTTCAACTACTGGACGAATTTCACAACAAAACAAATGGCACATGTCTGTTTGGTCATCAGTTTTACTGGCCAAAAGATTTCATGCAGCACACGTGCAACACAAATCAGACTCTGCTTCATCAGTTACTACAGGGTGCAGCTGCAATGCACAAATTGCTGGGGTCCATTGGACTACCAGAATAGATAGAAACGGGAGGAAAACTTAACCAGTGCTTCGAAATGCTCCCCAGGATCTTATTAGTCGTCACAGGTTTTCACCATAGGGGTAGTAACATGTAAAAATAAAGTGAATAAATATAGTGTAATACAGTTTTTAATAACATAGAATTAAAACAAATCCAAAAGCCACATCAGCAGATGTGCAAATCAGTCTTGATAAACATTCTTGACATCACAGAAATGTAAATATGGTCTCCCAACAGCATCCTACAGCATGTAATTACCGGATTTTAAGAACTGTGGCCAAACAGTTTTCAAACAGCATAAGTTTTACAAGTGGAACCTCCGGAACTTGCCACCGCAAAGTCTGCTGGATCTTTTATATACACCCGGTTTGTTGCCGTCTCTTAGCTGCAGGGACCAAACCAACGCGTTTCCACCCCGTACTGGGGTCTTTTTCAAGGTTCAAAAATCAGGATCCTGATTAATCTACATAGATGAGAAATGAAGTAAAGCAATACCATACCATACCCTGGTTTGTTTACATGAACTCACTTTCAAAAAGGACCCCCACACAATTAGTTTTTGAAAACCCATGCCCCC
The DNA here is from genome assembly GCF_028390025.1 of Pseudophryne corroboree. Classification (NCBI taxonomy): domain Eukaryota; kingdom Metazoa; phylum Chordata; class Amphibia; order Anura; family Myobatrachidae; genus Pseudophryne; species Pseudophryne corroboree. The sequence goes on along the minus strand of NC_086447.1, from coordinate 845,665,453 downwards.
CCTCCCCCAATTGATAATAATATGTCTTGCAAATGGATGCCATCACTTTTCCTGCTGCATTTTTCTCATAATATAAGCCTATGTGGCAGGGCCGTAAGTAGGTGTGTGCGGAGGGGGCACTGCACATAGCGCTGCAGGGTAGGGGGCGCTGTTGGCGGCACTTGTCAATTAGCTGTTTTAATTACTTTCACTTGCAGCTTCCCACTTTTTGAAGCCCATCATCTCCTGACCGTCCGTCTCCTACCCTGAGCTCTTCTGTACCTAATACCTATACAGCATTCATGAACCCAACTTGAGATTTCTTTGTTATTCAGTAACACTGGGGCAGATGTATTAAGCTTGGAGAAGTGATAAAGCAGTGATAAATAAGTGATAAATGGAAGGTGATAACGCACCAGCCAATCAGAATCTATCTGTCATTTTTCAAACCCGTAATGATTGGCTGGTGCGTTATCACCCTCCACTTATCACTTCTTTATCATTGCTTTATCACTTCTCCAGGCTTAATACATTTGCCCCACTGTCCTTTATTACATTTCAAGATGCTGACATGCCCAGGATTCAAACCCATTGCCTGTGGCATTGCAGTCTGGCAATCTATTCATTGAGCTATCTGCCCTTGAATAGAAAGGTAGATCATTCTAAGTTAGAGAATTCTAACTATGATTAGCATTGCGACTGAGCACATCTATGTAGTGTGTGGCTGCAAGGGTTTGGATGTGTGGCTGCACACTACATAGGTCTGCTCAATTGCAATGCTGTAGGACGGGGCATCATAACATGGGATTTTTATGAGATGAATCTTGTCATGCCCCTTCCCCACGAGGCATGTATCTTATTTCTCTATTGTAAAAATGGGGGTGGGGGGGCGCCAATTCTCTCTCTGGCACAGGGCACCAAAAAGTCTAGTTACGGCTCTGCTGTGTGGGTCATTCCGAGTTGATCACTCGCTAGCAATTTTTAGCAGCCGTGCAAATGCATTGCATTGTCGCCACCCACTGGGAGTGTATTTTCACTTTGCAGAAGTGTGAACGCCTGTGCAGCAGAGCACCTGCAACAACATTTTGTGCAAAACAAGACCAGCCCTGGACTTACTCTTCATGTGCGTTGATTCTAACGTTGGAGGGTTGGCTTTTGACGTCACACACCCGCCCTGCGTTTGCCCTGGCACGCCTGCGTTTTTCCAAACACTCCAAGAAAATGGTCAGTTGACACCCAGAAACCTGTCAATCTTCCTGCATTGTTCGCTAGAACCTGTGCAAAACCACAAAGGACTTTGTACCTGTACGTCGTGCGTGCGCATTGCGGTGCATACGCATGCGCATAAATACCATTTTTTACCCTGATCGCTGCGCTGCGAACAACGGCAGCTAGCGATAAACTCGGAATGACCCCATATATACAGGTCTTTTTTTTTTATTATTCACTTGTCACCTGACAGAATCCCGTCGCCTGGATATTTTAAACAATCAACTAAGTTTGAAAATTCAAACATATCTAAAAGGTCACACATCTCCCGTCCTAATTAACTACAACAGAACCTGCCAGGCAGCCAAGCCAACTCTCGCACATTATTAACGACAACGATCTCCGCGTAGCCATCTGCATCCCTTGGTGTTGCAGAGAGGCCACAAATTTTAAAGCTTTAAATACATTGTACTTTTTTTTTTTTTTAAAGAGTATATGGTAAACTCAAGAAGCTAAAATTAATTGTGTAACGTAATGTGGGATAACGTAGTAGACATACAATGCTCTACTAACGTGTCATAAACCATTACAGACAATTATATATGACTATTGTAGTGTATTCATCTATTTCCTGTTACCATATTATTAAGAATTATATAACTTTATAATTATTGAAGCATTATTTCTCTTCAAAAAACCATTTATGTCCCATAATATCTATCTATCTATCTATCTATCTATCTATCTATCTATCTATCTATCTATCTATCTATCTATCTATCTATCTATCTATCACAGAAATAGCCAGGTTCACGTTAATGTATACATCAGAAGAGTATGAAAAAGGACGTGTACTGTACACCATTAACAGCCTGTAAAAAGTCACGTTTAATCAACAGCCTTATGAAGTCACTGCAATTAGATAGTGCCTAGTGGCGTTTAAAACAGCATTGTGTCAATAAATCATTCCCTGACGCAACGCAATCAATAGACTCGGGCATTCTGTGATATCTGTCACTAATATGAAGCTAATTAGGCATTTTGTCATTTGCAGTTGCTGTACAGTATGATCCACAATCACACTAGTGATAGTGAAAAAGCAAAAATGGTTAAAAACTATACAGTATATCATTCAATTTATATTCATTTTACATGTATATATGTATGTACAAGAACTGCCATTTATTTCACATTTCTGTTCTGCTATACATTTTGCTAATGTAGAATAGAAGATAATAGGGCAAGAAATATTATAATAGTATAGTAAACTATGTAACTTGACTATTGCATAAGTAACAACACCTGCTCGACTTTGGCGCTATTAAGTTGAAGACACTGAAACCTTCAAAATGGGAAGTAATTGCCTGTTAAAACAAATATCTAATATTTCTGAGTTACTCAGCACATGTGATCATTCAGAGCCAATGCACTAAAAGCTGGCAGTTTGATGATGTCATGGGATGTTTCTCTAGAGCAGTGGTTCTGTGGGGTCCTGAGGACTGAGTTTGAGAACCTGTGCTCTTGAGCATCCTGAGCATGTTCCTATCAGTACTCACTACTGAATAAACATTAGTATTCATAGCTGCCCACAAGATGCATGCTAGCCTGGGGAAAAGAGGAGTAGGAGTCAATTCTCTTGGACAGTTGATCAGTACTATATAACAGGTAAAGGTCCTGAGCTAGATTTCTAAAAATGTGGTCAGTCCCTGGAAATTTGTGATAATTGACAACTATATATATATTAGAGCCCAGAGGCTTCTATAATAAGGACTTCTGTTACATCTTTGGCACATAATTAGTATGGCTTGTATGTGCATTGGCATATGTTATGTATACGGTGTATAATAGGGCACAGGTTGGTACACAAACCAGTGGGTACATTGTTAATGTACTTTGTGTGTCTCAACAAGACTGGTGTCATGACACTGCAACACAGTTCAAAATTCAAATAGGGGAGCCACACCAGCTGCCACTGCAAATGCTGCCAAACATTGCCGGCCAGGGTTCACTGGCAGTTGGTGTACCTCCCCTATTTGAATTTTGAACTGTGCTGCAGCTCCACCTCTGGAGCTGCCCATGATTGGGACCCCTTTGGATCAGCTGCGCATACTGGTACGTTAGTGAAGCTTGATGACTTAATGATGCTGTTCCTCATGTGGACCAGTAGGGGGAACTCTGTGATTGGAGTTAACAGAATATCCAGTGTAGGGACACTAATGCAGGTTAGTAGATTACTCAGTGTAGGGGCACTGATGCAGGTTAGCAGATTATCCAGTGTAGGGACACTGATGCAGGTTAGCAGATTATCCAGTGTAGGGACACTGATGCAGGTTAGTAGATTATCCAGTGTAGGGACACTGACACAGGTTAGAAGATTATCCAGTGTAGGAACACTGACGCAGGTTAGCAGATTATCCAGTGTAGGGACACTAATGCAGGTTAGCAGATTATCCAGTGCAGGGACACTGATGCAAGTTAGCAGATTATCCAGTGTAGGGATACTGATGCAGGTTAGCAGATTATCCAGTGTAGGGACACTGATGCCGGTTAACAGAATATCCAGTGTAGGGACACTGATGCCGGTTAGCAGATTATCCAGTGTAGGGACACTGACGCAGGTTAGCAGATTATCCAGTGTAGGGACACTGATGCAGGTTAGCAGATTATCCAGTGTAGGGACACTGCCGCAGGTTAGCAGACTCTCCAGTGTAGGGATACTGACGCAGGTTAGCAGACTCTCCAGTGTAGGGACACTGACGCAGGTTATAAGATTATCCAGTGATGGGACACTGATGCAGGTTAGCAGATTATCAAGTGTAGGGACACTGATGCAGGTTAGCAGATTATCCAGTGTAGGGACACTGATGCAAATTAGCAGATTATCCAGTGTAGGGATACTGATGCAGGTTAGCAGATTATCCAGTGTAGGGACACTAATGCAGGTTAACAGAATATCCAGTGTAGGGACACTGATGCAGGTTAGCAGATTATACAGTGTAGGGACACTGACGCAGGTTATCAGATTATCCAGTGTAGGGACACTGATGCAGGTTAGCAGACTCTCCAGTGTAGGGACACTGACGCAGGTTATCAGATTATCCAGTGTAGGGACACTGATGCAGGTTAGCAGATTATCCAGTGTAGGGACACTGACGCAGGTTAGCAGACTCTCCAGTGTAGGGACACTGACGCAGGTTATCAGATTATCCAGTGATGGGACACTGATGCAGGTTAGCAGATTATCCAGTGTAGGGACACTGATGCAGGTTAGCAGATTATCCAGTGTAGGGACACTGATGCAGGTTAGCAGATTATCCAGTGTAGAGACACTGATGCAGGTTCTAAAGTGCAGAATGTAAATCAGGAACCTGGAGCCAATGTAACGTTCTTCTGTAAGAGTAGTATGTACTGCCAAGACTTCCTGCTTTAAATAGGGCACTTTCAGCAGAGATTGGTCCCCTCAGTCATTTGACCAGGTTTTGCTGTATACTTATTATACAGGTGGCTGAATGGCATCACACCAACACGGCTGGTCCCACATTCCAAAGCCAGGAGAACCGCCGGATGAAGCCGCTGTCTATGATGGTGGGTGATGGGCTCTGTGATGTGGCACTCTGGGGAGATGGTAGGACAACAAAGACACTACCACATCTGGTGATAAATACATTATTCAGATACTGTAGAGTATCTTGGTTCAACTTCTCCCTGGTAAGTACCTCTAGCTTATGTAACAAAATGCTGGTCTCCTCTCCAGCGGTGGTGGTGAGGACTGTGCGTGAGGCGGTGACGCCAGGTATTAACATTATCATGGAATCATCATGTCTGCAGTCCGGGTCCTCTGCAGACATGTCTTCTCTCCAGCGGCAGCAGTGGAAACTGTGCAGGAGGCTTAGCAGCTGTCACTCTGACACATCAGCCGTGCGCAGGAAACTTGGGGGCGGTATCTCAGTTAAGTCAGAGTCAGACAATCAGGGAATGGACAGCTTTATCCTCCGGACAGTGAGGACACTGAAAAGTGTTAAATTAGGAAGGAATGAGAAGATACAGACAAATGTTCCATTAGTAACAGCAATAGTTTAGTAAAGCATTACATGAGTAAGAAATAGCAGTTTAAGTGTTAAATTAGTTTACTTAATGTTCTAAACAAGTTTACTGCTGTTCTCAATGTTTATTTAAGATACCCCAGTGAGCAGTTTAATACAACATGTTGTTAAATAATGCACTTGCATATACTGTAGATATATTCCAGGATATTTTGCAGGTACGTAGATCTCATGTTATAACAGACAGACATTTCACGTATGAAAGCTCATCCTTTATTCCTCAGTGCCGAGACTTAGGTGTGTGCACAACAGTAGCCTGGATAGACCAATAGTTTATGGAAAACGTACATAGGGGGTCATTCCGAGTCGTTCGCTCGGTAATTTTCATTGCATCGCAGCGTTTTTCTGCTTAGTACGCATGCGCAATGTTCGCACTGCGACTGCGCCAAGTATTTTTGCTATGAAGATAGTTTTTTTACTCACGGCTTTTTCTTCGCTCCGGCGATCGTAATGTGATTGACAGGAAATGGGTGTTACTGGGCGGAAACACGGCGTTTTATGGGCGTGTGGATAAAAACGCTACCGTTTCCGGAAAAAACGCGGGAGTGGCTGGAGAAACGGGGGAGTGTCTGGGCGAACGCTGGGTGTGTTTGTGACGTCAAACCAGGAACGACAAGCACTGAACTGATCGCAGATGCCGAGTAAGTCTGAAGCTACTCTAAAACTGCTAAGTAGTTTGTAATCGCAATATTGCGAATACATCGTTCGCAATTTTAAGAAGCTAAGATTCACTCCCAGTAGGCGGAGGCTTAGCGTGTGTAACTCTGCTAAAATCGCCTTGCGAGCGAACAACTCGGAATGAGGGCCATAGTTGTTAAACAGGGATGCGGTTAACATACCGGGATCACGGTGATCACAATGCTGACTCCAGAATCCTGCACAGTACAATGCCGGTGCTGAAATACCAGTGAGGTAGGTGATTCTCCCTCTGTAGTTGTCCACGACACTCATAGAGGGAGAATATAACCTGTGGTGAGCGAAGCTAGCCATTGTGTCCGCAGCGAGCCCGCAGGGGGCTCACTAGCGCTCACTCCGCGGCCGGCATACTGGTGGCTGGAATGCCGCTGACGGTATACTGACAGCCGGCATCCCGCCCATCGGTATTTCATATTGAACCCGTTCAACATAAGAAACATGAAAAACTAATTGCAAAAAAACAGAAAACAGAAAGGCAGCTAAAAGACACAAGCTCCACTAAATGGCTTCATTTCATAGATTTGGAGATACTGCCCTTGTTTATCATTTCTGAAACATAAATTAAAAACAAGTAAGGTACATATAATGAGATTCATTTATAAACACAGAACCAGGAGACATTTAAACTAATAAATTAAAGGGAAGCAATTAGTTGAGAAAGGTCACCTCAGTGCAAAATGAAAAGGATTTGAAAGATTAAATTAGTGTTCAAGATGCAAATCTACTGTATATATATAAAATCGGATGTATGTATGCATATATGTTCCAGCATAACTGGAATGCCTGAAGCAATTTACACCAAGCTTGGTACACATATCACTTACAGTCTGGAAAAAAATACTGTGGGGGGAGACACCCCTAGCACCCCTACAGGTGGGGAAGGGGGTGTGTGGGGGGTGTGTGTGGGGGGGGGAGTAAAAATGGATGTATGTGTGTATGTATGTTCCAGTATAACTCTGGAATGCCTGGAGCAATTTACACCAAACTTGGTATACATATGACTAGCAATCTGGGAAAAAATACTGTGGGGGTAAGACAGCCCTAGCACCCCTAGGGGTGGGGGTGGGAAGGAGGTGACACATAAAAATCCACGGTTTTCGGGGTCGCTGAGATGAATAGTGACACTCCCGATGCTGTGTCAGTCCAAGTTCAGCCTCCATCAGCTGATGGGGGGGGGGAAGGTGAAAAATAAAATGTCCCAGTGACCTTAAATGTTGTGCAAAAATCTTTTACCTGTCTACCTCAAAGAAGGAGCCATAAGGGGAGCGATAAGCTAAGAAAGGAGACCTTTTTATATCTAACATACAGTGGGCAGAGCTTGGCCTGTCGTCCCAGCATTTACAGCACTGAGCAGGGCAGCATCAGAGGCGGGATGGGGCAGAGAAGGAGGCGGATTATTCTCCTCAGCGCCAGCCTTTTGACAGATTGGCAGCGGAGGCCCGAACATGTCCTGTTTAAGTCTAATTGCTGATCTTCTGTGATAAACTAACCAGTTATCTTTAGGTACGTCCCGTTGTGAAAATAAGACACAGAGAATACAGATTCTCTTACAATTAAATCTTTGTGATTGTACTTGAAATTCCGTAGTGAAGCACGGGTATTCAGCTAGTATCCTATATAATAAAAGCCAAGTCTGCTCCTCACATCTGTTATGTGTGCTGCCAGCCACTAGAGGCCGCCACAAGGACCAAATGATTCCTTTATGTGCTAAAAACTGACACAGCTCAAAGTGAAACTAATACTACAGGGAGATGTTTCAGCCTCCTACTCTGCTGCTGCTAATATTTATAATACTGAGCTGACTGTTTCACACTTGCTGCATATAGAGAGAGAGGGGGCTGGGGAGAAAGAGTGGGGGTAGGAGCAGATAGGGACTGGGGAGTGGAGAGTGGGGTAGGGGCAGATAGGCACTGGGGGAGAACAAAAGAGGGCAGGAGGCTTGGGGCAGATAGGGACTGGGGAGAGGGGGGTAGGGGCAGATAGTACATTGGGGAGAGACAGATGGGGTTGGGTTGGGTTGGGGACTGGGAGAGAATGGAGTGGTAGGGGCAGATAGGGACAGTGGAGAGATGCAGATTTTTCCAATATAGTCACCTCTGGGTAACACTGACACGCACACACACACACACACACACACACACACACACACACACTCCCTATGTCCACTGCACCCCCACCATATACTGCCCCGATATACACTGCACCCCATACTCCTCTATATAGGGCCTCCTATATACAGGGCCCCCTCTTCATATACTGTACTGCTTCTACCATATACAGCATACTTTTAACACCTCCTCCATATACTATGCTGCATCCCCAGGTTACTTGCCATCCTGGGAAACGGATGCAGAAACCACCAGACAGTCCCGCAGTGCTCAGAACAGAGGCATCTGGGACACGTGTGTTTTAGTGTGTGTGTGGGAGAAGGTGAATTAGTCTGGCAGGAAGAGGTGAGACCCTGTGTCGGATGAACAATGCGGTGACCGGGAGGAGGAGGGGTCGGTGCTGGGGCTGCAGATGATGCGAGTGAGGAGGTTTGGCAGATAACCAGCTCAGTTGCTTTATATATAATGCATGCTGAAGAAGAGGCGGGGTCCTGTGCTCACCCCTCCCACACCCCGCACAGGCCATGTCCAGACCCCTCCGGTCAGCTGCTTGCTTGTGGCTACTGGTGTCCTCTACCACCCAGACTGGCCGGGAGCTGTGCGCAGACTGGTGAGCTTACATGTGCCAGTACTGGTGTATATAGTGCAGCAACATTATAGCCTGCCCATTACAGATTTACAGCATCTATATTTATAAAACGTTAACGCTACACACACCATTGACGTGCGGTGAGGTGAGGCAGGGCCTCTCCTGTCATACTAATGTATACGCCAGAGTTATGACTATATAAAGTATATGAAAAATACAAAGAAGATATTAGAAATATTTTCTTTGTATTATTCTAATAATTTTTATAGCCAAAACTCTGGAGTAAAAAGTCTATAACGTGTGGCAGTGCCTCCCCTGCCTACCCTTTCTGCACATCTCTGATCAAAACTCACAAAATTTCCAAGAGTTTATACTACTGCACCTGTGTAGTTAATGCACACGTATACCCTTGGGCTCATATTATTGCGTGTAAATCTGGCTCTGGCACTAGCCGGTGCCTCCTGAGCCATTTACTTTACTGCACGTCCCTCACACACACAAACACACACAGATACACACACACACACACACACACACACACACACACACACACACACACACACACACACACAGCCAGCTTCTGACTCTGACACACTATACTGTGTCACACTCAGCACTGGCTCCCAGAAGCAGGACTTCCAGAAACCCGGCAGCTCCTGTGTGAGTAGAGACCACACTCCTAATATAATCTGGCCCTGCTGTCAGTCATTTTGACGGGCATTTAAGTAGTATAGGCTCAAACAAAGTAACAACTGGATATTTGGGAGGGCCAGTCTCGACTGTTGCTATTCTTTTTAGATGTATACTGTATGTTTACCGAACTACAGAACTTTTAGTCATACAATATGAATTCAAGCAATTAACTCCCTACTGGTAACATCAGTCCAGGAGTAGTGATCTCTCCTACATTAGAACTCCAGATCATGCAAGTGTTGCCATGTAATACGGGAAAAGCCAACACACAATAGTTTAAAGGTTGTTTATTCTTGTGGTTTTGACATGTGAGCTTTCTTGAGTAGCCATTGGTCTGTTCTCTGTTCTCTTTCAAAATAGTTTCAAGTGGATTTTTATTTCATGTGTAACACCTCATGGCCTTGATGAAAAAGACACAGCAAAAATAAGTGGGTGAGCTTTTGTTTATACTGTAGTATAGTGGTTTGTGCTCTGCTTCCTTTAGTTTGTGTGTTGGGAAAACACTGAGCTTGTGGGATACCATGAATAGCATTGTGTCTTGTAGCTCATCTACTTTGAGTGAGAATTCCTTTCCCACTTGCCTCCTGTTGAGTTTAAACATTTTGAGGACCTGGTGATTGATGAAGATCCGTACAGTAAGTGAGAGATCCCGTTTAATGGGATGAATTCCAAGCACTGTTTGTTTGTCCAACTTTCACTTTTTATTTGAACTATTATGTGAAGCTTTCCAGGAATTACCATTGGTCTGCTGGAATTCATTAGTGAGGAGACTCGGTTCATCCAAACAACTGTTTTATGATTTTAGCTAGAAGCACATTATAATAATAATGAAACAGGGCTGCAGAAAAAGGCGGGTTTGATCCATAAGCAAAATGTTGCAAAATCCAAAGATTTTTGGGCCCGATAGTGACTCCTTTGCTTTATGATGGTTCAGTGTACACAGACTTTGTTCTATTCACAAAATGATTACAAATATTATATAAAATAATCTTCAGGCTATGTATATAGTGTATATGAAACATAAATGTATTTTGTGTATGTATGTATGTATGTATGTATGTATGTACACAAACTTTGTTTCATGCACAAAATGTAATACAAATATTGTATAAAATTACCTTCAGGCTCTATAGTGCATCATCATTATACCCTGCCCATTACATATTTACAACATCTGTATTTATAAATGGTTAACGCTACACACACCAGTGACATGCGATGAGGTGAGGCAGAGCCTCTCCTGTCATACTAATGTATGACTATATAAAGTATATGAAAAATACGTAGAATATAGAAATAAAAAAATACAAAAAATATATTATAAATATCTTTTTTGTATTATTCTAATCATGTTTATAGTCAAAACTCTGTTGTAAAAAGTCTATAACATGTGTGGCAGTGCCTCCTTTGCCTGCCCTTTCCGCACATCTCTGATCAAAACTCACCAAATTTCCAGCAGTATATACTGCTGCATCTGTGTATACTGCCCACATAAACCCTTGGGCTCATATTGACAGGCTTTTAAGTAGTATAGCACCAAACCAAGTAACAATTGGATATTTGGGAGGTCCAGTCTCAATTGTTGCTATTTTTTTTTAGATATATACTGTATATTACAAAACTACAGGACTTTTAATGAGACACTTTTCGGGTTTTGTGTTTTGGTTTTCGATCTGGATCCCTGCTTATGTTTTGGATCTGGATTGGTTTTGCCAAAACCACCCTTTCGGATTTTGGTTTTGGATCTGGATGATTTTTGAAAAACAACATAAAAACAGCTAAAATCACAGAATTTGGGGGTAATTTTGATCCTACGGTATTACTAACCTCAATAACATTAATTTCCACTTATTTTCAGTCTATTCTGAACACCTCACACCTCACAATATTGTTTTTAGGCCAAAAGATAGCACCGAGGTAGCTGGATGACTAAACTAAGTGACTCAAGTGGGCGGCACAACATCTGGCCCATCTAGGAGTGCACTGCAGTGGCAGACAGGATGGCAGTTTTAAAAATTAGGCCCCAAAGAGCACAAAATGCAAAGAAAAAAAAGAGGTGCAAGATGGAATTGTCTTGGGCCCTCCCACCCACCCATATGCTGTTTAAACAGGACATGCACAGTTTAATAAACCCATCATTTCAGCGACAGGTGGTCCTCCTGGAAAGTTCTCAGAATCATAGCTAGCTACAAACATACCACCTCCATATTTGATGACTTTTCACATTACGAGAAGAGGCAAGAGGAAGAGGACAGTGTGTCACGCTTGGTGTAAGTTGGGGTTCTGACAACCGAGTTTTGGCTGAAGGGACAGCTACCTGTGAGGAGAGTAAACGAGGTGGCTGAATGTAATTCCGCCTCATGGGGTGGAGGCCAAACTAATTGTTAACGTTGGCCAGAGGGCGTAAAGGAAAAGATGGACTCCATAGGAAGGTAACTGTATTTTTAGTGAATAACAGGCTGTACACGAATATTGGAGAAATTGACAAAACTGGAAGAAGTAGAGTCTATGGTTAAATGACTTGAAGACGAGGCTGAAGAACTTGGACTTTGAAGAAATGAAGACTTGTGATTTGTGATTGAAAGATGAGGCTGAAGAACTTGGTCTTTGAAGAAATGAAGACTTGTGATTTGTGATTGAAAGACGAGGCTGAAGAACTTGGACTTGAAGAAATGAAGACTTGTGATCTGTGATTGAAAGACGAGGCTGAAGAACTTGGACTTTGAAGAAATGAAGACTTGTGATTTGTGATTGAAAGATGAGGCTGAAGATCTTGGACTTTGAAGAAATGAAGACTTGTGATTTGTGATTGAAAGACGAGGCTGAAGAACTTGGACTTGAAGAAATGAAGACTTGTGATTTGTGATTGAAAGATGAGGCTAAAGAACTTGGACTTTGAAGAAATAAAGACTTGTGATTGAAAGACGAGGCTGAAGAACTTGGACCTTGAAGAAATGAAGACGTCTGCCGTCAGCACCTGGAGCTCCTCTACGACCTGGGACCCCGTGAGCGCTTCCACGAGTGGCGACAGACTTAGACAGAGGGACTGCAACAGCGTTTAGGTAACCGATAGATGAGAGCAACCAAGACCAGGGCACTAGAATTAACCTGGGAGCACAGAGCTGGAGGACCTTTCACAAGGAGGTAACTTGAAGCACTGGCAATCTCCTTCTGTGCCAGCCCCCTTTTGTAAGGGGAGAACATGCAGGATTGGCTGGACACAGAATGGGAACTTAATTGGTAATGCTCTGGTCTCCAACATGGCTGCCCTCAGCACAGGAGACATACTCAGCTGTTAGCACACAGCTTTAGCCAGCTTCTGACTCTGACACACTATACTGTGTCACACTAGAGGACCTTACCACATCAATCCCCGCTGCAGCGCCCGGCTCCCCAGCCCCCCAGCCCTCCGCAGCCACACATTTGTCCAGGAGGACCCGCCGCCAGCAGCTCCCTGCCGCCATAGCCGCGCCAACCAGTGGGACGGCATCCCCCAGGAGCACCCACTGGATGTAAGGCTCCAGAGCCTGACACAGTGTCAAGAAGGTGCTTAAAATTTAGAGAGGCACACGCAATCAGGAACAATCAGGAACAACACACAGGCTTTCACCTCCTTTCCTATCTTGGTGTGGAACAGAAAGGACTTCAACCAAGCAAATATATAATTATTAATTACCACATTACTGGACAAACTGAAAAACTAGGGGCCAAAGCCTCCAAAATTGTACCCACTTCTCCATTTTCAGGGATTAAGATAATCTTGGAATTAATGCTGGGATGCAAATAAACTGGTATATACGATAGGATCACGATTGGTTATTTTCCCCTCCACTTATTATTTTGTGAAAATCTCATGAGACTCTTTTTCCCCCCATTTTTTTATTGCATTTTTATTTACATATTTTGTGGCAGATGCCTTATTTTTGTTTTTCACAGCTCCCAGTTACACGCATGTGAGCATACCTGTGTGTCCCAGTTACACGCATGTGAGCATACCTATGTGTCTTGTTTATTTTATTCTTATTTTATTTTTAAATAAAGCAGCCCCTTAGATGTTTTAGCAGCCCCTCCTGAGCCCCCACAGCAGCCCCGGATGGGGCAAGTTGAGTTCGGATGGGTTCGCTAAAGTACTAAGCACGACTGTGCAGTAAGTTTTTAATTAATTGAGTCCCTGCCCTAGTGGATCTTACCACTCTACAGTCCAAACTAATTTTATACTATAAGTAGGACTGCGGGAGGAAGCAATGCTAATCTCCGTGCCCACAGCATGCCTCAGCCTGGAAAGGCTGACATCTTCCTGGCTGTAAGCCACCATGAGACTCCATACTGGGCCTTATTCAGTAACTGTTTGTGCTTCACATGAGCTACTGGCCTATCTAGTGATGCAGTGCAATGGAAAGCTGATGCAATGCAAGATCATTGAAACTCTGTTCTTCTAACACCGTGAGGTCCTGCGATAACCCTTCGCAGCCCTTAGGAAAAGAAGATCCCTGTAGAACAAATGCGCATCTTGCAAATAAATCACAAAATATGGAACATCAATATTAAATCAAAATAAGGTTGACTAATTGGAGCCATTCATTTGAGTGAGTCCCTAACATGAAATAATTGAGAAGAACCTCTCTCTAATGCTCCGTCAGAAAACATCACTTGATTCAGTCTCTTCTGAGTCACACTGACTTTGGCCACAAATGTGGTCTCTCCCCACTTTATTTAAAAACACTGTGACCATTTCCATTTCCACCTTTGCGACTAGTTTTCACAAATCTGTTTGTGATGTTAAAGTTGTTTTATATCTGCTCTAGGCTTTTATTTAAACCTAGGATCAAGTACAGCAGCACCCCATGAATTATATGGCAGCACCCCTGGACTCATACAACATAGGCAGAATTACACAGCACAGCAGTCAGGCAACAGTACCCCTCGACTTAAACGGCAGTGGGGCAGCATCCCTGGACTGATAGGGCAGAGGGGCAGCACCCCATATAGGCCAGCACCCCTGGAATGAAGTGACAAAGAAAATACATGCAAGATAGAATTGTCCTTGGGCCCTTCCACCCACCCTTATGTTGCATGAACAGGACATGCACTTTTTAACAAACCAATCATTTCAGCGACAGGGTTTGTTCGGGCCCCTACCAAAAAAGAAGCAATTAATCTCTCCTTGCACAAACTGGCTCTACAGTGGCAAGATGTCGTCCTTATCCTCAGTCCTCCCCCCCCTTCAGTGTTTACATCCTCATACTCACAGAGAAAGACTATTCAAACAAACCACATCATTTAGGATTTAGGTGTCAGTGGGCTGCTTACGCTATTAACCAAAGTTTCTGAACTTGACAATGACTTATGATGAATGCGCTGCAGGTGACGTATGAAGGAGGATGTTCCTAAGTGGTTAACATCCTTACCTCTACTTATAATAGATTGACAAAGGCAACAGATGGTTTTGACTCCTGTTGTCCGGATTTGTGGAGAAATAATTCCACACCGAAGAGGTGGCTTTTTTGGTATGTTGCCCAGGCATGACAATGGGCTTTTTCATCCCATGGCCAACAACTGTCTCCACTGGTGCCTTATTCAAACAAACCACATCACCATCAGATTCCTCATCGTCAGCTTCCTCCACAGTGCCAGCTACACCCATTTCCTCCTCATCCTGGTGTACTTCTACAGTGACAGCCTCAATCTAAATATCAGCAACTGGATGGGTGGTGCTACTCCGAGCACTTGCAGGAGGCATGCAAATGGTGGTAGGAGCCTCCTCTTCCCATACAGCAGTGGTTTCAAAACTTTTTTGAATCACGGCGCCCTAGAGTACCAGAATTTTTTTCATGGCACCCCTAGGCCAAAAATTTCTTATTGAGAAATTTAGAAAGAAATATTAAATAAAGTAGATTGTGTTTATATGTCATCCTTAGGCTCAATTGTGTGGTGAGGGACAGGATTTGCTTCTGTTTGTCCCCATATTTTATGACTGACAGCTACCAGCACTGGTTTTGACTATTACATTGACCATAAATAATTTGAATTGGTCCTAGACCACCAACCCGAGGCACCGCAGGGAGCCACGGCACACAGTTTGGGAACCACTGCCATACAGTGTTGTGAAGGTCAGGCCTAGACATCACAACCATGGACAGTGCCAGCACCCCTGTAATTTTACTGCATGCAAGACAAGGCCATTGTACATTTATTTTCACTGCACCCCTGTATTTTTACAGCATACAAAACAGGGCCAGTGTACATTTATTTTACTGCATCCTAAAATTATTACAGCATGCAAGACAGGGCCAGTGTACATTGATTTTCACTGCACCCTAGAATTATTACAACATACAAGACAGTGCCAGTGTACATACTGCACCCTAGAGTTATTACATCATTCAAGACAGGGCCAGTGTACATTTATTATACTGCACCCTAGAAATATTACAGCATACAAGACAGGGCTAGTTTTCATTTATTTTACTGCAGCCTATAATTATTACAGCATACAAGACAGGGCCAGAGTACATTGATTTTCACTGCACCCTACAATTATTACAACATACAGGGCCAGTGTAATGTTATTTTAACAGCAGCACCCCTATATTTAACAGCATACAGGAGCAGTGTGCTTTTAATTTTTAACAACTGCACCTCTGAATTTTTATAGCATACAGGGCCAGTGTAATGTTATTTGAGCAGCAGCACCCCTATATTTAACAGCATACAGGAGCAGTGTGCTTTTAATTTTTAACAACTGCACTCCTTAATTTTTACAACATAAGGGCCAGCAGCACCCCTATATTTTACAGCATACAGGAGCAGTGTGCTTTTAATTTTTAACAACTGCACCCCTGAATTTTTACAACATACAGGGCCAGTGTAATTTTATTTGAACAGCAGCACCCCTATATTTTACAGCATACAGGAGCAGTGAGCTTTTAATTTTTAACATCTGCACCCCTGACTTTTTACAACATACAGGGCCAGCAGCACCCCTATATATTACAGCATATAGGAGCAGTGTGCTTTTAATTTTTAACAACTGCACCCCTGAAATTTTACAACATGCAGGGCCAGTAGCACCCCTATATTTTACAGCATCTCTAATACAAACTTAAGCAATTAACTTCCTCATGGTAATATCAGTCTCTTAACTTCCAGGAGTAGTGATCTCTCCTACATTAGAACTCCAGATCATGCAAGTGTTGCCATGTAATACGGGAAAAGCCAACACACAATAGTTTAAAGGTTGTATATTCTTGTGGTTTTGACATGTGAGTTTTCTTGAGTAGCCATTGGTCTGTTCTCTGTTCTCTTTCATAATAGTTTTAAGTGGATTTTATTTCATATGTAACTCGTCATGGTCTTGATGAAACCGAAACAGCAAAAATAAGCTCGTAAGCTTTTGATTATACTGTAGTATAGAGGTTTCTGGTTTGCCTCCTTTAGTTTGTGTGTTGGGAAAACACTGAACTTGTGGGATACCATGAATAGCATTGTCCTGTAGCTCATCTACTTTGAGTGAGAATTCCTTTCCCACTTGCCTCCTATTGAGTTTATACATTTTGAGGACCTGGTGATTGATGAAGATCCGTACAGTAAGTGAGAGATCCCGTTTAATGGGATGAATTCCAAGCAGTTTGTCCAACTTTCACTTTTTATTTGAACTATTATGTGAGGCTTTCCTGGAATAACCATTGGTCTGCTGGAATTCATTAGTGGGACTACGGTTCATCCAAGCAACTGTTTTATGATTTTAGCTAGAAGCACATTATAATAATAATAATAATAATAATAATAATAATAATAATAATAATAATAATAATAATGAAACTGGGCTGCAGAAGAATGGGGGTTTGTTACATAAGAAAAATGTTCAAAAATTCAAAAATTTTTGGGCTTCCTGATAGTTCAGTGTACACAGACTTTGTTCCATTCACAAAATGATTACAAATATTGTATAAAATAATCTTCGGGCTGTGAATAAAGTATATATGAAACAAACGTATTTTGTGTATGTACACAAACTTTGTTTCATGCACAAAATGTATTTCAAATATTGTATAAAATTACCTTCAGGCTCTGTGAATCAGGTTTATATGATACATTAATGCGTTTCGTGTTTAGACTTGAGTCCCATCCACAGGCTAGCTCATTATGGTATGCAAATATTCCAGAATATAGAAACAATTGAAATCCCAAATAATTCTGATGCCAAGCATTTTGAATATGGGACACCCAACCTGTAACCCCTATACAGGTTGAGTATCCCTTTTCCAAAATGCTTGGGACCAGAAGTATTTTGGATATCGGATTTTCTGTATTTTAGAATAATTGTATACCATAATGAGATATCATGGCGATGGGACCCAGGTCTAAGCACAGAATGCATTTATGTTTCATATACACCTTATACACACAGCCTGAAGGTAATTTTAGCCAATATTTATAATAACTTTGTGCATTAAACAAAGTATGTTTACATTCACACAATTCATTTATGTTTCATATACACCTTATACACACAGCCTGAAGGTCATTTAATACAATATTTTTAATAACTTTGTGTATTAAACAAAATTTGTGTACATTGAGCCATCAGAAAACAAAGGTTTCAGTATCTCACTCTCACTCAAAAAAATCTGTATTTTGGAATATTTGGATATGGTATACTCAACCTGTAGTAATAAAAAAAATAATTACCATCCACAGGATAGCTCATTATGGTATGCAAATATTCCAAAATACAGAAAATTATGAAATCCCAAATAATTCTGGTGCCAAGCATTTTAGATACGGGAGACCCAACCTGTAAACCCTATAGTAATAAAAAAATAATACAGAAAATTATGAAATCCCAAATAATTCTGGTGCCAAGCATTTTAGATATGGGAGACCCAAGCTGTAAACCCTATAGTAATCTCCTGTATAATTGCCCAGATCTGTCACTCTGTGACTGTGTGGATAACGCTGGGAGTAGCTAGGAGCTCTCATTGGGTTAGCAGCAGGTCTATCACACCCAGTCCACAGCTGATTGGATGAGAAACGCCCTCCCACACAGGTTACATCCAGTGGGAGGCTCTGCCCTTTGGCTGCTGTGTGTTCAGTGGTGTTCACAGAGCAGGATTAACAATGGGGCTGATGGAGCTGACGCTCCAGGTCCACACCCCAAAATAGGCCCACTGCATCTGCAGCAACATACTCTCCAACAATTTACACATAAAAATAGGGACAAATTCGAAAAGGGGTCGTGGCCACGAGTACAGTGGTGTGGCCACGCCCCTTTTCCTATACTTTCAATGGAAGTTTCGAGAGCCAAAAATCAGTACAGACCATAAAAAAAGGTACTGCACCTGCCAAAACGGTACAGCTGGAGGGTATGCCACTGCATCTGCAGCAAGTCTCTGTGCTGCAGATAGGGGAAAAAAACCTTTTACTGCAGTGTTTTATGGGGGTCATTCTGACCTGATCACTCGCTGCAGTTCATCGCAGCACAGCGGTCAGGTCAGAATTGCACATGCGCCGGTACCGCAGTGCACCGGCGCATAGCTGACAGCCGATGGCTGTCATTGCCTAGCGATCGCCTCTGCCTCAGGCAGAGGCGGTCGCTGAGTGGGAGGGGGCGGCACGGTGGCGTTTGGCCCCTGTTTTGCGGCCACGGTCTGGCCAATGCAGGCGTGGCCGGACCGTGAGGGGGCGGACTGAAGCGGCTAGGTGACGTCACACGCAGCCGCTTGCGACCAGGGCAGCGACGAGTAACTGCCGAGCTGTGCTGGTTGGGAGTTACTCTTCAAGTACAAAAGCATAGCCGTTGTGCGATGCTTTTGTACTTGTGCGGGGGGGGGGGGGGCACCTGATATGCGGGGAGTCCCCCCGCATGCCAGTGTAAGTGATCATAGCTGTGCTACATTCAGCACAGCTACGATCAGGTAGAAATGACCCCCTCCAACCCGCACCTGCCTTATCCCCACCTGCCGCACTTGCCCCTCCCCCACCTGTGGCACCCCCGCACCCACGGAGGCTCCGGACCCCCACCCACAGCACCCACCCCTCCCCCACCACCACACCAGCCCCTCCCCCACCCGTGCCACCCCCGCAACCACTACTCCCCCACCCGCGGCACCCCCGGACCCCATCCACGTCTCCCCTGCATCCGCCACTTCCCCAACCACAGCACCTACAAGGTGATTGTATGCGCTGTTCATGCCGTTGCAAGGGCTACGACTCCTTAATCATCAATATTTAACCACTCACACAATTATGATTGGAGGTAATACTCTATATAATACAAATATTGCACGCCACAAGCGTATGCAAGGGTTAAGGGGGCATAGACCCTTAAAATGGTGTGAAGAGCGCCCGTAGGGCACGATGAATCACCTAGTAAAAAAATAATTACCCTTCAGGATTGACCACAAACGACTACTTTAGTATACCCATATAAGTGAAAAAAAGAGGATCATTAACAAATTATAATAACAGTAGATGAATTAACCTACAATGGCCAAGTTCAGCAGGTACCCTTCACCCTAGCAGGCTGAAATACTACAATAAGAAAAAAAATTGAAAGTATAGCTATACAGTAAATATTTTTCGCTTGCAGTTTCATTCTAGTGGAAGATGTATGGTCCACACACTTATATGACTTTGGTCAATCAGTTAATTCACTTTTACCAAATTAGCCTAGAATTCCAAAGGACGTCATTCTCTCACGACTATCTGGGTCAAATACTGTAAGATTGTATTTGACCCAGAAAAATAGAAAAGTGAATCAATCATTCCCATCTGCGTAGAGGTCGTCAACTGACCTAAAAGTGCTAGGGATCATAATATTTTAGCTAGCCAATCACATTTCTATACTAAGCCCTGAACTCACGTGTCACAAAATTGCTCAAAGATTTTAGCACTCCACTATTGTATCAGACTGAATTTCAAAATGTGTGGATACTATTATGTAAGTCTGCATACTAGATTTGCCAAAAGAATTGTTGGTAAATTGAATGAAACATTAATGTTGGCGATCTCTGGGGGCGTGACCTGACTGGAGAAGCAGCAGGAAGCAAGGGAACAGAGCTCCTGCTTTTATGTATATATAGAGCTGCATTCCTGTGGTGTTTTTTAGCCATTGAGCCCACCACCTGTGCCTCTGTGTGCCCAGGCACCCTGGTGTAAGGTTACGGAGCCGGGGGGCTGATTTAGTGGCCTCAGGTTGTGGCCTTCGTCCGGGGCTGAGGCCGCGGCCTCGATTCCTGTGACCCCCACCGGGAGGCTCCATGCACCGCGAGCCCTACTGAATTTCCCAGAGCTGACCAGCCCTTCCACAGTGACCACCCTACCTCCCCAAGAGTCCCTCCCGCGATACGGCTGATGACCCGCTGGTGATGGGTCCCAGCGGCGGAGCTGGAGGTGGACGCTGGGCTGCACTTCTGGTGAGGAGCAATCTCCTTAGTGCCGCACGCCAGCTGCCAGCCGCCCTGGAGAGGCATCCCTCTGATGCTACCTGATCTCTAGAGATGTGCACCGGAAATTTTTCGGGTTTTGTGTTTTGGTTTTGGATTTGGTTCCGCGGCCGTGTTTTGGATTCGGACGCGTTTTGGCAAAACCTCCCTGAAAATTTTTTGTCGGATTCGGGTGTGTTTTGGATTCGGGTGTTTTTTTTACAAAAAACCCTCAAAAACAGCTTAAATCATAGAATTTGGGAGTCATTTTGATCCCATAGTATTATTAACCTCAATAACCATAATTTACACTCATTTTCAGTCTATTCTGAATACCTCACACCTCACAACACCTTGCCCATCTAGGAGTGGCACTGCAGTTTTCTAGCGAGAGGATGAGTGCTTCCATCCTCATTGTGATTTTGAAGAACGCACAGTTCTTTGCTGTGCTTTTGCCAGCTTAAGTCTTTTCTTTTTTCTAGCGAGAGGATGAGTGCTTCCATCCTCATTTGAAGCTGAACCACTAGCCATGAACATAGGCCAGGGCCTCAGCCGTTCCTTGCCACTCCGTGTCGTAAATGGCATATTGGCAAGTTTACGCTTCTCCTCAGACGCTTTTAATTTTGATTTTTGGGTCAATTTACTGAACTTTTGTTTTTTGGATTTTACATGCTCTCTACTATGACATTGGGCATCGGCCTTGGCAGACGACGTTGATGGCATTTCATCGTCTCGGCCATGACTAGTGGCAGCAGCTTCAGCACGAGGTGGAAGTGGATCTTGATCTTTCCCTATTTTACCCTCCACATTTTTGTTCTCCATTTTTTAATGTGTGGAATTATAATCCAGTATCAATAGCAATGGCCTACTACTATATATACTGCGCACAACTGAAATGCACCACAGGTATGGATGGATAGTATACTTGACGACACAGAGGTAGGTAGAGCAGTGGCCTACTGTACCGTACTGCTATATATTATATACTGGTGGTCAGCAAACTGTGCAAAACTGAAATGCACCACAGGTATGGATGGATAGTATACTTGACGACACAGAGGTAGGTAGAGCAGTGGCCTTCTGTACCGTACTGCTATATATTATATACTGGTGGTCAGCAAACTGTGCAAAACTGAAATGCACCACAGGTATGGATGGATAGTATACTTGACGACACAGGGGTAGGTAGAGCAGTGGCCTACTGTACCGTACTGCTATATACTATATACTGGTGGTCAGCAAACTGTGCAAAACTGAAATGCACCACAGGTATGGATGGATAGTATACTTGACGACACAGAGGTAGGTAGAGCAGTGGCCTTCTGTACCGTACTGCTATATATTATATACTGGTGGTCAGCAAACTGTGCAAAACTGAAATGCACCACAGGTATGGATGGATAGTATACTTGACGACACAGAGGTAGGTAGAGCAGTGGCCTTCTGTACCATACTGCTATATATTATATACCGGTGGTCAGCAAACTGTGCAAAACTGAAATGCACCACAGGTATGGATGGATAGTATTCTTGACGACACAGAGGTAGGTAGAGCAGTGGCCTTCTGTACCGTACTGCTATATATTATATACTGGTGGTCAGCAAAATTATGCACTGTACTCCTACTATATACTACAATGCAGCACAGATATGGAGCATTTTTCAGGCAGAGAACGTATAATACTGGTGGTCACTGGTCAGCAAAACTCTGCACTGTACTCCTCCTATATAATAATGGTGGTCCCCAGTCCCCACAATAAAGCAGTGTGAGCACAGATATATGCAGCACACTGAGCAGAGATATGGAGCGTTTTTCAGGCAGAGAACGTATAATACTGGTGGTCACTGGTCAGCAAAACTCTGCACTGTACTCCTCCTATATAATACTGCTGGTCCCCAGTCCCCACAATAAAGCAGTGAGCACAGATATTTGCAGCCACCTGAATAAAACTGAGAGGACGCCAGCCACGTCCTCTCACTATCATTTCCAATGCACGAGTAAAAAATGGCGGCGACGCGCGGCTCCTTATATAGAATACGAATCTCGCGAGAATCCGACCGCGGGGTGATGACGTTCGGGCGCGCTCGGGTTAACCGAGCAAGGCGGGAAGGTTCGAATATGCCTCGGACCCGTGTAAAAAGGGTGAAGTTCGGGGGGGTTTGGATTCCGAGGATCCGAACCCGCTCATCACTACTGATCTCTGCTCTCCCCGGCCTGCAGAGAGATGAGCTCTGGAGCCGCATTGCAGCCGCCAGCTTCCAGAGCCGCACATTAGCTGTAGGTACAGTCGTGGAGCCATCGGCTCTTGTCCCTCCCCCTGACGCCGCCTGATCCTTGCTCTCCCCAGCCTGCAGGGAGTCGAGCTCCAGAGCCACACTGCAGCCGCCGGATTTTGATGCCGCACATTAGCTGTCAGCCGCACTGAGGGGACAGCAGTGAACCCACTGGCTTTTGTTTCTCCCTCCAGGCACACTGCTGTGTATTTGTATTGTATGGGCATACACTCTCTGCAGCAGTTGTTACCAATAGAGCGCCCATAGAGTCCTCTTCTATAATTCAAGCGCCACCTTAGGGCACTGACTGTCCTTTATATATTACCCAGGATGCTGGCCTAGCAACGCAATTTGTCCTACTTGGACCGTGATAGTTTTCTTCATACATCTCCCTTTTCTACTTAACATACAACTAACAAGCAGCATCTGTATCTCCTTTTACGTATGTGACACCCCGCCTATCCTATTGGTCCCCCACAATGGCGCAAAGAAATAAGAAAAATACACAGGCCTCCACCAAAATTTTTGGACCAAAATCTAAGGGCCCTCCGACTCCTGCATTGCTTATGGACTCTCCTTCCTCCCCCTGTTCATCATAGACGGGTATAGACCCACAGATCCAAGCAGTCATGACAAGTTTGCTTGAGGGGGTCCAATCTGCCTTTAAGCAAGAACTCTCCACAGCTATTGCCGACTTCAAGTCTGATCTCATGGCTGTTTGTAATCATACAGACGCTCTTGAATCTGCCGCTCTCAGCAACGTCTTGATTCGGAACTCTCTAGACTTCATGATGAGATGGAGGATCTCAAAGAACGACAAGAAGATCAGGAGAATAATTTGCATATTTGCAATGTGGCAGAATCAATTCTTAGCTCCGCTCTACCGTCCTTTTTGAAGGATTTTTTCAATACGTATTGCCTGATCTCTCAGATAGCGACTGTCTTTGTTATAGGGTTCACAGAACCCTCCAAGCGAAACCTGCTCCGTCACAACCACCCAGGGATGTCATAGTTCGTCTACATTATTTTCGCTCAAAAGAACGGATCCTAATGTCGGTTCGAGACTCCCCAGTGATCTATTTCCGGGATATGCAACTGCAGGTTTTTCAGGATCTGGCCCCCTCTACCATTCAAAAGCGTTGAGACCTCCAGTCTGTTACTAGGATACTACGACAGCATCAAATACGCTACAGATGGGGATTTCCTTTTATGCTACAGGTTACAGCGAACAACTCCACCCATTCCGTTAAAATTTTTACTCACGGTCAGGATTTGTTGGCTAAACTTGATCTGCTCCCTGTACCGTCGCCTGATGGTGAGGCTGTCTCTTCCCCTGGGCCACGACACCCCCAGATTCCATTGCCTGAATGGACAAGTGTAACCTGTCATCGCAATGACACCAATGACCCTCCCTGATCTTGGCGGACATTCTTAGCTACAATAAGATAGTTCTCACTATTTTAGGGATGTTTC
This sequence comes from Pseudophryne corroboree, assembly GCF_028390025.1. Classification (NCBI taxonomy): domain Eukaryota; kingdom Metazoa; phylum Chordata; class Amphibia; order Anura; family Myobatrachidae; genus Pseudophryne; species Pseudophryne corroboree. Next base: position 845,640,903 of record NC_086447.1, on the reverse strand, counting down.
TCCTTATCTTATGTTCTTTGTTGAAAGATGGGGGCTCTGGCTTCCATCTTACTTCTTTCCTGCGAATGGTATTGGTTCTGATATAGCTTACCAGGCTTTAATGTTTGTTATATGTTGTGCTTAGTTTTATGTTATTGTGCTGGGCATGCCTTGCTCACCCTGTTTCCCCTTTGCCTCCTTTTTCTTTCCGCTATTCCTCGCCCCTTCTTGCCCTTATTCCCATCCCTCTTTTCCCTTACTCCCCCCACCCCACCCCCCCACCTTCCCCCTTTTTTAGTTTCCTTTCTTGTTACGACACAGTACGTTTTTTTGTGTTTTGGGTTATATAACTGAATCTTCGGCTACTGCCGACTCAACTATTGCGGTCCAGGAGGACCTGCTTCTCCTACATTGGTTTTCTGCTCCCACTACCCCCGTGCTCCCTTTATTTGTGATTTAGTGTATAATGTCTATTACTTGTGTAACGGTCCTTGATTGGCACCCTATGTTTCAGGGTTTTTCCCCGTATGGGTTTCCTATTACTTTCTCTTTTTCTACATCTCTGCTCCTTGTTTCTTGCTGTTACTTTTCTTCTTTATTTTTTCTTCCTCCCCGGGATGGGTCTCCATTGATCCTTTTCCATTCTTTGGTATCACATGGCACTTAAGTTGTTTTCTGTAAATGTTAATGGGCTTAATTCTCCCAAGAAATGTACAGTAATGTTGTCCGCTTGTAGGAGAGAAAATGCTGACATAGTTTTCCTTCAGGAGACCCACTTCACTGGTACACACTCTCAACTTCAAGGTAAGCAAAACCTTTGGCTGACTGTAATAAAAGGGGGGTGGCTATACTGATCCATCGTAACATCCCATTTGTACATTCTACAACCATAGCTGACCCTGAAGGCCGGTAGATCATAGGGATTGCTACACTCTGCACAGAAATTCTAACACTTGTGTCAGTATACGCCCCTAATCAAGACCAATCACGTTTTTTCCGCACACTCTTTCTGCGTCTTAATAGAGTAGCGTAGGGTCACATCATTTTAGGTGGGGACTTTAATACTGTGATCGATCCCCTCTTAGATAAATCTAACTCTCCAAAAAATAAGAAGAAAGCATCCCCAACTGAGGCCTCTCTCACGTTAACATCCTCCCTCACACTGCTTAATCTACGAGACACCTGGCGTCTTAAACATCCCACTGCTAGGGATTGTACCCACTTCTCTGCACCTCACCAGCATTACTCTCGAATAGATATGATCCAAGTGTCTCAATCACTCATGACATTGATTTCTGATGCAGGCATCACTCCCTGTTCATGGACGGATCATGCGGGGGTTTATTTCCTAATAGAACTCTACAGAACCCCTAATAAGACACGTAAAACTGATGGTAGAGGAACTTCGGGGCTTTTATAGCTCCTTATATAATCTCCCTGCCCCTCCTCTTTTCTCTGACTGTCCAGAGGGAGTATGTTCCTACCTATTAGACACCCCCTTGCCGTGTCTGACAGAGCAACAGATCTCTCTTCTCAATGAGGCTATCTCATTGGAAGAGCCGGTTGCCGCTATCAAATCTATGCGGTCGTTGGCTTCACCTGGCCCAGATGGCTTCACCGCTCAATATTACAAAACATTCCTCACAGAATTAGCCCATTATCTTACTTCGCTTTTTAATAATGTTTTGGAGAAGCATCGTTTGCGCCGGCAACTGTGCAAGCCGACATTATTGTGATCCCGAAACCAGAGAGAGATCCCACACAATGTTCCAATTATCGCCCAATCTCATTACTGAATGTTGACCTTAAGATCTATGCTAAAATTTTGGCCAACTGCTTAGCTCCCCTACTCACACAATTGATACACCTGGACCAAGTGGGCTTTATCTCTGGTCGTCAGGCCTCCGATAATACCAGTAGAGCAATATATTTGATTTATTCTATTCATAAACAAAAGCTACCCTCATTGTTACTAGCACTGGATGCCGAGAAGGCTTTTGATAGGATATCCTGGTCCTTCGCTTTCTTGGTATTCCGAAGGATGGGCTTCTCTGGCAAATTTCTGGATGGTGTCTCGGTGCTTTATAGATCCCATACTGCCATGGTTTCTGTCAATCGCCTCACCTCCTCCACTTTCGGAATCACTAATGGCACCAGACAGAGATGCCCGCTCTCCCCCCTGCTATTTGCCTTGGTTATGGAACCGCTGGCAACAAGGATCCGAGCTAATACAGATATAGCCGGAGTGCGGGCAGGTCCTTCTGAGCATAAAATTGCTTTGTACGCTGACGACATCATATTATCCCTTGGATCCCCAGCTCAGTCGTTGCAGCCGCTCCTCTCTGAAATTGAACTCTACTCTAAGCATTCAGGTTATAAAATTAACACGAGTAAAACTGAAGTGTTGAATTTTTATATTCCTGGCCCGATTAAGCTCTCTTTGGAAAATTCCTTTCCATTTCAATGGCACAAACAAAAAATTAAATACTTAGGCATTGTCACCATCAACTATACCAAGCTAATTTCCCTAGACTTTTAGACCAAATTAAATCGGACTTGTCTTCTTGGTCTAGCCTCTTTATCTCCTGGATAGGTAGGGTGAATTCAGTGAAAATGAATGTGCTCCCTCGGATACTGTGCTATATAAAAAACACACAGAGAAGTGCGCTAGCAACAGCAGCCTGTACTGGGAAGGTCAATTCCCTGGATATTGGGGTAAAAATGAAAAAGAAATGTACTGGCGCTGGCTGAAATTCAATAAGAGATGAATGACACAAACAATTTGCTGAATATAAAATACGCTTTGTAGGATCCCACAATATTAACCCTTTGAAATAAAAAGTCCACAGTTCCTGGCTAGGACGCTGTTCCACATTTGCCCACAAGTTCAATTAGGTAAGAGGTGATATTACCAGACTGGATTCCAAATAAATTCCCTTAGGTCTTTCTTGCAGTTAGAACCAAATAGCAGTCTGGTAATATCACCTCTTACCTAATTGAACTTGTGGGCAAATGTGGAACAGCGTCCTAGCCAGGAACTGTGGACTTTTTATTTCAAAGGGTTAATATTGTGGGATCCTACAAAGCATATTTTATATTCAGCAAATTGTTTGTGTTTTACCTCTGAGGGGTAGGATAACCTCTCTTTGATAAATGTCTATTAAATGCCATTCTTTTAATTTTATGCATTGAGTCGTTCATCTCTTATTGAATTTCAGCCAGCGCCAGTACATTTCTTTTTCATTTTTTCCCTCGGATACTGTACCTATTCTAAAACCCTTCCGATATTTATCCCTCCATCTGCTTTTAAATTCCTACAGTTTCACACGTCACAATTTATATGGGAAAACAAGCGTCCCCGAGCCGGACTGAAACTATTACAGCGCCCCACATGTAGTTGCGGTCTGGGAATTCCAGACTTTAAAATATATTATTTAGCCATGCAGCTTTCACACTGTGTACAATGGTGCAACCCCGAGTCTCGGAGGGTCTGGGTATCTATAGAAGCTGCAGAACTAGGTCTCTCTACTCTTTCTTCTATTCTCTGGCTCCCGAAACCCTGCCGCCCTAGAAATGTGACCTCCCACCCCATAGTGTCCCGCTCACTAACGGTTTGGGACTTTGCCAATTGGAAATACAGCTTGACCCCTGCTCCCTCCCGCATCATCCCAATATTACACAACCCTGCATTTCCCTCTGGTACACATAAGTCCTTATTTGCCCCTTGGCAGGATAGAGGTATCTTATATCTGAATGATATCCCCAGAGACACTAGTTTTCCTCAGTTTTCCCAGATTCAAGTAGATACTGATATTCCCTCCAGATATTTTTATTGATTTTTACAACTTAGGCACTTTCACTCCTCATTGAGCCACGTCCTCTCTAGCAGGCCCCTGACTACGTTTGAGGCAGTATTTTTCAGACGTCACTCAACCAAAGGCTTAATCTCCCTCTTATATACCACTCTCAATGGGGAACCACCCTCTCAGCGTGATCCTCACAAGAACGCATGGGAACTGGATCTAGACTCGGCCTTAGATGATGAGGAATGATCTGAAGCCTGGGGTAACGCGGCATCTAGCTACATCTGTGTTAGAATCAAGGAGAATGTTTATAAATTATTATATAGATGGTATTATGTACCATCTCGTTTGAGCAGAATGTACCCGGATACATCAGACAGATGTTGGAGAGGATGTGGCGCTGAGGGCTCTTTTCTACATATATGGTGGTCATGCCCTAAAATAGTGAATATATGGAGAGCTGTGATTAATCTTATTTCTAGCTTATTACAGATTCCTATTCCTTATACGACCCTAAATACATTCTCCTCTCCTTAAACATGCCAACGCTGACATTTCAAAATAAACTGTTGCGTCATATAGTCTCTGCAATGACATGTCAACTGTCCACAGACTGGAAAAACCCTGCTCCGCCCTCCATGCAGTCTATAATTGCCCGCATCTGGTACGTTTACCGTATGGACTACATGACTAGTATCATAAATTGCTCCTCTAAGTCATTTGATAAAATATGGAGTTCATGGCTGACTACCCAACATGCCCCTTCACCTTTCAACTAGTAATGCCCTGTGTTATATCTGATGGAACACCCCCCCCCCCCCCCCGAGGACTCTCTCCTACCCTATTCTGTCTTTCTGTCTCTTCCTTTCTCTTTCTCTCTCTCTTCTCTACCTCCTCCTATGTTACTCTTCAATCTCAGTCGGTTAGACTCTCTGCTGACTGCCATTCTTTCTGTTTTATATTACCCGCTCTATGGGTCAAAAATGGATATTTTTTTCTTGGTTTTCTTTATTAGTACCAACTGTTAAGCTGTATTTGTAATGTACTATGCTATAACTACCATTTGTTGGTTCCTGTTTGTTTTTGTGATGTGTTTTTGGGGGTGTGTTTAAACTGAAATTTAAATCGCAGTGTAAAAATAAAGCAGCCAGTATTTACCCTGCACAGAAACAATATAACCCACCCAAATCTAAATCTCCCTGTATATGTTACAACTACCCCACCTGCAGTGCAACATAGTTTTGCCAATTAATGTGCTTTTTTGGTTTGCTAACAAAGGTTTGCTAACGTGTTAATATTTGATAGTTGATACTTTTTATTAGCAGCAATGAGAGGAATAAAAAAAAAATATCACAGGTATTACTGTGATTATTAAAAATATTATTATCAAGGCCTCCTAATCCACTAAGCAGAAGAGTTTGTGCTCTTATGCATTAATAAACAATTAATTCCAACATAAGAGAAGTTGGTGGAATTATTTAATATATGTGATGTTATAGAAAAAGACATTTCTGACTGTTTAGCTCTGTGCGTTATGTAATGATCCCGAACTGCAGGTCTCAAGGTTGCAATCTAAAGTTAACAGCTAATAGGAATTAGTCATACAGTAAATGAGCTGGCTTATTGACCTTTCCAAATGTTCATGATCCAAGGCAAAGAGAGACCACAGTGCTGAAGGCTTAATAGCATTTCAGATTTTCCTATTTTGCACCCACCAACAGAAAGCAGCATTCAACCCGTTATTATATTTTCCAAATTCATAGTCATTTAATTTTAAATGGAGCATTAACTTCTGCTATTTGAAAACAACATAACAAATTACAGTATTACTATTCATGCATTAATGCACTATGATTTCAAATTTTCATTCTATGCTTTTAATATGATCTAGTCTCAATCTATTGTACAGTTTGGTAAGTCATGTTTTTTCTCATCTAGCTTGGAGCCACAGTAAGTGTCAATGAGCAAACTATCCTACCATCCTGGGATGTAATTACGCAATTGCTGGACACCTGTCAATTACAAAAGCCTGCTGTACAGAAATACATAATATTTCCATTTGCAGCTTGCCATAAAATGAATTGCCATGTAAAGATCTAACTTTCCATCTTTTTACAATTTAGTAATTTTGAATGTTGTTATTATTTCTGTGCTCATTTTAAGCAAACACTTTTACATATACTATCTGGGCATTTAATAGGTACATACAATTACAGGCAGGAATGGGAAGTGCAGGTATAGCACAGGAGAAACCCTACAGGCAGGCATGGGAACTGTAGGTACAGCACAAGAGAAGCCCTACAGTCAGGAATGGGTAGTGTAGGTACAGCACAGGAAAACCCTACAGTCAGGAATGGGAAGTGTAGGTACAGCACAGGAGAAGTCCTAGAGGCAGGTATGGGAAGTGTATGTATGGCACAGGGGAAGCTTTACTGGCAGGGATGGGAAGTGTGGGTACAGCACATGAGAAACCCTGAAGTCAGGAATGGGAAGTGTAGGTACAGCACAGGAGAAACCCTGCAGTCAGGAATGGGAAGTGTAGGTACAGCACAAGAGAAGCCCTACAGGCAGGGATGGGAAGTGTATGTACAGCACAGGGGAAGCACTACTGGCAGGGATGGGAAGTGTAGGTACAGCACAAGAGAAGCCCTACAGGCAGGGATGGGAAGTGTATGTACAGCACAGGGGAAGCACTACAGGCAGGGATGGGAAGTGTATGTACAGCACAGGGGAAGCACTACTGGCAGGGATGGGAAGTGTAGGTACAGCACAGGAGAAACCCTGCAGTCAGGAATGGGAAGTGTAAGTACAGCACAAGAGAAGTCCTACAGGCAGGAATGGGAAGTGTAGGTAAAGCACAGGAGAAGTCCTACAGGCAGGAATGGGAAGTGTATGTACAGCACAGGAGAAACCCTACAGTCAGTAATGGGTAGTATAGGTAAAGCACAGGAAAAGTCCTACAGGCAGGAATGGGAAGTGTAGGTACAGCACAGGAAAAACCCTACTGTCAGGAATGGGTAGTATAGGTAAAGCATAGGAGAAGTCCTACAGGCAGGGATGGGAAGTGTATGTACAGCACAGGGGAAGCACTACTGGCAGGGATGGGTAGTGTAGGTACAGCACAGAAGAAACCCTGCAGTTAGGAATGGGTAGTGTAGGTACATCACAGGAAAAACCCTACTGTCAGGAATGGGTAGTGTAGGTAAAGCACAGGAGAAGTCCTACAGGCAGGAATGGGAAGTGTAGGTACAGCACAGGAGAAACCCTACAGTCAGTAATGGGTAGTGTAGGTAAAGCACAGGAGAAGTCCTACAGGCAGGAATGGGAAGTGTAGGTACAGCACAGGAGAAACCCTACAGTCAGTAATGGGTAGTGTAGGTAAAGCACAGGAGAAGTCCTACAGGCAGGAATGGGAAGTGTAGGCACAGCACAGGAAAAACCCTACTGTCAGGAATGGGTAGTATAGGTAAAGCACAGAACAAGTCCTACAGGCAGGGATGGGAAGTGTATGTACAGCACAAGAGAAGCCCTACAGGCAGGGATGGGAAGTGTAGGTACAGCACAAGAGAAGCCCTACAGTCAGGAATGGGTAGTGTAGGTACAGCACAGGAAAAACCCTACAGTCAGGAATGGGAAGTGTAGGTACAGCACAGGAGAAGTCCTACAGGCAGGTATGGGAAGTGTATGTACGGCACAGGGGAAGCTTTACTGGCAGGGATGGGAATTGTAGGTACAGCACAGGAGAAACCCTGCAGTCAGGAATGGGAAGTGTAGGTACAGCACAAGAGAAGCCCTACAGGCAGGGATGGGAAGTGTAGGTACAGCACAAGAGAAGCCCTACAGGCAGGGATGGGAAGTGTATGTACAGCACAGGGGAAGCACTACTGACAGGGATGGGAAGTGTAGGTACAGCACAAGAGAAGCCCTACAGGCAGGGATGGGAAGTGTATGTACAGCAAAGGGGAAGCACTACAGGCAGGGATGGGAAGTGTATGTACAGCACAGGGGAAGCACTACTGGCAGGGATGGGAAGTGTAGGTACAGCACAGGAGAAACCCTGCAGTCAGGAATGGGAAATGTAGGTACAGCACATGAGAAGTCCTACTGGCAGGAATGGGAAGTGTAGGTAAAGCACAGGAGAAGTCCTACAGGCAGGAATAGGAAGTGTATGTAAAGCACAGGAGAAACCCTACAGTCAGTAATGGGTAGTGTAGGTAAAGCACAGGAGAAGTCCTACACGCAGGAATGGGAAGTGTAGGTACAGCACAGGAAAAACCCTACTGTCAGGAATGGGTAGTATAGGAAAAGCACAGGAGAAGTCCTACAGGCAGGGATGGGAAGTGTATGTACAGCACAGGGGAAGCACTACTGGCAGGGATGGGAAGTGTAGGTACAGCACAGAAGAAACCCTGCAGTCAGGAATGGGTAGTGTAGGTACGGCACAGGAAAAAACCCTGCAGTCAGGAATGGGTAGTGTAGGTAAAGCACAGGAGAAGTCCTACAAGCAGGAATGGGAAGTGTAGGTACAGCACAGGAGAAACCCTACAGTCAGTAATGGGTAGTGTAGGTAAAGCACAGGAGAAGTTCTACAGGCAGGAATGGGAAGTGTAGGTACAGCACAGGAGAAACCCTACAGGCAGTAATGGGTAGTGTAGGTAAAGCACAGGAGAAGTCCTACAGGCAGGAATGGGAAGTGTAAGTACAGAACAGGAGAAACCCTACAGTCAGTAATGGGTAGTGTAGGTACAGCACAGGAGAAACCCTACATACAGGAATGGGAAGTGTAAGTACAGCACGGGATAAGTCCTACAGGCAGGAATGGGAAGTATATGTCCTTAGAAATATACTGAAAAGGAACAATAAGCATGAAACTGCATTTTAACATTAATGAGACATGCTGGTGACTTGAATTAAGTGTGGCATGAATACTGACACGGCTAATTATCATTTGATTAATATCTGTCTGTCGCAAAGCACCATTAAAAAGTCTATGATTTAAATATATTTCTACATAATGGGAACCTCTGTGAGATCTATGGCTTGTGCTACAAAGTACAATCATGAATATGTCATTCTAAGTAATTCCATGTTTATTTTATTTTCAGAGATTTTAATAAATGACGTTTGCAATTCTAATTCTCCTACAAGATTTTGTGACAAAATAGATGTTGAAAGCACTTAGCACAAGTCGCAGAATAAAGGAAAATAAAATAATAACATATATTTCCCCCTTGTAACATATGCATCAGTTTTCTGCACATGATTGTCATCCGTGGGCCGCAGGGCTAAATCGCACGCCTGTCACCCCTGGCATAGCTTACTTTGTGATAGTTATGGCAATTTGTGTGTAAATCTTCACTTTCTGCAAACAAATAGGATGCTGGTAGATCGCTGTGGTACACATGTCAGGGAAATAAATGGTTGCAATTTCTTTACAGCTGAACATGACAGTTCCTGTGTGCTCTGAAGAATCTGCAGCATTAAACTGCTACTGCCATCTGAGCAGTGCTAAACCTGCAGCAGAGGAATCGCTCAGCTGTCATTGGAAACGTAGCACTGTATGTGTCTACACGTTTTTTATCCTCATCAACCCGTCAGAATGCCTTACCTCTGAAATGCCCGGAGTTCTGCTGGTCTGATGATTAGAGAAACAGAACCTTTGCAAAACTAAATACAATAGAGGACAATCTACGGTAGAATTCAGATACATATGACACCTTGATAAAGAGTTTAGTATAAAATACCTACAATCAAAATCCCGACGGTCAACATACCAACAGCAACTGACCAACGGTAAAAATCCTGACATGGTCAAAATACTGACATTTAAAATACAGATAGGGTCAAAATACCAACATTTAAAATGTCAACAGGTCAAAATGTCGACACACATTTCATTGTTTTTTGTGTATGACGACAAAGGTCGATATGGACACTATAAATGTACCATGTCACCCTCGCATGGTTCGCTGCACTCGCCATGCTTCGGGCACGGTGCCTCGCTGCGCTCGGCACACTATTGTATTCCCCCTCCAGATCAACTGGGATGGTAAAGTATGAACAAGTCAGTTTCAATAAAAAAAATCATGAACAACCCATGTCGACTTTTTGCCCTGTCGACAGTCTAAATGTCTTTTTCCCCCCAAATATGTTTATTGAAAGATATAAACAACAGAAAAGTCTGTAAGTACATTCTTGTATACAGGTCGGCAAGTAGGCAACAGATAGATCATATGGAAAGCTCCATAGGAGGACAAAATGGATTTAAATATAAGTATAAGTATATCTATGCATACAATTATAAAGAGAAATAGGAGGGATCGTATAAAAACAATTGAAAAACAGTGCCAGTTTGCAGAAGAATATCAAATATTACCATGGAGTGGACAGAATGGCTCATTACAGAAGTGTACAGCTTTTAAAATGAACCATTGTCTAGAAAGGTGGGAAGCCTCTCTCCAATGTAGTCAAATTGTACCAGGATGTGAGACGCACTATACCCCGAAAAAATTCTCTTTCATCAGTAGACAATGTGAGCACATAGGGTAGCCAAATATAAAAAAAACTTTTGTGATCTAGATTCTAGATCTAAAGAACAGTCTATCCACTCCATCCTGTAAACATGAGCTAATCTCAGCAACATGAGAGACAGAGGGATGGGGGTATCGTGAATCTATTGGGACAAAACTGTTTTTTTAGCCACTGGTGCTACTGTATCTTAGCAAACAAAAGCTTAGTGCCAGGCGGAAGTTGTGAAGGTGGGGGTTGAGTATTATAATTCCACAGAGTCCATAGCTTTGTTATGTTAAAAGCGATATGAAGGGTATTAGCTATATCATTTTGGACATTAACCCAGAATGTTTGGACTACTGGACTGGACCAAAGACAGTGAAGATATCAGCATCGGGGAGGCAACACTTAAAACAGTTAGAGTCATCTGCCACTCCTGTTATAAACCGTAGCTTTGAATGTCGGTATTTTGACCATGTCAGGATTTTGACCTTGTCGGGATTTTGACAGTCGGTCAATGGTTGTCGGTGTTTTGACCGTTGGGATTTTGATTGTAGGTAAATTGACCACATCCCTTGAGAAACCCAAGAGTCATTTGTGTAAGCCGGCAGAACTCAGACAAGTGGCAGCTTTCATCTATTTGATCCCGGTAATTAGAGAAAGATGGGTTGATACAGAGTAAGTAGCAACAACAGTGTAAATTACACCTTAGAAATGAGTTGCGGAATATAGATCTACAGTAAGAAGGCCTACAATCATTAGGTCATCACCATATGGGCGACAATAAAAGGTTGACACAGGAAAAGGTTGACATTGAAAATGGTCAACACAGGAGAAGATTGACACAACATTTTTGCTTTTTTTTGGTGTCGTTTTCATCTTCTGAGCACATGGACCCCAATTAGTGCACCACGTCCTCTCACATGGGGAGCGAAGATTACTATTCCCAATAGTAGTCCACGTGGATGGTAAAGTAGAATAAAGTTGAAAAAAGTGAAAAACTTATGTCGGCCATATGTGTGCCAACCATTGGCATGCCGACCCTTTGATTTTGTTGACCTTTTGTACCTATTGCCCATAACCACTATGTCGACCTTTCATATGTTGATCTAATGACCATGTTGACCAAACGCATGTTGACCATATGGTGTCGACCTAGTGACTCTCTACCTAGACACTGTAGATCTAGTAATCGCATACCAGGAAATGTGCCTGCAAAAAGGTGGTTTAGCCCACATGCAGAGTTTAAACTACGATCTAGACGCTTACGCTTGGCACACTTCTCACCTGTGCCATGATGTAAACTATTTACTTGATGTGAAAAAATGCATTTGTTACTGTAGGGTAGATGTACTAACCCTTGGAGAGAAATAAAGTGGAGAGATAAACTACCAACCAAACAGCTCCTATGTGTCAGGTTTCAAACACAGCCTGTAACACGGCAGTTAGGAGCTGATTGGCTGGCACTTTATCTCTCTCCACTTTATCCCTCGCCAAGGCTTAGTACATCTCTCCATGTGTTATTAGGTATCATTTAATTGGCTGAGGATTTGTTCTTATTCACTGTTAGGATCTTGCTTTTTAACCCCCTCGATGTGATGACCTCTTAGGTACCCGTGAGAGCAACTCTTAACACAAAGAATAAACACGCAGCTGTTGGTTAAGAATCACTCTGTTTATTATAGGGATTACAGCTTACTATATAGATAAGACACATGGGTGTATACAATAGTGCAAGAACACAATTGGATAATGAAGGTAACATACGACACTACATGCAGGATATCATACAGCGGAAGCATGAATAGCACGAGGGCACCACGAGCTCTATGTCCTTATAAGGGTTTCCGTACACGGACAGGGGTACTTGTCGAAACTAAGGCACAGTTAGTACATAGTTTCAGTGTGTGGCGTGGGAGTAGCTTCATAAGGTTATAACCTTATGTGGGAACATTGAGACGTCTTTGTCTCTGTAGCAATAACAGTAAAACAAAGGACATGGACCCTTTAACCCTTCAACCCCCTCTTAGAATCATAAATTCATGTGATATGATTCTTACCAGGAGGTTTCCCTGAACGGTATTTGGCCAGATATTGTTTATAACCTGCAGGTGAGTTGTCATGTGGTGGGGCTATAGACTCATACATGAGAGTATTCTCGATGGTCTTAGTTGTGAGCCGTCGGCAACATGGTAGGATGCAGAACACAATAACACATATAAGAATGAGAACAATCAATATAAAGATTCCCAATTGTACAAGTACTTGTTTCCAGTTCTCGAACCAACCAAAGTATTGGCTCCAGGGGTTATCAATGCCTGAATTCTTTTTCAATTCTACAGATAAATCCTCTAGTTTTTTTATGGCCAAGGTGACCTTACCATTGGGGCCGGTGTTGTCAGGTATGTAGGTGCAACATCCCTCTATCTTTCCAATATAGACACAGGTGCCCCCTTTTTCTGCCAATATCATATCAAGGGCCATACGATTTTGAAATGTCATTTGGGAAGTAGCTTCTAGTTGCTCGGCTATACCTTTAAGGGCATCTTTCGTGTCATTAACAAATCTCTGCTGATTATAGTAGATATAATTAATCCAGGCCAGATTTTTATTTACGGATATTATGGGGATGAGAGATTCAAAACCAGCAGCAACCTGATCTCTTGCCTTGAATTCATCAGGGATCCCTCGAGGGATTCCTATAGCATCAATATACACATGTGGGTCAAAACTACCTCCTGGGCTTTCCCTTTTCCTTCTCCTGGAGGCTAAAATGGGAGAAGGAGGCTGCTCCTCCTCTGGGAGAATGTGGAGGGGCATGATTACCTTAGCCAGGGCGCATTCTCCTTTCCATGGGGCATCTAATTTTGTTCTTAATTTCATATCTCCACAGATATAGTAGATATCACCTAGAGATTTGGTCTGATTGTTCAGGACAGTAGTCCTTCTAGATGCGCAGTAACCTTGAGGGAAGGTTTTTAAGTTCTTACCATGGGTATCGTTTGACACATAGCAGGTATAATTTCCTGGATATATAGTTATGGTATTACCTGGATTGGGATTTTTCGATAGTATGGGGTATTCCTTTTTCCACATTTCACACTCACTGTCGTTGGTCTTGGTGCCATTGTAGAGGCTGAAAAAACAACCCTGCTGGTATGGGGGTATATTCAGAGGCACTGTACCTAAGTGGGGTCTAGACTTGCCACAAACATAGCAGTTACTTTTATTATGTTTGATGGCACTGTATTTCATCCATTCTAACCAAAAATTTATGTCAGAAAACCCAGTCTCAATAGCTAGGGTGTCTTCGAAGGTGGGATTGTTTATGGCTATTATGTCGTTGAATGTGGTTATGTGAGGCCTCAGGGGATTACTTTGGGTACTAGCTTTAGGCTGATAATCTGAATTATTAAACATATCTTTTAAGAGAAATTGTCTTCGGGGTGACAAATATTCTCCATATTTCCCCAGAACATAGGTGTCAGCGTCAGTGGGTTGGGGATGCCGTATACTTATTATAAAGTGGCTATCACATTTACTTTTCCTATAAAGAGTGAGTCGAGAAAGCAATGATTCCCCGTTTTTGTCACGTTTGAGAGTTGCCTCATGGGGCTGGTATCCCCAATTAATTCCTGAATTCCACCCCACCGCCCCCCAGGAGTCACACTCCTTTCCCCACTTAGGGCTGGTGACACAGATATAGGCCTGATTAGAGGAATATGGTGTCCCATATTGGTCACATTGCCAGGACCATCGCTTGGACTTACAGGGGACGATGGTACAATAGTCTATTATGTAGGTGGCTACCTCGGTATTAGAGGAATTATACCAAAAGGTATATGTGCCTGCTTCCTCAGTTATGGCCACCTCAGCCTCGCAGGGCAATGGAAGGATAAGAATTACAGTTAAAGTAGTACATTTCCACCATAGTTCAAAAATCGATGGCTCTTTCTTGTGGATCCCCTCTTTGTCCATGCTGGAGGTCAGGGCTGTCTGCCCCCGTTAGTACCTCTTCCTGCTGGAGGTCAGGGCTGTCCGCCCCCGTTAGTACCTCTCTTTGTTGTTGGGGGTCAGAGTTGTCTACTCCCGTTAGTACCCCTTCCGGTCTTCCTTCCCGGTCTGGTCTAGGTATGTTCTTTACTCGGGATGCATGTATCCAGGTAGGGCCTTCTTTGGTAAGGATCGCTGTTCTGGTAACTGCAACAACCTCTGTTTCGGGACCGTACGCAAAGTCTCCTGGTTCTTTGTTTCTGGGGAGAACCTTAACAACCACTCTGTCTCCCACCTGGAAGGGGTGAGTTGGTTCCTGTGGATTAGAGGGATTTTTCCGAACAACATTATGCTCAACTTCAGTCAGTTTGGTTATGAGAGACCTGACATATTCTTCCCTGATCTGATCGAGATCCCCCTCTTGCACTATCATGGGTTTCTTTGCCCAGGGCGTGGGAAAGGGTCTTCCCATGAGTATCTCAAAGGGGGAGTATCCCAAAGTCTTCTGTGGGGTCATCCTGATTTCTGCTAGAATGATAGGGAGGACTTGTTTCCATTTGTGAAAGGTACCTCCCGTGGCCTTCCTTAACTTGTCCTTAATAGTCCTATTCATCCTCTCTACGACCCCTGAACTTTGGGGGTGATACGGAATGTGAAACTTCCATTCTATCTGTAGGGCCTTTACCAAAGCCTGTGTGATCTTGGCCGTGAAAGCTGAACCTTTGTCACTATTTATTTGTAATGGGCAGCCCCACCTGGGTATAACTTCCTGTGTGAGTATTCTAGCAACAGTCTTGGCATCCTCCACCTTGGTAGGGAATGCTTCGGGCCACCTTGAAAACATGTCTACTATGACTAAAGCATACTCCTGTTTAGCCCCTTTGTTTGGGATATGAGTAAAATCAATTTGCAAATGAGTAAAAGGCGTGGTTGGATATGCCAGGTGTTGGTGAGCTGCCTTCATAGGATTGTTAGGGTTGTTTCTTAAGCATGTAATGCATCTGCTAACATACTGGTCAACTAGTAATCTAGCGTCTGTGATGTAGAAATCTTTGTCTAGTAATGTATGTGTTGTATGTTTGCTGTTGTGACCAATCCCATGATAGTGCGATATGAACAAAGAAGCGCTTGCTTGAGGTATACATGGTTTCCCCTCTTTGCAGATTAATCCTGTTTTAGGATTCTTCTGCATTATTGGAAACAACCAATCAGCTAAATCTTTGGGGGAGGCAGAAACTTGGAGTTCAGTAAGTAGATACTGATCATCTATCATGGGTGGGGTCATGACGGCCATGGCTTGGTGTATGGTGGGGAGCTGAGCTGCCTGGCGGGCGGAGCTATCTGCGAGGGCATTACCCCTGGAAATTTCATCAGCCCCGCCAGTGTGGGCCCTACAATGTAAGATGGCAATATCACTAGGCAGGAGTATTGCATGAAGTAAGTCAGTGATAAGTTTGGCATGTGATATGTTCTTACCGTCAGCTCCGATGAAACCCCGACGGGACCAGATGACTCCATGGTCATGCACAACGCCGTAGGCGTATTTTGAGTCAGTGTAGATGGTAACAGGTTTATCCCGGTACAGAGTACATGCCCTGGTTAGGGCTATGAGCTCAGCAGCCTGGGCAGATTGGTAAGGTATGGGCTTTGCTTCAAGAATGTCATTGGGCAGGCGCACAACGGCATAACCTGCTTGGTATGTGGAGTCATTTGGTCTAGTACAAGAGCCGTCAACAAAGACGTGGTCAGAATCAGGTACCGGTATGGGGGACATGTCCAATCTGGGAGATGTCTCAGTCTCAATAGTCATGCAGCAGTCATGGTCATCGGGCAAGTCGTCTAGGGGACCTTTGAGACCAAGGAGAGCATTTAAAATAGGGGCAGGACCTGAAGTTGCATTGGCATACTGAATAGCAAGGGATGGATTTCCCAACAATTGTACTTCGTAGCCACTGAGGCGTTGGGCAGACATATGTTGTGTGTGGAGGCCTTTAAGTAGGGTAACTACATTATGTGTGGTATGTAGTACAGTAAGGTGACCTAGGGTGAGAGTCATAGCCATCTCAGCCACCATTGCGCAGGCTGCCAGGGCTCGAAGACAAGCAGGCATTCCCTGGACTGACACGGGCATTATTTTAGAAAAAAATGCCACGGGGCGCAGCTTACCTCCATGTTCTTGAGTTAGTACCCCCGCCATTGTTTTACAGTTGTCCCTTGCAAAGAGGTGAAAAGGTAATACATAGTTGGGGAGGCCAAGTGCCGGACTTTTAATCAACAAACATTTCAAATTCTCGTATGCATCCAACATTTCTTGTGACCATTGTATGTCTCTGGGTTTGTCAGCTAGTGTGGCTTGTCTCAGAATATTGTCATAATAGGAACAATCAGATATCCACTGTCTGCAGTAGTTTATCATACCCAGAAAGGACAGCATTTCCTTCTGAGTGGCTGGGCGGACCAGACCCAGTACAGACTGAATGCGTTGTGGACTGACCTTCCTCTCTCCCTCTGTGAGGACAAAACCCAGATAATCAACTTGCTTTTTACACCATTGCATTTTAGTTTTTGACACTTTGGGGTAAATTTACTAAGATTCGTAATTTCCGTAAAAAGGTCAAAGTTCAATCACGAATGACATCGACAGTGTAAAACTGCAACTTTTTGAATTGATTACGATGGATTTACTAAGCTGTCGTATTCGGGTTTTTCTTTTCTTCCGATGTCGATGTCATTCGTTTTTTTTTACCTATTTTTACGGCAGTGATTAGCAAAACACTGCCGTTTTTTTTTACAATCAATCTCGGCCGGATCTGTGTGATCCGTGCTGGGGTTCTTATTTTTTTTTTTTTTAATTAAACAATGTAAAATCCCCAAAAAAAATGCGTGGGGTCCCCCCTCCTAAGCATAACCAGCCTCGGGCTCTTTGAGCCGATCCTGGTTGCAGAAATATGGGGAAAAAATTGACAGGGGTTCCCCCATATTTAAGCAACCAGCATCGGGCTCTGCGCCTGGTCCTGGTTCCAAAAATACGGGGGACAAAAAGAGTAGGGGTCCCCCGTATTTTTAAAACCAGCACCGGGCTCCACTAGCTGGACAGATAATGCCACAGCCGGGGGTCACTTTTATACAGTGCCCTGCGGCCGTGGCATCAAAAATCCAACTAGTCACCCCTGGCCGGGGTACCCTGGGGGAGTGGGGACCCCTTCAATCAAGGGGTCCCCCCCCAGCCACCCAAGGGCCAGGGGTGAAGCCCGAGGCTGTCCCCCCCCATCCAATGGGCTGCGGATGGGGAGGCTGATAGCCATTTGTGATAATGAAAAGATATTGTTTTTAGTAGCAGTACTACAAGTCCCAGCAAGCCTCCCCCGCATGCTGGTACTTGGAGAACCACAAGTACCAGCATGCGGCGGAAAAACGGGCCCGCTGGTACCTGTAGTACTACCACTAAAAAAATACCCAAAAAAACACAAGACACACACACCGTGAAAGTATAATTTTATTACATACATACACACATACATACATACTTACCTTATGTTCTCACGCAGGTCGGTCCTCTTCTCCAGTAGAATCCAAGGGCTACCTGTTGAAGAAATTCTACTCACCAGATCCATGGGTCCAGGCTCCTCGGCAAATCCAGGGGTAATCCACGTACTTGAAAAAATAAAAAAAAACGGTGTCCCGACCACGAACTGAAAGGGGACCCATGTTTGCACATGGGTCACCTTCCCACGAATGCCAGAAACCCACTTTGACTTCTGTCTAAGTGGGTTTCTTCAGCCAATCAGGGAGTGCCACGTTGTAGCACTCTCCTGATCAGCTGTGTGCTGCTGTCCTCACTGACAGGCAGCACGCGGCAGTGTTACAATGTAGCGCCTATGCGCTCCATTGTAACCAATGCTGGGAACTTTCTGCTCAGCGGTGACGTCACTTTACGGTCAACCGCAGGGCAGAAAGTTCCCATCATTGGTTACAATGTAGCGCATAGGCGCTACATTGTAACACTGCCGCGTGCTGCCTGTCAGTGAGGACAGCAGCACACAGCTGATCAGGAGAGTGCTACAACGTGGCACTCCCTGATTGGCTGAAGAAACCCACTTAGACAGAAGTCAAAGTGGGTTTCTGGCATTCGTGGGAAGGTGACCCATGTGCAAACATGGGTCCCCTTTCAGTTCGTGGTCGGGACACCGTTTTTTTTTATTTATTCAAGTACGTGGATTAACCCTGGATTTGCCGAGGAGCCTGGACCCATGGATCTGGTGAGTAGAATTTCTTCAACAGGTAGCCCTTGGATTCTACTGGAGAAGAGGACCGACCTGCGTGAGAACATAAGGTAATATGTATGTATGTGTGTATGTATGTAATAAAATTATACTTTCACGGTGTGTGTGTCTTGTGTTTTTTTGGGTATTTTTTTAGTGGTAGTACTACAGGTACCAGCGGGCCCGTTTTTCCGCCGCATGCTGGTACTTGTGGTTCTCCAAGTACCAGCATGCGGGGGAGGCTTGCAGGGACTTGTAGTACTGCTACTAAAAACAATATCTTTTCATTATCACAAATGGCTATCAGCCTCCCCATCCGCAGCCCATTGGATGGGGGGGGACAGCCTCGGGCTTCACCCCTGGCCCTTGGGTGGCTGGGGGGGGGGACCCCTTGATTGAAGGGGTCCCCACTCCCCCAGGGTACCCCGGCCAGGGGTGACTAGTTGGATTTTTGATGCCACGGCCGCAGGGCACTGTATAAAAGTGACCCCCGGCTGTGGCATTATCTGTCCAGCTAGTGGAGCCCGGTGCTGGTTTTAAAAATACGGGGGACCCCTACTCTTTTTGTCCCCCGTATTTTTGGGACCAGGACCAGGCGCAGAGCCCGATGCTGGTTGCTTAAATATGGGGGAACCCCTGTCATTTTTTTCCCCATATTTCTGCAACCAGGATCGGCTCAAAGAGCCCGAGGCTGGTTATGCTTAGGAGGGGGGACCCCACGCAATTTTTTTGGCAAAAATAAGCACTTTCCCACCCCTTCCCACTGATATACATGCACGGATCTCATGGATCCCTGCATGCATCTCAAATCACGGAAAAAAAAAGCAGGTCTGTTTTTTTTAGGACTTTTTTACGAGTTGTAATTTTTCACGGCAGTGTTTTGTGTTTTTTTGCTTTGCACTTCTTAGTAAATGACCGAGATTCATATCTAAACAGGCGTAATTTGACCGATGGTGTATTCATTCGTAATTTTTTACCTGAACTAGCAAAAAATTACGAATGCCCTCATCACTGCCGTGATTAGTGTTTAGTAAATGACCGAGATTAACCGAGATGACACTTTGAAGAAAAAACGGCATCTCGGTCAAAATCGGGAGCTTAGTAAATATACCCCTTTGTGTCCACATTTACAGAGCCATAGTAACAGTGATAAACCATCCTCTCGGCAGGCCTCCTCCGTTTGACTACAGAGAAGCAGGTCATCTGCATACTGTAGCAGGACAGAACCTTGGGGGGGGTGCCATGATTTTAAAGTGGCTTGGAGGACAATGGTGTAAACGACAGGAGCGTCTATGAACCCCTGGGGTAACCTACACCAAGTTAATTGCTGGCCCCCAAAAGAAAATGCGAACAGCAGTTGTGTCTGTGGGTCAACAGGTATGCTAAAAAAGGCATTTTTTAAGTCAATGACGGTGAAGTACACAGCGTCCACAGGGATGGCTGAGAGGAGGGAGTTAGTGTCTGGGACTATGGGAGCAATGGGGACAATTAGCTGGTTAATTGCCCTCAAATCTTGTACAAATCTAGTTGATCCATCTGATTTAACAACAGGGTTGACAGGTGTACAGTAAGGAGAGACTACGGGTCTAAGTATGCCTTGCTGCAGGAATTGTTCTACCATGGGCTTAAGGCCATCCATTTTTTCTTTGGACAATGGGTACTGTTTCTGGTAAACGGGATGTACATCAGATTTCAGTGTGGCCTTGTAGGGGGTACAAGATATCAAGCCTGTGTCGAGGGGCCCATCTGCCCATACATGGGGGTCTATGGTGTCTAGTTCAGAGGTTTCAGTAATCACGGGGAAATGTGGTGAGATTATGTCCATACCCTTACCAGTAGGGGTAATGGTTATCTGTAGTTCAGTAAGGAGGTCTCTTCCCAACAGGTTAACTGGGCAGTCAGGTATGACAGTGAACGAGTGAGTCCCTATATATTGTCCACGTGGTGTGTCAATAGGGATAGGTACAGTGGAATAAGCTTTTGTGGGTATCCCATTGATTCCCATCGAAGGAGCGGACTTTCTTAAGGGTCCATGGTACTGGTCCCTACACAGGACACTGGTGGTGGCTCCACTGTCAATCAGGAATGGGACACTTGTACCATTTAGGCCTAGATTGACCATTGGGGGTTCCTTCCAGTGACCAGTGAGCTGCATGAAAGTCGGGACACTCTCCTCCGGGCCCCGTCAGCGGGGCTGTCCCTGCCAGTCAATTTGGAACCTTGGGGCGTCTCTGAGAGTATTGTTAGTGGGGACAGGTTCAGTCAATGGTTGTTTAGTTTTATTAAAGGGGTAAGGACAGTCCCTAGCCCAATGTCCATCTTTTCCACAATTAAAGCAGGATGTATGTCGTCTGCTTGGAGGTGCAGGGGGACCCCTATTATGTGGGATGTCCCGCTGGGGACGAGGGTTCCGGTGTTGCCTCCGGGGGTTCTGAAAACTGTGGGTTGGTACACTTTGGGTAATCTTTTTGATGTCAAAACAGCCTGCTGCTTCCTTTTCATATAAGTGTTTACTAAATACCTCAATGTTGTCTGAGGTCCAACTAGAAACACTTTGTTTTACAGTTAATGTCACGGATGGCAACAAGTTGTTTATAAATGTAGAAATGAGTAAGTTGTCGGTATTAACTAGGGTGAGACCTGCCTCCTCTGACCAACACTTTTTAAATCTCTTCCAGAATTCAGTCACATTCTCACTAGGTTTCTGTTTGCAAGCTACTGCTACTGGGAGAGACGAGCGGGTTTTAAACACTGCGTCCATATGTTCACTCAGTTCCTCCCACATTTTCTTTATGCCGTCCTGTGTATTGAGGGGGTAATTAGTGGCAGTCTGATTAGCCGTTGCTATAGGGGCACTGATTGTGGGCACCTTACTCCAATCCCACCCGTTGTAATGATCTATGACCCCGTCTATGATGAGTCTCATGTCTTCCTGTGTGAAACTGCGCCCATTACAAGCCTTTTTTAAGTAAGCGATGCAGCCCTTGGGTGCTACCGTAGGTTTGGGACAGTTCTTAATAATTCTGTCTAAATCTTCAACCTCAATAGGTTTTTTTAATAGTTGATCACCCACTGTCATGAAAGGCATGTGTGTCTCCGTCCCCTGTGCACCGCCGTCCGCCCCTGAAATGAGTCTACCGGACCGGGTATGTCCAGGACTAGTGATTTCATTAGTGACAATTGTGGAGTCCGCTGACTGACGAGTGGTTGCAGAGGCGGAGCGAGGGGGTGAGAGTGAGATGGAGATGGATGATGACTGAGGTGGCGGGGGTGTAGGGGCAGATGGCGGGGCTGGAATAACTGCAGAGGACAGGGCTAAGATGTCCTCGTCTGTTAAAGATGGGTAAAGGCGGTTGTAGGGTGGGGGACAGATGTTGTTAGTTAACTTTTGAAATCTGTCTTTTTCTTTTGCATGAAGTTGGGACTGAGTGTTGGATCTGTTCTTAGTCCTGACCTTTCTTGGTTTATCCTGCCAATGAGGGGCTATGGTAAGCCACTGCTCTCCCCCCGCCCGCATATATGTCATATCCCATTGAGGATCGTGGTCATACCACGGCCAAGCTTCCTTGTCCTCAAGACATAAGCCCTTCACCATATCCATATAAAATGGCAAGTTTGACCCGTCTCTGGGAAAGGGATCGGGACTTTTCATGGCTTCTGTCCAGCCAGCTAGGTTGTCTAGCCAGGGATTAACAAGGTAGTAATTTGTAGGGGAGACACGAGCAACATATTCCTTGCAGGTCTCTCCCGGGAGGGGAGGGGGGTATTCAGTCTCTTTACTCTGGTCTGATCCCATATTACCAACAAGTAACTAACGTATTTTAAGGTGAAGCAACAACAATCCTATCACAAAAACATAGACTGTTCCGAACACACTGTCATATAATGCGCGTACACTTACCACCCGCGCAATATATTGCTAAAAGAATTC
This sequence comes from Pseudophryne corroboree, assembly GCF_028390025.1. Classification (NCBI taxonomy): domain Eukaryota; kingdom Metazoa; phylum Chordata; class Amphibia; order Anura; family Myobatrachidae; genus Pseudophryne; species Pseudophryne corroboree. The sequence goes on along the minus strand of NC_086447.1, from coordinate 845,618,425 downwards.
ACAAATAACAGGGAAGGGGAACAATAGTCTATGTATGCATTCAGCTGATCTGATCATAGATCATTGGTAACATGTGGGAGTGCATATTCCCTACACAAACTACCGGGAACAGAAAACAACAACAGTACAACAATATGTGACACCAAATGTACGTACACTTACCACCCGTACAATTAGTGTCCTTATACCTCTACACAATATCAGTTTGTCATGACAAAAAAATAGTAGGTGATCATATCGAGGAAGCACTATTACGGACCCCCTGTCCTCTATAGGTATCCTTGATACCTGTTCTTGGCGCCTAAAATTTAATAAGTATTGCTGAGTCCTCGACTCAGATATTACCATACGTGTCCCCAGAACACGCTACGGGTTCAGATCCAGTAGATGGTCGCAATCCCTTAGTGGGCAAGACAGACAACAAAATTCTCTATCTTACCGGTCAGGGGACGATCGTCTGGATCCCGGCTCCGAGCCCCCAGATTGTTAGGATCTTGCTTTTTAACCCCCTCGATGTGATGACCTCTTAGGTACCCGTGAGAGCAACTCTTAACACAAAGAATAAACACGCAGCTGTTGGTTAAGAATCACTCTGTTTATTATAGGGATTACAGCTTACTATATAGATAAGACACATGGGTGTATACAATAGTGCAAGAACACAATTGGATAATGAAGGTAACATACGACACTACATGCAGGATATCATACAGCGGAAGCATGAATAGCACGAGGGCACCACGAGCTCTATGTCCTTATAAGGGTTTCCGTACACGGACAGGGGTACGTGTCGAAACTAAGGCACAGTTAGTACATAGTTTCAGTGTGTGGCGTGGGAGTAGCTTCATAAGGTTATAACCTTATGTGGGAACATTGAGACGTCTTTGTCTCTGTAGCAATAACAGTAAAACAAAGGACATGGACCCTTTAACCCTTCATTCACCTAGTGTTTTTGCGCAATGTGACACGAGACGGCTGGCAAAGCTTGGTCACTGGATGTGATTCATAGCTTTTCCTGAATTTTACATGATATTCACATCACAGCCGCTGACAAAGTCACTCAAAGTGTATCAGGCACACTAGATCATAAGAATTCTTATAAGGTGTCAAATGAATAAAAATGATGGGACGGGTCACTCGTACCAGGCATGGGACGGGTCACTCGTACTGAAACTCTGTCTTTTGTAGTTTTACTAAGATTAGCAGCTGAGTGGCATACAGAAGTGCATGACATGTCAGCACCAGTAATTAGGGTACTCCTGCACTGTACTTATTTCAAGTTAGTGATTTGCATAAAATGCATATTTTAAGAAAAATACCTGGTGGGACTCTTGACGTCGAAAAGTCACATTCTGTGGGAACAATCTGAACAAAAGTGTATGTGGACAAATCTGTAAAACAGCACAAGCAATACCCTATCTTGCACTGGCGTATTTATAAAGGGTGCAGGGTGTGTGTTACTCATGGATCTACTGGTCCAAGGGGGTGAACACACTACACACCCATGCCCTTCGACATGACCCATTCCATTAGGTACAAAATGCTCTGTTCCTGGATTTTCTTCCCGTGGCAGTTACAGAGGTGGGGCTGCAGCATAGTCCAAAATTCAGATAGGGGAGCCACACCAACTGCCATCCCAAACACTGCCAAACATCGCCGGCCAGGACTCACTGGCAGTTGGTGAGGCTCCCCTGTTTGAATTTTGGACTGCGCTGCAGCCTCATCTCTGTAACTGCCACTGACAAGAAAGTCCAGGAATAGGGCATTTTTTGTACCTAATGGAATGGGTCCTGTTGGAGGGTATGCACACCCCACACCCATATGATTACACCTACCCCTTTGGAGTCCGATGGTGGCCAGCGCTATCACCAGGAAAATGCTGCTGCGCAGTAGATATGCCCCCCTGGGAATAAGGCGCAGGTGCTATTTTTTATACCTTATTTACAATACAGGTTGAGTATCCCTTATCCAAAATGCTTGGGACCAGAGGTATTTTGGATATGGGATTTTTCCATATTTTGGAATAATTGCATACCATAATGAGATATCATGGTAATGGGACCCAAGTCTAAGCACAGAATACATTTATGTTACATTTACACCTTATACAAACAGCCAGAAGGTAATTTTAGCCAATATTTTTTATAACTTTGTGCATTAAACAAAGTGTGTCTACATTCACACAATTCATTTATGTTTCATATACACCTTATACACACAGCATGAAGGTCATTTAATACAATATTTTTAATAACTTTGTGTATTAAACAAAGTTTGTGTACATTGAGCCATCAAAAAACAAAGGTTTCACTATCTCACTCTCACTCCAAAAAGTCCGTATTTCGGAATATTCCGTATTTCGGAATATTTGGATATGGGATACTCAACCTGTAGTAATAATTGTATTTATATAGCGCTTTTCTCCAGCAGAGCTCTGAGTCGCTTTACCTGCATGAAAACTAAGCGGAGAGGTTTAGTATTACAGCAAAAAGAAAACAATCTGAAAAACAGTGAACATAGGTGGTCATTCCGAGTTGATCGCTCGTTATTTTTTTTTCGCAACGGAGCGATTAGTCGCTAATGCGCATGCGCAATGTCCGCAGTGCGACTGCGCCAAGTAAATTTGCTATTAAGTTTGGTATTTTACTCACGACATTACGAGGTTTTTTCTTCGTTCTGGTGATCGTAATGTGATTGACAGGAAGTGGGTGTTTCTGGGCGGAAACTGGCCATTTTATGGGAGTGTGCGAAAAAACGCTGCCGTTTCTGGGAAAAACGCGGGAGTGGCTGGAGAAACGGGGGAGTGACTGGGCAAACGCTGGGTGTGTTTGTGACGTCAAACCAGGAACGAAACTGACTGAACTGATCGCAGTGTAGGAGTAAGTCTCGAGCTACTCAGAAACTGCTAAGAACTGTCTATTCGCAAATCTGCTAATCTTTCGTTCGCAAATCTACTATGCTAAGATTCACTCCCAGTAGGCGGCGGCTTAGCGTGTGCAAAGCTGCTAAAAGCAGCTTGCGAGCGAACAACTCGGAATGAGGGCCATCATGAACATAATGTGCACAATAAGCTTAATGCAGGGTTGGTGCAGCCATTTTTATTAATAAGTTCCATAGGTTACATACCCACCCACGAAAAGTACTAGGTGAGGCAGCCATTTTAGGAACACTACTTACTGTAGGTTAAACTATGTGGAGTAGGCAACTTCTAGTGCAGGGGTGGGGAACCTCAGGCCCGAGGGCCATATAAGGCCCTCAAAGCCACTTGATCCGGCCCGGCCAGGCTCGCCTAAACGAGAGGAGATGCTGAGCACCCGCTGAGATTTTACCACCAGCAGGCACCCGGCTCCTCAGCAGCAGCCGGAGGCAGGAGCTCACTCCTGAGCTGCAGCTTCTGGCTCAGGCAGTGTACATGTGTGGCTGTGCGGCGCTATGGGAGAGACGTCATGACATCTCCCATAGTTTCGAGGAGAGGGAGGGCAGCGGTCCGGAAGCAAGAGCAGGGCTAGTGAGCATTGTGGTTTTTTTTCTTTCTTTTAATGTGTGTGTGTAAGCGGCACTACTAGGGGGCATATTTAATGGGGCATAATTACAGGGGGCATATTTAAAGGGCATAACAACTGACGGGGCATATCCAATGGGCCAAAACAACTGACTGGGGGCATATCTAATGGGCCAAAACAACTGACAGTGGGCATATCTAATGGGGCATAACAACTGACTGGGGGCAAATCTAATCGGGCATAACAAGTGACTGGGGGCATAAATACTGATTGGGGGCAGGCTTATTTTTAAGTTGATCATTTTTGTATGGCCCCCGAAGGATTTTATAAATATCCAAATGGCCCTTGGCAGAAAAAAGGTTCCCCACCCCTGTTCTAGAGAGATATTTTTACACAAAGTGGGGAAGTTGAGTCAGAGTCCTTATATAACAATCAATTCCAGATATTTTTCATACCACCCACTGGTGTTCCAGATGAGGCAGCCATGTTGGGCATGCTACAAAGGTTACAATGTGGGAGATAAGCCATGCAAGGAACTAAGACATATACAGTACGAGTGACTGAAATGTGTGTAATATCATATGCACTGTATGACTAGATAGATCAGGGGCATTTTAAGAGAGGAGAGGGCCCACATGCAGCCTCTGTGGCGGGCCCCCTCATTTCCGGCAGCAAGTAGACTCGGGCATTATGTCAGAGTCTACTGGGCATGCGTAGGTCTCCGGGAACATAGGGGGTCATTCCGAGTTGTTCGCTCGCAAGCTGCTTTTAGCAGCTTTACACACGCTAAGCCGCCGCCTACTGGGAGTGAATCTTAGCTTCTTAAAATTGCGAACGAAAGATTCGCAATATAGCGAAAAGACATCTCTGTGCAGTTTCTGAGTAGCTCGAGACTTACTCGGCATCTGCGATCAGTTCAGTGCTTGTCGTTCCTGGTTTGACGTCATAAACACACCCAGCGTTCGCCCAGACACTCCTCCGTTTCTCCAGCCACTCCCGCGTTTTTCCCAGAAACGGTAGCGTTTTTTCGCACACACCCATAAAACGGCCAGTTTCCGCCCAGAAACACCCACTTCCTGTCAATCACATTACGATCACCAGAACGAAGAAAAAACCGTGAGTAAAATTCCTAACTGCATAGCACATTTACTAGGCGCAGTCGCAGTGCGGACATTGCGCATGCGCACTAAGCGGAAAATCGCTGCAATGCGAAAAAATTTACAGAGCGAACAACTCGGAATGACCCCCATAGTGCCCTCGCCTTGTTCCCAGTGACATCTCTAGTGTGCATGTGCAATTCACGGGAAAATGGCAGTGGCGGCCATTTTCCCAATGATTTACATCTGCAGTCCTGGCAGCCTTTGCCGTAAACATCCTAGTGATATTTGGTGGACCCCTTTCATTCAAAGTAACCCTTTGTTAACTCTAACACCAGGAAATAAAAACACGGAGACTTGATTTTGGCAGAAAAATTGCTAGCTATTTATTTGACCCTAACCATAGCAAACCTGTAATTGAAAACTTTGTTAAGATGCCGAATCAGCCGGCATAATGGTGGCAGAAAAAAGAACGGCTCTATTAAACTACCGCTAACCTTAAAATGGTAAAATCACCAAACATCCTACACACTATCATGATCGGTAATAGGTGTCAACTCAACCCCCACAGTGACTTCCCACCGCTGACGGGTGCCCTGCCGCTGCCTCCCGGATGGGTGGTCGAGCGGCCAATAAGTCGATGGAGGTGAGTGCACCTAAACCATATAACTCTGAAAATTACTACCTCTAAACAATACAACTACAAACTAGGGATGTGCACTTGAAATTTTTCGGGTTTTGTGTTTTGGTTTTGGGTTCGGTTCCGCGGCCGTGTTTTGGGTTCGGCCGCGTTTTGGCAAAACCTCACCGAATTTTTTTTGTCGGATTCGGGTGTGTTTTGGATTCGGGTGTTTTTTTCAAAAAACCCTAAAAAACAGCTTAAATCATAGAATTTGGGGGTCATTTTGATCCCAAAGTATTATTAACCTCAAAAACCATAATTTCCACTCATTTTCTGTCTATTCTGAATACCTCACACCTCACAATATTATTTTTAGTCCTAAAATTTGCACCGAGGTCGCTGGATGACTAAGCTAAGCGACCCTAGTTGCCGACACAAACACCTGGCCCATCTAGGAGTGGCACTGCAGTGTCACGCAGGATGGCCCTTCCAAAAAACACTCCCCAAACAGCACATGACGCAAAGAAAAAAAGAGGCGCAATGAGGTAGCTGTGTGAGTAAGCTAAGCGACCCTAGTGGCCGACACAAACACCTGGCCCATCTAGGAGTGGCACTGCAGTGTCACGCAGGATGGCCCTTCCAAAAAACACTCCCCAAACAGCACATGACGCAAAGAAGAAAAAAAGAGGCGCAATGAGGTAGCTGTGTGAGTAAGCTAAGCGACCCTAGTGGCCGACACAAACACCTGGCCCATCTAGGAGTGGCACTGCAGTGTCACGCAGGATGGCCCTTCCAAAAAACACTCCCCAAACAGCACATGACGCAAAGAAGAAAAAAAGAGGCGCAATGAGGTAGCTGTGTGAGTAAGCTAAGCGACCCTAGTGGCCGACACAAACACCTGGCCCATCTAGGAGTGGCACTGCAGTGTCACGCAGGATGGCCCTTCCAAAAAACACTCCCCAAACAGCACATGACGCAAAGAAGAAAAAAAGAGGCGCAATGAGGTAGCTGTGTGAGTAAGATAAGCGACCCTAGTGGCCGACACAAACACCTGGCCCATCTAGGAGTGGCACTGCAGTGTCACGCAGGATGGCCCTTCCAAAAAACACTCCCCAAACAGCACATGACGCAAAGAAGAAAAAAGAGGCGCAATGAGGTAGCTGTGTGAGTAAGCTAAGCGACCCTAGTGGCCGACACAAACACCTGGCCCATCTAGGAGTGGCACTGCAGTGTCACGCAGGATGGCCCTTCCAAAAAACACTCCCCAAACAGCACATGACGCAAAGAAGAAAAAAAGAGGCGCAATGAGGTAGCTGTGTGAGTAAGATAAGCGACCCTAGTGGCTGACACAAACACCTGGCCCATCTAGGAGTGGCACTGCAGTGTCACGCAGGATGGCCCTTCCAAAAAACACTCCCCAAACAGCACATGACGCAAAGAAAAATTAAAGAAAAAAGGGGGTGCAAGATGGAATTGTCCTTGGGCCCTCCCACCCACCCTTATGTTGTATAAACAGGACATGCACACTTTAACCAACCCATCATTTCAGTGACAGGGTCTGCCACACGACTGTGACTGAAATGACGGGTTGGTTTGGACCCCCACCGAAAAAGAAGCAATTAATCTCTCCTTGCACAAACTGGCTCTACAGAGGCAAGATGTCCACCTCATCATCATCCTCCGATATATCACCGTGTACATCCCGCTCCTGACAGATTATCAATTCGTCCCCACTGGAATCCACCATCTCAGCTCCCTGTGTACTTTGTGGAGGCAATTGCTGCTGGTCAATGTCTCCACGGAGGAATTGATTATAATTCATTTTAATGAACATCATCTTCTCCACACTTTCTGGAAGTAACCTCGTACGCAGATTGCTGACAAGGTGAGCGGCGGCACTAAACACTCTTTCGGAGTACACACTTGTGGGAGGGCAACTTAGGTAGAATAAAGCCAGTTTGTGCAAGGGCCTCCAAATTGCCTCTTTTTCCTGCCAGTATAAGTACGGATTGTCTGACGTGCCTACTTGGATGCGGTCACTCATATAATCCTCCACCATTCTTTCAATGGTGAGAGAATCATATGCAGTGACAGTAGACGACATGTCCGTAATCGTTGTCAGGTCCTTCAGTCCGGACCAGATGTCAGCATCAGCAGTCGCTCCAGACTGCCCTGCATCACCGCCAGCGGGTGGGCTCGGAATACTGAGCCTTTTCCTCGCACCCCCAGTTGCGGGAGAATGTGAAGGAGGAGATGTTGACAGGTCGCGTTCCGCTTGACTTGACAATTTTCTCACCAGCAGGTCTTTGAACCCCAGCAGACTTGTGTCTGCCGCAAAGAGAGATCCAAGGTAGGTTTTAAATCTAGGATCGAGCACGGTGGCCAAAATGTAGTGCTCTGATTTCAACAGATTGACCACCCGTGAATCCTTGTTAAGCGAATTAAGGGCTCCATCCACAAGTCCCACATGCCTAGCGGAATCGCTCCCTTTTAGCTCCTCCTTCAATGCCTCCAGCTTCTTCTGCAAAAGCCTGATGAGGGGAATGACCTGACTCAGGCTGGCAGTGTCTGAACTGACTTCACGTGTGGCAAGTTCAAAAGGTTGCAGAACCTTGCACAACGTTGAAATCATTCTCCACTGCGCTTGAGACAGGTACATTCCACCTCCTATATCGTGCTCAATTGTATAGGCTTGAATGGCCTTTTGCTGCTCTTCCAACCTCTGAAGCATATAGAGGGTTGAATTCCACCTCGTTACCACTTCTTGCTTCAGATGATGGCAGGGCAGGTTCAGGCGTTTTTGGTGGTGCTCCAGTCTTCTGTACGTGGTGCCTGTACGCCGAAAGTGTCCCGCAATTCTTCTGGCCACCGACAGCATCTCTTGCACGCCCCTGTCGTTTTTTAAAAAATTCTGCACCACCAAATTCAAGGTATGTGCAAAACATGGGACGTGCTGGAATTTGCCCATATTTAATGCACACACAATATTGCTGGCGTTGTCCGATGCCACAAATCCACAGGAGAGTCCAATTGGGGTAAGCCATTCCGCGATGATCTTCCTCAGTTGCCGTAAGAGGTTTTCAGCTGTGTGCGTATTCTGGAAACCGGTGATACAAAGCGTAGCCTGCCTAGGAAAGAGTTGGCGTTTGCGAGATGCTGCTACTGGTGCCGCCGCTGCTGTTCTTGCGGCGGGAGTCCATACATCTACCCAGTGGGCTGTCACAGTCATATAGTCCTGACCCTGCCCTGCTCCACTTGTCCACATGTCCGTGGTTAAGTGGACATTGGGTACAACTGCATTTTTTAGGACACTGGTGAGTCTTTTTCTGACGTCCGTGTACATTCTTGGTATCGCCTGCCTAGAGAAGTGGAACCTAGATGGTATTTGGTAACGAGGGCACACTACCTCAAGAAATTGTCTAGTTCCCTGTGAACTAACGGCGGATACCGGACGCACGTCTAACACCAACATAGTTGTCAAGGCCTCAGTTATCCGCTTTGCAACAGGATGACTGCTGTGATATTTCATCTTCCTCGCAAAGGACTGTTGGACAGTCAATTGCTTGGTGGAAGTAGTAAAAGTGGGCTTACGACTTCCCCTCTGGGATGACCATCGACTCCCAGCAGCAACAACAGCAGCGCCAGCAGCAGTAGGCGTTACACGCAAGGATGCATCGGAGGAATCCCAGGCAGGAGAGGACTCGTCAGAATTGCCAGTGACATGGCCTGCAGGACTATTGGCATTCCTGGGGAAGGAGGAAATTGACACTGAGGGAGTTGGTGGGGTGGTTTGCGTGAGCTTGGTTACAAGAGGAAGGGATTTACTGGTCAGTGGACTGCTTCCGCTGTCGCCCAAAGTTTTTGAACTTGTCACTGACTTATTATGAATGCGCTGCAGGTGACGTATAAGGGAGGATGTTCCGAGGTGGTTAACGTCCTTACCCCTACTTATTACAGCTTGACAAAGGCAACACACGGCTTGACAAATGTTGTCCGCATTTCTGGTGAAATACTTCCACACCGAAGAGCTGATTTTTTTGGTATTTTCACCAGGCATGTCAACGGCCCTATTCCTCCCACGGACAACAGGTGTCTCCCCGGGTGCCTGACTTAAACAAACCACCTCACCATCAGAATCCTCCTGGTCAATTTCCTCCCCAGCGCCAGCAACACCCATATCCTCCTCATCCTGGTGTACTTCAACACTGACATCTTCAATCTGACTATCAGGAACTGGACTGCGGGTGCTCCTTCCAGCACTTGCAGGGGGCGTGCAAATGGTGGAAGGCGCATGCTCTTCACGTCCAGTGTTGGGATGGTCAGGCATCGCAAACGACACAATTGGACTCTCCTTGTGGATTTGGGATTTCGAAGAACGCACAGTTCTTTGCGGTGCTTTTGCCAGCTTGAGTCTTTTCATTTTTCTAGCGAGAGGCTGAGTGCTTCCATCCTCATGTGAAGCTGAACCACTAGCCATGAACATAGGCCAGGGCCTCAGCCGTTCCTTGCCACTCCGTGTGGTAAATGGCATATTGGCAAGTTTACGCTTCTCCTCCGACAATTTTATTTTAGATTTTGGAGTCCTTTTTTTACTGATATTTGGTGTTTTGGATTTTACATGCTCTGTACTATGACATTGGGCATCGGCCTTGGCAGACGACGTTGCTGGCATTTCATCGTCTCGGCCATGACTAGTGGCAGCAGCTTCAGCACGAGGTGGAAGTGGATCTTGATCTTTCCCTAATTTTGGAACCTCAACATTTTTGTTCTCCATATTTTAATAGGCACAACTAAAAGGCACCTCAGGTAAACAATGGAGATGGATGGATACTAGTATACTTATGGATGGACCAGCGACTGCCGACAGAGAGGTAGCTACAGCCTTGGACTACCGTACTGTGTCTGCTGCTAATATAGACTGGATGATAATGAGATGAAATTAATATATATATATATATATATATAATATCACTAGTACTGCAGCCGGACAGGTATATATATTTATTATGTAATGACTGATGACGGACCTGCTGGACACTGTCAGCTCAGCAGCACCGCAGACTGCTACAGTAAGCTACTATAGTAGTATGTATCAAGAAGAAAGAAAAAAAAAAAAAAACACGGGTAGGTGGTATACAATTATGGATGGACCAGCGACTGCCGACACAGAGGTAGCTACAGCCGTGGACTACCGTACTGTGTCTGCTGCTAATATAGACTGGATGATAATGAGATGAAATCAATATATATATATATAATATCACTAGTACTGCAGCCGGACAGGTAGATATATTTATTATGTAATGACTGATGACGGACCTGCTGGACACTGTCAGCTCAGCAGCACCGCAGACTGCTACAGTAAGCTACTATAGTAGTATGTATAAAGAAGAAAGAAAAAAAAACCACGGGTAGGTGGTATACAATTATGGATGGACGAACGACTGCCGACACAGAGGTAGCTACAGCCGTGGACTACCGTACTGTGTCTGCTGCTAATATAGACTGGATGATAATGAGATGAAATCAATATATATATATATAATATCACTAGTACTGCAGCCGGACAGGTAGATATATTTATTATGTAATGACTGATGACGGACCTGCTGGACACTGTCAGCTCAGCAGCACCGCAGACTGCTACAGTAAGCTACTATAGTAGTATGTATAAAGAAGAAAGAAAAAAAAAAACCACGGGTAGGTGGTATACAATTATGGATGGACGAGCGACTGCCGACACAGAGGTAGCTACAGCCGTGGACAACCGTACTGTGTCTGCTGCTAATATAGACTGGATGATAATGAGATGAAATCAATATATATATTATTAATATCACTAGTACTGCAGCCGGACAGGTATATATATTTATTATGTAATGACTGATGATGGACCTGCTGGACACTGTCAGCTCAGCAGCACCGCAGACTGCTACAGTAAGCTACTATAGTAGTATGTATAAAGAAGAAAGAAAAAAAAAAAACCACGGGTAGGTGGTATACAATTATGGATGGACGAGCGACTGCCGACACAGAGGTAGCTACAGCCGTGGACTACCGTACTGTGTCTGCTGCTAATATAGACTGGATGATAAGGAGATGAAATTAATATATATATATATATATAATATCACTAGTACTGCAGCCGGACAGGTATATATATTTATTATGTAATGACTGATGACGGACCTGCTGGACACTGTCAGCTCAGCAGCACCGCAGACTGCTACAGTAAGCTACTATAGTAGTATGTATAAAGAAGAAAGAAAAAAAAAAACCACGGGTAGGTGGTATACAATTATGGATGGACGAGCGACTGCCGACACAGAGGTAGCTACAGCCGTGGACTACCGTACTGTGTCTGCTGCTAATATAGACTGGATGATAATGAGATGAAATCAATATATATATATATAATATCACTAGTACTGCAGCCGGACAGGTAGATATATTTATTATGTAATGACTGATGACGGACCTGCTGGACACTGTCAGCTCAGCAGCACCGCAGACTGCTACAGTAAGCTACTATAGTAGTATGTATAAAGAAGAAAGAAAAAAAAAAACCACGGGTAAGTGGTATACAATTATGGATGGACGAGCGACTGCCGACACAGAGGTAGCTACAGCCGTGGACTACCGTACTGTGTCTGCTGCTAATATAGACTGGATGATAATGAGATGAAATCAATATATATATATATAATATCACTAGTACTGCAGCCGGACAGGTAGATATATTTATTATGTAATGACTGATGACGGACCTGCTGGACACTGTCAGCTCAGCAGCACCGCAGACTGCTACAGTAAGCTACTATAGTAGTATGTATAAAGAAGAAAGAAAAAAAAAAACCACGGGTAGGTGGTATACAATTATGGATGGACGAGCGACTGCCGACACAGAGGTAGCTACAGCCGTGGACTACCGTACTGTGTCTGCTGCTAATATAGACTGGATGATAATGAGATGAAATCAATATATATATATATATATATAATATCACTAGTACTGCAGCCGGACAGGTAGATATATTTATTATGTAATGACTGATGACGGACCTGCTGGACACTGTCAGCTCAGCAGCACCGCAGACTGCTACAGTAAGCTACTATAGTAGTATGTATAAAGAAGAAAGAAAAAAAAAACCACGGGTAGGTGGTATACAATTATGGATGGACGAGCGACTGCCGACACAGAGGTAGCTACAGCCGTGGACTACCGTACTGTGTCTGCTGCTAATATAGACTGGATGATAATGAGATGAAATCAATATATATATATATATATAATATCACTAGTACTGCAGCCGGACAGGTAGATATATTTATTATGTAATGACTGATGACGGACCTGCTGGACACTGTCAGCTCAGCAGCACCGCAGACTGCTACAGTAAGCTACTATAGTAGTATGTATAAAGAAGAAAGAAAAAAAAAAAACCACGGGTAGGTGGTATACAATATTATATATATATATTATATACAATTATATATATATATATATATATGAACAGAAAGTATGAGCGCAAACAGACGGTAATATACTTTCTTAAATATGTGTATACATATATAAACACACATAGAAAGTCCAGTAGAACTAAAATGTCCACAGAATTAGATGAGAAACAATGTTCCTTAGGTTCACTGACAACCAATATCGTTTGGAAAGGAAAATTTGTCAGTGTGCACTTCTGGAGCTTCCAGCTGTCGCCTCCCCAATGTTACCCGATCCCGAACGGGTGATAATCCTGACAAAAAATTGAAGAAACAGGGAGCGCCAATAGTGCATTAAAAGAGTACAATGGTTTTTATTTTTTAAAAATCCAGATCGGTCACAAGTAAAAAACCCGTACCATAAAAGGCGGTCAAACCACCGCTTGTATAACCAGCATAAGATTTTACCCCACTGTGCGAAGCAGTATTCTCGATTTCAAATCCACGACGTCAGACCACGCCCATACGCGTTTCGTCATTCGACTTCGTCAGTAGGCTTGGTCTTTGTCAATCACAGCACTCGCAATCACTTTAGCGGCCGACAATGAATGTCTCTCCCTCCGCTCTCTTCAGCGTTTTCCTACTGACGAAGTCGAATGACGAAACGCGTATGGGCGTGGTCTGACGTCGTGGATTTGAAATCGAGAATACTGCTTCGCACAGTGGGGTAAAATCTTATGCTGGTTATACAAGCGGTGGTTTGACCGCCTTTTATGGTACGGGTTTTTTACTTGTGACCGATCTGGATTTTTAAAAAATAAAAACCATTGTACTCTTTTAATGCACTATTGGCGCTCCCTGTTTCTTCAATTTTTTGTCATATATATATATATATATATATATATTAAACTCACTGGTGGTGATTATTAAACTGGTGGTCAGGTCACTGGTCACACTATCAGCAACTTGCAAGTAGTACTCCTAAGCAGACAATCACAATATATATTATACTGGTGGTCAGTGTGGTCACAATGGCAGTGTGGCACTCTGGCAGCAAAAGTGTGCACTGTACGTTATATGTACTCCTGAGTCCTGCTCTCAGACTCTAACTGCTCCCCACTGTCAGTGTTTCCCCCACAAGTCAGATAATACAGTCACACTATCTATCACTTCAGCAAGTAACTACTAGTACTCCTCCTAATGCTCCCCAAAATTACTACTGTGTCTCTCTCTACTGTCTCACTCTCTTCTCTATAAACGGAGAGGACGCCAGCCACGTCCTCTCCCTATGAATCTCAATGCACGTGTGAAAATGGCGGCTACGCGCGGCTCCTTATATAGAATCTGAGTCTCGCGATAGAATCCGAGCCTCGCGAGAATCCGACAGCGGGATGATGATGTTCGGGCGCGCTCGGGTTAACCGAGCAAGGCGGGAAGATCCGAGTCGCTCGGCCCCGTGTAAAAAGAACTGAAGTTCGGGCGGGTTCGGATTCCGAGGAACCGAACCCGCTCATCCCTACTACAAACTGCCGTTCTTTTCCGCCGATAAATAGCCAACGATGAATCCAGCCAAACAATTAAACGCCAATGCACTCCGTGCCAAAACCTCTACCCATAGGGCGGGAGGGCGGGAAGGCAATTCACCAGCAAAGAGACCACAAAATGGCCTAGCCTGTCCTATATATATTAACCCTCCCCTTTTCCTAAGGGCTGTACTTCCTCACAGCTAGGTCCACCCCTCACAAGATGTTTAACTCATTCCTTTCCTATGTAGTCAATTTTCTCTCCTAAACATCCTAGTGATATTTGGTGGACCCCTTTCATTCAAAGTAACCCTTTGTTAACTCTAACACCAGGAAATAAAGACACGGAGACTTGATTTTGGCAGAAAATTTGCTAGCTATTTATTTGACCCTAACCATAGCAAACCTGTAATTGAAAACTTTGTTAAGATGCCGAATCAGCCGGCATAATGGTGGCTGAAAAAGAACGGCTCTATTAAACTACCGCTAACCTTAAAATGGTAAAATCACCAAACATCCTACACACTATCATGATCGGTAATAGGTGTCAACTCAACCCCCACAGTGACTTCCCACCGCTGACGGGTGCCCTGCCGCTGCCTCCCGGATGGGTGGTCGAGCGGCCAATAAGTCGATGGAGGTGAGTGCACCTAAACCATATAACTCTGAAAATTACTACCTCTAAACAATACAACTACAAACTGCCGTTCTTTTCCGCCAAAAGCGAAAGACTCCATCCCAGAGTCCTCGCACCGCCACCATAACCTACCCTAACTCCTGCAACACTAGGAACAGATCCTCCAGGAAAAACATCATCCCCTCATTGGATAGATGTACACCATCAGGCCGAAAAAGGTGACTGTCTCGGAACCGAATCCTAGGGTGGCGAACTACTTTGCCTCCGTGGGACATCACCCACTTCGCCACCGCCCCATTCGCCTTCTTCCTGGCCTCATCCATTACGCGACCGTCCTCCACACCTCGCCAACTCAACCTTGGCACCATCAAGGAAAATACCAATACACAATCGGTCCAAGCTGCGGCCACCCTTGCCAGATCCAGTATCATGGCCCACCGTAGCCCCAAAGAAGTCCTCTTCCCTAGGTCGTTGCCACCTAAATGGACAACCAGAACCTTGGGAACTCCATGCTTGCTGGCCTGACTGACTAGTCTACCCTTCAGATCTTCCCACATCATTCCTCGCCAACCAAGCCATCTGATTCCCTGACCCCCAGGAAACCTCTGAGCCCTATCAGAGGACAAGAACTTTGCAGCCCAAAAAACATATGAGTGGCCCACCACCCAAACGGGCGAGTCATCAGCAAACCAACCTGAAGAGGAGGAAAAAAGGGGTAAAATTGGTTACTAAAATCTACGCCATTGTTTGTAAATGTGTTAACCTGAAGGATCTGCCAAAAAGAAAAAATTTTTGCTTCCAAATATTGCAGCAGTCACGGCCTAGCCGATCTTACGAGCTTCTAGCCAATTTGAAGCAGAACATGAACACACGAAGGGAAAGGTAAAATGAACAAAAGAAAATAAACTGGGGGGGGGGCAATATAAACAGGGATAAAACATGTAAGAACTCAGCTGGAGGTGAAAGCGTAAAACCTGCTGAGGGACTTTGATTAGAACAGATTAGCCGAATTAAAGATCAGAATTCAGTCCGTCAAGTCAGGCAAAAATCGCAAAATAACTCCAGACCCCCGCTGCCGGCTCACGCCAACAGCGGCGAGTGGCTAATCCCTGAGTAGGATCACAAACGGGTAAACGGACCAACGTACAGCACTATAACACGCTAAAACAGCATAACAAGATCTTAACACTTTAAATTAAAAACAATACGTCGCGCGAGCAAAAATCTCAAACGACGGGGCGAATATATCGCTTGTAACAAGATGACTTCCATCGCCCCACCGCCTGGATTTCCGCCCTTGAAAAACCCGCCGCCGCAGCCGCCGTCGCAGCCCCTATGCGGAAGGAGTGTGTTCCGAAATCGGAGGGTGAAAGGCCCAAGCTCGTCAGAGAGCGACCCAGCATCCAACGAAATTGATACTTTGTCACTGGCAGCCCGTCATAGTGCAGCAACCACGACCCCCGACAGTCGGGCCTTACTGCCGCATATTGCACTGCCAACCTTACTGGGCATATGCTCTCCTCAAGTGACGGAACGAGTGTGACCCATCGATCTCTCCCCACCTGGTCCGTCTTAGAGCGTCGCAATCTGCAAAGCAAGGACCCTCCACTCACCACTACATCCCCGACGAGCATGCGCGAATCCGCTCGCTTAGAAGGCGCTACCAATTCCGAAATCCTAAAGGCTCCGTGGTAAGCCATGGAGAACGCCACTCTAAAAAGCAGCGATTCAAACATGGACGACGCGATAGCTCTGACCGCCCCAATGACGCCCGGCATTAAGGCCGCATCAATGGGCCGCCTCCCGTCAGGCGGCATCGGCGCCACGCGCGCCCATCCTTTCATCGCCTTCAGCAGAAGCCCACTTTTCGTCACGTCGGGAACGACCTTAATTTTGCTGAAGAACGAAATGCCTGCCAAGTACCGGGATACCACAGCTCTGGACCTACCCAAAACATGAAGCTGCCAAATAAAAGAAAGCATCATCCGATGCCCGCTCTTACCTCGTTGATTCCGTCCTTGAGCAAATTCCTCCCACTCGCTCCAAGCTTGGTCGTAAGCCTTAAGCGTGGATGGCGCGACCGATCGCAGTGCTAGACCCTCCAGTCCGGCCCGATGACCTGCCAGACAAAACCGGGACAATGAAAACCCTGTTCGTCGGCCTCGGGAGCCAACAAGCAAAACCTGTCCCACTGCCCTCGTGACAACGCGTCAGCGATACCATTCTCCAGGCCCGGCACGTGTTGCGCGCGAAACCACACGTTCTTGCGTAGGCATGTCAACAGCAACTGCCCTAGCAACCTTAGAACCACCAGCGACTTCGCCCTTTGGTTGTTAATCGCGTGCACCACGCCCAGATTGTCGCATCTAAACAGGATGCTGCGATGTGCCAGCCTCTCGCCCCAGATCTCCAGCGCAACCATGATGGGAAAAAGCTCAAGGAGCAAAAGGTCCTTTGTCAAACCCGCACGATGCCAATCCGCCGGCCATGAGGCCGCGCACCAAGATCCCTCCAGATAGCAACCGAATCCGGAGGCACCCGCTGCGTCGGTGAACAGCTGCAGTCTAGCGCTGTCGACCGTTGTGGCCTGCCATATACACACCCCGTTGAAATCCTCCAGGAACGAGGCCCATATGGCCAGATCCCGTTTTATCTCAGCGGACAAGCGTACGAAATGGTGTGGTCTGGCGCACCCCGCAGTCGCCCTCTCTAGCTTCCGACAGAAAACCCTGCCCATCGGGATAACCCGACAAGCAAAGTTCAACATGCCCAGCAAGGATTGCGCCTGCCGCAGCTTAACCTTGCGCGACCCCAAGAACCGGCAAATGGCGTCGCGGAGCTTTGCCACTTTGTCTCTAGGCAGACGGCACGAACCCGCCACCGTGTCAATCTCGATCCCCTGAAATGACAGGCAAGAAACCGGCCCCTCAGTTTTATCTTCGGCCACTGGGACTCCGAAGTGGCAAAACAAAGCTCGTATGCTGAAAAGCAAGTCGCTACATCGCGGTGAATTCGCTGGTCCCGTACAGAGGAAGTCATCGAGGTAATGGCCGACCCCGTGACCTCCCGACGAAGACTCCACGCACCAATTCAGGAAGGTACTAAATCGTTCAAAATACGAGCATGACACGGAACATCCCATCGGCAAACATTTGTTGATGAAATATTCCGTTCCAATCCAGAAACCCATAAAGCGGAATGAGTCCGGATGCAGCGGCAGCAACCGAAAAGCGGACTATACATCAATCTTTGCCATGAGGGCCCCAGCGCCATAGCTGCGGACCAGCTCCAGCGCCTCGTCGAACGACTGATACACCACCGAGCAATGAGCCGGAGGTATTGCGTCATTGACCGATGCCCCCGCCGGGTAAGAAAGATGTTGGATAAGTCGAAAAGAGCCTAGAGTCTTCTTGGGAACCACCCCCACCGGGGAGATGACTAGGCCTTCCACTGGGGGTGATGAAAACGGCCCCTCCATCCTGCCCAGCCTGACCTCTTTGTCAACCTTATCTCGTAGCACCAAAGGCAAGGCTCGAGCAGACTGGAGGTTCCTCTGGGCCCGTACCGTAACATCGCTCGCAACGGGCAAGCGAAAACCAAAACGAAAACCTGAATACAAAAATGAGGCATCAGCCCTATTCGGATACCAATCCAACCATCTGCCCATCGTATCCAAATTAATTGGCATTGGCGCTCTGTGGAGCGCTCCCGCCGGGGGCCGATCTTGGGTAAGTTTGCTTACCCCGGGGAACTTGCCGACTACCCTTGAAGCAGGAGGAGGCCGAGTGGGAACTGCCACAATGCAGGCATGCGTGCCGAAACCGACACTGCTTGCCGTAGGAACATGTCGCGTTGTTAAACGCGAAACATTTTCCCTTTGCTGCGGGCTGCCCCCCTGCCCGGACGGCCGACCTACCTGGCTTGGCCGATCCGCCGTCCGCGCCGGGCACATGGGCGGATGACCCTGCGCGGTGCCCGTCCGCCCCCGCGCTCCGGGGCTCCTTACCCTGCTGTGAGGCCCGAGTGACCTTGAGCCAGACTTCTACGTCCTTAAACCCGAAGTCCATAACGTGCAACCCGTCCTGCTTCTCCCGGAACTCCTCATCGTATCTACGCCATTCGGTGCCCGACGACGTGCATTGCATATCATGCACGAGATGCAGGTACCGAATGACATTCATGTGTTCCTCTGGCCTATCCTCAAGGAAACAAGCCGCGAAGACCCAAAAGCCGGCCAGCCAGTTATCGAAGGTACGGAATGCCTCGGCCCCGATGCCCTTCTTAGCAGCTGCCTCCTTGAAGTCTTTCTTAGCGCCTTTTGTCAAGATGAACACATCTACGCAGTCCCCCCTGCGAATCTTTCTGCGGCAGCTGTCCCTTAGCCCCCGCATGACTGCAGTATACTCGCAGCGGACCACGCCAGGCAGGTCGCGTCGCTTCTTGGCCCTGCGAGAGTCCCCGCTAAGCCGCCTTCGCCTCTTCCGCCTCTCCTGCTGCCCCGCCGCCTTCTTGGCGTATTTAGTCACCCGTTTCTTCGCCCTAGTCGTGCTACTTACTTCGGATGCTGGCGATGACAGGGAAGAAGAGGAGGAAGAAGAGGAGGAAGAGGAAGAGCTGCGCGAACTCGAACGCGTGCCCGAACTCGACCCCGACTGCTCCACCTCACCTGAAGCCGTAGACTGTTCGGACCCGGATTCCTCTGGCGTGACATACGCGACATCCTCATCCTCCGATGCCGACACCTCCGCATCGTCCTGAGCATCTGCGGGAAAAAGAGGGGGAGAGGACCCTGACAACAGCAGTGGCGCGCGCCTAGCCCCTCTGGGGGCAGGCATCCCTGATAACCGTCCTCGCTCGCCCTGTCTGGGCTGCTGATGGAGCTGCACCGCAGCCACTCCCAGCTCACGACAGGCGCGTGCCACCCGCTGGGTGGCTGATATGTTATGTGTCCCAGATCCGCCCGCCACCTCCCCGGAACCGTCATCGAGCTCCGGGGCTGCGGCCAGCGGCCCCAGGGCCGCCACGACCGTGGCCAGGGCAGACGCCAGCGTACCGGGAGGGTTAGTGCCACCCCGAGACGCTGCGCCGTCCCCTGAGGGATGCCGGGCCGGCGGCGGCCCGCGCCGAGCCGCCCGGCTCCCAGGAATTGCCGCCGCAGACCCCGCTGCCCTGCGGCCATGTCTGCCCGGTGGGGAAACGCCCGAGCCGCTGGGATACTGCGACCCGGATTCCCGTCCGGAACCACGCCGCACCCGGCCCCCAGGGATTGTGCCTGCATCCCGCCCGTCCCCCCCGCGGGAGCCCACTCCCCGCTTAGCGGAGCCAGCTCCGCCAGCAGGGTTGGCCCCGCGCCGGGAGAAACTATCTGTCCGTCGCCCTGTGCCCGCTGCACTAATAACCCATGTCCCCCCAAAACCTGGTTGATCCCTGCCAGGCGTCCTCCTCCCCCAGCTCCACGCTGGATTTCGGCTGCAGAGGAGAGGGCTGGGGGGACACGGAGGACTGCGGCGCCGCTGCGCGCACACGTGCGCGAGCGACGCCGCCGGAGCCGCGCGTATGCACGCGCGCAGGCCGTGCGCGCGTCCCATCGCTTCCGGCCTGGTCGCCCTCAGCTGAGGTCTGCGCTGGTGACGCCGCGCGAGGCCTTGTGACAGGCCGAGCTCGGCTCGCCACGAGGTCCCGCCCGGTTCTCTCCCCCCGCCTGAGGCCTCCATCCGGCCCCGGCAAGAGGGAGGAGACGGGAACCGAGTTTGAAGATCCGGATGGGCACCCGGAGTCAAAGCTTTCCCGGCCAAGCCCGGAGGCGAGGGCTGCTGCCTGTCCCTCTCCAGGCGGCCAGACCGCCTAACCGCCCCAGAACGCCGGCCGCGCCCGCCTGCTAAGGCCGGCCCGACCACCGGCGACACCGTGGTCCGCGCCCTACGTCCCGCACCACTGGAACTCGGTAAGGCCCCAGGGGACGGGACGCCGTCCACAGGGCAAGACACCCCGTCCCCGGGACTAGCCCCACCGCCCGATGAGCGGTAACGGGCTGGGGTCCCAGCAGACCGACGTGGGCGATTGGAAGCCATAGTAGGGAGGCTTTAAAACGATAAGACAAATGCACAACTTGAAAGGGGAAAAATTCTGCACAGCAGCACTCACCCCAAGGCAATTCACCAGCAAAGAGACCACAAAATTGCCTAGCCTGTCCTATATATATTAACCCTCCCCTTTTCCTAAGGGCTGTACTTCCTCACAGCTAGTTCCACCCTTCACAAGATGTTTAACTCATTCCTTTCCTATGTAGTCAATTCTCTCTCCGAATCTGGACAGGTAAATATAATACATTGCTGCAGGGTATGCGGTGTGAGCCCCCTGGGTCCCATTGGGCTGTCTGCACCGCAGACCTTTCATCAATTATAGAAACGCCTATAGAATAGATCCACGTGTTGTGCACCCTGCCCATGTAAGAACCATTTGAGGCAGTCATATGGGGGGCACTGCGTAGGTGACGTCTGGCAGGGTGTGCAATTGATAGAAGTATTACATCTGGGTGGAGGAAAAAGCTGAATAAAAAGGCATAAAACAGCATCGTGACACCACTATAGTAAAGTTAATAACAACTTAAAAATGTAAAATTATGGAGTAAACTGCATTAAGCCTAGTCCCGCCCTTGTTTGCTGCATCCAGCAGTTTGTTGAGTCAACTAGGCAGCAGCACGAACCCAATCTCTGAAGTACATGGTAAAACAGAATAATAACTAAGGTAGCATAAGAATAAAATAATAATAATAATAATAATAATAATAATAATACCACAACATAATGTGTGCAGTCCCAAATCCAAATCCAGATCAACCTCCACTCCTAAGCAGTAAAAATCAGAAATGCAAAATAAGGATTGAGTGAAATAGAACAACTCAGGATATATTATCAGGAACCGTTCTTCAAACACAGGGATGTTACACATGGTGAGCATGCCACATGTTAATCGCCCATTGGAAACACATGTGTTTTATTGGCTCTTGATATTATTTAACGACATCATAGACATACATTTACAGTTCACTCTATATAACTGCTCCCACAGTGGTATAACATGAAATAAAATGCATAATTATTAACTGCTGAACGGAAAATGCTGATAGGACTATTTCAAGGCTTAGTACAGTGGCATACGTTCGGCCCAGATTCCTGGAAGCAAGATAAATATTGGTGGTCCCCCCCCCCCCCAATATATAGAATAATAAAATATGTATATACTGTATGTATATATGACACACACACACACACACACACACACACACACACACACACACACACACACACCAATAAACAAGAGCGCCTCCTAGTGCAAACAATCATAGTGTAATCCCCACAAGTGAGTGTATGAGAATATGAGTAGACCCGTACCAAATGATCAATAAATATTGCTTATCTCACACTCCTTTGCTTGAAGTCTGCATAACATCACTGACACCATCAGGAATTTTTCACAAATTTAATGGAGATCCACAAAACATAAAAACATAAAAAAGGAACATATAGTGTAAAACAGCAAAAACAATCTCAGAGCACTACCATACAATAAGTAGTTGCCCGTACATCAGTTTAGAAAGGTATTTGCTTATCTGAGTGTTGGCATCCAGCCACAGCTACCCAAAGCGTTTCATCCAGACTTCCTCAGATTTGAGAAGAAGTGGGTGCGCTTGACAAACAAGAAGCTGGCCGTCCCTTACCGGTGGATTATCTTAGACACTTTAAACTTTGGGCTCACAAAAAGGACTGAATTTTGTTAACATAATTGCTTTGGTATGATTGGAATAATTAGTTCCATTTAGTATACACTGCTCACTAGCGCCTGATAACTGTTTTTTGTGTATATATATATATATATATATATATATATGTGAAGGCAGGGGAGACGAACAAGCGCCATATGGTGTAGTATTTTGAATAAATTGGAGTGATAGATAGGTATATACGAAGTAAGTACCGGATAGATTCTTGAGATTAGGCCTGTCTGTCTCACTAAATTCTTTGTGGCTGTTCCCCACCTAGGAGACAAAAGATCATCGCCATATGGTGTAGTAACCTCAGATATATCTTGGGGTACCCTCCCCTCTATTTCATGCGTACCAAAAGGAAAATTCAATATAGCATATAGGATATATTTATATCCAGGTAGATCAAGTCGGTCCAATATGATGTAATGGCTGAATCAGTCGACTGTTGCTGCCTTATATAGTATTATCAATAAAAAAAATTTTTAATCCACAAAATAATAATACAAATTCAGATAAAAAATAAATAAAACAAATCAGAAAATCTTAGCTGATTGGTGTAGGCAGTAGTTAGGTCAGTCTCAACGCGTTTCGCCTCCAGGGCTTCCTCAGGAGAATACATCATATCAAAAGATACACATATTTATAGTGCTTTCAGTTTCGTTTTGGCCAGCACTTCCGGTTCGCGTCATTTCCGGAACCGGAAGTGCTCGGTCCGACTTACATACTAAATGCATATGTGGCTTGATATTTAACATTAGATTGCATTGGTGGTGCAGTGTTAATATAAACTTTAGATCAGTCTGTATAAGTAGCGCAAGACGGACATAGAGTCCGTTTGCTCCGTGAAACCGGAAGTGACGCGGCTCGTCCCGGCCACTGCCGCGTCACTTCCGGTTTAGGTTAGAACCAGCGTGCGTTCCAGCAGTATTTGTTTGGCACATCCTGTTGGTGGTTGGCAGGCTGGTTGGCGGAAGTATCGTAGATATCATAGTGATTGTATTGATAGAGAAAATAGGGAAATCAGCAGCAATTGACATGCAGAGGTACACAGTATGCATGTATGAAAAAAAAGTGCATAAATGAGATAAAGAGATGGACGATAAATATGCCGAATAAATATACATATATATACATAAAAATATCGATTCATAAAAAGTACATAAAAAATACACATAAATCACAAAAATGTAAAAAATATATAAAAAAATATAAGTATGTATAAAATGTACATGTAAAAAATTGTAAAATGTACATTTAAAAATATAATGATATAGTGAATAGAAAACAATAAGTGTTAAAAGTAATACATTGTTGTGCATATATACCA
Source organism: Pseudophryne corroboree (assembly GCF_028390025.1). Classification (NCBI taxonomy): domain Eukaryota; kingdom Metazoa; phylum Chordata; class Amphibia; order Anura; family Myobatrachidae; genus Pseudophryne; species Pseudophryne corroboree. The sequence goes on along the minus strand of NC_086447.1, from coordinate 845,594,511 downwards.
CCATCCCTGATATGATTCTCAAGGTGGGATGTATTATACATGCTTCGTCGGATGCAGATAGTCCAAATCTTTGCCTACATTTAGTCAAGCATAATATGCACAAACCATTAGATAATCCCAAGGAAGATTAGTATTCCTCCTAAGAAATACATGGGTTCCTACAGTACAAGTTACAAATATGAGCTCTTTCTCAGCGAGCCCGTGGCATAGGCTCGAACGTAGCTTCAGTATGCCTCATAGGAAGGGGGCAATCTCATAGCCTTCATTATGGCCATGGGGTTGGAGGGTGTTTAGGGTAAAAATCCAGTACATCTCCCTCTGAGATAACTTTTTTAGTAGGTCGCCCCCTCTAGGTCCTAGTTTGACGTGTTCAATGGCTCTGAAGGTAAATGTTTCCAAGCTGGAGTTATGGATTTCCGTGAAATGTCTAGAGAGCGGGTGGCTTTCTATTTTGTTTTTAATATTGCGTACATGTTCTTGAATGCGAAGTTTGAGAAGTCTTTTAGTTTTTCCCACATATTTGCGATGGCATCCACACTCTATCACATATATGACCGAAGACGTGTTGCAGTTAATGAAGTCTTTCATATTGAATTCTTTGGTTTGTTCCGAATTAAAAAAGGATCTCCTATTAGGGTGGACAAATTTACATATGATGCAATGTCCACATTTATACATGCCTTTACATCTGGGAAGAATCGTGTTTGTGGTCCCCTTGTTTTTTATCATGCTTGGTGCCAAGATTTCCTTCAGATTCTGGGACTTTCTGAATAAAACTTGTGGGCGTTCTGGTAGGATTTCTCTCAGCACAGGATCCAATTTTAGAACGTGCCAATGTTTTGAAAAGGACTTCCTGATTCTGGTCTCTTCGCAGCTGTATTGAGTGATAAACGGTACGGGAAAGTTCTTGCTTACTTCTTTCTTCTTTGGATTGATAAGGGTTTCTCTATCCAGTTCTTTGCCACGATCTATTGCCTCTTTGATGATCCTTTCCGGATAACCTCTTTCTCTAAATCTATCTGCATAGATTAGGGACTGTTCTGTAAATGTTTCGTGCGTCGTGCAGTTTCTCCGTAGCCTGTACATTGTTGAGAATGGAATGTTGTTTTTCCATTTAGTGGCGTGGCTGCTATTGTAGTGTAGATAGCTGTTGGTGTCGACGGTTTTTATGAAATTCTTTGTGATAACTTTCTCTCCGTTGCAGCTTAAAATCAGGTCTAAAAATTCAATACGGCTGTGATTTGTTGTGCTTGTAAATTTTAAGTTAAAATTGTTGTTACCGATGTACTCCATAAAACCTTTAAAACTCTCTAGATCGCCATCCCAGACCATGATGATGTCGTCAATGTACCGTTTATAAAACCGGATACTCTTTTTAAATACAGCATTGGTGTAAATAAACTGTTGTTCCCACGTGCCCATTAAAATATTAGCATAACTTGGGGCAAAAACTGTCCCCATCGCGGTGCCGCAGACTTGTAAAAAGAACGTGTCTTGAAACTTAAAAAAAATTATGGGTTAAAATGAATTGGATTAGGGAACATATGAATTCACAATGGTCCTGAGTGATCTTTGAATCGGTCTCCAATTTGTCTCGGCATGCTTTTGTTCCTTTTTCGTGGGTAATACTAGTATAGAGAGCTTGTACATCGATAGTAGTCCATAAGTACGTATCTTTCCACTGAAAATCTTTGAAGTGGTTTAAGACGCTCGTGGTATCCTTCAAGTACGACGGCAGACTCTGTACATGTGGTTTCAAAAAGATATCCACATACTCGGAGAGGTGTGACGTTAGTGAATCAATGCCGGCTATGATCGGTCTTCCCGGTGGACAGTCCAATTGTTTATGTATTTTAGGCAAGTGGTAGAAAACTGGAATAATGGGATTGTGGTTCATGAGATACTGAAATTCGTCTTTAGTAATTAGATGTTTACGTAATCCCTCAACGAGTATCACCCTAAGTTCTTCCGTGAATCCCTCTGTGGGGTCTTTAGGTTGTTTCTTGTATGATGTGGTGTCATTGAGCAGTCTCTGCGCTTCCTTAAGATAATCATCTCTATTCTGTATGACCAGGCCTCCTCCTTTATCCGCTGGTCTGAGGATGATCTTATCAATGTCTTGAAGTTCTTTCATGGCGTGTTTCTCGGAGTTACTGAGGTTGCATTTCTTCATTTGAGGAGTATCTCCTTCGATTAGATCCCTTTTGACCAAGTCATAGAATGTGTTAATATAGGATCCTTTGGATTCCAACGGATAAAACTTTGATGTTGGTTTTAATCCAGATTTTGATTTGTTATAGTTCGTCTGGATGGCTGTATCCTGTCTGGCAAAATGCCGTTTGAGAGTGAGGTTTCGGACGTATTTATTTAGATCTATAAAAGTCTGAAACTTGTCTGGTTTTTTCGATGGTGCAAATGTTATGCCCTTGCTGAGTAATGAAATCTGTGGCTGCGTTAAAACATGAGAGGACAGATTAAATATGCCTTTATCTTTTGGATCCATTACTTGGTGTATTTTTTCCTTGGATTTCCGTTTTCTTCCTCCCCGTTTTCCTCGTCTTGTAGTCTTCGTTTTAAGGGTGACGCTGTGTGAGTACTTTCCCTTATTCTTCCCTGTTGGTCTCTGTCCCTGTATGGTCTCTGTGGTCTTCGTTCTAAAAAATGATGATTGTCCTCGCTATTCACGGTGCTTGTGGTGGGCGTTTCTAAGGGCAAGAAGCGATTCTCTGTTCTCATATTTTCTTGTTTGGATAGAAATCTGGGTTTGTGGTAGGAACCTGATCTATTCCTGGGATTGTTATCCCTAGACCAATCCCTGGAGCGGTATGGAATTCTACCCCTGTTCTGTAGGGGGATTCTCGACCAATTTTTAACCTTATTGTTTTCATAGTCCCTTTTGTCTCTTATGAACTTGTGTTCTTTATTCTTGATTACTTCTTCCTCTATTTTCTCTAATTTTTTATTGAGGACTTTTTCATTAATTATGTATTCCTCACTGTCTTTAAATTTATTCAGGATTAAATCTTTATTTTTCAGAGTTTCTTCAATAGTATTAAGTTCTGAGCGTTTTTCTTTAACAATCAGTTTCATGAGGTTAAGTGAGCACTCATGCAGGATTTTATCCCACTCATTCATAAATTCCACTCTATCTGTACCAAATGTGGGGTTCTTATTTATTCTCAGACCTCTCGGGACTCTATCGACCTTAATGTAATGTTCTAGTCCCTTGATGTCCCACCATACCCTAATCTCTTTGACAAGGGTTTTCTCAATATCCCAAAATAGGGAATCCACATTATCATTAATAGATATATTGCTAGAGGTTTTTTTCTCATCAAAAACTCTTTGGCAGATATCTGATCTCTTTTTGGTCAGGCCACACAAACGCAACATTTTCTAAAAAATGATGTACAGTTAAAACAATGATAGCAAAAAAATTAATAATAATAATAATAAAAAATTGGACAAAGACAGCAGCTCCAACCTAGAATACCAAGGAAATGTACAGAGAGTTTTTTTAAGGTCAGTGCGCTTAGTCTCACGTCCAAATATTCCTTTAAAGCAAAGGGTCGTCAAACAGATTCTACTGTTTGGATTCAGTCAGTTGTGGATGCTCCGTCAGAAAACACCTCTCCAAACTTCTTTGGTGGCTGCTCAGTTCTTCAGAATATGACTTGGGTATGTTCAGTCATGAAATTCTGTGAAGGCAGGGGAGAAGAACAAGCGCCATATGGTGTAGTATTTTGAATAAATTGGAGTGATAGATAGGTATATACGAAGTAAGTACCGGATAGATTCTTGAGATTAGGCCTGTCTGTCTCACTAAATTCTTTGTGGCTGTTCCCCACCTAGGAGACAAAAGATCATCGCCATATGGTGTAGTAACCTCAGATATATCTTGGGGTACCCTCCCCTCTATTTCATGCGTACCAAAAGGAAAATTCAATATAGCATATAGGATATATTTATATCCAGGTAGATCAAGTCGGTCCAATATGATGTAATGGCTGAATCAGTCGACTGTTGCTGCCTTATATAGTATTATCAATAAAAAAATTTTTAATCCACAAAATAATAATACAAATTCAGATAAAAAATAAATAAAACAAATCAGAAAATCTTAGCTGATTGGTGTAGGCAGTAGTTAGGTCAGTCTCAACGCGTTTCGCCTCCAGGGCTTCCTCAGGAGAATACATCATATCAAAAGATACACATATTTATAGTGCTTTCAGTTTCGTTTTGGCCAGCACTTCCGGTTCGCGTCATTTCCGGAACCGGAAGTGCTCGGTCCGACTTACATACTAAATGCATATGTGGCTTGATATTTAACATTAGATTGCATTGGTGGTGCAGTGTTAATATAAACTTTAGATCAGTCTGTATAAGTAGCGCAAGACGGACATAGAGTCCGTTTGCTCCGTGAAACCGGAAGTGACGCGGCTCGTCCCGGCCACTGCCGCGTCACTTCCGGTTTAGGTTAGAACCAGCGTGCGTTCCAGCAGTATTTGTTTGGCACATCCTGTTGGTGGTTGGCAGGCTGGTTGGCGGAAGTATCGTAGATATCATAGTGATTGTATTGATAGAGAAAATAGGGAAATCAGCAGCAATTGACATGCAGAGGTACACAGTATGCATGTATGAAAAAAAAGTGCATAAATGAGATAAAGAAACATTTACAGAACAGTCCCTAATCTATGCAGATAGATTTAGAGAAAGAGGTTATCCGGAAAGGATCATCAAAGAGGCAATAGATTGTGGCAAAGAACTGGATAGAGAAACCCTTATCAATCCAAAGAAGAAAGAAGTAAGCAAGAACTTTCCCGTACCGTTTATCACTCAATACAGCTGCGAAGAGACCAGAATCAGGAAGTCCTTTTCAAAACATTGGCACGTTCTAAAATTGGATCCTGTGCTGAGAGAAATCCTACCAGAACGCCCACAAGTTTTATTCAGAAAGTCCCAGAATCTGAAGGAAATCTTGGCACCAAGCATGATAAAAAACAAGGGGACCACAAACACGATTCTTCCCAGATGTAAAGGCATGTATAAATGTGGACATTGCATCATATGTAAATTTGTCCACCCTAATAGGAGATCCTTTTTTAATTCGGAACAAACCAAAGAATTCAATATGAAAGACTTCATTAACTGCAACACGTCTTCGGTCATATATGTGATAGAGTGTGGATGCCATCGCAAATATGTGGGAAAAACTAAAAGACTTCTCAAACTTCGCATTCAAGAACATGTACGCAATATTAAAAACAAAATAGAAAGCCACCCGCTCTCTAGACATTTCACGGAAATCCATAACTCCAGCTTGGAAACATTTACCTTCAGAGCCATTGAACACGTCAAACTAGGACCTAGAGGGGGCGACCTACTAAAAAAGTTATCTCAGAGGGAGATGTACTGGATTTTTACCCTAAACACCCTCCAACCCCATGGCCATAATGAAGGCTATGAGATTGCCCCCTTCCTATGAGGCATACTGAAGCTACGTTCGAGCCTATGCCACGGGCTCGCTGAGAAAGAGCTCATATTTGTAACTTGTACTGTAGGAACCCATGTATTTCTTAGGAGGAATACTAATCTTCCTTGGGATTATCTAATGGTTTGTGCATATTATGCTTGACTAAATGTAGGCAAAGATTTGGACTATCTGCATCCGACGAAGCATGTATAATACATCCCACCTTGAGAATCATATCAGGGATGGTGGTATATATGCACAACAATGTATTACTTTTAACACTTATTGTTTTCTATTCACTATATCATTATATTTTTAAATGTACATTTTACAATTTTTTACATGTACATTTTATACATACTTATATTTTTTTATATATTTTTTACATTTTTGTGATTTATGTGTATTTTTTATGTACTTTTTATGAATCGATATTTTTATGTATATATATGTATATTTATTCGGCATATTTATCGTCCATCTCTTTATCTCATTTATGCACTTTTTTTTCATACATGCATACTGTGTACCTCTGCATGTCAATTGCTGCTGATTTCCCTATTTTCTCTATCAATACAATCACTATGATATCTACGATACTTCCGCCAACCAGCCTGCCAACCACCAACAGGATGTGCCAAACAAATACTGCTGGAACGCACGCTGGTTCTAACCTAAACCGGAAGTGACGCGGCAGTGGCCGGGACGAGCCGCGTCACTTCCGGTTTCACGGAGCAAACGGACTCTATGTCCGTCTTGCGCTACTTATACAGACTGATCTAAAGTTTATATTAACACTGCACCACCAATGCAATCTAATGTTAAATATCAAGCCACATATGCATTTAGTATATAAGTCGGACCGAGCACTTCCGGTTCCGGAAATGACGCGAACCGGAAGTGCTGGCCAAAACGAAACTGAAAGCACTATAAATATGTGTATCTTTTGATATGATGTATTCTCCTGAGGAAGCCCTGGAGGCGAAACGCGTTGAGACTGACCTAACTACTGCCTACACCAATCAGCTAAGATTTTCTGATTTGTTTTATTTATTTTTTATCTGAATTTGTATTATTATTTTGTGGATTAAAATTTTTTTTATTGATAATACTATATAAGGCAGCAACAGTCGACTGATTCAGCCATTACATCATATTGGACCGACTTGATCTACCTGGATATAAATATATCCTATATGCTATATTGAATTTTCCTTTTGGTACGCATGAAATAGAGGGGAGGGTACCCCAAGATATATCTGAGGTTACTACACCATATGGCGATGATCTTTTGTCTCCTAGGTGGGGAACAGCCACAAAGAATTTAGTGAGACAGACAGGCCTAATCTCAAGAATCTATCCGGTACTTACTTCGTATATACCTATCTATCACTCCAATTTATTCAAAATACTACACCATATGGCGCTTGTTCTTCTCCCCTGCCTTCACAGAATTTCATGACTGAACATACCCAAGTCATATTCTGAAGAACTGAGCAGCCACCAAAGAAGTTTGGAGAGGTGTTTTCTGACGGAGCATCCACAACTGACTGAATCCAAACAGTAGAATCTGTTTGACGACCCTTTGCTTTAAAGGAATATTTGGACGTGAGACTAAGCGCACTGACCTTAAAAAAACTCTCTCTATATATATATATATACATATATCCACAGTTAGGTTGGAACACACACTATTTGTAACATCCACCTGGGGTGCAAACCCAATACTCCTCTTTTCCATCGAGAAGTATCCAATATATTTCCACAATAAAGGTGCACTCACCAGGGACTTTTTTCATGCAAACAGCTCCATCAGGAATTTTTATTACTCACATCACCAGTGCAACAACATGGTCAGTCGACCAGTTTCGGTTAACACAACGTACTGTCAAAGTCAGAAAAATATCCCTATACACGCTGCCATATTTGCACCTCATGCTGGTCCGTGCTGCGCATGCGTGCGCTTTCCCGTGATAGCGCATACCCGCTGATGCGTGCACCCGCTCGCATCGGTATGCGTATTTACGGTAAAGAGTATGTAGTCGTAGCGTGCGACCCAATCGTTACATATTTTCACAATTAATGTAGTTTGTAGATCATGGTCCCTTTGATAGTTTCTGAAAGTTTAGTTAATATAGAATGTCCCTGAGCTGAGGAATCCCTCTTTGTATTGTGGGAAGGGTCTAACAAGAGTCATGCAGCAGTGTTTGGTACCCATCGGAAGAGTATTTAATTAGCAATATTCCGGTGTTGGTTTGGAGCGTATTAATCGCTCGTGCGAATAGTTATGGACATAAGAAGTTTATGTCCATTTCTATTATTTACTCATACTCAGGTATGCGGCGGGAAACCTAGTTTCCCACCCACCTGAGCTGTTTGAAATCGTCACAGCCCACCTGTATGAATCAACCTATGACCTTTTGTTATGATACAGGGCCGAATTCCGACGTCCAATGGACAATGGGATTGTAGGGACTATGAGATTGCATTGTGTGAGGGGCATAAATAGGCAGGCCGACCATATCCAACTTCACTCTCTCATCAACGGTTTTCTGCTGATAACCGGGAGCTGGATATCGAGGCGCATGCGATCATACCCTTTGTGCGTAAGTTTCTCTCCGTAATCATTGTCTTACTGTGAGCCAATTTCTCTCATCTCTCTCCATTTCTCTCTCTCTCTCTCCTTTCTCTTTTCTCTCACATCTCCCCTAGACTAGTATTGAATTGTATTAGATAGTATTGTATTTTGGTTAGGAAGTCTCTGTTATATTGTAGTGTATCATTTGTACTGTTATCCCCTTTTACAAGTATATTAGATATAATACAGTTAATAGGCTTTGGACCCTAAACCAGTATCTGTGTATTTCCTATAGTGTTAAGTGTTCACTTGAGCGTCGGTGACGCTCAAGCAGCTTTGTAGTTAGTCAGGTTACACAAGGTTGCACTTACACCCTGTATTCACATTAAGGTATTCTGTGTATTTCATTGGTATAAGGTTTAGACATAAAGGTATAGCGTTGTGAGCGTCAGCGCTGCTGGTGATCTCCTCGTGGTCTCGAGCGTCCGCTACGCCATAGCGAATCATTACTCTAGTCATAGCCCTTAACGTGCTGTCCTGTGATCGCTGGGCCGTGAGCGAACGTGACGCTTGAGCGTCTCGCCTACGGCGGAGCGATCGTTACGCAACCAGCGTACCCGTACGGTACTTCTTAAGTAAACAGCGTACAGTGTTCTTAGACTTCATAAAGGGTTGTTTATACGACAAAGGAATTTAGCATTGTCAATTGGGGGCTCGTCCTATCCTTCTCATATCTGCACTAGGTAGATCAGCAGATATTATCCCCCCAGCAAAGGGTGGGAGGTTGTCTCGCAGTGCTGTGCTGACGGGATAAGCGTCTGCTTCGCTTAGACAAAGAGTGCTGAAGGAATCCGGGAACCGGAAGTAAGAACAAAACGCTTGTGTCTTTTAAAACTGTTTATTTCTCTTCTGTCTTGCGTATACACGCACGCATACATATATATCTGCATTTCTTTTTTCAAATTTCGTATATCACTATTCCTGTTTGCCAATTTTTATAGTTGATAGAAAGTGCTAAAAGAGATTTGCTGTTATTTCATAGTAGAGGTAATAGTTAAAGTATAGACCAACACACGGCTTGTCTGGGAGATAAGGCAGTCAGTGTGGTGTGCGGTAGATGATCAGGGATCATCTACATTGATAAAAGTAGAAATTGTGTTACGGTGGATCTTTGTTTTGCGTACACGTGTCACTAACAAAGACTAGCGTACGAAATCCAAAGGCAGACGCACGCAGCGTTCATTACGCAACGTAGCGTCCGGTTACGCCCACGTAGCTCAAGTCACGAAAAGTTGGATTTTAGCGCAAAGCGATAATTAGCGCAAAGCGATAATTAACGCAAAGGCGATAAGTAACGCACAGCGGTAGATAACGCGACGCGGTAAATAACGCAAATCTATTTTTGGAAAAATCTGAAATTTAGTTTAACAGATCCTGCTCCTAATTGGTAACACAGCTGGGCTGAAGAAAATTTCTGCGCAGAAATAGATATAGAAACAAAGTGTACATGTGTTGAGTGAGTGTGTTTTTATCACATAAGTTTATATAACTTAGAGGTTGAACCAAAAGGAAAGTCGGGTACTCGTCAAAGGACATACGTGTAAGTGACATATACGGTGGCTAGGGAGGCATCCCTGGTTAAATAATATTTGAGCATTAGAGTATAGCGGACCATAAGGTAACAGACCAGGAGGTCATAAGGTAACAGACCAGGAGGTCATTAACAGACGGTAACAGACCAGGAGGTCATAAGGTAACAGGTTAAATAGACAAAGAGGTCCGCTATAAAGGTACAAGAGGCACAACGCCTGGGGTGTTGGTGCAGAACCCATATAGGCCATACAAGCTCTTGCTGAAGGAATCGCGGCCGGAAACATCGATTCCATTGATCTTTCAGTACATGACAAGTAGTGCTTATGTACTGAACGATTGTACCGCACGTAATTGTGTGCAGTAGTTAGTAATCTGACCTAATACCATTAGAGTAAAGTGGTCACAAATGCTATTTGTACATTCTGACGTGATTTGTGTAATTTTTTATTTTTGGAAGGGAAGTTCGCTGGTCACTCAGGAACTATCTAACAACCCCACCTTTACTGGAAAGAGTAAGTGTCCTGCGGGTAACCCTCATATGTTCCAGTAAACAGAAGGTTCCATAGGGGCCCTGTATCGAGTACGCCAGCACCATATCGGTGTGATCAGGTCGTATTGGTCGAGGTGGGCGAGTGAGTGGGGTACTCGGTAAACCGCCACCGCCGGCCTATTTTTTGGACAATTTGGTTTGCTGTAAGGGTTCGCTGAAGACCGTGATATAAAGATCACAGGAGTAGTAAGCAACACCTGCAGATTATGGGGGCCAATTGTTCAGGTAGGGGGCGATCAACCTTGGTTCGGGTTGATTCAGAGAACCGACCCGTCGGGTCGGCAAGGTACATCATGTGTGAAAAATACGGAAGTCACACAGAATCTTTATGTGATGAATGGGAGAGAATGACTGTACAAGACAGGGACAAATTCCCAAGAATAGGTAGCTTCAGTCCAGAAGTGTTACAAAATTTAAGGAGGAGGATATGTCTCCTAAAATCAACAAAGAGACGAATTCAGCATCATGATTATTTACAGTTATGGCACCAGGAAGGTGAGATACAGAGAGGTTTGGCTCTGGCGGCAGGATCTGGGGCAGTCAGGAAGCTGATAGCCACAGCCCCTCCTCCACCATACATTGCAGGAGAGAAGTTGATTGCGGAGAGAAACGCACTGGGTTGTAAAACACAAACTCTTAGTAACCCTGTAAATGTTAATGATGTTAACCAAGTAACTCATGCAATTATTAACCCGTGCAAGATGTACCCTGTTTTGAACCTTCCTCAGGAGTGTGATCAAGAAGACGATTCAACAACAATTTCAGCTCTCTCTCTCGCGGCCACCATAGCAGAGACCACAGTAGGCACAACAACACCCACGAGATTAGCGAAAGCCCCTAGCGGAGGGATAGGTGAGGTCGTGTCAACGGGTAAGTACGGCACCATGCACTACACTGAAACAATTTCACCACAAGTTGTAGAATCTACACAGAATGAGGTTGTTAGACTTGCTCCTGTAAGGGTAATAGCAGTTCCCAATGGAAAAACAGATGTGTCTGGAGCCACTCCCATAAGGAACATTGCCATGTACACTCCATTTTCCCGAATGGAATTAAGAACAATAGTGTCCGAATTTCCTGACCCCAGGAAGGACTTAGTTGCTAGCCAAAAATACATTAGGGATCTAGGCAACACTGTAGAACCCAACAACAAGGATTGGCAGATACTGCTAAGAGCTTGTTTACCTTCCAATGTCGACGCAACTCAATTTTTAGCTGACTGTGCATTGGATAAAGATGTACCGCTTACAGACGTGTACAACAAGGATAATGTAAAAAGGATAAATTTACAGTTAAAGGAGTATTTCCCAGCCGTTGTTAAATGGAACAAGATATTCTCCATTAGACAAAAAGAGTCCGAGACGGCATCAGAATATTTTCACCGGGCACTATTAGAAATGGCAAAGTACACTGGAATAGAAGACATTAAGACCAACCCAAACCATCAAGACGTAGCAGTATCTGTACTGATGGATGGTTTAAAGGAAACATTAAAGACTAGGGTACAGACCACGCAACCATGTTGGCGAGGTCTGTCGGTGTCCACTTTGAGAGAGGCTGCTATTGATCACGACAGAAACATCACTAGACACAGGGAGTCGCAAAGTGATAAGTTAATGTCAGTAAGTATACAGGCGCTGACCACAAGGCAGCCTGCGTATGTACCATCGAATCCTGTAAGTAAATCAACTGTAATAACTTGTTATTCCTGTAACAGACCAGGACACTATGCACGAGAATGTAGAACAAAGAGTGTACAAAGATCTTTTCAACCCCCTAGACAACGACACGACACACGACATTGGGAGCAGGGTCCACAGAGGCGGAGTTTTGAGCCACATACAGGGGAAACAAAAAGATATCCCCCGAACAGAGACTGGCATGCCTCTGGTAGTTCCCAGCTAACTCCCTCACAAGTAGTCGCTGCCAGCGGGGTACAGGCAGGTCACCATACCCAATAGGGGTGTGGCCATACCTGTAATCTGCAGCCAGTTAAGTTGATTGCCAGTCTTGGAAGCGAACCAGAGATTGCAATCAATGTAGCTGGTAAAACTTTAAACTTTCTTGTAGACACAGGGGCGGCCAAGTCAGTGATAAATTCGACAGTGGGCATGAGAACCACTGGTAGGACAATTCCAGCCATGGGAGTAACAGGAGTAGTCCAGCACTACCCTGTTAGCAAACCAGCCGAGATTACAATAGGGCCTTTGCATACCAAGCATTCCTTTTTGCTGGCTGCATCGGCACCAACTAATCTCCTGGGTAGAGACTTACTATGTAAAATGGGTTGCGTCATTTATTGTACTCCTGAAGGTGTATTCTTGGACATTCCTGAGAATCACGCTCAGGAGGTACGAGACATGTTAGACTCCCCATCAAAATTAATGTCACATTCCATTATGACAAATAGGAATCCATCCCAAGTAGAAGAGATGACATCTCAGATACCAGAGTCACTTTGGACAAAAGATGGACAGGACACTGGATTAATGGCAAACGTAGCTCCAGTAGTTGTACAAGTAAAAGATGGTAGGATAGCTCCAAAAATCCCACAGTATCCTCTGAAGCCAGAGGTGGAGTTAGGAGTTTTCCCAGTAATAGAACGCTTGCTGCAACAGGGCATTCTAGTAAGAACGTCCAGCACAGCAAATAGTCCCATCTTCCCTGTTAAAAAGAGTGGGGGGAGGGGTTACAGGCTAGTGCAGGATCTAAGGGGGATTAACAAAATAGTTGAGAGTCAGTTCCCCGTAGTGCCTAATCCAGCTGTCATCCTAATGCAAATTCCTCCCACTGCCAAATTTTTCACTGTTATTGACCTCTGCTCCGCATTCTTTTCGGTACCTCTGCACCCTGACAGCCAATATTTGTTTGCTTTTACATACAGAGGAGTCCAATACACGTGGACTCGGTTACCCCAAGGTTTCATAGATAGTCCAAGTATATTTTCTCAGGCTTTGCATGATTGTTTACAGTCTTTCCAACCGGAGAGTGGATCAGTATTGATACAGTACGTGGACGATTTACTGCTGTGTTCAGATTCACTGGAAGCCTCTCTGAAGGATACGAAACAGCTCCTGTTTCATCTTTCAGACACAGGTCACAAGGTTTCCAAAGACAAGTTACAATTATGCCAGACTAAGGTAAAATATTTGGGACACTGTCTAACACAAGGACTGAGACACCTGACCGCTGATAGAATCCAAGCCATTAGAGACATGACACTGCCACAAACCCAGCAACAGATCAGGACGTTTTTAGGAATGTGTGGGTATTGCCGTAATTGGATCCCAGGGTTTTCCATATTGGCGCTACCTTTGCAGGAAATGGTCTCTTCAAACAAACCTGATCGGATTTCGCATACAGACGAATCCGAAGCAGCATTTGAGAGACTTAAGCAATGCCTAACGCAGGCACCAGCACTAGGTATGCCAGACTATGGGAAACCCTTTGAACTATACGGAACAGAAAGTGCTGGGTGCGCAGCAGGTGTACTAACCCAAAAACACGGTGACGCCAGCAGGCCAGTCGCATACTACAGCGCCCAGCTAGACACGGTAGCGCGATCTCTCCCCACATGCTTGCGTAGCGTTGCGGCGATAGCATTGCTAGTGACAAAAAGCGAAGATGTCGTGCTAGGCCACAACCTCACAATCCATACACCACATGCGGTATCTGCCTTATTGAATTCTGCCCAAACCAGACACGTCTCATCAGCAAGGTTTACAAGATGGGAATTGGCATTAATGGCCCCAGTAAACATCACCATAAGGAGATGCAGCGCATTAAATCCTGCAACATTTCTACCAGGTGTGCCTGGTCAGACACAAAGGGTGGAAGGTGAGAGTGATGGGGAAGGAGGATTTAATGAAGATACACATGATTGTATGGAATATTTGACCCAAAATTTTACCGCAAGGCCTGACATCAGTGACAATCCACTGGAAGATGCAGAACTCACGTTCTACACTGACGGTAGTTGTCATAGACAGTCAGACTCGGGAGACTTGTGTACTGGATACGCAGTCGTAGATGACCAAGACACCATAGAAGCGGAACCGCTAGGCCCACCTCACTCAGCCCAGGTTGCTGAACTGGTCGCCCTAACCAGAGCATGTGAATTGGCTAAGGGCAAGTCAGCCAATATCTACACCGATTCTAGATACGCCTTCGGGGTAGTACATGATTTCGGAGCCCTATGGCGCCTCAGAAATTTCATGACGGCAGCTGGTACACCGATAGCGCATGCAGCTCACATAAAAAGGCTTCTAACAGCGATACAGGAACCCGACAGAGTGGCTGTTATCAAATGTAAAGCACATACATATAGTCAAGACCCAGTGTCACTTGGTAACAGCCGAGCAGACGAAGCCGCAAAGCTTGCAGCTGCTACCCCCATACAGACAGACACCACACAACTGATGGTATTTCATACCATCAACACACAAAAGTTGTGTGAGATGCAGAATTTGTGTTCCACACAGGAAAGAGCAATCTGGAAGGCAAAGGGATATGGCCAGGAGTCCTCAGGGCTCTGGACGGATGGACATGGTAAACCAGTGGCCCCCAGAGCATATCTTCCATGTCTGGCTGAAGCAGCTCACGGGCTGACTCATCTAGGCAAGGAGGGAATGTGCAAATTGGTAAGAGCATACTGGTGCGCCCCAGGATTCTCCTCTCATGCGAGTAAAAGAGCAATGTCATGCCTTACCTGTCTGAGAAAGAATATTGGAAAGGCAATACCTACAGAACCATCCCATATCCCACCTGCCGGCGGCCCTTTCCAGGTAATACAAATTGACTTCATTCAATTACCCCCATGTCGAAATTTGAAATATGTACTTGTTTGTATAGATGTTTTCTCGAATTGGGTCGAAGCATTTCCAGCAGCTACAAATACCGCTATGTTTACAGCTAAGAAAATTGTGCAGAAATTTGTATGTAGATATGGTATCCCTAGAATCATTGAAAGTGATAGGGGTACCCATTTTACAGGTGATGTCTTTCAAGGAATGTGTAAATTAATGGGTATTGATAGCAAGCTGCACACTCCGTACCGTCCACAGGCGAGTGCGAAGGTCGAAAGAGTGAACAGCACTATTAAAAATAAATTGAGTAAAGTAATGGCAGAGACAGGACTGACGTGGCCAGAAGCTTTACCCATCGTTTTGTATAGCATCAGAACCACTCCCAGGTCCCCTCTTAATCTGTCTCCTTTTGAAATCTTGTTTGGTCGACAACCGCATGTCATGATTAACCCTCAGGATGATTTGAAATGTAACAATGAAGTAACTGTAAAGTACTTAATTAACATGAGTAAACAGTTAAGGAATCAAAATGATAATCTGAAGTTGGTGATTCCTGATTTACCAGATAGTAATTGTCATGACATTGAACCTGGGGATTATGTAATGATACGAAATTTTCTACGCTCAGGTTGTCTTATTGATAGATGGGAAGGACCATACCAGGTCTTATTGACTAGCACCACAGCATTGAAGGTTGCTGAGAGAGAGACTTGGGTCCATTCATCCCACTGCAAAAAGGTTGCTGATCCAGAGAAGTCCCGTGATAAGGAACAGACGGTAGAGGTTGTATCACTGGAGTGTCTGTTCCAGGAGGACTGAGGCGGCACCTGAGCCTTGAAGACCGAAAGCAGTTGTCGACTCCCCTCTCCCTTTTATTGTTTTTCTCCACTTCCCATCCCCTCTCCCTTAAAATTTCTTTTCCCCCTTCTCATTCTTCTCCATTTCCTCCTCAAAGATGGACTTGCCCCAAGAGACTGTGATCCGGATTATGATGTTGACCATGATGTTGACCAGAGCAGTCTGTTCCGGCGAGAGTACCATAGAGGTCGAGAGAGGTTCTGGAATGGGTTCCGATTATGATGATGGAGGCGTAGTTTTCCAAGATCAACCAAACCAACAAGCAAAGGCGAGTATCAGAAAACGATCCGATAGCATTGATCATAGAAGAAATTGTGACGGATTGTTAGCTGAAGAAAACTGTATCTGTAGGCTCTGTGATAATCTGGTTGAAGATGGATGCATAAAGAAATGCCAATCCAGTTTTAATATCCATATGGACCGGCATCCATTGAGTGACTATCACTCCTTAGTGGGTAACGTATTAAACCAAACAGATTGTTGGGTATGCTCTCAAGTACCGCAGGGTCATAGCAAATCAGGGCTAGTACCATTTCCTTTAACGTTAGGGGAGGTACTTGAGCTAAGTGGTGGGAGACCGGTGGACCGGAGGTTTAATATCTCCAGCCCTCCTAGTTTGAAGCTCCACCAATACCATGTGGATAGGTCCCTCTTATGTTTCAACATCTCCAATCCCAGAAAACCGGGAAATTGGGAAGTGTCGTGGAGCAATTCAACCATGACCTTTTCACACAGAGCAGATAGAATCCCTACAGATACAGAGCTTGTACGCCACATAGCCAGTAGAGGAAAATCTTTCCGGTATCGATATACCTTAGGAAATAGGATTACTAGAGTTGGAGAGGTATCACCAGGATACTGTGCACATATCGTACAAACTGATACGTGCATTAAGCAGATGGAAGAATTAGGGTCAGGAGATTTCACCTGGAAGGTTTGTAACATGGTAATGTCCTTCTCCGTCCCATATGTTCTCCCCGATGATGCATATTTCATATGCGGGAGAAAGGCGTACAAGTGGCTTGCCCCAAACTCTGAAGGATTGTGTTATATTGGAAAAGTATTGCCTGAAGTGATGACTGTTACACATGACAAAATGAAGGACATACACCGTGGTGCCCAAGCTCCTTATACTCACACTCATTACGAGCACCGAGTTAAAAGACAACTGTCAGAAAGGTTAGAGCATCCGGCCTCTGATCTTATCCATGAATCCACCGGGATTCAGGTTCTGGTAGCGTTAGATTTCACTCGCACCGCTCGAGGAGTGATGAACTATAAATACATTTCCGCACTCGCCAATTTGTTAGATAATATCACTGAAATGTATGATGACACGTTTAGATACACTGGAAGAGAACTTCAAGCTTATAAAACAGAACTAGTTCAGCATAGGATGGTTCTTAATTATCTTACAGCAGTAACAGGCGGATATTGTGTTACATTGGCAACACAGTACGGCATAAAGTGTTGCACGTATATCACAAATAGCACCGAGGATCCGGTAGAGGTCATAGACCAAAAGATGGACGATATTCTCCAATTGAAGTGGGAATTTCGTCGAAAACACAATCTCACCCTTGCTGCTGTAGGTAATGAGCTGACTGGTTGGGTGTCATGGTTGAACCCGCGAAATTGGTTCTCCGGTTTGGGAAACTGGGCTCAAGGAGTCATAATGGATGTTGGAAAGTTTCTACTATGTATCTTGGGTGTCGTTATATCGACTGGATTGATATTTAGATGCGGGCAGGCTTTAATGAGGTGCAAACAAAGTACAAAAGTGATGAGCTTGAGGAGTGAGGAAACTGTAATTAACCTGGATTTGATTTATGACCCAATGATAGAAACCAGAATGTGATGAAAATGCGATTATACGGTCCGTTTCTTTCACCTGTTTTTCTGCTTTTCTCCAAGATACAAAGACCCCCTTGGACGAGGAATTTGACGAGACGCTATACAGACAACAGACAAGCACCAAAGATGAAGTTTTGACAACCTATGATATGGACACTTGATGAACTTTGCCATGGATCCCCAGTTTCCCTAGTATTTTTAAACTCACGCTAGCCCAACATTTTTTGTAAATCTGATGGCACTGACAATGCCCAAGGAGCAATACAGCGCAAAGAAGACGACTCTCAACAGATACCGAACACAACTTCAACGACAGATGTACATTTCCCTGACATAGAATATCATTGCATTTTCCATAAGTGTTCTTTATCTTCATCTCTACAACCCTCAGGTAATGACACACATAGACGATAGGGAATACAGGCACAGATATCAGCAACCACATACCTCCCCCATTCATGTATCATCAACTAAAATGTGCATCCCCATTTTGTTACAACTGAAAGCCGAAATGAGCTCGGTAAAGTTTGACAGCCCATCCACAGACCCGTACCACGGGATAAGAAGGAATTCAAATGTATACTTCGCAATACCTCGAAGCTTGATTTACAACACGTACGGCACGATGATACATGACCCTCCAAACATGGACTCATACACACATGCTTCTGCTATCACACTAGGTCATACCCTCTTCACACCTACTCCTCTCTCCTCCCTCACCCAACCATGGAAATGAATTAACCCCTGACATATATTTTTCTCCTTTTGAAATGTTTTAGAAAGTGGCAGTTATTATTGACTGCCAAAGGGTGGACTGTCAAAGTCAGAAAAATATCCCTATACACGCTGCCATATTTGCACCTCATGCTGGTCCGTGCTGCGCATGCGTGCGCTTTCCCGTGATAGCGCATACCCGCTGATGCGTGCACCCGCTCGCATCGGTATGCGTATTTACGGTAAAGAGTATGTAGTCGTAGCGTGCGACCCAATCGTTACATATTTTCACAATTAATGTAGTTTGTAGATCATGGTCCCTTTGATAGTTTCTGAAAGTTTAGTTAATATAGAATGTCCCTGAGCTGAGGAATCCCTCTTTGTATTGTGGGAAGGGTCTAACAAGAGTCATGCAGCAGTGTTTGGTACCCATCGGAAGAGTATTTAATTAGCAATATTCCGGTGTTGGTTTGGAGCGTATTAATCGCTCGTGCGAATAGTTATGGACATAAGAAGTTTATGTCCATTTCTATTATTTACTCATACTCAGGTATGCGGCGGGAAACCTAGTTTCCCACCCACCTGAGCTGTTTGAAATCGTCACAGCCCACCTGTATGAATCAACCTATGACCTTTTGTTATGATACAGGGCCGAATTCCGACGTCCAATGGACAATGGGATTGTAGGGACTATGAGATTGCATTGTGTGAGGGGCATAAATAGGCAGGCCGACCATATCCAACTTCACTCTCTCATCAACGGTTTTCTGCTGATAACCGGGAGCTGGATATCGAGGCGCATGCGATCATACCCTTTGTGCGTAAGTTTCTCTCCGTAATCATTGTCTTACTGTGAGCCAATTTCTCTCATCTCTCTCCATTTCTCTCTCTCTCTCTCCTTTCTCTTTTCTCTCACATCTCCCCTAGACTAGTATTGAATTGTATTAGATAGTATTGTATTTTGGTTAGGAAGTCTCTGTTATATTGTAGTGTATCATTTGTACTGTTATCCCCTTTTACAAGTATATTAGATATAATACAGTTAATAGGCTTTGGACCCTAAACCAGTATCTGTGTATTTCCTATAGTGTTAAGTGTTCACTTGAGCGTCGGTGACGCTCAAGCAGCTTTGTAGTTAGTCAGGTTACACAAGGTTGCACTTACACCCTGTATTCACATTAAGGTATTCTGTGTATTTCATTGGTATAAGGTTTAGACATAAAGGTATAGCGTTGTGAGCGTCAGCGCTGCTGGTGATCTCCTCGTGGTCTCGAGCGTCCGCTACGCCATAGCGAATCATTACTCTAGTCATAGCCCTTAACGTGCTGTCCTGTGATCGCTGGGCCGTGAGCGAACGTGACGCTTGAGCGTCTCGCCTACGGCGGAGCGATCGTTACGCAACCAGCGTACCCGTACGGTACTTCTTAAGTAAACAGCGTACAGTGTTCTTAGACTTCATAAAGGGTTGTTTATACGACAAAGGAATTTAGCATTGTCAGTAACCTTCTTCAAGACAACATTTCCAGACAATTGGAAGGACAGAGACAATCTGTGAGCTGCCCTAGGTCCCCCCTATATACCCATCCTCATTAATTAATAATCTTCTCCCCTTTTACAGGTAACTTACTAACGCGAGCACCTTAAAATACACGACCACACTCTCCAGAGTACATGGGAACCACTTGCAAATAACTCCTGATGTATAAATTACCAGTGGCAAACCATACCTTACAGTGCTCAGCCAGAAAGAACTTTAATATCGCCATCAGCGCCGCTGAACTTACGGTCAGTGTTCCACCTGACCGGAAATCAGCCGCGAGTGCGTTCCACCGGCTGGAAGTGTCGACGGAAGCGCTCGCATAGCGTTACAATGTAGAAAGTCTCCCTGCCACTGGGTAAACAAGTACACCCGGAAACCAATCAGAGTTAGCATTACCATTTTATTCAGTGTATTTAAAAAAATCTCCAGTATCCTGAATATAACTTCCAATAATTTTAACACAATTCTGTAAACAGAAGTAGACAAATTGAGCCAAGGGCTGGAGGACTGAACCCCTGGTGGAGATGATTGGCCACCCAGGGGGGTCCACCAGCGTCTTGTGAACCTTTGGCAAAGTATAAAGTATTGGGCAAACTGGTTCTTCCACTATCAGAAAGTCACTAAGGATTTCTTTAATCCACCCATTCATCAATGCCAAATCTGTAATACAATCAACCTTCTTTTTAATCTTTGACATGGGATTAAAGGTAATTTTTCTATATACTTCAACCTCACTCAATTGCCACCTGATTTCTACATCATAAGCTGAAAAGGGTGGGGCTGTGGTTCTGCAAGACTTTTCAGCTTCCTGGATAGAGGTTATAAATGAAAGACAGTTGAATAATTGCCTCACCAGGGCAAGAAAGCTGTTTGAGTTGGAAGCTAAGGGCGCAGCAGAATGAAAATGTCTGGAAAGGATGTTCCTGGGTGTGAGATGTGACACCAGTTTAAGGACAGTTCAGTGCTTGATAAAAAAAACACTGGCCTGTTGTGGCTTCTGATGGAAATTTAGGCAAGGTTGGCAAAACCCTACCCTATTGAGTGTTAAAAGGGGACCGAATTTGAAAGACCTTCTGTATAGGACAAGTAGTCAGACCAAATCCAGGGATAAGAATAACTGGTAGGTTACAAAGAAGGGTTATTTTCGTTGCCTGGGATGTATTACATGCCGTTCTATTCTTGTTGGCCAATCCTTTCCCCATCCACAAAGTGGAAAAATAATTTTCTTAAAACATCACCTAACGTGTCTTCTTGACCATGTTATCTATTTCCTTACCTGCCCGTGTGGGCTCATGTATGTGGGCAAAACCACCAACATGTTTAGGGGCAGGATGACACAGCATCAGTCAGATATTAAATTGGCACTAGAGAAAGGAGTAACGGATAAACCAGTGGCAGCACATTTTTGGGAAATGCACCATCAGTTTGAAGTTTATGATGATTGATTGGGTGCCTCCACTTAAAAGAGGGGGTGACAGAGGACTTATCTTGTTAAAGAAGGAAGCAAGGTGGATTCACCAGCTAGAGACTGTATCACCCAGAGGGTTAAATGAATATAATTGTCTCAGCATTTTTGTGTGAGTTCATCTGGTATATTCTGAATGTGCCCTGTACTAGGGCCCTCATCCCGAGTTGTTCGCTCGCTAGCTGCTTTCAGCAGCATTGCACACGCTAAGCCGCCGCCCTCTGGGAGTGTATCTTAGCTTAGCAGAATTGCGAACGATAGATTAGCAGAATTGCGAATATAAATTTCTTAGCAGTTTCTGAGTAGCTCCAGACTTACTCCTACACTGCAATCAGTTCAGTCAGTTTCGTTCCTGGTTTGACATCACAAACACACCCAGCGTTCGCCCAGACACTCCCCCGTTTCTCCAGTCACTCCCGCATTTTTCCCTGAAACACCTGCGTTTTTCCACACACTCCCATAAAATGGCCAGTTTCCGCCCAGAAACACCCACTTCCTGTCAATCACAGTACGATCACCAGAACGATTAAAAATCTTCATTAGGCCATGAGTAAAATACCAAACCTTTGTGCTAATTTACTTGATGCAGGCGCACTGCGAACGTTGCGCATGCGCAGTTTGCAACTAATCGCTCCGTTGCGAAAAAAAACTAACAAGCGAACAACTCGGAATTACCCCCTATGTGACAGTAGCTTAGTAAGTTTATAACTGTGTGGGGATACACACACAGTTTATTTATAGATATGTAGCTTGAGTTCTAATGTATCTAGAAAAGGTTCTTCTCTAGATGCTTTAATGCCTCAGACCTTATATTGTACAATGTGTTATAGTAAATGTTTTTTAACCTTTTTTGATATTTTAATACTATTTGTGTATGCGAGCTGCTTGGTTCCCTTTATATTAAGCCTGGGGTACTGATGGTAATGCTAACTCTGATGGTGAGATTAAAGTTCTTTCTGAGCACTGCAAGGTATGGTTTGCCACCGGTAATTTATAAACCAGGGGTTATTTGTAAGTGGTGCTTGTTAGTAAGTTACCTGTAAAAGGAGAGGAGCCAATTAATTAATGAGGATGGGTATACAGGGGGGGACCTAGGGCAGCTCACAGATTGTTTCTGTCCTTCCAACTGTCTGGATATGCTGTCTTGAAGTAGGTTACGTTGTGTTAACCGAAACGTCGACTGACCATGTTGTTGCACTGGTGATGTGAGTAATAAAAATTCCTGATGGAGCTGTTTGCATGAAAAAAGACCCTGGTGAGTGCACCTTTATTGTGGCTATATATATATATATATATACTAGAGATGTGCAGCGGAAATTTTTCGGGTTTTGTGTTTTGGTTTTGGATTTGGTTCCGCGGCAGTGTTTTGGATTCGGACGCATTTTGGCAAAACCTCCCTTAAAAATTTTTGTCGGATTCGGGTGTTTTTTAAAAAACAAACCTAAAAAACAGCTTAAATCATAGAATTTTGAGGTAATTTTGATCCTATAGTATTATTAACCTCAATAACCAAAATTTCCACTCATTTCCAGTCTATTCTGAAAACCTCACACATCAAAATATGATTTTTAGTCCTAAAATTTGCACCGAGGTCGCTGGATGACTAAGCTAAGTGACTCAAGTGGGCGGCACAAACACCTGGCCCATCTAGGAGTGGCCCCAAACAACACATGATGCAAGGATAAATAATAAAAAAAGAGGTGCAAGATGGAATTGTCCTTGGGCCCTCCCCCCTACCCTTATGTTGTATAAACAGGACATGCACACTTTAACAAACCTATCATTTCAGCGACAGGGTCTGCTACATGACTGTGGCTGAAATGACTGGTTGGTTTGGGCCCCCACCAAAAAAGAAGCAATCAATCTCTCCTTGCACAAACTGGCTCTACAGAGGCAAGATGTCCACCTCCTCCTCATCATCCGATTCCTCACCCCTTTCACTGTGTACATCCCCCTCCTCACAGAGTATTAATTCGTCCCCACTGGAATCCATCATCACAGGCCCCTGTGTACTTTCAAGAGGCAATTGCTGGTGAATGTCTCCACGGAGGAATTGATTATAATTCTTTTTGATGAACATCATCTTCTCCACATTTTCTGGAAGTAACCTCGTACGCCGATCGCTGACAAGGTGACCGGCTGCACTAAACACTTTTTCGGAGTACACACTGGAGGGGGGGCAACTTAGGTAAAATAAAGCCAGTTTCTGCAAGGGCCTCCAAATTGCCTCTTTTTCCTGCCAGTATACGCACGGACTGTCTGACGTGCCTACTTGGATGTGGTCACTCTTATAATCCTCCACCATTCTTTCAATGGTGACAGAATCATATGCAGTGACAGTAGATGACATATCAGTAATCGTTGGCAAGTCCTTCAGGCCGGACCAGATGTCAGCACTCGCTCCTGACTGCCATGCATCACTGCCAGCGGTTGGGCTCGGAATTCTTATCCTTTTCCTCGCAGCCCCAGTTGCGGGAGAATGTGAAGGAGGAGCTGTTGACGGGTCACGTTCCGCTTGACTTGACAATTTTCTCACCAGCAGGTCTTTGAACCTCTGCAGACTTTTGTCTGCCGGAAAGAGAGATACAACGTAGGCTTTAAACCTAGGATCGAGCACAGTGGCCAAAATGTAGTGCTCTGATTTCAACAGATTGACCACCCGTGAATCCTGGTTAAGCGAATGAAGGGCTCCATCCACAAGTCCCACATGCCTAGCGGAATTGCTCCGTTTTAGCTCTTCCTTCAATCTCTCCAGCTGCTTCTGCAAAAGCCTGATGAGGGGAATGACCTGACTCAGGCTGGCAGTGTCTGAACTGACTTCACGTGTGGAAAGTTCAAAGGGTTGCAGAACCTTGCACAATGTTGAAATCATTCTCCACTGCGCTTGAGTCAGGTGCATTCACCCTGCTTTGCCTATATCGTAGGCAGATGTATAGGCTTCAATGGTCTTTTGCTGCTTCTCCATCCTCTGAAGCATATAGAGGGTTGAATTCCACCTCGTTACCACCTCTTGCTTTAGCTGATGGAGGGGCAGGTTCAGGAGTGTTTGCTGGTGCTCCAGTCTTCGGCACGCGGTGGCTGAATGCCGAAAGTGGCCCGCAAATCTTTGGGCCACCGACAGCATCTCTTGCACGCCCCTGTCATTTAAAAAAAAATTCTGCACCACCAAATTAATTGTATGTGCAAAACATGGGACGTGCTGGAATTTGCCCACATGTAACGCACGCACAATATTGGTGGCGTTGTCCGATGTCACAAATCCCCAGGAGAGTCCAATTGGGGTAAGCCAATCTGTGATGATATTCCTCAGTTTCCGTAAGAGGTTGTCAGCTGTGTGCCTCTTATGGAAAGCGGTGATACAAAGCGTAGCCTGCCTAGGAACGAGTTGGCGTTTGCGAGATGCTGCTACTGGTGCCGCTGCTGCTGTTGTTGCTGCGGGAGGCAATACATCTACCCAGTGGGCTGTCAAAGTCATATAGTCCTGAGTCTGCCCTGCTCCACTTGTCCACATGTCCGTGGTTAAGTGGACATTGGTGACATCTGCATTTTTTAGGACACTGGTGACTCTTTTTACGAAGTCTGTGTACATTCTCGGTATCGCCTGCCTAGAGAAGTGGAACCTAGATGGGATTTGGTACCGGGGACACACTACCTCAAGAAATTCTCTAAGTCCCTGTGAATTAACGGTGGATACCGGACACACATCTAACACCAACACAGCTGCCAAGGCCTGAGTTATCCACTTTGCAACAGGATGACTGCTGTGATATTTCATCTTCCTTGCAAAGGACTGTTGGACAGTCAATTGCTTACTGGAAGTAGTACAAGTGGTCTTCCGACTTCCCCTCTGGGATGACGACCGACTTCCAGCAGCAACAACAGCAGCGCCAGCAGCAGTAGGCGTTACACTCAAGGATCCATCGGAGGAATGCCAGTTAGGAGAGGACTCGTCAGACTTGCCAGTGACATGGCCTGCAGGACTATTGGCGTTCCTGTCTAAGGAGGAAATTGACACTGAGGGAGTTGGTGGTGTGGTTTGCAGGAGCTTGGGTACAAGAGGAAGGGATTTAGTTGTCAGTGGACTGCTTCCGCTGTCACCCAAAGTTTTTGAACTTGTCAATGACTTCTGATGAATGTGCTCCAGGTGACGTATAAGGGAGGATGTTCCTAGGTGGTTAACGTCCTTACCCCTACTTATTACAGCTTGACAAAGGCAACACACGGCTTGACACCTGTTGTCCGCATTTCTGTTAAAATAATTCTACACCGAAGAGGTGATTTTTTTTTGTAATTTGACCAGGCATGTCAATGGCCATATTCATCCCACAGACAACAGGTGTCTCCCCGAGTGCCTGACTTAAACAAACCACCTCACCATCAGAATCCTCCTTGTCAATTTCCTCCTCAGCGCGAGCAACACCCATAACCTCATCCTGGTGTACTTCAACAGTGACATCTTCAATTTGACTATCAGGAACTGGACTGTGGGTGCTCCTTCCAGCACTTGCAGGGGGCGTGCAAATGGTGGAAGGAGACTCCTCTTCCCGTCCAGTGTTGGTAAGGTCAGGCATCGCAACCGCCTACACAATTAGACTCTCCTTGGGGATTTGTGATTTAGAAGAACGCACAGTTCTTTGCTGTGCTTTTGCCATCTTAACTCTTTTCAGTTTTCCAGCGGGAGGATGAGTGCTTCCATCCTCATGTGAAGCTGAACCACTAGCCATGAACATAGGCCAGGGCCTCAGCCGTTCCTTGCCACTCCGTGTCGCAAATGGCATATTGGCAAGTTTACGCTTCTCCTCAGACGCTTTTAATTTAGATTTTTGGGTCATTTTACTGAACTTTTGTTTTTTGGATTTTACATGCTCTCTACTATGACATTGGGCATCGACCTTGGCAGACGATGTTGATGGCATTGAATCGTCTCTGCCATGACTAGTGGCTGCAGCTTCAGCACGAGGTGGAAGTGGATCTTGATCTTTCCTTATTTCACCCTCCATATTTTTGTTCTCCATTTTGTAATGTGTGGAATTATATGCCAGTAATATTATTATATCAACAGCAATGGCCTACTGTACTGTACAACTATTTACTGTTGGTCACCAAAATGCTGCACTGTACTACTATATATACTGCTCACAACAATGCAGCACAGATATGGATGGATACTTGCAGTGACATGGAGCTGCAAGATACAGCAATGGACTACTGTACTGTACAACTATTTACTGTTGGTCACCAAAATGCTGCACTGTACTACTATATATACTGCTCACAACAATGCAGCACAGATATAGATACTTGCAGTGACATGGAGCTGCAAGATACAGCAATGGACTATTGTACTGTACAACTATATACTGTTGGTCACCAAAATGCTGCACTGTACTATTATATATACTGCCCACAACAATGCAGCACAGATATGGATACTTGAAGTGACACGGAGCTGCAAGATACAGCAATGGCCTACTGTACTGTACAACTATATACTGTTGGTCAAAATGCTGCACTGTACTACTATATATACTGCTCACAACAATACAGCACAGATATGGATACTTGAAGTGACACGGAGCTGCTAGATACAGCAATGGCCTGTACAGTACTGTACTACTATACTGGTGGTCACCAAAATGCTGCACTGTACTACTATATATAATATAAATATATAGTATATACTGGTCACACAACAATGCAGCAGATATTGAGCACTCATACTCAGGATACTGTCTAGAACTGAGTCTGACACGGAGCTGCAAGATACAGCAATGGCCTACTGAACTGTACTACTATAATTATATACTGGTGGTCCCCACAATGCAGCACACTGAGCACAGATATTTGCAGCACACTGAGCACAGATATGGAGCTGTTCAGGCAGAGAACGTAGATATTTGAGGCACACTGAGCACAGATATGGAGCGTTTTCAGGCAGAGAACGTAGATATTTGCAGCACACTGAGCACAGATATTTGCAGCACACTGAGCACAGATATTTGCAGCACACTGAGCACAGATATTTGCAGCACACCGAGCACAGATACGGAGCTTTTCAGGGAGAGAACGTAGCCATGTCCTCTCCGTTCAAATCTCCAATGCACGAGTGAAAATGGCGGCGGCGCGCGGCTCTTTATATGGAATTGAATGGTGTCTCTGAACACATGGAGGAGAGGTGCCACCTTATAGAGCAGGAGGCTGGCGGCAGCCATCTCTGTTGCCTCCCACAGTTATGCCTATGGCTTAGTACATCTGGCCCAGAGTACTTACTAACCACCGGATTTGAGTGTCAATAGAACTCTGATGACGATGTCCATCATATATTTTCTGTCTAAAACCTGGTCAGGTGTACCCCTTTCCTACGTTAGTATTCATCATCAATCTGTGGCGAATTTAAAACACTGTACAGATCACTATAATCTATTTAGGCTTTATGTTATGATTATGTTTGAAAAGGTTTAAATATAAAAATAATGCATAGGAGCATAAAGGTCCGGCTGGCATCCACACATATATGAACCCAATGGTTTGTGCAGGCATTATACAAAGGTGGAACAATATATACTTTGTTACTCTATATATGAATTGATACATGGCTCAGCAAGGCTAGATGTAAATTTGAAAGTCATCGGTGTGAGGAGAAGAAAGTTATGGATGACAATGTGATCATTACGATCACCTATGACACTAACTCACCCGTTTCAGTGGGACAACCTGCAAACATTGGAATGTAGTAGGCGCTGATGCCTAACTTGGTTTGAAGGATCAAAAACCAATGATGTCGTATAAGAAGGGACCTAATTTACATGACCTCTTGATATGACCTGTGCTAAACTTTGAACCATAAGTGGGGTCCACATGGCTGAGATGGCCAAAAAATGGTTGTATTAAATGTACCGGATGTACTACTTGCTGAGCAATGATTGCTGGAACACATTTCAGGCATCCACAATCGGGCTCAAAGATTGATATCAAACCTCACGTGACGTGTAACAAAGAATTTGTGGTTTACCTATTAAATTGCCCTGGTGGATTGATGTATGAAGGGAAAACTACCTGCACGTTCCATGAACCAATAGCTAACCAAAGATCAGTTGGGCACTATTGTATGGAACATCAGACAATACCGTGGCATGTCACTTTGTATTTGTTAAGCATACCCTGGCAAGGCTGCATTATATGATAATTGACCATGTGTCCAAACCTCTTCATGGTTGCAATCAGTGGCGGCTCTAGAGGTGGGCAAGCAGGGCTACCTATGGAGCCAACACCTGCCCGCCATCATTGACAAACTGCCAGTGCTGCTGCCCACTTTCCCAGAATACTGGTGCCTGGCCTGTCGACGACATGCTGTGTGACATCGTCGCACATGACACTCTGGGAGCAGCCGCAGTCAGAAGAGGATGGACTCGGTGCAGGCAAGGAGGAGGGACCAGCTACCTACTGAAGGCTTACCTTAGATTAGTGCCCCCCCATGGCAATTAAGCCCCCCCAGTAGAGTCCCACAATTAGTATTCTCTTAATATATTTTGTGCGCCTATGGACATGCCCTCAATCAGGCCACGCCCCCCTGAGCTCAGATCGTCAAAGGAAACGTTCGCCATGAGCTCCACAAACTCTAGAAACCAGCCCTGGTGGCGATAGAGCAACAAATATTTTACAGAAAGAAGCTTGATGAATCGACAGATCATTTACAGTAAAACCAAGCGGATTAAATTACGGCAGTTCAAATGCTTCTAGTAGGAAACATAGAACAAATGAAAAATGTTTTTAAAAAGTTTTTTTCTATGTGCTTAGGGGGTTATTCAGGTTGGATTGCAGAATTTGCTAAAAAGCAGAATCTGCAATCCTTTTTTTCGCATGCTGGGGGCCGCCTATCACAGGACAAAGCCGCCCAGCATGCTGACTGTGCCATCCAGTGGCTGCAACCGCAATTTAATTGTGGTCGCAGTAACTGTGGATGACCCCCTGACGCCATTTTTTTAATCGTAGTGGCTGCGTTTAACGCCACGCAGCCACCCCAAAAATGCCACCGCCCCGCCCCCATTTTCCCCACGCCACCCCCACAACGGTCAGTCGATACCTGAGCCCACCCTGCGGATGCCTTTACCTGGCAATCAGGTAGAGGCGTTCACAACCAATGCGATGCTATCGCATTGGCCGTGCCACGCACACGCATGGACGGGACTTGCGCATGCATGCTGGCGCCTCAAACGGGGATATTGCGGTCGCATCACTTAGTTGGTTTTTCAGGTTTGTTAGCTATTGGGCAAAACCATGTTCCACTGCAGGTGGGGCAACAGTGAAATGTGCAGAGAGATTTAGATTTGGGTGGGTCATTAGTGTTTTCTGTGCAAGGTAAATACTGGCTGTAACTTCTACACTGCAATTTAGATTTCAGTTTGAAAACCCAAATCTAACTCTCTCTGCACATGTTACATCTGCCTTACCTGCAGTGCACATGGTTTTGCCCAAACTCTTACTTTTTTGGTTTGCTAACAAGAGCCATTTACACACAATATATGAGCCAAAGGTTCATGTTGGCATTATACACAGGTGCAGCAGTATATGCTCCTGGAAATGGGGTGAGTTTTGATAAGAGAAGTGCGGAAAAGTTAATCACTGCATCGCCTGCCACAGACTTTTTACTCCAGAGTTCTGACTATCAAAATTATTAGAATAATAAAAAAGACGATCTTTCTAACATATTCTTTGTATTTTTTCATATACTTTACACAGTCAAAAATCTGGCGCAAATGTTAGTATGAAGGGAAAGGCTCTGCCTCACCCCACCGCACGTCACTGCACCAGGTTCATACAATTTACAGAATCTGCTGAGCAGAAGCAAGCATACTGGCACTGTGTTTAATTAAAGATAATTAAAGGGTTTTTCCATTCTCATGTGACTGTTACTGTATGTGTTGACTTTTACTAAATGCTTTGCTTTTCCTTTCTAGTTTCTGTCTGTGCTTTAGGCTATGAAAGTTGCCTATTTTTGTTTCCCTGAAATACACTACAAACTTGCACCTTGCAAACAGTTGTGTGTAATTGAGATAGCACAGTGGGGACGTACTAGATATCATACCACAACAAAAATAATCAACCAATGATATAAACACAAGACTGAGAACAGGGCCGTCTTAACGGCAGTGTAGGCCCCTGGGCACAGCAATGCACTGGGCCCCCTACCCATCCTCCAACAGTAGGGGTGTGGGGGTGCTATCAGCGGCAGCTTTGATGTCTCGCGGGCGGAAGGGGGTGTTCTATCTTCTGCTTAGCATGTAGGACCTGTAACAGTAATTTCTGCTAATTACTCCTTTACTGCACAGATGGGGCTAAAATGTAGAAGGGGGCATTGGGCTGAATGAACAAGCCCTGGTACATGACTTCCAGAGTGGTAGGGGGTGTTTAATAGGTAGGGGAGGGGTGGATAGTGGAGTGGGCTTAATATTTATAATTTTCCGGTGGGAGGGCAGCTTGCTTGACAGCAGATATCTCAAGTTCCTGAAAATATATTTCTTAGCTTTGAATGGGATAAAAAACTAGAGAGTCACACCTTTCAGAAGATTCTGAGGACTTGGGGATCAGAGTTCAGGAGCCAAAGTAATTCACCATGTGGAGCTGGAGCAGAGACCAGCTGCTAGAAGGCTGATATCTCTGGTTCTGGGCAGAGACAAGGAGCCAGTGTCTACCAAAAGGGGAGAATCACAGCTTTTGGCTTATACCCTCAGAAAAACTCTAAGTCAGACAAAACCCGAGATATCAGGCTGGGAAGAGCAATTAACAGGCTTGGTTTGCGACCACTGCTTTCAAGTCAGATATCTCTGGTTCCCCAGGGCAGATTTTCAAAAATCTGGTACCCCTGGAAAGAGGGGACCCTCAGCTATCAGCCTAGGGCCCTTATACTCCTGGGGCCCTTGGGCAAGAGCCCATTGAGCCCATACGAAAAGCCGACCCTGACTGAGAAGCAGAAGAGAAAGACATAAAGGGGAATATTAATCCAAAAAATATTTCTGACGGCAAAGCAGCTCCCATAGATTTCTGTTGCGGCTGCCAAGATAGCAGATTTACCAATCTTTAGCCTGAATTTTTTTTCTAATATATTTATTGAGTTTTTATAAGGTAATAAAGAAAGAAACATACATACATTTGTGCATTTCTTGGAAACCAGATAAAGAGGACAATTTGACATGTCAAAAGGTGGGACAAGGATAACATTAAGTCCTTCGCCAACAATATAACAATATAGTATTCAGAATAATTCCGTAGCATATACAATCAAGCAAGAAAATGCACATGTACAAATAGCACACAAAAATAAAGGAAAAAGTTAGAGAGGATAGACAAAGAAAGAGCAAGGGGGGGATGAACTGAGGACGGGGGAAGGGGAGGGAGGGACAGAGGGTACCGAGTTTGTGCCGGTAAAGACCACTGATAAACATTCTAATGATGGGCATGTAACAAGGTGAGCATCAAAATTTAGAAAAGAATACACACATCAGGTTAGTTTAATAATCCGTAACACAAAGAACATAGCATGCTCAGGGGTAATGCGACGTAGTAAGAACCATGTTGTCGAATCAAATAGACACAGCACATGTTGTTGTTGTTGGGAAGAATCCAAAGATTCTATAAATGGACCCCATTTTTAATAAAAACGTATAACATTACCTTCAACATTGGGTAGAGTGGACTGGCGGTCTAAATATAAGACATAAATAAGGTGTGAACGTAGTGTATCAAGCCTGGGGGGAGATTTAACAATCCAATTAGTAAGGATCAGCATTTTTCCCCAAGGTCAGAATAACATATAGTAATGGGATAAGATGTTTGCATTGTGATGGGATATCCCAATCCGAGAAAATCAGCCCAAGCATTGCCTTGCAATTTAATTTTAGTTTAAGATGGAATGTTGAGTTAATAAACCATAAGACTTTATACCAGAATTTTTTTTATCTTGGGGCAATTCCAGAAGCAATGTAAGAACAAAGCATTGGGAGTTCCAAATTTTATACAATGACCAGATTCAGATTGAACCATATGTTTTCGTTGGCCAGGTGTGATGTAGGCTCTATGTGTGAATTTTATATGCGTCTCCTGAAGCTGTGTTGAGTGGAGAGCTTTGAGGATATCAGAGAAATCATCTGTCAATATTTTGTGTGATATGGGGGAAAGGTAATCCATCTCCCAATTCTGAACAGTCGATGCCCAAAGCTTTGATTCAAATCCAGAGAGAATGTCCCAATATTATAAATAAGAGGTTCTGTAAGGGGAAAGTGAGACTAAAGCAACTGTTTGCATAAGAGGGTCAGCGCCAAGAGTCGGATCATATGGTGGGGATAGAGAGAGGACATAATGTCGTAACTGCAAGTACATTAAAAAGTCTGAACGCGGAATCTGATACTTGTTGATTAAGTCAGAAAAGGACAATAGTATACCCCAAGGATTAAACACGTCCTTAATTAGCGCAATGCCTTTATGCTGCCAATGAAAGAACTTCACATTGTCTAGAGCAGCTGGGAAATGGGTTACCACAAAAAGGAATAAATTTGGAATGAGTCGGGTCTCTCCTAAGTGATTTGTTTACAGACCACCATGCTAAATAGGCATCTCAAAAGAGAGGGTTAGTACGAATAGACATAGGAAGAGCAGATTTAGGGGTATGTAAGAGAGCACGAAGATCGTATGGAGCGCAGAGTGATAGTTCTAAAGTAAAGTTAGAGTAGGTAGAGCGAGAGAGAAACCAGTCAAAAATATATCTAAATGCTACAGCCTTGGTGAAAGCAGATATATCCAGCATAGCCAGGCCACCCGCAAATTTGCGAAGTTTAAGTTTGGCTAGGGCCACACGAGGTTTGTTGCCTGACCATAGAAATTTGGTAAAAAGTTTCTCACAGTGTCTGATGTCTGATTTCATCAAAGCATACGGTAACATCTGGATAAGATAGGAAAGTTTGGGGAAAATAATACTTTTTAGTACAGCAATTCTCCCCATAAGGGACATAGGTAGAGACGTCCAGGTTTCTAATTGCGTTGCGATGGCCTGTAAAGCAGGAGTGAAATTAAGAGCATAAAGATTGGACAAAGAGGGTGAAATATATATGCTCAAATATTTTAACCTGGACGTATTGTGCTTAAATAAATAAATAAATAAATTGTGGTTAACAGGACCGAAGAGGAAGGAGAAGAATTGAGAAGAGCAGATGCAGAAGAAGATAATGGGAGGAGCTCAGACTTGTCATAATTTATTTTAAAACCTGAGAAGAGGCCAAAAGCACTGATAGCGTGTAGGATGGCTGGATTGGAAATGAGAGGGTCAGAGAGAAACACTAAAATGTCATCCGCAAATAATGATAATTTGAGGGAATGATGAGCGACACGTATGCCGTGAAAGTCAGGAAGGCTGCGGAGAGCAATCGCTAGTGGTTCAATGGCCAATGCAAATAAGAGGGGAGAAAGAGAGCAGCCCCATCTCGTGCCTCTGCTTAGGGGTGCAGGGGCTGAAAGGTATCCATTACATAAGATTCGAGAATGGGAATTCATATATAGTGTACGTATAAGAGAGGTCAATTGATGAGGAAAATTTAATGTATTGAGGGTAGTGAATAAGTGTTCCCAGGAAACCAAATCTAATGCTTTCTCAGCGTCGAGTGATAACAAAAAGGAGGTTGAGGTATCTAAAGAAGAGTCCATCCAATGAGAAGCCGCAATAACCTTGCGAATGTTAGCCGAGGAATGCCTACCGATTATGAAGCCAGTCTGGTCCGAATGGTATCAGAAATTTAATTCTATCCGCCAGAAGTTTAGTGAACAATTTATAGTCCACATTGAGGAGAGATATCGGTCTGTAAGAGCTGGGTAAGTGAGGATCCCTGCCCGGCATAGGCAGCAGACGGATAATAGCGTCAGTCAAATATTGGGGCATAGAAGAAGCGGTAAGCAGGGCATTAAAAACTAAAACTAATGGGTCTACAAGTCTTGTGAGGAGTATGTTATAATACTCTCCCGAGAATCCATCTGGATCAGGTGACTTCACTGGTTTTAGCTGTTTGATGGCGGCTTCAATTTCCTGAGGTGTGAATGGTGTACATATAGCGGCATGGGAATCAGTAGGTATGGAAGGGACATCAATAGACTTCCAGAAAGAAAGTTCACCTGAAATATCTCTGGGTGGTTGGGTATAAAAATCGGTATAGAAATTTTGAAATATGGAGGTAATATCCTTACCAGTGAAGGCATAAGTGTTATCAGGACGCTGGATAGAGTGTATAAGAGAAGAGGGTGCGGAGGATTTCACTAAGTTGGAGAGCAGCCGGCCAATTTTGTTACCAAACTTATAAAATCTATGGTCTTTATAAAAAGAATGTTTATCACCCATAGGAGCAAGGAGGCCATCAAATTTGTGCTTAGCTAAAACAAAACCAGATTTGTTACTCGGAGTCGGGGAAGTCTTATAAATTTGGTAGGTTGATGTTGAGACTGGAGAAGTTTATACTCGGAGGCACGTTCTTTTTTAGTCTGGGAGACATACTGAATTATACGTCCCCTAATCACTGCCTTAGATGTTTGCCAAAAAAGAATAGGGTCTGACTCCAGAGTGGAGAGATTATCAAGTCTGAACTCCTCCCAATACGTATCAAGCTTATTGCGGAAGCCCAAGGACAAAGCAAAATATGAAGGGAAGCACCAGAGTTTATAGGAGCCCATATCTAAAGAAGAAAAAAAGGAAACCCAGATAAGGGAGTGGTCAGAAAGAAACATTGGCTCAATGTAAATAGTTGGACATAAAAGGGGCCAATTTGCGCCTGAATTTTAGTGCCATCTGCTGGCATTGATCCCAGTCAGGATCCTTACCTCTTCTGGCCCGTTTGAGAGGTATGCTGCAGGGGTGGGTGGCTGGAGGTTAGATACAGGCTGCGGGGGGAGGGTTACAGTTAGGCTGCGGGAAAGGGGGGGGTTAGGCTCAGGCTGTGGGGAGGGAGGTTAGGTTTTATGCACTACCGGGGAAGGTTAGGATTAGGCTGCGGGCAGTGGCTTACTGCCCCCATCTCTTCTATACTTACCTTTCTGGTGTCCATCGGTGTCCGTGTGTGGGCCCCCTCTTCTCTGCCCCATAGCTGGGAGCGATGTTAGCGCTCTAAGCACTAGAGACTCTGGCACAATGCCAGAGTCTACGCGCATGCGCAGGTCTCTGAAAAAATGCCCGCTGCGCTAGGCTTCTAGACGGGAGGATTAGAGTTAGGGGGCAATTGGGTATACTTACCTTTCCCCTGTCCGGATTCTGAACATCGGCATGCCACGGTCGGTGTTCTGACCACCAGCACCCCAAACGCCGCCATATTAATCCCATCCCCATCTGCCTACAGGCTACTCTATCACCAATTCTTTCGGAGACACATGCTCAGGCTAATGTCAGCATGTGCGCCGACACCAAAACCTGCTTCAAGCTCTTCGCTGGAGTGATAATGTGCATTTTTTACTATGCAAGCTTAGTTAATATTATCATATCCACGCAGTATTTAAAATTATGTGATATATTGGCCCCAAAGAAAATACTAGTAGTATTTAATAGAAGATGAAATAAATCATTTAAAAAGCAATAAATTCTAGGTGCCCCAATAAGTAGACAATCCCTTCCATATGCATTAGTGCATGAGATTTCAGTTTTATGATATTGGAAAACACATATACGATTCTCATGCACATAGCAGTCCAATATTATTTGTAACTGCTGAATAATACAGCACTGACCTATTGTTTGTAATCCCCAGTTTCAAGTATAATGGTTTGTCAAAATGTTTCTATCCAAATAATCCACCATCCCCAAGCTCCCATAAACCTATCTTACTGTCTGCAGCTGCAGCAATATGATATCCCATACATCAAAATGTCATCCTTCTGTGTAAGGGCTGCTACATAAGATTTTATAGCTGATGTTTTTAAGCAGAACAATTATTCTGTAGCAGCAGGTAAAGACAAAGGAAGGAAAAAAAAACCCATTAATTAAATAGAAATAATTAGCAGTTTTCCAAGTAAACAATAATAACGCCTAATGGAATTAACTCATTTCCTTCTAAAATACAGAATATGTTATATAAATCTAAGTTTGCAACATGATGAGAAAAAGTGGTTATGTAGGAAATTGTCATTATTCATAGGGAGAGATTCAAGTCTTGGAGATTGGCTGCCTGACAGCCACTGGGCTCCGGTACTAAAGGGGCGTGACCAAGTCCAGGAGGCGTGGTCATGCCCCCTACAGAAAAAAACTATGCACACCTCCATCTGTCCACCTCAGCAGCTGGTCAGCCTCTACCCCTACTGGCCCAGGTAATTAGTACTGACCCTCCCCCTCTGCACCCATGCTTGGAGATGTGCCATTGAGTGTCTCCAAAATGGTTGTGTATCTTTGATAATTTTTTCTGCACCCCAAAATGAAGCATAAGAGAATGAGTTAATACACAGGATTGTGGGCTTGCCAACAATCACAACGTGGACAAGCGCTATAGGGAACCTGGAAGGCAGATGCTGTGATGTTGGCAAGTGGACAGCTGTTAACATCATGTTTACAGTTGTACTGCCGGCATGCATAAAATGCTTAAAGTAACATTTTATACTACTTACCGACATAACGGCACCTGTTCTCCATGGTACAAATATTCAGAGCCATAACTGGTGATGTGTGAGTGGTGCCAAAACGAGTTTGGGATGCAAAGCCGGTACAGGGCACAAAATTGCCCTGCCCCAGCACTGCATATACTGCCTGTCAACATTTTGATTGTCGACAAGACATATGTATCCTTGAATACACCTTACGGTCATAAGCGGTACTGTGCACATGGCGTTATTATCACAAGGCTCCCTCCGATATTTTTTTTAACAATTTGAGGTAAGTAAATTTAAGCAGACACACAATTCCCATTACAGGTTGTGATGATAGTGTATTAGAATGCTTAATATTTGTAGACACTCCCTTACTAATCTGTGTAAGCCTGAATCTTCAGTGATGGTACCTGGGACCAGGGGGATGCTGGGAAGTGGGTGGTCCAGTGTGCAGTATGCCTGGAGTTGGTGAGGGAATAAACAGCACAGCAGTGAACTCACATGTCTCTGTGTCCTGATGACTGGATTTACAAACGTATGAACAAAACATGGTGTCAGAAGAAGTTTAACTTGGACTGCTAGTGCTCTCAGAGTGTGAAAGAATCTTGCAGAAGTCTGTGGCTGTGATACTCTGGGTCTGCAAAGCTTGCCGTGTGCTCCTATCTTCAAACAGTGAGTAACCATGGATAAACTGGCTCCTCCAACCGGCATGCTGATGTCTGGTAACTTGTCTGAAAACTGGAAAAGATTTAAGCAAAGGTTTAATATATATCTTGCTGCATGCGGAGCTGATTCAGAGGCTGACAAAACTAAGGCATCCATTTTCCTCCATTTGATAGGAGAGGATGTGCTGGACATTTATAATAGTTTTCAGTTTGATGAGGGGCAGAATATGGTGCTATCTTCTATAATGCAAAAGTTTGAAGATGACTTTGTGCCAAGGAAAAATGTGACATATGAAAGATATAAGTTTTTCACATGTGATCAGAAGTCTGTAGATGGATTTGATCAGTATGTTACAGAGCTGCAATCACTCAGTAAAACCTGTGAGTTTGGTGATTTAAAGGATTCACTGATTAGAGATCGTATTGTCTGTGGAATA
Organism: Pseudophryne corroboree; assembly: GCF_028390025.1. Taxonomy (NCBI): domain Eukaryota; kingdom Metazoa; phylum Chordata; class Amphibia; order Anura; family Myobatrachidae; genus Pseudophryne; species Pseudophryne corroboree. Next base: position 845,556,376 of record NC_086447.1, on the reverse strand, counting down.
CCTGATAATGGACTCAGAGAGAGATTGCTGAGAGAGCAAGACCTAACACTAGAAAAGACAGTGACTATGTGTAGATCTGCAGAAATAACTAGATTTCAAGCCAAAAAGTTACACAAGGAAGCTGATGTGCATGTAGTGCAGAAAACAGAGCTATGCAAACCTCCATTCTCAAGAATGAAGCAGTCTAAGCCAAAGTCTAATAAGGAAATGTGTAGTAGATGTGGAAATGCTCACAATCCTAATATGTGCCCTGCTTATGGTAAAACCTGCATAAAATGTGGTAGATTTAATCACTTTGCCAAATGCTATAAAATGAAAAGTAAAACAACCAAAGTGCATGCTGTTAAACAAACAGATGAATTCTTTGTGGATTGCATTGAACTTTGCAGTGCAGATAAGAAAGAATGGATTGTCCCTTTAACTGTGAACAAGATTGTCATTCCCTTTAAGCTTGATACTGGTGCGCAGGTGAATTTAATATCATTTCAAGACTATAAGACTTTTAGAGTAAAACCTAAAATTCACCCAGCCAAAGTTAAAGTTACAGGGTACACTGGGGAGGAAATTCCTGTGAAAGGTACATGCTTAGTGACACTGAAATATAAGGGACAACAGTTTAAAACATCTCTACTGATTGTGGATAAAAATGTGCAACCGATTCTAGGATTAAGTTCCTGTGAGAAACTAAGCTTGCTAAAGAAAGTTTTTATGGTGACATCACAAGTAGAAGATGACTGCAAATCATTGTTTACAGAATACAGAGACTTGTTTGAAGGTCTAGGTTGTTTGCCTGGAGAGCATAAAATAAATATATATACGCAAGTTTCTTCAGTGATACACCACTGTAGAAAAGTGCCGTTTGCGCTGAGAGAAAAACTGAAACAAGAGTTAAATCGCATGGAAGCCTTGGGTGTGATACAGAAAGTTGATGAGCCTACTGAATGGGTAAGCTCCTTAGTAATTGTTGAAAAGAAAAATGGACAACTCAGAATATGTCTAGACCCCAGAGATTTAAACAAAGCTATTAAACGAGAACATTTCAAACTACCAACCAGAGATTAAATCATGTCACAATTTGCGGGAGCAAAATGGTTCAGTAAATTGGACGCATCTTCAGAATTCTGGCAAATGAAGCTAGATGAGGCCAGCTCAAAGGTTTGTACATTTAATACACCAGAAGGTTGATACAGATTTCTTCGACTACCATATGGAATATTGTCTGCTCCAGAAGTATATCACAAAAAGATATACATGATTTTTGAACATATTCCAGGTGTTGAAACAATGATGGATGACATTATTGTCTGGGGATCTACAAAGGAAGAACATGATTCTAGATTGAGAGAAGTAATGGAACTTGTCAAGAAAGTGAATCTAAAGCTAAACAAGGACAAATGTGAATTTGGCGTGAATACTAGAGATGAGCGGGTTCGGTTCCTCTGAATCCGAACCCGCCCGAACTTCATGTTTTTTTACACGGGTCCGAGCGACTCGGATCTTCCCGCCTTGCTCGGTTAACCCGAGCGCGCCCGAACGTCATCATCACGCTGTCGGATTCTCGCGAGGCTCGGATTCTATCGCGAGACTCGGATTCTATATAAGGAGCCGCGCGTCGCCGCCATTTTCACACGTGCATTGAGATTGATAGGGAGAGGACGTGGCTGGCGTCCTCTCCGTTTAGAAATAGATAGGAGAGTGAGAGTGAGACACTTCATTTACTGGAGCTTAGGAGGAGTACTCAGAGAGTGCAGAATTTTGCTGATAGTAGTTAGTTAGTTATACTAGTGACTGACCAGTGAGACCACCAGTGCAGTTTTATTATTATTTAATATAATCCGTTCTCTGCCTGAAAAAAATGATACACAGTGACTCAGTCACATACCATATCTGTGCTCAGCCCAGTGTGCTGCATCATCTATGTATAATATCTGACTGTGCTCACACAGCTTAATTGTGGGGGAGACTGGGGAGCAGTTATAGGTTATAGCAGGAGCCAGGAGTACATATTAAACAGTGCACACTTTTGCTGCCAGAGTGCCACTGCCAGTGTGACTGACCAGTGACCTGACCACACTGACCACCAGTATATTGTGATTGTCTGCCTGAAAAAGTTAAACACTCGTCGTGTGACTTGTGTGGTGTTTTTTTATTCTATAAAATACTCATTCTGCTGACAGACAGTGTCCAGCAGGTCCGTCATTATATAATATATACCTGTCCGGCTGCAGTAGTGATATATATATATTTTTTATATCATTATTTATCATCCAGTCTATACTAACAGCAGACACAGTATGGTAGTTCACGGCTGTAGCTACCTCTGTGTCGGCACTCGGCAGTCCATCCATAATTGTATACCACCTACCCGTGGTTTTTTTTTCTTTCTTCTTTATACATACTACATCTCATTATCATCCAGTCTATATTAGCAGCAGACACAGTACAGTACGGTAGTCCACGGCTGTAGCTATCTCTGTGTCGGCACTCGGCAGTCCATCCATAATTGTATACCACCACCTACCCGTGGTTTTTTTTTCTTTCTTCTTTATACATACTACATCTCATTATCATCCAGTCTATATTAGCAGCAGACACAGTACGGTAGTCCACGGCTGTAGCTACCTCTGTGTCGGCACTCGGCAGTCCATCCATAGTTGTATACCACCTACCCGTGGTTTTTTTTTTCTTTCTTCTTTATACATACTACATCTCATTATCATCCAGTCTATATTAGCAGCAGACACAGTACAGTACGGTAGTCCACGGCTGTAGCTATCTCTGTGTCGGCACTCGGCAGTCCATCCATAATTGTATACCACCACCTACCCGTGGTTTTTTTTTCTTTCTTCTTTATACATACTACATCTCATTATCATCCAGTCTATATTAGCAGCAGACACAGTACAGTACGGTAGTCCACGGCTGTAGCTATCTCTGTGTCGGCACTCGGCAGTCCATCCATAATTGTATACCACCACCTACCCGTGGTTTTTTTTTCTTTCTTCTTTATACATAATACATCTCATTATCATCCAGTCTATATTAGCAGCAGACACAGTACGGTAGTCCACGGCTGTAGCTACCTCTGTGTCGGCACTCGGCAGTCCATCCATAATTGTATACCACCTACCCGTGGTTTTTTTTTCTTTCTTCTTTATACATACTACATCTCATTATCAACCAGTCTATATTAGCAGCAGACACAGTACGGTAGTCCACGGCTGTAGCTACCTCTGTGTCGGCACTCGGCAGTCCATCCATAATTGTATACCACCTACCCGTGGTTTTTTTTTCTTTCTTCTTTATACATACTACATCTCATTATCATCCAGTCTATATTAGCAGCAGACACAGTACGGTAGTCCACGGCTGTAGCTACCTCTGTGTCGGCACTCGGCAGTCCATCCATAATTGTATACCACCTACCCGTGGTTTTTTTCTTCTTCTTCTTTATACATACTACATCTCATTATCATCCAGTCTATATTAGCAGCAGACACAGTACGGTAGTCCATGGCTGTAGCTACCTCTGTGTCGGCACTCGGCAGTCCATCCATAATTGTATACCACCTACCCGTGGTTTTTTTTTCTTTCTTCTTTATACATACTACATCTCATTATCATCCAGTCTATATTAGCAGCAGACACAGTACGGTAGTCCACGGCTGTAGCTACCTCTGTGTCGGCACTCGGCAGTCCATCCATAATTGTATACCACCTACCCGTGGTTTTTTTTTCTTTCTTCTTTATACATACTACATCTCATTATCATCCAGTCTATATTAGCAGCAGACACAGTACGGTAGTCCACGGCTGTAGCTACCTCTGTGTCGGCACTCGGCAGTCCATCCATAATTGTATACCACCTACCCGTGGTTTTTTTTCTTTCTTCTTTATACATACTACATCTCATTATCATCCAGTCTATATTAGCAGCAGACACAGTACGGTAGTCCACGGCTGTAGCTACCTCTGTGTCGGCACTCGGCAGTCCATCCATAATTGTATACCACCTACCCGTGGTTTTTTTTTCTTTCTTCTTTATACATACTACATCTCATTATCAACCAGTCTATATTAGCAGCAGACACAGTACGGTAGTCCACGGCTGTAGCTACCTCTGTGTCGGCACTCGGCAGTCCATCCATAATTGTATACCACCTACCCGTGGTTTTTTTTTCTTTCTTCTTTATACATACTACATCTCATTATCAACCAGTCTATATTAGCAGCAGACACAGTACGGTAGTCCACGGCTGTAGCTACCTCTGTGTCGGCACTCGGCAGTCCATCCATAATTGTATAACACCTACCCGTGGTTTTTTTTTTCTTTCTTCTTTATACATACTACATCTCATTATCATCCAGTCTATATTAGCAGCAGACACAGTACGGTAGTCCACGGCTGTAGCTACCTCTGTGTCGGCACTCGGCAGTCCATCCATAATTGTATACTAGTATCCATCCATCTCCATTGTTTACCTGAGGTGCCTTTTAGTTGTGCCTATTAAAATATGGAGAACAAAAATGTTGAGGTTCCAAAATTAGGGAAAGATCAAGATCCACTTCCACCTCGTGCTGAAGCTGCTGCCACTAGTCATGGCCGAGACGATGAAATGCCAGCAACGTCGTCTGCCAAGGCCGATGCCCAATGTCATAGTACAGAGCATGTCAAATCCAAAACACCAAATATCAGTAAAAAAAGGACTCCAAAACCTAAAATAAAATTGTCAGAGGAGAAGCGTAAACTTGCCAATATGCCATTTACCACACGGAGTGGCAAGGAACGGCTGAGGCCCTGGCCTATGTTCATGGCTAGTGGTTCAGCTTCACATGAGGATGGAAGCACTCAGCCTCTCGCTAGAAAAATGAAAAGACTCAAGCTGGCAAAAGCAGTAGCACCGCAAAGAACTGTGCGTTCTTCGAAATCCCAAATCCACAAGGAGAGTCCAATTGTGTCGGTTGCGATGCCTGACCTTCCCAACACTGGACGTGAAGAGCATGCGCCTTCCACCATTTGCACGCCCCCTGCAAGTGCTGGAAGGAGCACCCGCAGTCCAGTTCCTGATAGTCAGATTGAAGATGTCAGTGTTGAAGTACACCAGGATGAGGAGGATATGGGTGTTGCTGGCGCTGGGGAGGAAATTGACCAGGAGGATTCTGATGGTGAGGTGGTTTGTTTAAGTCAGGCACCCGGGGAGACACCTGTTGTCCGTGGGAGGAATATGGCCGTTGACATGCCTGGTGAAAATACCAAAAAAATCAGCTCTTCGGTGTGGAAGTATTTCAAAAGAAATGCGGAAAACAGGTGTCAAGCCGTGTGTTGCCTTTGTCAAGCTGTAATAAGTAGGGGTAAGGACGTTAACCACCTCGGAACATCCTCCCTTATACGTCACCTGCAGCGCATTCATAATAAGTCACTGACAAGTTCAAAAACTTTGGGCGACAGCGGAAGCAGTCCACTGACCAGTAAATCCCTTCCTCTTGTAACCATGCTCACGCAAACCACCCCACCAACTCCCTCAGTGTCAATTTCCTCCTTCCCCAGGAATGCCAATAGTCCTGCAGGCCATGTCACTGGCAATTCTGACGATTCCTCTCCTGCCTGGGATTCCTCCGATGCATCCTTGCGTGTAACGCCTACTGCTGCTGGCGCTGCTGTTGTTGCTGCTGGGAGTCGATGGTCATCCCAGAGGGGAAGTCGTAAGACCACTTTTACTACTTCCACCAAGCAATTGACTGTCCAACAGTCCTTTGCGAGGAAGATGAAATATCACAGCAGTCATCCTACTGCAAAGCGGATAACTGAGGCCTTGGCATCCTGGGTGGTGAGAAACGTGGTTCCGGTATCCATCATTACTGCAGAGCCAACTAGAGACTTGTTGGAGGTACTGTGTCCCCGGTACCAAATACCATCTAGGTTCCATTTCTCTAGGCAGGCGATACCGAAAATGTACACAGACCTCAGAAAAAGAGTCACCAGTGTCCTAAAAAATGCAGCTGTACCCAATGTCCACTTAACCACGGACATGTGGACAAGTGGAGCAGGGCAGGGTCAGGACTATATGACTGTGACAGCCCACTGGGTAGATGTATGGACTCCCGCCGCAAGAACAGCAGCGGCGGCACCAGTAGCAGCATCTCGCAAACGCCAACTCTTTCCTAGGCAGGCTACGCTTTGTATCACCGGTTTCCAGAATACGCACACAGCTGAAAACCTCTTACGGCAACTGAGGAAGATCATCGCGGAATGGCTTACCCCAATTGGACTCTCCTGTGGATTTGTGGCATCGGACAACGCCAGCAATATTGTGTGTGCATTAAATATGGGCAAATTCCAGCACGTCCCATGTTTTGCACATACCTTGAATTTGGTGGTGCAGAATTTTTTAAAAAACGACAGGGGCGTGCAAGAGATGCTGTCGGTGGCCAGAAGAATTGCGGGACACTTTCGGCGTACAGGCACCACGTACAGAAGACTGGAGCACCACCAAAAACTACTGAACCTGCCCTGCCATCATCTGAAGCAAGAAGTGGTAACGAGGTGGAATTCAACCCTCTATATGCTTCAGAGGTTGGAGGAGCAGCAAAAGGCCATTCAAGCCTATACAATTGAGCACGATATAGGAGGTGGAATGCACCTGTCTCAAGCGCAGTGGAGAATGATTTCAACGTTGTGCAAGGTTCTAATGCCCTTTGAACTTGCCACACGTGAAGTCAGTTCAGACACTGCCAGCCTGAGTCAGGTCATTCCCCTCATCAGGCTTTTGCAGAAGAAGCTGGAGACATTGAAGGAGGAGCTAACACGGAGCGATTCCGCTAGGCATGTGGGACTTGTGGATGGAGCCCTTAATTCGCTTAACAAGGATTCACGGGTGGTCAATCTGTTGAAATCAGAGCACTACATTTTGGCCACCGTGCTCGATCCTAGATTTAAAGCCTACCTTGGATCTCTCTTTCCGGCAGACACAAGTCTGCTGGGGTTGAAAGACCTGCTGGTGACAAAATTGTCAAGTCAAGCGGAACGCGACCTGTCAACATCTCCTCCTTCACATTCTCCCGCAACTGGGGGTGCGAGGAAAAGGCTCAGAATTCCGAGCCCACCCGCTGGCGGTGATGCAGGGCAGTCTGGAGCGACTGCTGATGCTGACATCTGGTCCGGACTGAAGGACCTGACAACGATTACGGACATGTCGTCTACTGTCACTGCATATGATTCTCTCAACATTGAAAGAATGGTGGAGGATTATATGAGTGACCGCATCCAAGTAGGCACGTCACACAGTCCGTACTTATACTGGCAGGAAAAAGAGGCAATTTGGAGGCCCTTGCACAAACTGGCTTTATTCTACCTAAGTTGCCCTCCCACAAGTGTGTACTCCGAAAGAGTGTTTAGTGCCGCCGCTCACCTTGTCAGCAATCGGCGTACGAGGTTACATCCAGAAAATGTGGAGAAGATGATGTTCATTAAAATGAATTATAATCAATTCCTCCGCGGAGACATTGACCAGCAGCAATTGCCTCCACAAAGTACACAGGGAGCTGAGATGGTGGATTCCAGTGGGGACGAATTGATAATCTGTGAGGAGGGGGATGTACACGGTGATATATCGGAGGATGATGATGAGGTGGACATCTTGCCTCTGTAGAGCCAGTTTGTGCAAGGAGAGATTAATTGCTTCTATTTTGGTGGGGGTCCAAACCAACCCGTCATATCAGTCACAGTCGTGTGGCAGACCCTGTCACTGAAATGATGGGTTGGTTAAAGTGTGCATGTCCTGTTTATACAACATAAGGGTGGGTGGGAGGGCCCAAGGACAATTCCATCTTGCACCTCTTTTTTCTTTAATTTTTCTTTGCGTCATGTGCTGTTTGGGGAGTGTTTTTTGGAAGGGCCATCCTGCGTGACACTGCAGTGCCACTCCTAGATGGGCCCGGTGTTTGTGTCGGCCACTAGGGTCGCTTATCTTACTCACACAGCTACCTCATTGCGCCTCTTTTTTTCTTTGCGTCATGTGCTGTTTGGGGAGGGTTTTTTGGAAGGGACATCCTGCGTGACACTGCAGTGCCACTCCTAGATGGGCCCGGTGTTTGTGTCGGCCACTAGGGTCGCTTATCTTACTCACACAGCTACCTCATTGCGCCTCTTTTTTTCTTTGCATCATGTGCTGTTTGGGGAGGGTTTTTTGGAAGGGACATCCTGCGTGACACTGCAGTGCCACTCCTAGATGGGCCCGGTGTTTGTGTCGGCCACTAGGGTCGCTTATCTTACTCACACAGCTACCTCATTGCGCCTCTTTTTTTCTTTGCGTCATGTGCTGTTTGGGGAGTGTTTTTTGGAAGGGCCATCCTGCGTGACACTGCAGTGCCACTCCTAGATGGGCCCGGTGTTTGTGTCGGCCACTAGGGTCGCTTATCTTACTCACACAGCTACCTCATTGCGCCTCTTTTTTTCTTTGCGTCATGTGCTGTTTGGGGAGGGTTTTTTGGAAGGGACATCCTGCGTGACACTGCAGTGCCACTCCTAGATGGGCCCGGTGTTTGTGTCGGCCACTAGGGTCGCTTATCTTACTCACACAGCTACCTCATTGCGCCTCTTTTTTTCTTTGCGTCATGTGCTGTTTGGGGAGGGTTTTTTGGAAGGGACATCCTGCGTGACACTGCAGTGCCACTCCTAGATGGGCCCGGTGTTTGTGTCGGCCACTAGGGTCGCTTATCTTACTCACACAGCTACCTCATTGCGCCTCTTTTTTTCTTTGCGTCATGTGCTGTTTGGGGAGGGTTTTTTGGAAGGGACATCCTGCGTGACACTGCAGTGCCACTCCTAGATGGGCCCGGTGTTTGTGTCGGCCACTAGGGTCGCTTATCTTACTCACACAGCTACCTCATTGCGCCTCTTTTTTTCTTTGCGTCATGTGCTGTTTGGGGAGGGTTTTTTGGAAGGGACATCCTGCGTGACACTGCAGTGCCACTCCTAGATGGGCCCGGTGTTTGTGTCGGCCACTAGGGTCGCTTATCTTACTCACACAGCTACCTCATTGCGCCTCTTTTTTTCTTTGCGTCATGTGCTGTTTGGGGAGGTTTTTTTGGAAGGGACATCCTGCGTGACACTGCAGTGCCACTCCTAGATGGGCCAGGTGTTTGTGTCGGCCACTAGGGTCGCTTAGCTTAGTCATCCAGCGACCTCGGTGCAAATTTTAGGACTAAAAATAATATTGTGAGGTGTGAGGTATTCAGAATAGACTGAAAATGAGTGGAAATGATGGTTTTTGAGGTTAATAATACTTTGGGATCAAAATGACCCCCAAATTCTATGATTTAAGCTGTTTTTTAGGTTTTTTGGAAAAAAACACCCGAATCCAAAACACACCCGAATCCGACAAAAAAAATTCGGTTAGGTTTTGCCAAAACGCGGTCGAACCCAAAACACGGCCGCGGAACCGAACCCAAAACCAAAACACAAAACCCGAAAAATTTCCGGCGCTCATCTCTAGTGAATACACTTACCTTTATGGGCGACGTGGTCTCGAATCAAGGTGTAAAACCAGACCCAAGGAAAATATCAGCCATAGTGAACATGGAACTTCCTAACAACAAAGACGACGTCAGAAGATTCCTAGGAATGATTACTTACTTAGGAAAGTTTATTTCTCAACTCTCTGAACGAACAGGCTCTCTTAGATGGTTGTTGGACAAAGATAACGAGTGGATGTGGTCACATGAACAAGAAGAAAGTTGGCAAAACTTGAAACAGATCATTACAGAGCAACCAGTGCTAAAATTCTTTGATCCTGCGAAAAGAATAAGAATTTCAGCAGATGCTTCACAATTTGGCCTAGGCTCAGTGCTGTTACAAGAACATGAGGATACATGGCAACCAGTAATCTATGCATCAAGTGCACTGACAAGTGCTGAAACAAGGTATGCTCAGATAGAAAAAGAACTTCTAGCGATCACATATGCATGTGAGCGATTTCATCAGTTTGTGTATGGTCAAACATTTACAGTGGAAACTGACCACAAGCCATTGATAGCTATCATGACTAAATCATTACATGACTGTCCCATGAGAATTCAACGAATGCTTATCAGACTACAGAAATATGATGTACACTTGCTGTACTGTCCCGGCAAATACATGTACATTGCTGATACACTTTCTCGTGCTGTGGACAAAAGTAAAGGTTCCAAAAGTCTGATGGATGAAGAGATAGAAGCCTATGTTAATTTGATTGTTGCTTCTCTACCAGTGTCTCTTGCAAGACAAGAACAGATTAGGAAAGAAACTGAGACAGATGACACAATGAATGTGTTGAAAGATATCATTCTGAAAGGTTGGCCAGCAGAAAAACATGCGTGCCCGCTGTCTATCCATGATTATTGGATGTACCGCAGTGACTTTACAGTTGTCGATGGTATTATTTACAAAGGCAATAGGTTTGTCATACCTGCACAACTAAGAAAAACTATGCTGTGCAAGATACATGAAGGCCACTTAGGAGAAGAAAAATGTAAGCGGAGAGCGCGTGAAGTTATGTATTGGCCAAGAATGAACCAAGACATAGCACAGACTACAGCTACATGTGAATTATGTCTTATGTATAGACCGAAACAACAAGTCGAGCCACTGAGTCCTCACGCAGTGCCAGAGAGACCGTACCAGAAAGTTGGCGCAGATTTGTTTGATTGTAATGGGAAAACGTACATTGTCGTGACTGATTATTACTCTAACTACCCTGAGGTGAAGACACTACATACAACTACTAGTAAAGCCGTAATCAATTGCATGAAGTCAATCTTTGCAAGGCATGGTGTTCCTATGGAAGTGTTCACTGACAATGGTCCTCCAAATTTCTTCAAAAGTCTTGTAATCTACCGCAGTATACCTTTACAAAATGGACTTTCTCCTGCACAAATGCTGATGGGAAGGAGGATTAGAGCAAATCTCCCGATACATGATGAACTGCTTAATACACATAACTCAGCGTTGGTCAGACTGAGTGAGGAACGTCAACAGGCGAAACAGAAACTGTTCCATGACAGGCGAACAAAAAGCTTATCTGATCTAAAATCGGGTGACGAAGTCCGTCTCAGAGATCATGAGTAAGGTATTTGGGTGCAGAAAGGTATTGTGCAAGCACAAGTAGCACCAAGATCTTATACTATACGTACAGAGCATGGAACGGAAGTAAGAAGAAATCGGGTGGATTTAAGATCTCAACCTAACCATAATGAAGACAACATGACTGAAGAATACCCTTCATCTGACATGTATGATGATCCTGATAATGGTGAACAAACCACGATTCTAGAAAGGTCCAACATGGTCGATGAAACACAGACTATGTATGAAAGACCCAAAAGGGAAATACGCAGACCTGAGAGACTCATTGAAACGTGTTAGATGATGTTCTTAATATGACGTTGTTAATTGTTGCATTGAAGCGTACAGGGCTTATCTTTAAAGAAAAGAGGATGTGATGTTAGTGTATTAGAATGCTTAATATTTGTAGACACTCCCTTACTAATCTGTGTAAGCCTGAATCTTCAGTGATGGTCCCTGGGACCAGGGAGATGCTAGGAAGTGGGTGGTCCAGTGTGCAGTGTGCCTGGAGTTGGTGAGGGAATAAACAGCACAGCAGTGAACTCACATGTCTCTGTGTCCTGATGACTGGATTTACAAACGTATGAACAAAACACAGGTATGGGAAATATGATCTGCTTACTAGCAAAATGCAAGATTAGGGCTTGAAGTAGAATTTTGCAACTTCTTCTCCATTTGCACGTTAGTATATTCCAGTGATACTAAATGAATAAACATTGTTTTAGCAATTAATAGTGATAAATCTGCCCGACACTGTTGTAGGTGTGGATTTCTGTTGTATATTAGGGAATGTTTTGAAACAGCGTCACGCTTTGTGTTGCCTTGACACCGAGAGTAAATCTCTGTCAGCAGGAGCAGCCTTGGACATTAGACACCAGCATGACCAGGATTAATATAATTAAATAGCCTGAACTCTTCATTGAGTGAGCTGGAAGCCTGGTATAGTACCTGCTGTGATTTGATAAAGCAGCACTGCCTCTCCCAGCATGCATGCAGAGTAACCAATGGGTGACAGAATTATATGGACCGATAACTCTATTTACAGCAAGTAGCAATAGGTTTTATATGGGATACAGGACACATCACCTTTACATACGGAAGCCCAACATTGTTCATTTTCCTATGCACCCTATGAGGCTGTCAGGTAAAATGCACTATGTTGGGGTGATGTTAGAGCTATGACGGATGCTGTTATCAGTGGTCACACCCTGCCCCAACGTCGCATTGCATGCATTGCTCCAAAATAGCTTTCAATCAACCCCTGTGACATATGTAGAATCTAAGAACACTCTAATAAAAAGAGTAATTATTGCCTTGCTCACAATATTGCCCCGTTAACTTAGTAATAATAAGATTTTACTCACCGGTAAATCTATTTCTCGTAGTCCGTAGTGGATGCTGGGTACTCCGTAAGGACCATGGGGAATAGACAGGCTCCGCAGGAGACTGGGCACTCTTTAAAGAAAAGATTAGGTACTACATCTGATGTGCACTGGCTCCTCCCTCTATGCCCCTCCTCCAGACCTCAGTTAGGGAAACTGTGCCCGGAAGAGCTGACATTACAAGGAAAGGATTTGGAATCCAGGGTAAGACTCATACCAGCCACACCAATCACACCGTACAACTCGTGATAACTATACCCAGTTAACAGTATGAACAACAACTGAGCCTCATTAAACAGATGGCTCAGAACAAAAAACCCTATAGTTAAGCAATAACTATATACAAGTATTGCAGAATTCCGCACTTGGGACGGGCTCCCAGCATCCACTACGGACTACGAGAAATAGATTTACCGGTGAGTAAAATCTTATTTTCTCTGACGTCCTATTGGATGCTGGGTACTCCGTAAGGACCATGGGGATTATACCAAAGCTCCCAAACGGGCGGGAGAGTGCGGATGACTCTGCAGCACCGAATGAGCAAACTCAAGGTCCTCCTCAGCCAGGGTATCAAACTTGTAGAATTTTGCAAACGTGTTTGATCCCGACCAGGTAGCAGCTCGGCAAAGTTGTAAAGCCGAGACCCCTCGGGCAGCCGCCCAAGAAGAGCCCACCTTCCTCGTGGAATGGGCTTTGACTGATTTAGGATGCGGCAGTCCATCCGCAGAATGTGCAAGTTGAATCGTGCTACAGATCCAGTGAGCAATAGTCTGCTTAGAAGCAGGAGCACCCAGCTTGTTGGGTGCATGCAGGATAAACAGCGAGTCAGTTTTTCTGACTCTAGCCGTCCTGGAAACATAGATTTTCAGGGCCCGGACTACATCCAGCAACTTGGAAGCCTCCAAGTCCCGAGTAGCCGCAGGCACCACAATAGGTTGGTTCAAATGAAACGCTGATACCACCTTAGGGAGAAATTGGGAACGAGTCCTCAATTCTGCCCTGTCCATATGGAAGATCAGATAGGGGCTTTTACATGACAAAGCCGCCAATTCTGACACACGCCTAGCCGAAGCCAAGGCCAAATGCATGACCACTTTCCACGTGAGATATTTCAACTCCACGGTCTGAAGTGGCTCAAACCAATGAGATTTTAGGAAATCCAACACAACGTTGAGATCCCAAGGTGCCACTGGAGGCACAAAAGGGGGCTGAATATGCAGCACTCCCTTAACAAACGTCTGAACTTCAGGCAGTGAAGCCAGTTCTTTTTGAAAGAAAATAGACAGGGCCGAAATCTGGACTTTAATGGATCCCAATTTTAGGCCCATAGTCACTCCTGACTGTAGGAAGTGCAGAAATCGACCCAGCTGAAATTCTTCTGTTGGGGCCTTCATAGCCTCACACCAAGCAACATATTTTCGCCATATGCGGTGATAATGTTTTGCTGTCACATCCTTCCTAGCTTTTATCAGCGTAGGAATGACTTCAACCGGAATGCCCTTTTCCATCAGGATCCGGCGTTCAACCGCCATGCCGTCAAACGCAGCCGCGGTAAGTCTTGGAACAGACAGGGCCCCTGCTGTAGCAGGTCCTGTCGGAGCGGCAGAGGCCAAGGGTCCTCTGAGATCATTTCTTGTAGTTCCGGGTACCAAGTCCTTCTTGGCCAATCCGGAACGATGAGTATAGTTCTTACTCCTCTCTTTCTTATAATCCTCAGTACCTTTGGTATGAGAGGAAGAGGAGGGAACACATAAACCGACTGGTACACCTACGGTGTCACTAGAGCGTCCACAGCTATCGCCTGAGGGTCCCTTGACCTGGCGCAATATCTTTTTAGCTTTTTGTTGAGGCAGGACGCCATCATGTCCACCTGTGGCCTTTCCCAACGATTTACAATCAGCTGGAAGACTTCTAGATGAAGTCCTCACTCTCCCGGGTGGAGGTCGTGCCTGCTGAGGAAGTCTGCTTCCCAGTTGTCCACTCCCGGAATGAACACTGCTGACAGTGCTATCACGTGATTTTCCGCCCATCGGAGAATCCTTGTGGCTTCTGCCATCGCCATCCTGCTTCTTGTGCCGCCCTGTCAGTTCACATGGGTGACCGCCGTGATGTTGTCTGACTGGATCAGCACCGGCTGGTTTTGAAGCAGGGGTTTTGCCTGACTTAGGGCATTGTAAATGGCCCTTAGTTCCAGAATATTTATGTGTAGGGAAGCCTCCTGACTCGACCATTGTCCTTGGAAGTTTCTTCCCTGAGTGACTGCCCCCCAACCTCGGAGGCTTGCATCCGTGGTCACCAGGACCCAGTCCTGTATGCCGAATCTGCGGCCCTCGAGAAGATGAGCACTCTGCAGCCACCACAGCAGAGACACCCTGGCCCTCAGGGACAGGGTGATCAGCCGATGCATCTGAAGATGCGATCCGGACCACTTGTCTAACAGATCCCACTGAAAGATCCTTGCATGGAACCTGCCGAAGGGAATTGCTTCGTAAGAAGCTACCTTCTTTCCCAGGACTCGCGTGCAGTGATGCACCGACACCTGTTTTGGTTTCAGGAGGTCTCTGACCAGAGATGACAACTCCTTGGCCTTCTCCTCCGGGAGAAACACCTTCTTCTGTTCTGTGTCCAGAATCATACCCAGGAACAGCAGACGCGTCGTAGGAACCAGCTGCGACTTTGGGATATTCAGAATCCAGCCGTGCTGTTGCAGCACTTCCTGAGATAGTGCTACTCCGACCAACAACTGCTCCATGGACCTCGCCTTTATAAGGAGATCGTCCAAGTACGGGATAATTATAACTCCCTTCTTTCGAAGGAGTATCATCATTTCGGCCATTACTTTGGTAAATACCCTCGGTGCCGTGGACAGACCAAACGGCAACGTCTGGAATTGGTAATGGCAGTCCTGTACCACATAACGGAGGTACACCTGGTGAGGTGGGTAAATGGGGACATGTAGGTAAGCATCCTTGATGTCCAGTGATACCATGTAATCCCCCTCTTCCAGGCTTGCAATAACCGCCCTGAGCGATTCCATTTTGAACTTGAACTTCCTTATATAAGTGTTCAAGGATTTCAAATTTAGAATGGGTCTCACCGTACCGTCTGGTTTCGGTACCACAAACATTGTGGAATAGTAACCCCCGTCCCTGTTGAAGGAGGGGAACTTTGATTATCACCTGCTGGAGGTACAGCTTGTGAATTGCCACCAGTACTACCTCCCTGTCCTGGGGAGTAGCTGGCAAGGCTGATTTGAGGTAACGGCGAGGGGGAGACGTCTCGAACTCCAGCTTGTATCCCTGAGATACCACTTGTAGAACCCAGAGATCCACCTGTGAGCGAACCCACCGGTCGCTGTAGTTCCGGAGACGGGCCCCCACCGCACCTGGCTCCACATGTGGAGCCCCAGCGTCATGCGCTGGACTTAGTGGAAGCAGGGGAGGATTTTTGTTCCTGGGAACTGGCTGTATGGTGCAGCTTTTTCCCTCTACCCCTGCGTCTGGGCAGAAAGGACGCGCCTCTAACCCGCTTGCCTTTCTGAGGCCGAAAGGACTGTACTTGATAATACGGTGCTTTCTTAGGCTGTGAGGGAACCTGAGGTAAAAAAGTCGACTTCCCAGCTGTTGCTGTGGATACGAGGTCCGAGAGACCGTCCCCAAACAATTCCTCACCCTTATAAGGCAAAATTTCCATGTGCCTTTTAGAATCAGCATCACCTGTCCACTGCCGAGTCCATAATACTCTCCTGGCAGAAATGGACATTGCATTAATTCTAGATGCCAGCCGGCAAATGTCCCTCTGTGCATCTCTCATATATAAGACTACGTCTTTAATATGCTCTATGGTTAGCAATATAGTGTCCCTGTCAAGGGAATCAATGTTATCAGACAGGGAATCAGACCACGCTGCTGCAGCACTACACATCCATGCTGAAGCAATAGCAGGTCTCAGTATATTACCTGAGTGTGTATAAACAGACTTCAGGATAGCCTCCTGCTTTCTATCTGCAGGCTCCTTTAAGGCAGCCGTATCCTGAGAAGGCAGTGCCACCTTTTTTGATAAGCGTGTGAGCGCCTTGTCCACCTTAGGGGATGTCCCCCAGCGTAACCTATCTGTTGGCGGGAAAGGGTACACCATTAGTAACCGCTTAGAAATTACTAGTTTCTTATCTGGGGAACCCCACGCTTCTTCACACAATTCATTTAACTCATCAGATGGGGGAAAAGTCACTGGCTGCTTTTTCTCCCCAAACATAATATCCTTTTTTGTGGTAACCGGGTTAATGTCAGAAATGTGCAACACATTTTTCATTGCCGTAATCATGCATCGGATGGCCCTAGTGGATTGTACATTTGTCTCATCCTCGTCGACACTGGAGTCAGACTCCGTGTCGACATCTGTGTCTGCCATCTGAGGTAGTGGGCGTTTTTGAGCCCCTGACGGCCTCTGAGATGCCTGGGCAGGCGCGGGCTGAGATGCCGGCTGTTCCAAAGCTGCGTCATCGAACCTTTTATGCAAGGAGTTGACACTGTCGGTTAATACCTTCCACATATCCATCCACTCAGGTGTCGGCCCCGCAGGGGGCGACATCACACTTATCGGCACCTGCTCCGCCTCCATGTAACCGTCCTCATCAAACATGTCGACACAGCCGTACCGACACACCGCACACACACACACACACACAGGGAATGCTCTGACTGAGGACAGGACCCCACAAAGTCCTTTGGGGAGACAGAGAGAGAGTATGCCAGCACACACCAGAGCGCTATATAACAGAGGGATATACACTATACACAAAGTGAATTTTCCCCCTATGGCTGCTTATATCACAATTTTGCGCCTAAATTTATGTGCCCCACCTCTCTTTTTTACCCTTTCTTTAGTGTATACTGCAGGGGAGAGCCTGGGGAGTGTCCTTCCAGCGGAGCTGTGAAGAGAAAATGGCGCTGGCTGTGCTGAGGAAGATAGCCCCGCCCCTTCAGCGGCGGGCTTCTCCCGCTTTTTATAATGTTAATGGCGGGGGGTTTTGCACATATACAGTGTTATACACTGTATTATGTGCTTTTTGTGCCAAAAGGTATACTAATTGCAGCCCAGGGCGCCCCCCCCCAGCGCCCTGCATCCACCAGTAACCGGAGCGTGTGGTGTGCTGTGGGAGCAATGGCGCACAGCTGCAGTGCTGTGCGCTACCTTATTGAAGACCGGAGTCTTCAGCCGCCGATTTTCTCCGGTTTCTTCCGTCTTCTGGCTCTGCAAGGGGGACGGCGGCGCGGCTCTGGGAACGGACGATCGAGGTCGGGCCCTGTGTTCAATCCCTCTGGAGCTAATGGTGTCCAGTAGCCTTAGAAGCACAAGCTAGCTGCAAGCAAGTAGGTTTGCTTCTCTCCGCTAAGTCCCACGTAGCAGTGAGTCTGTTGCCAGCAGATCTTACTGAAAATAAAAAACCTAACAAATTCTTTTCTTTATAGTGAACTCAGGAGAGCCCACTAAGTGCATCCAGCTCAGGCCGGGCACAGATTGTAACTGAGGTCTGGAGTAGGGGCATAGAGGGAGGAGCCAGTGCACACCAGATGTAGTACCTAATCTTTTCTTTAAAGACTGCCCAGTCTCCTGCGGAGCCCGTCTATTCCCCATGGTCCTTACGGAGTACCCAGCATCCACTAGGACGTCAGAGAAAAGTAAGCTAGCTGTGCAGATTCAGGCTTCTGGCTATGGGGGTCATTCCAACCCGTTCGCACGCAGTGGTTCTTCGCTGCAGTGCGAAAGGGGCGGTACTGCATCTGCGCCGCGCCCGCAATGCGCATGCGCATCGTTGCCAGGCAATGGTCGTTGCCGGGCAGCGACGCCGCCACCGCAGACTGACAGGCGGGAGGCATTCCAGGGCGTCAACTGACCGTTTTCAAGGCGTGGTGAGGCGAACGCAGATGGATCCAGGCATTTGGAGGGCGGATGTCTGACGTCAATCCCGGGACCTTCGCCGCTGGATCCGTCGCAAAGGGTAAGTAGGTCTGACCTTGTTGTTGTTTTGCAGGAAACTTTTTTAGCATGGCAGGGCTGCACAAGCGATCGCAGCCCTGCTATGCTAAAATAAACTCTCCCATAGGCGGCGTCAAGTTGATCGCACGAGCAGCAAAAAGTTGCTACGTGCGACCAACTCGGAATGAGGGCCTATGTACACCTGCTAGATCTCTAGCAACAGGTGGGTGTAACTTATTCATCGCCTCTGGGAGATCTTATGGGTCCTTTACTGAGAGGCATGGTCAAGTATGTGTGAGGCATGCAATGTCAAGGGCTTGGCAGGTCATCCATGGAAGGTCTGGGCTTGGGATCTTTGGTAGTTGAAGGGTCCTCTGACTAATCCAAGCAATCGGAATAACCTGAGCCATATACTCAGGTACCCTCTGTACCATCCTGATGGTGGCTCCGAACTTACTGGAATGATTCCATATTTACATTTCTATTTTCAATGACACCTTTAAATTGCAAGCAGGGCCCTGAGAGGGAACTCTCCTCTCCTACTCTCCCCCATCACCTGAGTATTTCCTAGATGCGATCACACTTTTAAGTGTAACTGTGACATGTAGAGCGGGATGTAATGGGAGCCGATTTAAACGTCTGGGAAAAAGTCGGACCAATCGGACATTATAATGTGCAAACTCGGACAATGTAATGTTGTGCACCTTTTACAGTCCCACTGCAAATCGGATGCGACTTCTGACGGCTTTTTTAGACCAGAAGCCTTCCGATTTTTTCAGACCAATCAAAAAAGTGTCTGTTATTTTAACAATTGCACAGTGAGAGAATGTCACCCATTGGCACGCAAAAGTCCTATGATTAAAGCAACACACACCCTAAATAAACCCCAGTCCTCCAAGAAGCACAAGTAGCTTATGCTGATTTAAATTATATATGGCATGGCTATATTCTGTGTGTAATAGCGGCAGCATTAGCATACCTAATTATGTTAGTGTTTGTATGGAAAACGCTGTAGCTTAACATTTTGTATGCAGATGCAGTTGCTATTACAAACATGTATTGTTTTGCGTTTTGATAATAGGACTCAAGCAGATTCTGCTGTTTTAAATGATATGCAGCATGCCTATATTCTGTGTGGAATATCAACTGCATCTGCATACAAAATGTTATGCTACAGTGTTTTCCAGCCAAACACTGTAACATAATTAGGTATGCTGATACAGTTGCTATTACACACTAAATATAGGCGTATGCTGTATATCATTTAAATCAGCATAAGCTGCATGTGCGTCCTATTAGCATAGTTTTGCGTTTAAGATGCATTTTCAGGGGCAAAATATGCAAAAATGACATGTACATTATATATACTATTTTGAGAGTACAATTTTTTTGTAAGATCAGAATTTAAATATAAAAATGTTTGTTTGTTGTAATTGTGCTGTAATTGTGTACTTGTAATTTATTTTCAACATTTCAAATTAAACTCGCCCCAAACAGCTCTATTTATGTCTGACTTTGTAGAGCTGTTTTGTGTGAGATTTCCAGACTCGGACTCCATTACAAGGGCGAGTTGTAAGTTAAACATGGGCAACACATCCGTGTCCGGCTTTTTGCCACCAGTTCTACTTTGGAACAGAAAACACCCGATTATTCATGGATTCGGCCACCAATATTTGTCCGACTTTTCAAAATGTCCGACTTTTGCAGCTTTGTCCGTAAAAGTTGCTCACTTCTGCAAACTCCGCCGCCATTACATCCCTGCCATATTATCAGTCAGATTGAGTTTATCTGTCTGCAGCTTTACTCACATTAATGTGTCATATGTACTAAGTTTTGAAAAGTGATAAAGTGGGGAGTGATAAACTACCAGTTTCTCATTTTTCAAACACAGCGTGTAACATGGCAGTTAGGAACTGATTGGCTGCTACTTCATCACTTTTTAAGTCTCATCTGGTCCATTAGCCTGTGCACTGTCTACTTGTTTCTTAAAAATAGGAAGCTGCCTCAAGCAACAATGAGCGCTCACATACTGTCATCTGGAGCCTGGCGCATTTGTGTATGCATAATAACAATCACAGCTATTGACAATGGAGCTGTCATTGATTCCCACAGTCTTGTCAATTTGGCATTATCAGAGCTCGGGAAAGGACCATTTTATTGCTGCAGATCTTGGAACGGAAGGAGGTGTCAGTCTGTCAGTGCTGCACTTTATCTCTAGGATACCGGCTGATCCTAACATCCATTTAGCATAGAGAACAAATAAAACTCATTTACATTTGCAGAGATGCATACTGGCATTTAAATTCACAATCTTTGGAAATTTGTAACCTTGAAAAATATAATTCACTAAATGAAAACTGTCTACATAGTTTACGTTGGTCACATTTCTTTGTGCGTGGAAAATACTGAGGTGGAAAATGGAAACTGTGCGGCCTGTACTGACTCTCAGACAATACTTGATGGTATGCTCAGTATGCGGATTCACTTCCCCATTTATAGCCTGGAACAACACAGTTCTTACGTATGTAAATGTAAAATATTATCTACACAGACCGTTAACAATAACTTGCTTGGGTATGTAGCTCTTTTAAAAGTATATACAATGGTTGGAATTTTCCTTGTGTTTTTTTTATGTCAATGTTTTTTAAATAGAGAATTTATGGTGAGTCAGTGTTATATAAATATAACTTTAAGTATTTTTTATTTTTTTCTCTATTTTACTGAGTGCAGTGGGCTCCATCCTTTGGGCAGTGGGTCACTGCCTCAGTTGTATATCTTACCTTCTTCCAGCAAGTGGGTCCCTCCTCCT
Source organism: Pseudophryne corroboree (assembly GCF_028390025.1). Classification (NCBI taxonomy): domain Eukaryota; kingdom Metazoa; phylum Chordata; class Amphibia; order Anura; family Myobatrachidae; genus Pseudophryne; species Pseudophryne corroboree. Next base: position 845,535,102 of record NC_086447.1, on the reverse strand, counting down.
CTGTGGCGACATCTTCCCAGAGACATTCAGAAGATGTAGCACACGCACAAGAGAGAAAAGGCTCTGACACAGTACCAGAGTCTTTGCTTTCACTGCACGGTGCCATCTTCCTGAAGATGTCACTGGAAAGATGCTGCCGTGGAAAGGTTGGTATTGGGAGATGAGAATTTCGGGATCATGGAGGTCACCATACCAACCTCGGGATCACAGTCTCCAGAATGCCGACAGGATGGGAGGGCGGGGGGGGGGGTGCGAGCGCAATGAAGCCCCTTGCGGGAATAGTGGGAATAGTCCCTGTTAATTGGCATGCCGACTGTCGGGCTGTCCAGCACTCGAGAATCCAGCGTCGGTATAGTGCCTGGCAGACTCCCAACCACCGGTTACATGACTACATCCCCCGTAAAGGTGTGATCCGCATGCTTGGACCTAGAAGCACATGTGCACGTTACACCCTACACCCATTACAAATATGACTAAAACTGTGGGTTGCATGCAAGTACACTTACATGGTATGCACAGACTTAATTGTATGTATTTGTATGCATCTGTGTGATGCAGTCGCAGTTCCTCTATCCAGAGCCGGCCCTAGCCATTTTGATGCCGTAGGCAAGATTTTGGCTGGTGCCCTCTAGCACCGCCGCTAGTTCCGCTTCTGACCCTTCACCCCTCTCCCAGCGCAGCACCCATCACCACAGATCACAGCAGCAGCCAGCAACATCCCTCACCCATAGCAATCCTCATTTTGTTGTTCTATGCCAGCAAGAGCATTGGTGACCCCACCACCCTATATATTAAATAGGGACAGTGCGCACCAAAGGCACATGGTACAAAAGGGTGCATGTTCTTGCTGGGAAGGGGCGTGGACATACAATAGTACCCCCAATTCAAATTACTCCACACACTAGTGCATACTTATTCACATTATATCACATGATAGTGTCCCCTCTACATATTATGCCTCACCGTATCACTACTTGTTCACATTACTCTTCACCGTATCACTCTAGTGTTGCCATTACACCGCACCGTATTGCTCCTTACTCACATAAAACCCCACAGTATCGCCCCTTATTCACATTACACCACACCGTATCACTCCTTATTCACATTACACTACACCGTGTAACTCCTAGTACACATTACACCCCACTGCCTCCTTATTCACATTACACCGCACCGTATCGCTTCTTATACACATTACACCACACCGTATCACTCCTTATACACATTACACCACACTGTATTGCTTCTCATACACATTACACAGCACCATATCGCACCTTATTCACATTACACCACACTGTGTCACTCCTTATACACATTACACCACATCGTATCTCTTCCTTTTCACATCGCACCACAGCATCGAGCTGCAGGAAGTTTAAGTACTGTGGTGAAGAGTTTGGTTGTGAGAGGGCTGCAGGGCAGAATTAGGTTGATGGGGAAGGAGGTTAGTATGTTGCCGCTACCACCAATAATCCAGCAAAACAGATAATCCAGCAAAGTGAGTGCTGGATTATTGGTGGTGTGTCTATACTGCATATGCATATCAATTGATTAAAGATCAAAAAGCCTGCAAATATTAAATAAAAAAAAGACACCTGTGGCTGTGTAGGTCCTGTCTGGCTGGTAGGCTGCAGCTGCGGCTAGGAAGAGCTGTCTAGCTGCAGCAGGGATGGCTTGCGCTGGCTGCGGCTGGGCAAGTTCTCCCTGGATGGCTGTATCTAGACGGGTCTGCCCTTGCTGTCTGACTGCGGCCGGGTCAATCCCTGCTGGAAGGCTGCAGCTGGTTCAGACCTCACAGCCATTTCCTTTCTTAAGTGCTGTGCTCTTCATAGAGACGTCATGATGTTAATTCATGTGAGTCTCTCTACCAGTACCCACAGCAGCTCCTGAGGCTTCCGGCTCTAGGCTGAGCTTCCCGATTGCGGTAGCCAGCATAAAGCAGGAGTCAGCTGGCTCTAGGTAGGCTTGAATGCCCCTGGGCATTCTAAATGCTCTAGGCAACTGCCTAGCTCTGCCTATATCTGTATGCTTGGTCCAGTAGCTGGCACCTGATACAGTGGTTGCTGCTGTGCAGTGGATTCAGATAGACTGGGGCTAATATTTCTAGGGGAATCAAGCCTGCATCACACAAAACGGTAGCCAAGTTTGTACAAGCAAGTACAAGTCTGGCGCATGCACAAAATACCAAACATCGGCACTTTGCGTTCGCCGCAAAACCTCCAGGCTGGAAGCCAGAGCCTGCTGGGACTCATAGTGTATCTGCGAAAATATACAGCTAAAACACTCATACAGTATGTGAAAGTATAATAATCTATTAAAACAAAAACTCCCTTCGCACTTTTCTTTTTAACAATTTCCTGGTAGATAATCATCTTTCTTCCAGCTTTTAAACCATAGGGTAATTTTTTTTAAATCTAATGAATAATTGCATTGCAATTATTCACTAGATGTGGCATGGCTCCACTGATATGCCAGTTGCCCCGTCAGCTACCAATCACAGAGCGGCTTTGTTTTAATTGGTCAGATCATGAGAAATCCACTCTGTATTGGTCAGTCGTGGTCCATTCATACATTACAGATAAGTAAATATGATGCACCTCCAAAAAAAAAAAAATAGTACTGAATAGGCTGGGACTGAGTAACATAATAACAGGCAGAGGCGTTGAGAGGGTGGGGGGAGGGCGGAATCTAATTAAATGGGCCCAAAATTGTTGGATCGGCATGGTGTGGTCCAGGGACAGGTTCTGTTGCTAAGGTGGACATTGTTCCCCATTTGCAGTGTCCTCCTGTACAGTTGCTAGCGCCTCCCTGCACTAGCATTTTAGATATCCACACTGTAAATATGCTCAGGGTCGGACTTGCCCACAGGGGAATAGGGGAAACCCCCGGTGGTCCCCACTGCATGTGGGCCCTCCTCCTCTAGGGACCAGGTTCCAGACTCGATCCTAGTGCACTTGAATTATGCATTATACATATGTTACATTATATATTTACAAAAATTTTGTTTATTATATATTTACCAAGGGGCACAGAATATGTACACTATAATGGTTAGCCAAACCTCTGTGGTGGCTGGCCACAGTGGCGCCGAGAGAGAATGGGGGAGAAGGTACAAATTACCTGGACCCAGGTCTGATAGAGGGGCCCAGGTTCACACCTCCTGTGATTAGGCCATGCCCCCTGAAAAGTGCCTGGGCCCAGTCAGGCTCTCTATTGCCCTGGCTGGGAGGCATGCCATGCTCCTGTGAGTGGGTGTGTCTCATGTGCTAGACATGCACCCAAAGAGGTGTGTGTTGGCAGAGTGTATTGTAATTGCCTGGTGTAGTGACGTCAGTCCACACACTTAATGACTTAAACAGTAATGCTGGTTTATTCAGTGAACACAGGTGACTCAGTTGTAATACTGATATAGGCAATTAGGGGCCCTTATATCATTCAAGGTAACAGCAGTAGTAGCGGTACTTATCAAGAGTTTCTCCAGTGGTGAGGGACGAAGGACTGCACAGCCATGCAGTCTGACTCCCACTGTAGAGAAGATGCGGCGCCCGGCTCAGCTGCGGAGCCACGATACATGCAGTGGAACGCTGTTGTGATGTTAGTGTATTAGAATGCTTAATATTTGTAGACACTCCCTTACTAATCTGTGTAAGCCTGAATCTTCAGTGATGGTCCATGGGACCAGGGGGAGGCTGGGAAGTAGGTAGTCCAGTGTGCAGTGTGTCTGGAGTTGGTGATGGAATAAACAGCACAGCAGTGAACTCACATGTCTCTGTGGCCTGATGACTGGATTTACAAACATATGAACAAAACATGGTGTCAGAAGAAGTTTAACTTGGACTGCTAGTGCTCTCAGGGTGTGAAAGAATCTTGCAGAAGTCTGTGGCTGTGATACTCAGTGTCTGCAAAGCCTGCCATGTGCTCCTCTCTTCAAACAGTGAGTAACCATGGATAAACTGGCTCCTCCAACAGGCATGCTGATGTCTGGTAACTTGTCTGAAAACTGGAAAAGATTTAAGCAAAGGTTTAATATATATCTTGCTGCATGTGGAGCTGATACAGAGGCTGACAAAACTAAGGCATCCATTTTACTCCATGTGATAGGAGAGGATGTGCTGGACATTTATAATAGTTTTCAGTTTGATGAGGGGCAGAATACGGTGCTATCTTCTATAATGCAAAAGTTTGAAGATTACTTTGTGCCAAGGAAAAATGTGACATATGAAAGATACAAGTTTTTCACATGTGATCAGAAGTCTGGAGATGGATTTGATCAGTATGTTACAGAGCTGCAATCACTCAGTAAAACCTGTGAGTTTGGCGATTTAAAGGATTCACTGATTAGAGATCGTATTGTCTGTGGAATACCTGATAATGGACTCAGAGAGAGATTGCTGAGAGAGCAAGACCTAACACTAGAAAAGGCAGTGACTATGTGCAGATCTGCAGAAATAACTAGATTTCAAGCCAAAAAGTTACACAAGGAAGCTGATGTAGTGCAGAAAACAGAGCCAAGGAAACCTGTAGTGCAGGTAGTGGAGAAAACAGAGCCAAGCAAACCTCCATTCTCAAGAATGAAGCAGTCTAAGCCACAGTCTAACAAGGAAATGTGTAGTAGATGTGGAAATGCTCACAATCCTAAAATGTGCCCTGCTTATGGTAAAACCTGCATGAAATGTGGTAGACTTAATCACTTTGCCAAATGCTGTAAAATGAAAAGTCAAACAACCAAAGTGCATGCTGTTAAACAAACAGAGGAATTCTTTGTGGACTGTATTGAACTTTGCAGTGAAGATAAGAAAGAATGGATTGTCCCTTTAACTGTTAACGAGATTGTCATTCCCTTTAAGCTTGATACTGGTGCACAGGCGAATTTAATATTGTTTCAAGACTATAAGACTTTTAGAGTAAAACCTAAAATTCATCCAGCCAAAGTTAAAGTTACAGGGTACACTGGGGAGGAAATTCCTGTGAAAGGTACATGCTTAGTGACACTGAAATATAAGGGACAACAGTTTAAAACATCTCTACTGATTGTGGATAAAAATGTGCAACCGATTCTAGGATTAAGTTCCCGTGAGAAACTAAGCTTGCTAAAGAAAGTTTTTATGGTGACATCACAAGTAGAAGATGACTGCAAATCGATGATTACAGAATACAGAGACTTGTTTGAAGGTCTAGGTTGTTTGCCTGGAGAGCATGAAAAAAATATAGACACGCAAGTTTCTTCAGTGATACACCCCTGTAGAAAAGTGCCGTTTGCGCTGAGAGAAAAACTGAAACAAGAGTTAAATCGCATGGAAGCCTTGGGTGTGATACAGAAAGTTGATGAGCCTACTGAATGGGTAAGCTCCTTAGTAATTGTTGAAAAGAAAAATGGACAACTCAGAATATGTCTAGACACCAGAGATTTAAACAAAGCTATTAAACGAGAACATTTCAAACTACCAACCAGAGATGAAATCATGTCGCAATTTGCGGGAGCAAAATTGTTCAGTAATTGGACGCATCTTCAGGATTCTGGCAAATGAAGCTAGATGAGGCCAGCTCAAAGGTTTGTACATTTAATACACCAGAAGGTCGATACAGATTTCTTCGACTACCATATGGAATATTGTCTGCTCCAGAAGTATATCACAAAAAGATACACATGATTTTTGAACATATTCCAGGTGTTGAAACAATGATGGATGACATTATTGTCTGGGGATCTACAAAGGAAGAACATGATTCTAGATTGAGACAAGTAATGGAACTTGTCAAGAAAGTGAATCTAAAGCTAAACAAGGACAAATGTCAATTTGGCGTGAATACACTTACCTTTATGGGCGACGTGGTCTCGGATCAAGGTGTAAAACCAGACCCAAGGAAAATATCAGCCATAGTGAACATGGAACGTCCTAACAACAAAGACAACGTCAGAAGATTCCTAGGAATGATTACTTACTTAGGAAAGTTTATTTCTCAACTCTCTGAACGAACAGGCTCTCTTAGATGGTTGTTGGACAAAGATAACGAGTGGATGTGGTCACATGAACAAGAAGAAAGTTGGCAAAACTTGAAACAGATCATTACAGAGCAACCAGTGCTAAAATTCTTTGATCTTGCGAAAAGAATAAGAATTTCAGCAGATGCTTCGCAATTTGGCCTAGGCTCAGTGCTGTTACAAGAACATGAGGATACATGGCAACCAGTAATCTATGCATCAAGTGCACTGACAAGTGCTGTAACAAGGTATGCTCAGATAGAAAAAGAACTTCTAGCGATCACATATGCATGTGAGTGATTTCATCAGTTTGTGTATGGTCAAACATTTACAGTGGAAACTGACCACAAGCCATTGGTAGCTATCATGACTAAATCATTACATGACTGTCCCATGATAATTCAACAAATGCTTATCAGACTACAGAAATATGATGTACACTTGCTGTACTGTCCCGGCAAATACATGTACATTGCTGCTACACTTTCTCGTGCTGTGGACAAAAGTGAAGATTCCAAAAGTCTGATGGATGAAGAGATAGAAGCCTATGTTAATTTGATCGTTGCTTCTCTACCAGTGTCTCTTGCAAGACAAGAACAGATTAGGAAAGAAACTGAGACAGATGACACAATGAAAGTGTTGAAAGAAATCATTCTGAAAGGTTGGCCAGCAGAAAAACCTGCGTGCCCGCTATTTATCCATGATTATTGTATGTACCGCAGTGACCTATCAGTTGTCGATGGTATTATTTACAAAGGCAATAGGTTTGTAATACCTGCACGACTAAGAAAAACTATGCTGTGCAAGATACATGAAGGCCACTTAGGAGAAGAAAAATGTAAGCGGAGAGCGCGTGAAGTTATGTATTGGCCAAGAATGAACCAAGACATAGCACAGACTACAGCTACATGTGAATTATGTCTTATGTATAGATCAAAACAACAAGTCGAGCAACTGAGTCCTCACGCAGTGCCAGAGAGACCGTACCAGAAAGTTGGCGCAGATTTGTTTGATTGTAAATGGAAAATGTACATTGTTGTGTCTAATTATTACTCTAACTACCCTTAGGTGAAGACACTACATACAACTACTAGTAAAGCCGTAATCAATTGCATGTCAATCTTTGCAAGGCATGGTGTTCCTATGGAAGTGTTCACTGACAATGGTCCTCAGTTTTCCAGTTCTGAATTTAGACAATATGCTGATGAGTGGGAATTTGTCCATACTACGTCAAGTCCCCACTATCCACGCTCAAATGATTTGGTGAAAAGTTCAGTAAAAACTGTAAAGAGTCTCATGAAAAAAGCTCAAGAAGGTAAAGAAGATTTCTACAAAAGTCTTTTAATCTACCGCAGTACACCTTTACAGAATGGACTTTCTCCTGCACAAATGCTGATGGGAAGGAGGATTAGAGCAAATCTCCCGATACATGATGAACTGCTTAATACACATAACTCAGCGATGGTCAGACTGATTAAGGAACGTCAACAGGCGAAACAGAAACTGTTCCATGACAGGCGAACAAAAAGCTTACCTGATCTAAAATCGGGTGACCAAGTCCGTCTCAGAGATCACGAGAAAGGTATTTGGGTACAGAAAGATATTGTGCAAGCACAAGTAGCACCAAGATCTTATACTATAAGTACAGAGCGTGGAATGGAAGTAAGAAGAAATCGGGTGGATTTAAGATCTCAACCTAACCATAATGAAGACAACATGACTGAAGAATACCCTTCATCTGACATGTATGATGATCCTCATAATGATGAACAAACCACGATTCTAGAAAGGTCCAACATGGTAGATGAAACACAGACTGTGTATGAAAGACCCAAAATGGAAATACGCAGACCTGAGAGACCCATTGAAACGTGTTAGATGATGTTCTTAATATGACGTTGTTAATTGTTGCATTGAAGCGTACAGTGCTTGTCTTTAAAGAAAAGAGGATGTGATGTTAGTGTATTAGAATGCTTAATATTTGTAGACACTCCCTTACTAATCTGTGTAAGCCTGAATCTTCAGTGATGGTCCCTGGGACCAGTGGGATGCTGTGAAGTGGGTGGTCCAGTGTGCAGTGTGTCTGGAGTTGGTGATGGAATAAACAGCACAGCAGTGAACTCACACGTCTCTGTGTCCTGATGACTGGATTTACAAACATATGAACAAAACAGCTGTTAGACTCTGTAGCTGAGATCGGCTCCCGGTCTCAGCTCTGCACGTTTGCACACACCAGGACTCAGTCTCTCTTACTCTCTCACTCTAAGATGGAGGAGCAGGGATTACATCACATAGTTCCACCTCCGAGTGACTCCTGGCACTAGGGAATTAACACTAGGGGATGTGCCCATAGACTGCTGTGTATGAAGAGACAGGCACAGAGCGCACAATATTCTAACAGTGTGGCCATGTCCCCAGCATGCTGTGGTCAAACCCCCTCCAGGGTGGGTGAGGGGGCCCAGGAAGTTGTTGTACCGGGGCCCATGATTTCTCTTGGCAGCCCTGGCTGGCCACGCCCCCACTGGAGCCTGGCCACACCCTTAAGAATGGGCCCCTACAACAGCATCTCCCCGGTGGGCTCTTCATGCCCCAGTCCGACACTGAATATGCTGACATTCTGCACACACTGACATGCCCAATTTTGACATTTCAACAATGTCAACATCATATCTCCCGACATTGTGATGTTAACATCATGAATGTTGCCACTTTAAATGTCAACGTTTTGACTTTATCCCCCAAGGGAAGGATGGCATGTCCTTTCCACTCCCTTCCTGCAGTGCCATCCAAAGTCACAGTCACTGTGTATGTGTAGCTCCCATGTGTCTCTCTGTGGATGCCTCTGATTTATTACGGTATATGAGGCCATTTACAGCAAACTACAGAGGTTCATTAGGAGAGTTATCAATCATACCCAGGACTATGCACAATCACTGTAATTATCCCTTTATCATGGGAGTATGACCGTAATGGCTAAACTGCAAATCAATTTGCGTATATGCTAATTATTTTGTAAGTTAGCCATTATGATCACTATCTGTCTGCATAGTTGGCATATATAATTAAGGCTGTCATTAGTGTGTATGTGACTGTGTGTTACACCCCTTGCCCCACCTAGATCTGTTCCTCTGCCTCTCAGTTATCAATCAATGACGCTGGGAGGAGGTGAAGATGGAGAAGCTATAGGCTATAGCTACCCCCTGTACCTACTATACTATAGCTACCCCCTGTACCTACTGTACTATAGGTACCCCCTGTACCTACTGTACTATAGGTACCCCCTGTACCTACTGTACTGTAGCTACCCACTGTACCTACTGTACTATAGCTACCCCCTGTACCTACTGTACTATAGCTACCCCCTGTACCTACTGTACTGTAGCTACCCCCTGTACCTACTATACTATAGCTACCCCCTATACCTACTGTACTATAGGTACCCCCTGTACCTACTGTACTATAGGTACCCCCTGTACCTACTATACTATAGCTACCCCCTGTACCTACTATACTATAGCTACCCCCTGTACCTACTGTACTATAGGTACCCCCTGTACCTACTGTACTATAGGTACCCCCTGTACCTACTATACTATAGCTACCCCCTGTACCTACTGTACTGTAGCTACCCCCTGTACCTACTATACTATAGCTACCCCCTGTACCTACTGTACTATAGCTACCCCCTGTACCTACTGTACTATAGCTACCCCCTGTACCTACTGTACTGTAGCTACCCCCTATACCTACTGTACTATAGGTACCCCCTGTACCTACTGTACTGTAGCTACCCACTGTACCTACTGTACTATAGCTACCCCCTATACCTACTGTACTATAGGTACCCCCTGTACCTACTGTACTGTAGCTACCCACTGTACCTACTGTACTATAGCTACCCCCTATACCTACTGTACTATAGCTACCCCCTGTACCTACTGTACTGTAGCTTCCCACTGTACCTACTGTACTATAGCTACCCCCTATACCTACTGTACTATAGGTACCCCCTGTACCTACTGTACTGTAGCTACCCACTGTACCTACTGTACTATAGCTACCCCCTGTACCTACTGTACTATAGCTACCCACTGTACCTACTGTACTATAGGTACCCCCCTTGCCCTTTATCACTTACCACCCATAAATCCCTTACATTTATAACTGTAGTGGCATAGCTAGTGCAGATGTATAGTGGACCCCTTATTTTGTATGACCAAATCCAAGGTTAAATGCAGACAGCATTTCCATGTTAATGTTGTTTACAGTGATAAAAAGATCTGAGGTTTTCTATGATAAATACCAGTCTTGTATTCAGAAGCAGAAACAAACCGTGACTTTGCACTGTATACAACAAATCAACTTCTTTGCAGACGAGTGTCATAATATTGTTTGGTGTCCTACGTGGTGACAGGAATATCAGGAATCATATGATGTGACCATATGGTTCCTGTTCCTCTGATGCTGAGAAGGTGCTAGATCTGTGATAAATAACCAGAGGTAGAAAACTGGCATATGTCAGGAAGGAGGTTTAATAAAGGTATAGATTTTATACGAACATTGGCTGATCTATATTCACTTCCACTAACCAATGATATCAGGAGAAGATGGAAAAATACACTGCACAAAAAAATAAAGGGAACACTAAAATAACACATCCTAGATCTGAATGAATGAAATATTCTTATTAAATACTTTGTTCTTTACATAGTTGAATGTGCTGTCAACAAAATCACACAAAAATTATCAATGGAAATCAAATTTATTAACCCATGGAGGTCTGGATTTGGAGTAACCCTCAAAATTAAAGTGGAAAAACACACTACAGGCTGATCCAACTTTGATGTAATGTCCTTAAAACAAGTCAAAATGAGGCTCAGTAGTGTGTGTGGCCTCCACGTGCCTGTATGACCTCCCTACAGCCCATACAAGTGGCTCAGGTAGTGCAGCTCATCCAGGATGGCACATCAATGCGAGCTGTGGCAAGAAGGTTTGCTGTGTCTGCCAGCGTAGTGTCCAGAGCATGGAGGCGCTACCAGGAGACAGGCCAGTACATCAGGAGACGTGGAGGAGGCTGTAGGAGGGCAACAACCCAGCAGCAGGACCGCTACCTCCGCCTTTGTGCAAGGAGGAACAGGAGGAGCACTGCCAGAGCCCTGCAAAATGACCTCCAGCAAGCCACAAATGTGCATGTGTCTACTCAAACGATCAGAAACAGACTCCATGAGGGTGGTATGAGGGCCCGACGCCCACAGGTGGGGGTTGTTCTTACAGCCCAACACCATGCCGGACGTTTGGCATTTGCCAGAGAACACCAAGATTGGCAAATTCGCCACTGGCGCCCTGTGCTCTTCACAGATGAAAGCAGGTTCTCACTGAGCACATGTGACAGACATGACAGAGTCTGGAGACGCCAAGGAGAATGTTCTGCTGCCTGCAACATCCTCCAGCATGACCGGTTTGGCAGTGGGTCAGTAATGGTGTGGGGTGGCATTTCTTTGGGGGGCCGCACAGCCCTTCATGTGCTCGCCAGAGGTAGCCTGACTGCCATTAGGTACCGAGATGAGATCCTCAGACCCCTTGTGAGACAATATGCTGGTGCGGTTGGCCCTGGGTTCCTCCTAATGCAAGACAATGCTAGACCTCATGTGGCTGGAGTGTGTCAGCAGTTCCTGCAAGACGAAGGCATTGATGCTATGGACTGGCCCGCCCGTTCCCCAGACCTGAATCCAATTATGCACATCTGGGACATCATGTCTCGCTCCATCCACCAATGCCACGTTGCACCACAGACTGTCCAGGAGTTGGCGTATGCTTTAGTCCAGGTCTGTGAGGAGATCCCTCAGGAGACCATCCGCCACCTCATCAGGAGCATGTCCAGGCGTTGTAGGGAGGTCATACGGGCATGTGGAGGCCACACACACTACTGAGCCTCATTTTGACTTGTTTTAAGGACATTACATCAAAGTTGGATCAGCCTGTAGTGTGTTTTTCCACTTTAATTTTGAGGGTGACTCCAAATCCAGACCTCCATGAGTTAATAAATTTGATTTCCATTGATAATTTTTGTGTGATTTTGTTGTCAGCACATTCAACTATGTAAAGAACAAAGTATTTAATAAGAATATTTCATTCATTCAGATCTAGGATGTGTTATTTGAGTGTTCCCTTTATTTTTTTGAGCAGTGTATATACTCATATTTGCTTTTAGTTGACATACGTTTGGGCTATTTTGGGTAATTGTTAGCAGGAGTAGAAGGTAATTATTCTTTTCTGATAATTCATATTTTCTTTACAAAAACCACAATATCATTTTTGCGGGTAATGCCTAAAAAATAACTCCTATTGAAGTTTGAATGTGACAATCACAAAGTGGAAATCTAGACTCAGCACAGGTGTCAGGACACCCTCATCTGCTAAAGGGTTAAAAGGATGATGCCAGGGACAAGAAGGATATTTCAATGTCATGACCAGTTGAGAGAAACGTCTTACACTGCTTGGATCATAAATATCGTCTACCCAGCTGCAGAGGTCTAGGGGTAAATTTACTAAAGGTCGATTTTTAGATTGATTTTTAAATCAGTCGACATCGATGTCATGTTTCATGGCCTAAATTGCACATTTACTAACAGTTTTGATATCGCTTTTAAAATCGATGATGGTCTATTTTCAGTACTGTAAAGTCTGTTACTTTTGTCAGGTCCATTCAAAATCAAAGCTGCTATGGTTCCTCTAATTCTGCCTCCTGGTATCTTCTGTCTGCAGGAAATTGCCCAGCATTGCATAGCCTTGAATTGCCATGGAGTCTCATTCAGAGATGTATGCAAATATGTTGGTTTGTATACAATTCCAACGGTGGGGCTTCTGCGCAGATTGGGTCTTAAGTCATGGCATGCAGTGCCCCCTGATCCGCAGCCAGAATATCAGGCTTGGGTGGAGTGGGCAGAAATGGGCAACGTTCCTGAAAATGTTGGCATCGTCCCCATTTTCTGGGAGTGTTTTGGCCAGGGTCTGAGGCAGACTTCCTGCACTTGGCTATGGTGCTGCGAGAGCCAAATTGAGTAACCTTAGGGTTACTTAGGTGGCTAATGGTCTTGCAGATACGTCCATGCTTTGCATTCCCGATATTGATACATTGGGCAGCATCACATCCGCCATAGAAAGCAATGGGGGATGGGGCTGTGGGCAGAAATGGAGGTATCGCAGCGGCCCGGGTATCAGAGATACTTGCTGCGATCTCTCTTTTTTTACATTGCAGTGATACTTACTATTTGAGGCTACCCCCCGAAAACAGGTATTATCAGGGACATAGCTGCAAATATTATTTGATTAATCAGTTTGTCTGTAGATTTTGTGGTCGATCTTTTGGTAGATGTTCAAACTCTGGTTTTTAGTGTTTTCTAGGAAAAAAACATCACAGGTCGGAAATCTTTATTTTTGTGCTTTTCAGTTGCTTTTGCCTTTAGTAAATCTCTGATTTGGAAAAACATCACACACACACATACACAATCACAAAGTTGATCTTTAGTAAATAGACCTTCTAGTCCGGTGGTTCCTGAACTCTGTGCTATAGCACCCTGGGTTGCCTCTGAGGACTTGCATGGGTGCCCTGGGTTGGTGGTCCAGGACCAATTAAAATTATTTATAGTTAATGTCATAGGCAAAACCAGTGCTGGTGGCTCCCTATTAGCGAGACAACCACATAGTGCAGGCGGAACTGCTTAGCACATATAAACATACATGTTCAGATGTATATAATATATGTGCTGGCTGGCTCCCCCGGGCATCAGGCACTGTCCGGCACCCAGGACTCCTTTTAAGCCCACCCTCAGATTCCAGTGAAACTAGCCAATGGGAGTCTTGGGGCGGGCTTAGAAGGACTGATGTACCCGGCACAGACAATGGCATCATAGAAATATGTCACTGATAAAAGTCGTCCTTGTGCTTTTAATATATACGTGGTCTGACTCTGCACACATATCACTCGTTGCAGTCATGGGTAAAATGAGCCATTTATCTAAGTTGCAAAAAGGGATGATTATCGGCTTTTCGGGTCAAGGGTGGCAGTATTTCTGACACAGCGCAGTTTGTGATCTGTTTGTGCAATGCTGTGGTGAATGTGTATCGTGACTGGACAAATGGCACCAATGCGCAAAACCGATGTGGAAAAAAGGAAGCACCACGTGTCATTGATGTGAGAGGGGAAAGTCGGCTAAGAAGGTGCATGAGGGCCATGCTACAGTGGTGCAGCTCACATCAGGGCAGTAAAGAGCCTGGCCGGGCCCAGGTACTTTTCAGGGGGTGTGGCCTAACCACAGGAGGCATAGCATTTCACCCTTAGAAAAAATATAGAAAAAATAGTACTTTAAGCACCTCCCTGTCCACAGTGCAGTCCAGCACACAGCAGCTTATGCTGGACTGAGGAAAAGAGCTGCAGCTGCTATTGCCAGGTAAGGGGTGGACTGGGTCGCTTGGACCCCTCCATCACGCCTGTGCCCGGCTAAATAGTACTTGCCCCCCCCCACCCCCACCCCCCTGCACTGCTGCTCACCATCAGAATGATCACTCCTAGCCTGTCTAGCTGCTGTCCGTGCTGCACACGGCGGTTACTCTGGCTATTAGCTGGTGGTCATAATAATGTAACTCGACCAGGGCCGGACTGGGACTAAAAATAGGCCCTGGCATTTTTGAAGCACACAGGCCCACCTCTGTGACTCCTCCCCTTACTATTCCTGACTCCTCCCACTTATTAGTCTATGCTCTTACAAATATAATTAATATTCTAACAACATACAAGCGTACATCATTCTCTATTAAAATACACACAACCAGTGGTTGAAGTGGAAATTTTGAAGTGGGGGTATGGAAATGTGAAGTTTGTAATTAAGCGCGCGCTCTGAAAAAGGAGGCGTGGCCACTCAAAAAGGGGCATGGCCTTCAGTGTAGTTTACCACACCATACACCCCTTACGCATTATGCACCACAATAGTAGGACCCTTTATACTACAGGTTGAGTATCCCTTATCCAAAATGCTTGGGACCAGAGGTATTTTGGATATCGGATTTTTCCGTATTTTGGAATAATTAGATACCATAATGAGATGTCATGGTGATGGGACCTAAATCTAAGCACAAAATGCATTTATGTTACATATACACCTTATACACACAGCCTGAAGGTCATTTTAGCCAATATTTTTTATAACATTGTGCATTAAACAAAGTGTGTCTACATTCACACAATTCATTTATGTTTCATATACACCTTATATACACTGCCTGAAGGTCAATTAATACAATATCATTAATAATTTTGTGTATTAAATAAAGTTTGTGTACATTAAGCTATCAAAAAACAAAGGTTTCACTATCTCACTCTCACTCAAAAAAGTCCGTATTTCGGAATATTCCGTATTTCGGAATATTTGGATATGGGATACTCAACCTGTATCTAGTACTGGTGCCTCTTTCACATTATACCACACAGTATGAGCCAAAATTCACATTATAGCACCCGGTATGAGCCGAAATTTACATTATATGCCCGCAATAGTGCAGTGCCAGATCCACAATTGCCCCCACAGTGCCAGGTATACAAATGCCCCCACAGTGCCAGGTATACAAATGCCCCACAGTGCCAGGTATACAAATGCCCCCACAGTGCCAGATCCACAAATGCCCCCACAGTGCCAGATCCACAAATGCCCCACAGTGCCAGGTATACAAATGCCCCCACAGTGCCAGATCCACAAATGCCCCCACAGTGCCAGGTATACAAATTTACCCACAGTGCCAGGTATACAAATGCCCCCACAGTGCCAGATCCACAATTGCCCCCACAGTGTCAGATCCACAATGGCCCCCACAGTGTCAGATCCACAAAAGCCCCCACAGTGCCAGGTATACAAATGCCCCACAGTGCCAGGTATACAAATGCCCCCACAGTGCCAGATCTACAAATGCCCCCACAGTGCCAGATCCACAAATGCCCCACAGTGCCAGGCATACAAATTCCCCCACAGTGCCAGATCCACAAATGCCCCCACAGTGCCAGGTATACAAATGCCCCCACAGTGCCAAATCCACAATTGCCCCCACAGTGTCCGATCCACAATTGCCCCCACAGTGTCAGGTAATACCTGAAACTATGGGGGCAATTGTGGATCTGACACTGTGGGGGCAATTGTATACCTGACAGGTATACAAATGCCCCCACAGTGCCAGGTAAACAATTGCCCCAACAGTGCCAGGTATACAAATGCCCCACAGTGCCAGCCAATTGCCCCCACAGTGCCAGGTATACAATTGCCCCCACAGCAGCCAGTGCTGCAGCTGCTTACTACTGCTGCTGCTGCTTCTCCTCTGGGCTCCGGCTGTGAGGGACGGGTGAGTCAGGAGAGGTAGCGCCCGCCAGCGCGGCTGTGTCTGGCACGGCGGCGGCATATAGCGGACTTCGTGAGCCAATCAGAGCTCGAGGACCGGCGGCTTCTGATTGGCTGCCGGTCCGCGAGCTCTGATTGGCTCACGAACCGGTGGCTGGTTTGAAGTCCGCTATACGCCGCCACGCCAGACACAGCCGCGCTGGCGGGCGCTCTCCTCTCCTGACAGCTGAGACACGCTGCCGCCGGACTGAGCGGCAGCGTGTATCAGTGAGCGCTGGACCGGCCCACGTGGCCATCAGCCCTTCTGGCATTTGCCAGAAGTGCCAGATGGCCAGTCCGGCCCTGAACTCGACCATGTAGATAAGATAACTTATGTCCCAATGCCCTGAAACCTGGGTGGACAGTAAACCCTATGAATACTTTTGCAAGACACTGTGCAGTCAACATACTGTATCTGCTTTTACTAATGAATGTGACAATATGCAGCTAATACAGATTACAGTATAAAGAAATATTGCAACAAAATATGTAACAGGTATGGTTCGTTGGGTTGACCCAACTTAGGTTGACAGTCATTAGGTCGACCACTAAAGGTTGTCCTAATGACTCATGTTGACCTAATGACCATGTCGACCTATTGACCAAGTCGACCTAATGCATGTCGACCTTCAGTGGTCGACTTAATGACTGTCAACCTAAGCTGTGTCGACCTAACGACCGTATCCCTATGTAACAGTAAGATACACATGCATTGAGGAGCAATATTGTGATAGGAAGTTGCAGCAAATCAGGAAACACATCAAACTGCCAGATTATTATATAGAATACTGACACATTGTGGAAATAAGTATAAAGACAGGATCAGTCCCTGAGTTACCTCCTGATGGCTACCAGAATACTATGTTTAACTAGTGAAGGGGCTCTAGGGACAAGGGGGGTCATTCCGAGTTGATCGCTAGCTGCCGTTGTTCGCAGCGGAGCGTTCAGGCAAAAAAATTGGCTTTTCTGCGCATGCGTATGGGGCGCAGTGCGCACGCGCGTCGTACTTTCACACAAAACTATGCAGTTTCACACAAGGTCTAGCGACGCTTTTCAGTCGCACTGCTGATCGGTGAGTGATTGACAGGAAGTGGGTGTTTCTGGGCAGAAACTGACTGTTTTCTGTGAGTGTGCTAAAAAATGCAGGCATGCCACAAGATAACGCAGGCGTGCCTGGAGAAACGGGGGAGTGGCTGGCCGAACGCAGGGCGTGTTTGTGACGTCAAAACAGGAACTAAACAGTCTGCAGTGATCGCAAGGTAGGAGTAGGTTTGGAGCTGCTCCGAAACTGCATGAAAAGATTTTATAGCAGAACTGCTAACCTTTCGGTCGCACTTCTGCTAAGCTAAGATACACTCCCAGAGGGCGGCGGCTTAGCATGTGCACTGCTGCTAAAAGCAGCTAGCGAGCGATCAACTCGGAATGAGGGCCAAGACACACACACACACACACACACACACACACACACACACACATATAGTGATAGGGTATGCTAACCTATTCAGGTCTGATTATGAACTCTCTTCAGTCATCAGTCAGAATGCTGTTCCCCTTAGCAACCGGTTGGAGATCAGTGAATGAATAGATGACACAGGATCATTGTGTAACCTAAGCAGTTCATAGTTGATCTGTCTTAGGGGCCATCATGGCTTTATTTTATAGCAAAAGAACAAAGGATTCATGTGTGCCAATACATTTAGCCAATCAAAATACACCATGTATGTCTTGAAAACTGAAACACGTCATTTGTCAAACAATATTATAAACTGCAATTAAAATATATTTATTGCTTTGCGATTATCAGCTTTCCCGGAACATCCTTTCTGGAGGTCAGGACAGGTCAAAATCCTCCCCGATGTTCAGAACTTTTGGCGATATGCTTGACTGGCCTTGGATACATCTGGCGTTATAACAATGAGTAATTCATGCTTTGAAATACAATGTTGCTTATAACATATCTGTGAAGCTTTTAAGGAAACACGAACCTAAAGAAGTGAGGAGCAGTAAATATCTTAGTTAATGTGAAAAAGCTTGAATCAATATATATTTGCCATTTAAAAGGAAGCTCCTACACCAACAATAGTGAATAGGTGGACTGCCTGTATGGACCGACAACCAAATGGGATTTAACATGCTGTATATACGGTTTGCATGGTATTGGCCCCATAATAGATGTGAATGCTTATGGTGAAATTGTACTGATTATAGACCAAGGGGATTATGTAATGAGTGTTGGGTTCTAAACCCAGCACTTCCGATCAGATTTACTGTATACGTGATATTTGAAGGCAATGCTTTTACTAGCGTTGTTGTACTAGTAAAAGAATTGCCTTTCAAATATCATGAATATCATTAATTTCGGGCATAAACACAATCGGAAGAGCAGGGTTTTAGAACTTGAGGCTTAGTAAATAAACCCCCAAAAGTCAATGTTCTCATTAAGCCCAGTATCTACCTCTAACCACTAGGGAACAACACCCCAGAGACAGTTAGGATTTACACATTACACATCTAGAGAAAGATGGATATTATATTCAGCATCTAGAGTTACAATAATTGTACTACTAATCTATAGTATTGTATTGTGCAGCAAACAAAATATTGCTTATGTCTAGCTCATCTCTAGAAGATTTTATAGATCTTGCTTGGTTTAAGAGGATAAAAATGCTGTTTTTAAATAAAGCATAGGTCTATAGTGTACTACATTTACTATACAGAATTCAGCAGGAGCATCACATTAGATCAACCAGTTGGTATATATCAGTGAACCAATAATCTGAAAGAAGACATATATGGTGGGATGTAATGGAATCCGAGATCACCGGATGTGCGGAATGCCGACTGATCTCAAATGTTTTTTTAAAGGGGCAATCACTTACAAGGCATGGTTTTGCCTTGTAAGTTTTTGCCCCTTTAATAAAACATCCAGTATTGTCCGGCATCCGGCACCTGTGGCGATCTTGGACTCTATTACATCCCGCTGTAGATACATATTGTAAATTAAACACTACAGTAGTTTGGGATTTTTTTGCTTGGTTTTGTGGGATTTCTCTATAGATTTTTTTTTAGGGGGGGCGGTAGTAAACAAACAGGAGACCCTATAAGCATCTGCCTGGACCAAGCTGATTAAGGGGTAGATTTATCTACTGCTCCTCCCTCCACAGCAATGTGGGCACATATTTATTTGACGTGCTTGTTGTAATTGGCACATTCAATGGAAGGAGTCAGTGCTGGAAGTGGGAGGAGTAAAGGGTAGAGAGGGGGAGAACTCTGGGCAGTACGGATGGTGTAATGGTTAGCATTACTGCCTCACAGCACTGAGGTCATGGGTTTGATTCCCACCACGGCTCTAACTGTGTGGAGTTTGTATATTCTCCCCGTACTTGCGTGGGTTTCCTCCGGGTACTCCGGTTTCCTCCCACAATCCAAAAATATACTGGTAGGTTAATTGGCTCCCTACAAAATTAACCCTAGCGTGAATGTGTGTGTGTGTACATGTGGTAGGGAATATAGATTGTAAGCTCCACTGGGGCAGGGACTGATGTGAATGGCCAAAAATATTCTCTGTAAAGTGCTGCGGAATATGTGTGCGCTATATAAATAACTGGTAATAAATAATAATAAATCAGGATTAACTCTTAAACCGCCCTTCTGAAGCTTGGTACACACTAGATGATTTGTTGTTTTGTAACGAATTATAACGATAAATCGTCCACATCATCCAGTGTGTAGGCACTATCACACACTCCCATGCATCGTTTGTCACATCTTCAGATCTGCCAGTGTAGGCAGATCTGATGATATATTGAATTTGGCCAATTGTTAGACAAAACAATCCATATACGACAGAGACTTTTAATCCCCACTTCATAATGGGCATACTGTATACAGCCTTATCTTTGGGGCTAGCTAGCACTAGACATAGAGGGTAATTCAGAGTTGTTCGCAGCAGCAAATTTGTTAGCAGTTGGATAAAACCATGGGGGTCATTCTGAGTTGATCGCTCGCTGCCGATTTTCAGGTGAAAAAATGGCATTTATGCGCATGCGTATGGCCCGCAATGCGCACGCGCGACGTACGGGTACAAAGCTCTTTGTGGTTGTGCTCAGGTTCTAGCGAAGTTTTCCTTCGCATAGACGGCCGCAAGAAGATTGACAGAAAGGGTGCATTTCTGGGTGTCAACTAACCATTTTCAGGGAGTGTTTGCGAAAATGCAGGCGTGTCTGAAAAAACGCAGGCGTGGCTGGGCATTCGCTGGGCGGGTTTATGACGTCAAATCCGGACACGAATAGGCTGAAGTGATCGCAAGCGCTGAGTAAGTTCAGAGCTACTCAGAAACTGCACAAACTGTTTTTGCAGAGCTCGGCTGCACATGCGTTCGCACTTCTGCTAAGCTAAAATACACTCCCCAGTGGGCAGCGGCATAGCGTTTGCACGGCTGCTGAAAACCGCTAGCAAGCGATCAACTCGGAATGACCCCCCCATGTGCACTGCAGGTGTGGGAGATATAACATGTGCAGAGAGAGTTAGATTTGGGTGGGGTGTGTTCAAACTGAATCTAAATTGCTGTGTACAAATAAAGCAGCCAGTATTTACCCTGCACAGAAACAAAATAACTTACCCAAATCTGACTCTCTCTGCACATGTTATATCTGCCACACCTGCAGTGCACATGGGGGGTCATTCCGACCTGATCGCACGCTAGCTATTTTTTGCAGCGCTGCAATCAGGTCAAAACTCTGCAAAACTGCGCATTCGTATGCACTGCAATGCGCAGGCGCGTCGTACGGGGGTACAAAGCGGATCGTTGCTGGGCGATGGGTGTAATGAAGAATCCATTCGCACAGCCGATCGCAAGAAGATTGACAGGAAGAGGGCATTTACGGGTGTCAACTGAACGTTTTCAGAGACTGGTTGCAAAAACACAGGCTTGTCCAGGCGTTTGCAGGGCGGGTGTCTGACGTCAATTCCGGGACCGGACAGGCTGAAGTGATCGCAGCGGCTGAGTAAGTTCAGACCTACTCAGAAACTGCACAAAACTTGTTTGTACCGCTTGGCTGCACAAGCGTTCGCACACTTGCAAAGTGAAAATACACTCCCCCATAGGCAGCGACTATCTGATTGCAGCACTGCAAAAAATAGCTATCGTGCGATCAGGTCGGAATGACCCTCATAGTTTTGCTCAACTGCTAACAAATTTGCTGCTGCGATCAACTCTGAATTACCCCCATAGAGTCTTAAGGGGGGTACTCACGGAGCGATATTCTAAGCAATCTGACTAGATTGCTTAGAATTTAAGCATTATCGCTCCGTGTTTACCCCCTACAGCGATAGCGATGCGCAGCCCCGCGCATTGCTATCGCTGGTGCTAGATTGGCCTGCCGTGCAGGCCAATCTAGCAGGTCGCTCACTTCAGCCGCTGGGTGAAATGAGCGGCCCCCCGTCTCCCCCCCGCACGCTTAGCACACATCGCGCTGTGCTGAGCAGGGGGGAGAGATGTGTGCTGAGCGGTTCGCTCAGCACACATCTCTCCCACATCGGCCCGTCTATATGGGCCATTAAGGTTACCGTCTACCATTCTATAAATTATTTTCAGTGACTGATAAGAAAAACCCAGTTTAGATAAGACATTGTTAGTGAAATTATCACATTACTGTTCAATGTTAAACAAACATATATCAAAGCTCTAAACTGTGTAAATCAGGGATGTGCACACCTGCCTCACCCCACCGCACCTCTCTGGTGTAAATAAATCTCCTGTCCATGCCCGACACAAAGTAGCACATCTCACTCCATAGACAGATGCTGGCAGATGCTGAAAGGGATAAAGTAGACATGTATAAATAAAATTCGCCATGGTGATAGAGATTGGAGAGATTGCATTAAATAGGGGCTGTTTATTATTCAACCAACATAAGATCCAATTTGGAAAGGAAATAAAATTCACTTTACATAACCAGCTTTTCAAATGAATCAGTGTATGACTTGCATGCTCTGTACATTATCAGGCAGACACTGGTCTCCATTAGTTCCAAATACTTTACATGTGGTAACAATATTTATGTTTGTGCATTTGTGCAGTTACATAATGTATCCATGTGTTGTGACTCTTTGGAAATCTAACAGATGCTTAGGCAATTTGTGATCTCCACCTGCTACAAGAGCCAGTGTACCTACAGACACACAATACATCATACTGTAGGGGAGATGTATGAAGTCTGGGAGAGAGATAAAGTGGAGTAGTTGCCTATAGCAACTAATATGCTGTCATGTCAAAGGCTGCACTAGACCAGTAATTCTTAAACTCGGTCCTCAGGACACCACACAGGTCACGTTTTCCTGGTCACCCCTGCAGGTGTGCTGTGTATCACTAACTGTCACACTTTAAAAATGCACAGGTGACCTGGAAAACATGAACTGTGTTGGGTCCGGTGGACCGAGTTTGAGAACATATGTACTAAATAAATGACAGAAGATAACTGGTTGCTTTCTCTCTCTCTCTCTCTCTCTCTCTCTCTCTCTCTCTCTCCATCTCCCCACCTGGCCTGTATGTGTTGTGACTCTTTCATCCTTTAATCAAGGCTTCAATACAGTACAGTACAGTATGTGGCTCACCCGTTTTTAGGGGTCTGCAAACGGCAGCATTGTCTGACAGACTAAATCTGTCAGGATATGCAGGCACTTGTAGTCCTATAAGCTCCAAGGCTTGATACATCTCCCCCAGGAAGCTACAGGTTAACCCCTCAATAGTCATTTTAACCTAGGGTTCATTGGCTACTGTAACTATTTAATCGTTTAACCCAGGATTAAGTAATAGATGGCTCATCCGCTTAGGGGTTTGCAAACTGCAGCATTCTCTGCAGTGCATGCTGGCACTTGTAGTTCCTTAAAATCCAGTGAGCTACAGGTTGAGTTCCCTGAATAATTCTATTAACCCTGGTATCACTGGATAGGATACATGGTGCATTTTTCCCCCTCTTAAATGCTAAGGAAATGAGAATGCAAGAACTGATCATGCCAGCCCAGTTAGTTACATACTAATTAAGCATCTTACTGGGAGATGCCTGAGTCCACTGCACTAATCACAGATGAGACACTGCCCATAAGAGCAGGGGCACCAGCATGTGATGATGAAGAGGGGATGCATGCCTACAGCTAATGCAAGTGGCTGCTGATTACTTTGTACAGCAGCAGAAAACACAGCATAGACACACACACACAGTGAGGCTGCACTGCATCATCCATCACATCTCCCTCCCTCCTCTCACCCTCTCTCCTTCACACAGTCGCTCTGAAATCCATTTGAAGCTGTGGATCTCCGCTGTAACAGCTTCTCCCCTGCATTCCTATGGGACACTTGCAATGACTGCATCCCCAGATCTCCTGGCACCGGTGCAGGCCAAGATCCTGCTGAGCACATGGAACCAGTCCAGGGACCTGACCGACCCCCTGCTGCGCCCCTTCAGTGGGGTCGGCGGCAGCATCAGCATGAAGAATGCTAGCAGCACCAATGCCCCCATGGAGTCTGAGAGGGACGTGAGCATGATAGTGATCCAGTTCATCTATGCCATTGTGTGCCTCATTGGACTCATAGGGAACTCCATGGTGATTTTTGTCATCTTGAGATATGCCAAAATGAAAACGGCCACCAACATCTACATCCTGAACTTGGCTATAGCTGATGAGCTCTTCATGTTGAGTGTCCCCTTCTTGGCTGCCTCTGCAGCCCTGCAGCACTGGCCCTTTGGCTCAGGGATGTGCCGCACTGTCCTCAGTGTGGATGGCATTAACATGTTCACCAGTGTGTTTTGCCTGACGGTGCTCAGCGTAGACAGGTACGTGGCTGTGGTGCACCCACTCAGGGCAGCCAGGTACAGGAGACCCACCGTGGCAAAGATGATCAACATTTGCGTCTGGATTGTGTCCCTCTTGGTCATATCACCCATCCTGATCTTTGCGGACACAGAGTCCTCCAAGAATGGGGTGGTGGTCTGCAACCTCATGTGGCCCCAGCCCACCTGGTCCACTGTCTTTGTGATCTACACCTTCCTTCTGGGCTTCTTCCTGCCTGTGGTGGCCATCTGCCTGTGCTACATCCTGATCATCGTAAAAATGCGAGCTGTGGCTTTGAAAGCAGGATGGCAGCAGAGGAAGAAGTCCGAGAAGAAGATAACCAGGATGGTCCTCATGGTGGTCACCGTCTTCGTCATCTGCTGGATGCCTTTCTACATTGTCCAGCTTCTCAACCTCTTCCTGCCCCACATGGACTCCACCATCAACCATGTCTCCATCATATTGAGTTACGCCAACAGTTGCGCCAACCCCATCCTCTATGGATTCTTCTCAGACAACTTTAAGAGGTCCTTCCAGAGGATCGTTTGTTTTCGCTGGCTGGAGAACGGGACTGATGAGCCAGTGGATTATTATGCCACAGCTCTGAAAAGCAAGGTGTGTAATAATCACCCACTGGACTTCCAACAGGAGCCCCTCCAGTCTGACCCCTGTTACAAACATGGGACAATCACAAGGACCACTACCTTATAGCAGAACCCGAAGATGCCTTCTTGTTAAATAACTGCTGTCAGTCGCACATGCTACTACTGTTCTACCTGAGGTTTACATGTATGTCCCAAGTGTTCTGATCGTGTGTCTAATTTGTATTTATGATAAAATCGAGTGAGCTTAATAAACGATGAAGATCAGCCTGGTCTGAGACAGCACTTTGCTCCTCAAACTTTGTTGTTCCTATGAAATGTATCGACACCTCTTAATTATTCTGTCTTCCTACATCAAGGCATCAAGGGATCTCCTGCAGGCCAACAGCGATAGAAAATGTTATGTTGCCAAACAGCCTTAAGCGATAACGTGTACTGTATAAATATCATGCATCACAGTGTAGCAGAGATGGCACACAGTGCAGGGGAACGGTTAGGTGGACAGTAATGTAATGTTTTAGCATTACCTGGGAAGGTGGAAGGGAAAATGAGTATGTTTTGGAGGTGACTGGTGGATGATATTAGTGTCCTTATGAAAAACATAAAAGGAAGGTTTACAAGTATGAAATCTAAAATCTAGTTGAAGTGGCATGGCAGCTGGCTGGAAGTTCCCCTATCTGCCTTACATATTTCTTAAAATAATATAAAATAAAACAGGTTAAAAAAATCATATATATATATATATACATACACACACACACACACACACACACACACACACAAGATATATACATATATACATATATATAAATATATATATATATATATACATTTGTTTCTCTATATATATCTATATATAGACAGATGATATATATATATATATATATATAACTATATACTGTGGATAGATGTAGAATATCTATCTATCTATCTATCTATCTATCTATCTATCTATCTATCTATCTATCTATCTATCTATCTTTCTATCTGTCTGTCTGTCTAGCTACAGTATCTATACTATATATAGGGGGAGGGGGGTATAACCAGAATTAATGTGAGTATCAGTATACTGTTGTAATATGAACAGCAGGTTTTACTCAGATACCTCATTTACCTCTTTCAATGACAGTTGTTGCTGCTTCATTTCAGGCTATTGGTGTAGGAAGGGTATTATATAACATACATATAATTATGGTAATCTTCTGTTACATCAAGTAGTGCTGAAAAGCTTTTCTGTCTGCAGGGGTATGGGTCATTAGGTCGACCACACTTAGGTCGACCACTATTAATCGACATGCATTAGGTCGACATGGTAACTAGGTCAACATGGTCATTAGGTCGACTTGGAAAAGGTCAACATGAGTTTTTTTTAAAAGTTTTTTTGGTGTCATTTTCTTCGTAAAGTGACGGGGAACCCCAGTTAGTGCGCTGCTCCACTATTGCTGCACTTGGCACAGGTTACCATTACCAATTGTAGTCCACGTGGATCGTAAAGTAAGAAAAAGTAAAAAAAATGCATTTTTGGGGGGGAAAACGCATGTTAACATTTTTCCATGTCAACCTAGTACATATCGACCTAGTGACCACGTCGACCTAGTGACCATATCGACCTAATGCATGTTGACCAATAGTGGTCGACCTAATGACTGTCGTCCTAAGTGTGGTTGACCAAATGACCGTATCCCGTCTGCAGCATGCTAACTTTTCCAGGTTCTGTCCGGTCCTTACAAGTCCAGACTACAGTGTAATAGGTAACTCCAGAGGCATTGGGACATCACCAGGAGGGTCATGTCTCCTACAGTATGTTACTGCTCAGCCATATCAAACAATAGGTGAAAGGGTAACTTGCGCCCTAGCTGCAGCTCGGCAAATCACCAAAAAGAGCACCACTCCTTTCTAGATACAATAATAATATACAGAAGGGCGATCTCCCAGCGCTGCTATACACAATTCTGATCCGTATATTCTCTTGTTCCTCAAAAAGAAGACATAATGTACAGTACATCCATTAGCAAGTTTTTAATGCTTCTGAAAAATCCTGAGACCATTGCCTTTGGAGACTGACCTGTACTAAATAAGATGCGTTCCTAACTTCCTATAAAGGTTTCTTTCAACACTCCATGTAACATCAACTTTATAGTATAAGATCCATCTGAACCCATCTTATTACCTTTATAATAAGTCCTATATGCGCTGAAAGGTATCTTTTGGTCCTTGCTTGTATATGGACCTCCTGTACCCCCAAACAGATGGCTCCAAAGTATTCGATAGAACAGCAAATAGTAAAAAATATATTGACCACACCACGGCTTTGGAGCCATTTGGGGGTACAGGAGGTCCATATACAAGCAAGGACCAAAAGATACCTCTTATTTAGTACAGGTGTACTTGTGTATAGCAGTGCTGGGAGATCGCTCTTCTGTATATTATTGTTCAGCCATACTGTCTGACAATGTATGTGGCATGCCAATAACATAACATATTATTGCTGCAATAAAAAAGGTAAGAACCCTTTGGCACTACAGTGTCAGCCTGAGGGACATAGTTTCATCAGTATAACTACATGCACAAGGCACTATAAGCAGTGTGATTGAACTATAGGCACTTAGTTTTAAATGATCCTATTTGGATTACTGTGCATTTGCATAATAGTGTCAGCTTGTGTGCTAGCTATATGGGATATTATGCAGCAAAAGCTCAATTTCTCCTGCTGATCTTTCTCCTATTGCTTTTCCAGTTCCTGGTGGCTTACCATAAAGTATGAGACAAGAGCACGGCTGTGGGCATTAGATGGGCAAACAAACAAGCCTCCTGTAAAACTGTATAATCACATTTCAGAATATAGGGGCAGATGTATTATAGCAACATGCATTGTGTCATTATAACACTTCCTGCTTCGTCTTATTACGTAGGCGAAGCAGGAAGCTACGTGGACAAGATGTAAGAACATCTTGTCTGCTGGTGATTCCCGCTAGAGAGCACAGCGCGTCAGCTTAGTGGTGATGCGCTGTGTCTCCCTGCCCGGCCAGCTCCGGTGCACATGTGCAAGAGCTTGCTACTCACGCGAGATCTCACTTGCAGCCTGAATCTGGCAGCTGCCGCAGTCAGGAACAGCGTTGTCCGTGCTGTGATATCTATATTGACAGCTGCAGGTGCCGGAACAGTCAGTGCCACTGACTGTTCTTACATTGCCCCCTGCTTGTCGGTGTGCTATCTAAAAGATAGCACCGCTGATAATGACAGGGGCGCATAGCACCTGAGTCACACATGGGGGGGAAGCGGTGTCAGTGCATATAACGTGTGCTTATACCACTTCTCCCCAATATCAATCAGAGGATCATACATTTACCCCATACTTTGGTAAAACTTGAATTGAAAGTCACTGTCTTCTTGTTCTGATTATTTGGTTATGTACTCCGTAATTGAGCGCTGCGGATCCCATGTGGCGCCATATAAATAAAGGATAATAATAATAATAATATATATCCTACTCACACACGCACGCGCACGCACACACACACACACACACACACACACACACACACACACACACACACACACACACACACACACCTATATTTTATGTCTATACCTGTATATATAATAGAGATTATTTTATTAATGAAGATTAATATACAATAATCATAATTGAGGTGTGTAGTGTGATCAGTTTGCTGCATCTATAGGGCACATCAGCAGGTGAAATCCATCACCAACCTTGTCAAGGTGTACAGTGATTCCGGCATGTCACTGGTTTGGGTTTGGTGTACTGTCTTGGATAACTGCAGGACAGATGTTCAAGATGAGCAGCGATCCGGCCCTCACAGGCCACGCACCAAACCCAAACCTGTTTTTATGGCATGACATTATTATGATGTCATTCATAGAGAACCCCACAAGTTTGTTGCTCAGGGGCCTCCAAAGACCTTAATCTGCCCCTGCTCCACCACGCTACGATTTTACTTGCATCTTTAAACACCGCTAAAAGATAGACAGTAGTAAAGGTCAACAGGGTCAAAAGGTCAACACATGAAAAGGTCGACATGACAAAAGGTTGACACAAAAAAGGTTGGCACATTTTTATGTGTGTTTCTTAAGTGTCATTTTCACCATCAAAGCATGCGGAACCCCAATTAATGTATATGGTTCCCTCGTATGCTTTGGACAGGTTACTATTCCCAATTGTAGTCCATGTGGATGGTAAAGTATAAAAAAGTTGATTAAGATGCTGAAACCCCACAAAAAGCTGTGTTGACTATATATGTGTCGACCATTTGAATCCATCGACCTGTTTGTTGTACCTGACAACCATAAGCACTGCTGATCTTTTACATGTTGACCTTTTGACCATGTATACCTTATGCATGTTGGCCATTAGTGGTCAACCTAATGACTGCCGACTGTTTCATTGTCAACCTATAGCCCCGTATACCTATGAGGATATGGGTTCACATATAGTAACTGCATTTGCTTTGTACAGTTGATTTAAGTTATTTCCCAATGAGATTTTCACATCATCCTCTGTTCTCTGTGCTCTCACTCATGGGGGGAGATGTATGAAAAGGTGCTATGTACCTCAGCGCCTGTACACGTTATGTGCCGCAGATACCGCTTCCCCGCATGTATGATGGCCGCAGGTATGTGACAATTGCCGAGGGAACTATGTGCCCCCATCATTATCATTATCAGTGCTGCTCTATATCATCTATCTCACCAATGTGCTAGCAAATGTATGAACGGCTAGTGTCACTGACTGTTCCGACAGCTGCAGCTGTCATTGCCCCACCACAGCTCTGTCCCTGGCTGCTGCAGCTGCTGGGATCCTGGCTGTGCCTTAGAGATCTTGCGATGCAGTCAGATCTTGTGCATGCCCACTGGGGCCAGCCAGGAGGAGAGACATAGCACCTCAGCACTAGGCTGAGGCGCTGTGTGGTCTGGCAGGGATCGCGGGAGGGGGCCCCACTCCGGCAGACGAGATTTTAATGCATCTCATTGGTACTGCTTCCTGCTTCGCCTCAGTAAAGAGTTATAGCTGCATGATCTGTGCCACTATAATACATTTCTCTCATGGTGCACTGAGCTATATGGAAGTCAATCATTTCTGCAGCAAATGTATTTGTTCTCTTTTTTTTGTGTCTTAGAAATTCACCACCATTATAAATGTCAGTAGCTTTTGCTGAAACTTGCTAATTGTCATTGTTACATAGAGACCCATTTATCAATAAATATATCTGGCAAATTCCACTAAAGCTAACATATTCATGGAATAGCTGCAGATATTTAGTATCACCCAAATGCATGACAGAGGGACTGCAGCAGATATCTCCAACATCTGCTGCGATCCCTCCTTTTCCAACAGCAGCCGCAGCCCCCATAGGTTTCTATGCACTGCTGTCAGATATACCAAGCTCCAGAGTGCAAAGCATTCTGCAGTTTGTCCCACACAGCTACAGCCATCTGAAGATGGCGTTAGCCCATTGTAGCCTATGGGTAACACTTAGCAAAAGTAACTGGCAGAGGGTTCTTCTGGAATCCTCCCCCACAATGGCCACCAAGCATGTGTGGTCAATAGACTGCGCATGCGCGGGGGCCCGGCATTGTGAACACATCACAGCCCCTGTCCCAGCAGTATAATTGCTTCCTGCAATGCATACCATCCAACTGTCCCGATTTTTGTGGGACTTTCTCATTTTAAAGGGATTGTCCTGCTGTACCACCCGGTGTCCCTTGGTTGGGGGGGGGGGGCAGTTGGGAGGCTCCTGTACCTCGCTGCTCAGCCTAGCAGAGCAGCAGTGAATAGACGCTGTGCGCATATGCACAGTATCTATTCACAGGAAACAGAGGGACTGGGGGCATGCCAGCAGCTCACAAAATGGGGATATAGCTCGCGATCGTGGCACTCCGGTGAAGTCACGCCCCCTTTTATGTAGGCCACACCCCCTTTAGGGTGCGGCACGGCTTTGGTGATGTTGAGAGGTATGTGCAATGCAATTTTGGGTGCTAATATCGTGCCTATATCGAATTGCAAATGCGATTATTGATAAATGGCCCCCGTAGATCGCTAATTTGTCCACCAGTGCTTCATGTTTCTTCTTCACTAGATAAGTGGCTGTACATCTTATATAGAACCATGAATCTCTTGCCTCCTTGTGTGAGTAATTTCATAGGACTTTACATGTTACTGCGTATGATATTGAGTGGTATTAAGGCTTTGCTCTTTCTTTAGGAATTTAAGCTCTTGTGGCTTTTATGCAACTATTGCACCTCATATTTGCTTATCCAGCTGGGGCTAATATTAATTCCTTTGTCTGGTCCGACTTTCCATTACAGTGTTGAAATTATATAGGTAGTCATTCATTTTGGCTTTATGCCCTTTCTTATATTCAGGATTGCACTTGTAATTTGATCGTTGGTTCATCAAGGTTGTACCTGCCAAACCACTAACATACAGCACCAGGGCCATAATTAGGGGTGGGCCATTCGCCCACCCCTAATTATGGCCCTGGTGCTGTATGTTAGTGGAGCGCAGGGCATAGGGGGCACCTAACAGCTAGAGACCCACCTGCAGCATCCTTAGTACACTGTTGTTACCACCATATAGCTGCCCAGAGTGTCCTTTGGTCTATCCAAGTGCTCAGCCGCTTCCTGGTCCCAGCAGACCCACACCCTCCTCATGACATCACAAGTTTGGGGGCGGGGCTGGCATGGGCTGAATACCACCCAGCTACGGCACTGTACAGCACAACTATTAGTGGTCCTGGAAGAATCTTCCCATCTGAATTGAAACACATAAGTAGACCTTAATTTGATATATTTTGTTGCTTCCAAATCTATGCAACAGCAATGGGATAGGTGATATATTCTTGCTTTAAAAGTACCACTACGCTGATTTGTGCATATGTCAGTGAATGTGGTTTTAACTTTTTGTTTAGATTTTTTTTTTCATCTGGGGTCCATACTGTGCAATCTTTCTTCACAATCACACTGTGGTAATCTCATATCTGATGTGAGTTATATTTATGACTGCTCATGCCTGTCTGTTTTTCTGATCTGGGCTGTCCACTTTAATAACCTCCCTCATAGCATCTCTGGATAGCAGTATCTCAACCTTAAATTTCAACAATTGATAGCTGTCACTTTTCAGTTTAGCCATTGCTAGTTAAAGTTCTGAGCTAATGAGCACTTTCTTTCCTTTTTTCTTCTTGTGAAATACAGTGTTGAATTACTCACATACACTGAGCAGATTTCATATGATGATTGCTTGTATCTTGATAGACAACCAGTTACAAAATACAAAATATGCTTCTTTGCTCGAGCATTACACATGCAGGGAAAGAAAGTAGGATGTAGTTTTCTATGACCAGTATATGTAAAACTTCATCACATGTAGGAGTAACAGGAGGATTCTACTGTTCTTTTAGTGTAGCTTCCCACGTAAGACTGCAGCAGTTGCTTTACTTCATAACAAACTGTTAATTCTAAAGTAACATTACCCTATTTGCACACAATATAGTAATGAAATGAAGTGCCATATACACTGGTTTTACGACACCCCCTATACATACTAAATATAAACTTAATGAAATTGTGATATTTTTTCTGTTATGTAAAGTCTAAGATGAAGATAAATGACATCAGACCTTCTTTCTTTCCCACATTTATTGTGACCTCATGACCATCAATATGCAAGTGATACATAGAAACATATGCCGGGATGTAATGGAAGCCGAGTTTAGCGTCCGGGAAAAAGTCGCACAAACTCGGACCTTATAATGTGCGATTTTTTCCCTGATGTCGGCCAATGAAATTGTCATGCGTCTTTTACACTACCAATGCAAATCGGATCCGACTTCTCATGGGATTAAGACCAGGAAGCGTCCAGTTTTTTCAGACCACCCAGAATGCATTTTTTTGTATAACAGCTGCACAGTGTTTGAGAACGTCACCCATTGGCACACAAAAGTCCCATTTTTTGCTGGGAAATGCATGTTATTCACAAAGGGATGCAATAGGACACCCAATCATTCTGATTAAAATGATATGTGGCATGGCTATATTCGGGATATGGTTACAATAGTTGGGATCCCAGAAGTTACAATACTGACGCCGGAATGCTGACTAGCGGTGAAATACTACCGGTGGAATCCCACCACCACCACAGGCTTTTCTTCCTCTAGCACTCGCCCCGCCGGTTTTTCAAACCAATCCCCTATATTCTATGTGTACTTGCAGCTGTATTGGCATACCACATTACGTTACCGTGTTTGGCATGAAAACAATGTAGCTTAACATTTCGTATGCAGGTATAGGCGAAATTATATACAGAATATAGGCATGCCATATATCATTTTAATTAGCAGGGTCTGTTTATGCGTCATATTGCATCCCTTTATGAATAGGATGCATTTTCTGGGGGAAAATGTGCAGAAATGACGTGTACAGTACATGAATTATTTTGAGAGATCAAAGTATTTTTTTTCGATTTCAAGGTGAGAAATAATTTAAGAAAAAAATTTATTTATTGTAAATGTGCTGCAATAGTGATCTTGTAATTGATTTTAAACATTGACAAATACAACTCAAAGTTATTTTTATGTACGATTTTGTAGAGCTGTTTTGTGTGAGACTTTCAAAGCCGGACTCCATTACATCAGCCATTTTGTAACATGGGGAAAATATCTGGATTCGACTTTTTACTGGGCGCTCTTGTTCGGAGTAGAAAACATCCGACTTTTCATATACTTAGATGCTATTACATTGGCCGAGTTTGCAAAATGTCCGACTTTTGCGGCAAAATCGGACATTTCACAAACTGATTTCAAACTCGGCTCCCATTACATCTCAGCCATAAAATTTGATGGCAGATAAGAACCACTTGGCTCATCTAGTCTGCCCCTTCAAGTGGAAGGGGTAGACTAGATTGGAAACCAATTGGAAACAAACATTTTAGGAAAAGTATTTGGGAGGAAAAAATCCATGTACACCCTGTCTGTATACAGTAAGTGTGCCTATCCCTAAAGAAATACTTTGTGGAAACACCATTTGCTTTTATTATAGCAGTGAATCTTTTTATCGTCTCAAAAGTTCAAGGTCCATCAGGTTTAAAGGGACTGTGCACCACCCTCTTCAGATCATTTCTCAGTTTTTCAAGGGGATTTAGGTCTGAGTGAGCCATTCCAACAATTTGAGCTACCTTTTATGAAGCCCTTCTTGGTTAACTTGATGTGATTTTTTTAATATTATCATGTTGGAAGGTGAATTTTTAGAATTTAGGCCAAAAAGTTCACATTGGTCTCATTAGACATTTCTTACATGATTATTTGAGGTGATTGAATATATATATATTTTTTTTCACCTGCAGCCCCCAACTTCCCCGAGTCCCACCTGCAGCCCCTGAGTTCCCCATGTCCCACCTGCAGCTCCTCACCTCCTCATGTGTCCCACCTGCAGACCCTCACCTCCCCGAGTCCCACCTGCAGACCCTCACCTCCCCGTGTCCCACCTGCAGCCCTTCATTTCCCCATCTGTCCCTCAAACTCTCACCTCCCAGTGACTTACTTTTTCCAGCAGCCTCTCACCTCCTCTGTGTCCCTCCAGTAGCTTCTCACCTCTCCTGTCCATCCAGCAACCTCTTACTTCCCCCTGTCCATCCAGTAGCCTCTCACCTCCCCCTGTCCATCCAGTAGCCTCTCTCCTCCCCCTGTCCATCCAGCAGCCTCTCAACTTTCCCATTAGCAGAAGTGGATTCATATCCAGGCTGCCACTGGATCGGTAGGCAGCCATGGAGAGACAGCACAGATGGCATTTCAAATATGGCGGCGGTCACAAACCAGCCAACCAGCAGCCACTGCTGTGACCACTACTGATGGGCTTGCTGGTCCACAAGCTCTGATCAGCTTGTCGCCAATGCCATATGCTAAATATTGCCGGCTCTGTCTCTCCATGGCTGGCTGCCAGTCTTCAGCTGCAACCAGCTGGTGGTCCAGCTCCAAATCCACACTGCTGCATCTGGGCCTGGGTTTCCAAGACTTTTTTCAATTATCAGTGGTGTGTGGGCGTCCAATACCCATGATATCCAATTGACAAATAAATGATCACAATAATTTTTACTGCACCATACAATTAGATTTTTTTTTTTTTTTAACAGCATGTAACCGAAAAAAATAATAATATTGGGCTGATTAATGCATTTTTTTAAAAGTAAAAACGTTATAAAAAGCAAACAAATTTAGTTTGATTACAAATGAATTTAACAAATACTGCCCCCCAAAAATTAAAAAAGGTAATTTACAGATAATTTTAGGGTAATTAAAAAAAAAAAAAATATGATAAAAGCAATTATTTTTCAATTTATTAAATAGTTTAAATACATTTGGGGTGAATAAATGAATGAAAAAGTTTATTTTGGGGTGATTTGACCCCATTATTTTTTAATGCGCAATTCTGACATGTAATTAGTGGACTAGTTAAGCAAATTAGAGACTTCCACTTGCCTAAATAGTCATTAGGCATGGATGTCCCAGGGGTTCTGAGGAAAGTTCCGACATTTGTGACTTAAAATGGGCATTTTTCGACATTTGAACCTGCTGAGGGACTGCGAGAAAAAAGCTGTGTTAATTTGAATAGGAATTTCTCCCCTGCAATTGAATAGGAAAAGCCTTGCGGCTATGGGAAAAACCCTACACCCTGCTTGTTTTCAAAATTGCACCCGCCATTGAATATGCCTCTTTGTGTCTGTCCTGGATTCTGTCCTTACCTCTCTGCTAGGGTGTAGTACAACAAGAGAGTATCTCAGATGAGAAGCTGACCGAAAGCTAGATACTTCCAAGCAGAATGCAGCATACCCTGTACACCCTAAAAATTCCAGGGTACCACATATGAAAAGCCTCATTTTTTTACCAGTGAACAAAGTAAGACTTATTTATGTTATACTACAGTAATACATTTGTTAAGTCCACTAATGGCTGGCCCAGGGACGGATCTAGACTTTTCTTTAGGGGGGGCGGTTTACTGTTTAATCTTGACTCCTCCCTCTACAGTCCCAACTCCTCCCATCTGCAATCCTAACTCCTCCTCTCTCAATTCTCACTGAACTTTTTGATTGAGACTGAGATAGAGCTTTGTGATTGTTCTATGTACATGTGACTGTGCTATGAGGTAATTGTATTTATTAGCCCTAGTACCCACACACCAGCAAGTGAGGGGCAAATGCTCTGTAACCCTTGCTCTCCTTGCTCCTCTGTGCTGCTGTGGTATAAGCTGCAGCACATCATTCTGCCTCAGGCTCTCCCCGGAGAGCTCTCTTCTGCTCAAAAGTGGGCGTGGCTATGACTGTGTTAGGCCTTCGCCCCCCCCCTAGATCCGGCCCTGGGCTGGCCATTATCTCTGGTGGCTAACCAAACCTACTCAGTGATAATTTGCTAGTGAGCAGTTATCTGTAACAGTAAGATCAAATCACATCAAATGTGGCCCCAGTAAAATCCTATCCCTTTGAACTTCTCATACATTATCTATGATATAAACAACCACTCTTTGTTATTTCCTTGTACTATATGATAGAGATGAGCGGGTTCGGTTCCTCGGAATCCGAACCCGCCCGAACTTCATTTTTTTTTACACGGGGCCGAGCGACTCAGATCTTCCCGCCTTGCTCGGTTAACCCGAGCGCGCCCGAACGTCATCATCCCGCTGTCGGATTCTCGTGAGGCTCGGATTCTATCGCGAGACTCGGATTCTATATAAGGAGCCGCGCGTCGCCGCCATTTTCACACGTGCATTGAGATTCATAGGGAGAGGACATGGCTGGCGTCCTCTCCGTTTATACAGAAGAGAGTGAGACTAGAGTAGAGAGAGACACAGTAGTAATTTTGGGGAGCATTAGGAGGAGTACTTTAGGAGGAGTACTACTACTTGCTGAAGTGATAGATAGATAGTGTGACTGTATAATGTATATCTGACTTGTGGGGGAGACACTGACAGTGGGGAGCAGTTAGAGTCTGAGAGCAGGACTCAGGAGTACATATAACGTACAGTGCACACTTTTGCTGCCAGAGTGCCACACTGCCATTGTGACCACACTGACCACCAGTATAATATATATTGTGATTGTCTGCTTAGGAGTACTACTTGCAAGTTGCTGATAGTGTGACCAGTGACCTGACCACCAGTTTAATAATCACCACCAGTTTAATATATATAATATATATATATATAATTGTATATAATATATATATAATATTGTATACCACCTACCCGTTTTTTTTTTTTTCTTTCTTCTTCTTTATACATACTACTATAGTAGCTTACTGTAGCAGTCTGCGGTGCTGCTGAGCTGACAGTGTCCAGCAGGTCCATCATCAGTCATTACATAATAAATATATATACCTGTCCGGCTGCAGTACTAGTGATATTATATATATATATATATTGATTTCATCTCATTATCATCCAGTCTATATTAGCAGCAGACACAGTACGGTAGTCCACGGCTGTAGCTACCTCTGTGTCGGCAGTCGCTCGTCCATCCATAATTGTATACCACCTCCCCGTGGTTTTTTTTTTTCCTTTCTTCTTTGTACATACTACTATAGTATAGTAGCTTACTGTAGCAGTCTGCGGTGCTGCTGAGCTGACAGTGTCCAGCAGGTCCATCATCAGTCATTACATAATAAATATATCTACCTGTCCGGCTGCAGTACTAGTGTGATATTATATATATATATATTGATTTCATCTCATTATCATCCAGTCTATATTAGCAGCAGACACAGTACGGTAGTCCACGGCTGTAGCTACCTCTGTGTCGGCAGTCGCTCGTCCATCCATAATTGTATAACACCTACCCGTGGTTTTTTTTTTTCTTTCTTCTTTATACATACTACTATAGTAGCTTACTGTAGCAGTCTGCGGTGCTGCTGAGCTGACAGTGTCCAGCAGGTCCGTCATCAGTAATTACATAATAAATATATCTACCTGTCCGGCTGCAGTACTAGTGTGATATTATATATATATATATATTGATTTCATCTCATTATCATCCAGTCTATATTAGCAGCAGACACAGTACGGTAGTCCACGGCTGTAGCTACCTCTGTGTCGGCAGTCGCTCGTCCATCCATAATTGTATACCACCTACCCGTGGTTTTTTTTTTTTCTTCTTTATACATACTACTATAGTAGCTTACTGTAGCAGTCTGCGGTGCTGCTGAGCTGACAGTGTCCAGCAGGTCCGTCATCAGTCATTACATAATAAATATATCTACCTGTCCGGCTGCAGTACTAGTGTGATATTATATATATATATATATTGATTTCATCTCATTATCATCCAGTCTATATTAGCAGCAGACACAGTACGGTAGTCCACGGCTGTAGCTACCTCTGTGTCAGCAGTCGCTCGTCCATCCATAATTGTATACCACCTACCCGTGGTTTTTTTTTTTCTTTCTTCTTTATACATACTACTATAGTAGCTTACTGTAGCAGTCTGCGGTGCTGCTGAGCTGACAGTGTCCAGCAGGTCCGTCATCAGTCATTACATAATAAATATATATACCTGTCCGGCTGCAGTACTAGTGATATTATATATATATATATTGATTTCATCTCATTATCATCCAGTCTATATTAGCAGCAGACACAGTACGGTAGTCCACGGCTGTAGCTACCTCTGTGTCGGCAGTCGCTCGTCCATCCATAATTGTATACCACCTACCCGTGGTTTTTTCTTTCTTTCTTCTTTATACATACTACTATAGTAGCTTACTGTAGCAGTCTGCGGTGCTGCTGAGCTGACAGTGTCCAGCAGGTCCGTCATCAGTCATTACATAATAAATATATATACCTGTCCGGCTGCAGTACTCGTGATATTATATATATATATATTGATTTCATCTCATTATCATCCAGTCTATATTAGCAGCAGACACAGTACGGTAGTCCACGGCTGTAGCTACCTCTGTGTCAGCAGTCGCTCGTCCATCCATAATTGTATACCACCTACCCGTGGTTTTTTTTTTTCTTTCTTCTTTATACATACTACTATAGTAGCTTACTGTAGCAGTCTGCGGTGCTGCTGAGCTGACAGTGTCCAGCAGGTCCGTCATCAGTCATTACATAATAAATATATCTACCTGTCCGGCTGCAGTACTAGTGTGATATTATATATATATATATATTGATTTCATCTCATTATCATCCAGTCTATATTAGCAGCAGACACAGTACGGTAGTCCACGGCTGTAGCTACCTCTGTGTCGGCAGTCGCTCGTCCATCCATAATTGTATACCACCTACCCGTGGTTTTTTTTTTTTCTTTCTTCTTTATACATACTACTATAGTAGCTTACTGTAGCAGTCTGCGGTGCTGCTGAGGTGACAGTGTCCAGCAGGTCCGTCATCAGTCATTACATAATAAATATATCTACCTGTCCGGCTGCAGTACTAGTGTGATATTATATATATATATATATATATATATATATATATTGATTTCATCTCATTATCATCCAGTCTATATTAGCAGCAGACACAGTACGGTAGTCCACGGCTGTAGCTACCTCTGTGTCGGCAGTCGCTCGTCCATCCATAATTGTATACCACCTACCCGTGTTTTTTTTTTTTTCTTTCTTCTTTATACATACTACTATAGTAGCTTACTGTAGCAGTCTGCGGTGCTGCTGAGGTGACAGTGTCCAGCAGGTCCGTCATCAGTCATTACATAATAAATATATCTACCTGTCCGGCTGCAGTACTAGTGTGATATTATATATATATATATATATATATTGATTTCATCTCATTATCATCCAGTCTATATTAGCAGCAGACACAGTACGGTAGTCCACGGCTGTAGCTACCTCTGTGTCGGCAGTCGCTCGTCCATCCATAATTGTATACCACCTACCCGTGGTTTTTTTTTTCTTTCTTCTTTATACATACTACTATAGTAGCTTACTGTAGCAGTCTGCGGTGCTGCTGAGCTGACAGTGTCCAGCAGGTCCGTCATCAGTCATTACATAATAAATATATATACCTGTCCGGCTGCAGTACTATTGATATTATATATATATATATTGATTTCTTCTCATTATCATCCAGTCTATATTAGCAGCAGACACAGTACGGTAGTCCACGGCTGTAGCTACCTCTGTGTCGGCAGTCGCTCATCCATCCATAAGTATACTAGTATCCATCCATCTCCATTGTTTACCTGAGGTGCCTTTTAGTTGTGCCTATTAAAATATGGAGAACAAAAATGTTGAGGTTCCAAAATTAGGGAAAGATCAAGATCCACTTCCACCTCGTGCTGAAGCTGCTGCCACTAGTCATGGCCGAGACGATGAAATGCCAGCAACGTCGTCTGCCAAGGCCGATGCCCAATGTCATAGTACAGAGCATGTAAAATCCAAAACACCAAATATCAGTAAAAAAAAGGACTCCAAAATCTAAAATAAAATTGTCGGAGGAGAAGCGTAAACTTGCCAATATGCCATTTACCACACGGAGTGGCAAGGAACGGCTGAGGCCCTGGCCTATGTTCATGGCTAGTGGTTCAGCTTCACATGAGGATGGAAGCACTCAGCCTCTCGCTAGAAAAATGAAAAGACTCAAGCTGGCAAAAGCACCGCAAAGAACTGTGCGTTCTTCGAAATCCCAAATCCACAAGGAGAGTCCAATTGTGTCGGTTGCGATGCCTGACCTTCCCAACACTGGACGTGAAGAGCATGCGCCTTCCACCATTTGCACGCCCCCTGCAAGTGCTGGAAGGAGCACCCGTAGTCCAGTTCCTGATAGTCAGATTGAAGATGTCAGTGTTGAAGTACACCAGGATGAGGAGGATATGGGTGTTGCTGGCGCTGGGGAGGAAATTGACAAGGAGGATTCTGATGGTGAGGTGGTTTGTTTAAGTCAAGCACCCGGGGAGACACCTGTTGTCCGTGGGAGGAATATGGCCGTTGACATGCCTGGTGAAAATACCAAAAAAATCAGCTCTTCGGTGTGGAAGTATTTCAACAGAAATGCGGACAACATTTGTCAGGCCGTGTGTTGCCTTTGTCAAGCTGTAATAAGTAGGGGTAAGGACATTAACCACCTCGGAACATCCTCCCTTATACGTCACCTGCAGCGCATTCATAATAAGTCAGTGACAAGTTCAAAAACTTTGGGCGACAGCGGAAGCAGTCCACTGACCAGTAAATCCCTTCCTCTTGTAACCAAGCTCACGCAAACCACCCCACCAACTCCCTCAGTGTCAATTTCCTCCTTCCCCAGGAATGCCAATAGTCCTGCAGGCCATGTCACTGGCAATTCTGACGAGTCCTCTCCTGCCTGGGATTCCTCCGATGCATCCTTGCGTGTAACGCCTACTGCTGCTGGCGCTGCTGTTGTTGCTGCTGGGAGTCGATGGTCATCCCAGAGGGGAAGTCGTACTCGTAAGCCCACTTTTACTACTTCCACCAAGCAATTGACTGTCCAACAGTCCTTTGCAAGGAAGATGAAATATCACAGCAGTCATCCTGCTGCAAAGCGGATAACTGAGGCCTTGGCATCCTGGGTGGTGAGAAACGTGGTTCCGGTATCCATCATTACTGCAGAGCCAACTAGAGACTTGTTGGAGGTACTGTGTCCCTGGTACCAAATACCATCTAGGTTCCATTTCTCTAGGCAGGCGATACAGAAAATGTACACAGACCTCAGAAAAAGAGTCACCAGTGTCCTAAAAAATGCAGCTGTACCCAATGTCCACTTAACCACGGACATGTGGACAAGTGGAGCAGGGCAGGGTCAGGACTATATGACTGTGACAGCCCACTGGGTAGATGTATGGACTCCCGCCGCAAGAACAGCAGCGGCGGCACCAGTAGCAGCATCTCGCAAACGCCAACTCTTTCCTAGGCAGGCTACGCTTTGTATCACCGGTTTCCAGAATACGCACACAGCTGAAAACCTCTTACGGCAACAGAGGAAGATCATCGCGGAATGGCTTACCCCAATTGGACTCTCCTGTGGATTTGTGGCATCGGACAACGCCAGCAATATTGTGTGCGCATTAAATCTGGGCAAATTCCAGCACGTCCCATGTTTTGCACATACCTTGAATTTGGTGGTGCAGAATTTTTAAAAAAACGACAGGGGCGTGCAAGAGATGCTGTCGGTGGCCAGAAGAATTGCGGGACACTTTCGGCGTACAGGCACCACGTACAGAAGACTGGAGCAACACCAAAAACGCCTGAACCTGCCCTGCCATCATCTGAAGCAAGAAGTGGTAACGAGGTGGAATTCAACCCTATATATGCTTCAGAGGTTGGAGGAGCAGCAAAAGGCCATTCAAGCCTATACAATTCAGCACGATATAGGAGGTGAAATGCACCTGTCTCAAGCGCAGTGGAGAATGATTTCAACGTTGTGCAAGGTTCTGCTGCCCTTTGAACTTGCCACACGTGAAGTCAGTTCAGACACTGCCAGCCTGAGTCAGGTCATTCCCCTCATCAGGCTTTTGCAGAAGAAGCTGGAGACATTGAAGGAGGAGCTAACACGGAGCGATTCCGCTAGGCATGTGGGACTTGTGGATGGAGCCCTTAATTCGCTTAACAAGGATTCACGGGTGGTCAATCTGTTGAAATCAGAGCACTACATTTTGGCCACCGTGCTCGATCCTAGATTTAAAACCTACCTTGGATCTCTCTTTCCGGCAGACACAAGTCTGCTGGGGTTCAAAGACCTGCTGGTGAGAAAATTGTCAAGTCAAGCGGAACGCGACCTGTCAACATCTCCTCCTTCACATTCTCCCGCAACTGGGGGTGCGAGGAAAAGGCTCAGAATTCCGAGCCCACCCGCTGGCGGTGATGCAGGGCAGTGTGGAGCGACTGCTGATGCTGACATCTGGTCCGGACTGAAGGACCTGTCAACGATTACGGACATGTCGTCTACTGTCACTGCATATGATTCTCTCCCCATTGAAAGAATGGTGGAGGATTATATGAGTGACCGCATCCAAGTAGGCACGTCACACAGTCCGTACTTATACTGGCAGGATAAAGAGGCAATTTGGAGGCCCTTGCACAA
The DNA here is from genome assembly GCF_028390025.1 of Pseudophryne corroboree. Lineage (NCBI taxonomy): Eukaryota > Metazoa > Chordata > Amphibia > Anura > Myobatrachidae > Pseudophryne > Pseudophryne corroboree. The sequence continues at coordinate 845,492,191 of NC_086447.1, read as the reverse complement.
ACTGGCTTTATTCTACCTAAGTTGCCCTCCCACAAGTGTGTACTCCGAAAGAGTGTTTAGTGCCGCCGCTCACCTTGTCAGCAATCGGCGTACGAGGTTACTTCCAGAAAATGTGGAGAAGATGATGTTCATTAAAATGAATTATAATCAATTCCTCCGTGGAGACATTGACCAGCAGCAATTGCCTCCACAAAGTACACAGGGAGCTGAGATGGTGGATTCCAGTGGGGACGAATTGATAATCTGTGAGGAGGGGGATGTACACGGTGATATATCGGAGGATGATGATGAGGTGGACATCTTGCCTCTGTAGAGCCAGTTTGTGCAAGGAGAGATTAATTGCTTCTTTTTTGGTGGGGGTCCAAACCAACCCGTCATTTCAGTCACAGTCGTGTGGCAGACCCTGTCACTGAAATGATGGGTTGGTTAAAGTGTGCATGTCCTGTTTATACAACATAAGGGTGGGTGGGAGGGCCCAAGGACAATTCCATCTTGCACCTCTTTTTTCTTTAATTTTTCTTTGCGTCATGTGCTGTTTGGGGAGTGTTTTTTGGAAGGGCCATCCTGCGTGACACTGCAGTGCCACTCCTAGATGGGCCAGGTGTTTGTGTCGGCCACTAGGGTCGCTTATCTTACTCACACAGCTACCTCATTGCGCCTCTTTTTTTCTTTGCGTCATGTGCTGTTTGGGGAGTGTTTTTTGGAAGGGCCATCCTGCGTGACACTGCAGTGCCACTCCTAGATGGGCCCGGTGTTTGTGTCGGCCACTAGGGTCGCTTATCTTACTCACACAGCTACCTCATTGCGCCTCTTTTTTTCTTTGCGTCATGTGCTGTTTGGGGAGTGTTTTTTGGAAGGGCCATCCTGCGTGACACTGCAGTGCCACTCCTAGATGGGCCAGGTGTTTGTGTCGGCCACTAGGGTCGCTTATCTTACTCACACAGCTACCTCATTGCGCCTCTTTTTTTCTTTGCGTCATGTGCTGTTTGGGGAGTGTTTTTTGGAAGGGCCATCCTGCGTGACACTGCAGTGCCACTCCTAGATGGGCCCGGTGTTTGTGTCGGCCACTAGGGTCGCTTATCTTACTCACACAGCTACCTCATTGCGCCTCTTTTTTTCTTTGCGTCATGTGCTGTTTGGGGAGTGTTTTTTGGAAGGGCCATCCTGCGTGACACTGCAGTGCCACTCCTAGATGGGCCCGGTGTTTGTGTCGGCCACTAGGGTCGCTTATCTTACTCACACAGCTACCTCATTGCGCCTCTTTTTTTCTTTGCGTCATGTGCTGTTTGGGGAGTGTTTTTTGGAAGGGCCATCCTGCGTGACACTGCAGTGCCACTCCTAGATGGGCCCGGTGTTTGTGTCGGCCACTAGGGTCGCTTATCTTACTCACACAGCTACCTCATTGCGCCTCTTTTTTTCTTTGCGTCATGTGCTGTTTGGGGAGTGTTTTTTGGAAGGGCCATCCTGCGTGACACTGCAGTGCCACTCCTAGATGGGCCCGGTGTTTGTGTCGGCCACTAGGGTCGCTTATCTTACTCACACAGCTACCTCATTGCGCCTCTTTTTTTCTTTGCGTCATGTGCTGTTTGGGGAGTGTTTTTTGGAAGGGCCATCCTGCGTGACACTGCAGTGCCACTCCTAGATGGGCCCGGTGTTTGTGTCGGCCACTAGGGTCGCTTATCTTACTCACACAGCTACCTCATTGCGCCTCTTTTTTTCTTTGCGTCATGTGCTGTTTGGGGAGTGTTTTTTGGAAGGGCCATCCTGCGTGACACTGCAGTGCCACTCCTAGATGGGCCCGGTGTTTGTGTCGGCCACTAGGGTCGCTTATCTTACTCACACAGCTACCTCATTGCGCCTCTTTTTTTCTTTGCGTCATGTGCTGTTTGGGGAGTGTTTTTTGGAAGGGCCATCCTGCGTGACACTGCAGTGCCACTCCTAGATGGGCCCGGTGTTTGTGTCGGCCACTAGGGTCGCTTATCTTACTCACACAGCTACCTCATTGCGCCTCTTTTTTTCTTTGCGTCATGTGCTGTTTGGGGAGTGTTTTTTGGAAGGGCCATCCTGCGTGACACTGCAGTGCCACTCCTAGATGGGCCCGGTATTTGTGTCGGCCACTAGGGTCGCTTATCTTACTCACACAGCTACCTCATTGCGCCTCTTTTTTTCTTTGCGTCATGTGCTGTTTGGGGAGTGTTTTTTGGAAGGGCCATCCTGCGTGACACTGCAGTGCCACTCCTAGATGGGCCCGGTGTTTGTGTCGGCCACTAGGGTCGCTTATCTTACTCACACAGCTACCTCATTGCGCCTCTTTTTTTCTTTGCGTCATGTGCTGTTTGGGGAGTGTTTTTTGGAAGGGCCATCCTGCGTGACACTGCAGTGCCACTCCTAGATGGGCCCGGTGTTTGTGTCGGCCACTAGGGTCGCTTATCTTACTCACACAGCTACCTCATTGCGCCTCTTTTTTTCTTTGCGTCATGTGCTGTTTGGGGAGTGTTTTTTGGAAGGGCCATCCTGCGTGACACTGCAGTGCCACTCCTAGATGGGCCCGGTGTTTGTGTCGGCCACTAGGGTCGCTTATCTTACTCACACAGCTACCTCATTGCGCCTCTTTTTTTCTTTGCGTCATGTGCTGTTTGGGGAGTGTTTTTTGGAAGGGCCATTCTGCGTGACACTGCAGTGCCACTCCTAGATGGGCCCGGTGTTTGTGTCGGCCACTAGGGTCGCTTAGCTTAGTCATCCAGCGACCTCGGTGCAAATTTTAGGACTAAAAATAATATTGTGAGGTGTGAGGTATTCAGAATAGACTGAAAATGAGTGGAAATTATGGTTTTTGAGGTTAATAATATTTTGGGATCAAAATGACTCCCAAATTCTATGATTTAAGCTGTTTTTTAGTGTTTTTTGAAAAAAACACCCGAATCCAAAACACACCCGAATCCGACAAAAAAAATTCGGTGAGGTTTTGCCAAAACGCGGTCGAACCCAAAACACGGCCGCGGAACCGAACCCAAAACCAAAACACAAAACCCGAAAAATTTCAAGTGCACATCTCTACTATATGACTGTATAAGCATTTTGTGGGCAATCAACACTTTCAGGACAGTATTCCATATACACTGCTTTGATTCCCATGTGGAATGATTTTCTGAAATCTAATGTATATTGACAGCTGTCCTACAACAGCTGCAGGTTTCTCTCTACTCTGCCAAATTTCCCAGAAAAATCAGCGGCATATTGCCATTGTTTGTGCTACCCAAGGACAACACATTCTGACCTCAAAAGATTATGCAAACTTTTACAACCAGAGGAAAAATGCAAGTTCTAGAGATGGTATGCAAGACATTCACTATTATTTACAAGAACAAAGTGAATCTCACTTTTGAGGTGTGAACTCTCTTTCCAGTCTCTGTAGATCTCCTCTACAATCTAGATAATAGATATGCTCCTTCTACTGTGTGCAGATAAGTGGAAGATGTGAAGAGGCTCCCTCTTCACATGAAAGTCCAACCTTGTGTTATTTTAGAGTTATTCCTTTTGTTAAACAAAACTTTATTTTTCTCCTACGATACTGCTGGCGCCTCTGCAAATGCCGCTGTCTTGCTACAGACACAAAACTTTGTAAGAAATCTAGGTACAGATCCGCAAATCGAGGCACATGAAATCACCAAAAATAACTTAGTGCCTCAACAGCTTCACAAGTACCTCCCTTGATTTACAGATTAGCATCGTGCAGATTTTCAAATGTTCTCTTTTACTGTAGTGTGATCTTTAACTTTATATTCAATCATTTGTCAGTCTTTTCTTTTATTGTTTTTCAGTATTTAGACAGGTGCACAAAACTATTTGTCTGAGTTTGACATATTGTTGTTTCATGGCCAATCACTGTAGAACGTGATTTGAAAAAATCTGGGCATAAATTTGCTTTTTAAAATATTTTTTTTTAACATCAAATTTATTCAAATATATATAAAAAAATAACAAATTTAGATTGTATAAAATTACTTTATTTTTATTAGTATACACTAGGTAATTTTTCTATTATTTTTTGATGACACATAGGAAAACAGGTACATTGATTGGGAAAAATACACATTACAGTAGACAGTCCCCCATTTTTTACACATAACGGCAGAGAGCGTCTCCTTTTTACACATTACGGCAGACAGCGTCCCCTTTTTTACACATTACGGCAGACAGCATCCCTTTTTTACACATTACGGCAGACAGCGTCCCCCTTTTTACACATTACGGCAGACAGTGTCCCCTTTTTACCCATAATGGCAGACAGCATCCCCTTTTTACACATAACGGCAGACAGCGTCCCCTTTTTTACACATTATGGCAGACAGCATCCCCTTTTTACACATAACGGCAGACAGCATCCCCTTTATACACATTACGGCAGACAGCGTCCCCTTTTTACACATTAAGGCAGACAGCATCCCCCTTTTTACACATTAAGTCAGCTAGTCCCCCTTTTTACACATTGTGGCAGACAGACAGAATATATACATAGATAGACAGATAGATAGATAGATAGATAGATAGATAGATAGATAGATAGATAGATAGACAGACAGAAAGAAAGAAAAGATTATACTTACTGTCTCCGCTGGCAGTCAGGCTCCTCGGTGCAGCTTGATGGCGGATGATGATCCCGGGCAGGGGAGAAGGAGGAGGGAGGTGGAGGAGGTAGCCGCAGCAGCGCAGTGTAATTGGTAGAGGCGCTGCTGCTGGTGTCCCTCTCCTTCACCATAGGCTGTCCTCCACCGCTGTAAATGCTGGGATGCGCCTCCCAGCATCCCCGCTCCTCTCCTCGGCAGGCAGCGGACAGCGGCATGTAATGAGTCAGTTTGACTCATTACATGCCATGCTGGATTTGGGCCCCTGGACAGTGGTGGGTCCCAGTGCAAGGCACTGCTTGCACTGGTGGTAGTTCCGCCACTGCCACCCCCAACATTTGCAAAGCAATACATTGGAACACATATAATTGCCATTTAAAAGTACTATGCAATAAGCTTTGGAGAGAGATAAAGTGGAGAGGGATAAAGTACCAGCCATTCAGCTCCCACCTGCCATGTTACAGGCTGTGTTTAAAAAATAACAGGAGCTGATTGGCTGGTACTTTCTCTCTCATCCCCTTTATCTCTTTCCAAGGCTTAGTACATGGGGGGTCATTCCGAGTTGATCGCACGCTGCCGATTTCCGCAGCGCATTGATCAGGTTACTACTGCGCATGCGTATGCTCCGCAATGCACACACGCGTCGTACGGGTACAAAGCCCATTGTGGTTGTGCACTGGTTCTAGCGAAGTTTTCAGTCGCACTGACGGCCGCAAGAAGATTGACAGAAAGGGGGCGTTTCTGGGTGTCAACTGAACGTTTTCAGGGAGTGTTTGCAAAAATGCAGACGTGTCTGAAAAAATACAGGCGTGGCTGGGTGGGTGTATGATGTCAAATCCGGACACGAATAGGCTGAAGTGATCGCAAGCGCTGAGTAGGTTCAGAGCTACTCTGAAACTGCACAAACTGTTTTTGCAGAGCTCAGCTGCACATGCGTTCGCACTTCTGCTAAGCTAAAATACACACCCCAGTGGGCAGTAGCATAGCGTTTGCATGCCTGCTAAAAACTAGCTAGCGAGCGATCAACTCGGAATGACCCCCATTGTGCAGATTTTCACATGTTCTCTTTTACTGTAGTGTGATCTTTCACTTTATATTCAATCATTTGTCAGTCTTTTATTGTTTTTCAGTATTTAGACAGGTGCACAAAACTATTTGTCTGAGTTTGACATATTGTTGTTTCATGGCCAATCACTGTAGAACGTGATTTGAAAAAAATCTGGCCATAAATTTGCTTTTTAAGATATCATTTTTTTTTTAACAAAAAATGTCTTTAAATATATAAAAAAAATAACAAATTTACACTGTATAAAATTACTTTATTTTTTATTAGTATACACTAGGTAATTTTTCTATTCTTTTTTGATGACACATAGGACAACACATACATTGTTTGAGAAAAATAACTTTTCTTCCTGATTCTACTGAACATTACTTGTATGGAGAAGGTGCTACCATAAGTACCCCAAATTTAATATGGTAGGTTTTCTTAGTATATGGATACCAAACAGTGACTGCTCCAGATGAGGGGCTGCAGGTCAGTTCAAATTTCAAATAGTGGAGCCACATCAACTGTCACCAACTGCCATTTCAAACTGACTGACTGGCAGTTGGTGTGCCTCCGCTATTTGAATTTTGAACTGACCTGCAGCCCCACCTCTGGAGCCGCCACTGATACCAAATATAGACAAGAAAGGTAATACTGTTTTATAGTCTAGGGATAAATACAGTATAAGGAGTTCCAGTTTTAAACACACCTTGAACAAGTTTTCTTTAAACTCTAAAAAATATTTTTATGGGAGATTCAACCTGCCAAACAATGCCAGTGGTTTTCACCTATAAACCTTTGGATCATTTATTATCCAATGGTTTGGAGGAAAAGTCTCAAACTGCCAACAATGTGTGACAGTTTCAAAACACCAAAACTGCAGCTAAATCAGGCAAAATAGCTAGCAAACAGATTATGTAGTTTTTGATTAAGAGGCCAAAAAGAAAGAACAATTATCTTATGGGGGAAATGTATTATACTCTGTGGCAGGGGTAGTGAACCTGCAGTCCTCTAGCTGTTAGGGAACTACATATTTTTGCACCACCTCTATGCCTATTGTTCTGACCCCGCCCTAATCACTGCCCACCTGCATCTTCTCTCTGGGCTTCTCTTGGAGAGGATACAACTATAGGCAAGCATGCTTTAGAGGTGCTGCATGTACTGCAGTGCGGGTGGTCATAAACTGGTTAACAACATTTCTTCAACTATTAATAAAAGATTTGTGAATCAATTCACTGAAAAGAGACCCACAGGCCTGAATTTAAGGGTCTTTTTCTAAGGGGCATATTCAGTTGGCCACAGGACTTAGCCCACAGCTAACTCTCAGTGGCCCTCATTCCGAGTTGATCGCTAGCTGCCGTTGTTCGCTGTGTAGCAATCATTTTAAAAAATGGCAAAACTGCGTATGCACTGCAATTCGCACGCGTGGCGTACGGGTACAAAGAGCATCGTGGTTTTGCACAGGTTCTAGCGACGCTTTCAGTTGCACTGGCGAACGTAGGGTGATTGACAGGAAATGGGAGTTTCTGGGTGGCAACTAACCGTTTTCTGGGAGTGTTTGGAAAAATGCAGGCGTGGCCGGGTGTTTGCTGGGCGGGTATCTGACGTCATTACCGTGTCATTCGTCGCAGCAATCATCGCACAGAATAAGTAACTACGGGGCTGGTCTTGTTCTGCACAAAATGTGTTTGCTGCTACTCGGCTGCACAGGCGTTCACACTCCTGCAAAGCAAAAATACACTCCCCCGTGGGCGGCTACTATGCGTTTGCACGGTTGCTAAAAGTAGCTAGTGAGCGATCAACTCGGAATGAGGGCCAGTGTTGCCTGGTTCAATCAGCTGTGGAAACCGACATGCTAATTACCAGAGGCAGGATTTTTCCCCAGACTCAGGAGCTTCAAAGAACAATCCATGTTAAAATGTAGATTCTGCTTTTTGACACACGCAGAATTCTACCTTGTAGGATGCAGCAAAGTCTTTTATTTGAGCATTTTATGAAGTTAGCACATATTAACCCAATGATTACCACGTGGGGAAAAGGCAAATTAATTGAATAACTTTTGCCTGCGTAGTGCGAACAATTAGCTGTGGGTACACCCTGCTGCTAATGAAATATGCCCGTAGATTAGATTAGAATATGGAGCTGAGTATATAAATTATGCAATTATTACTGTACAAGTTCATCATACACTCACAAGCACACTCCACTCTTTTCATGGTAATATACTCTGGTGTTTAGAGAAAGTGCACCTGACGGATATAAATCTATCATTACATTGTACTACATGCTATCACCTTAGCCAACCTTAAATTTAGCTTTCCTGTTTTCCTAATTCTTTACTTTTAACCTAGTTTATTAGATGAATGTAAGCGTACTTCAGGGATTCTATGTGTCACCCACTGTTGTTTGACAGGGACGGACACTGCCAGTACAGCAGTACTGGGCCTACCCCTCGCTTGCAGCGACCACTGTACAAAAAAGATGTGGCCATATTCCCACCCACTGCCCGCTCCAGCCTCCTACTGATAAAAAAGTATTTTCTGTTTGCGATCCGACATGAGTGTGATGTCATGCAGTGCTAGTGAAAGAGAGAGAGGAGCTAGAGTGTGAGGAGCAGCCAGAACAGAAGATGGTGAGTATCCTATGAAGATGAGGGGGCTGGCTAGGGCTTGAAACAACAGACAGTGCAGGGCTGGAGAGACAGACATTGGTACCAAGGGGGGTGGAGGTGGGGGGGGGGGGGGGAAATCAGGTACTAATTACCTGGGCCCGGGCTTCTGGAGGGGCCCGGGACTGCCTTCCCCCCTCCCCGAATATGCTTACTGCTGGGCGCCGCCATCTACCCAGTGACAACTTCAGAAAGATGGCTCCGCACATTGAAAGCAAAAACTCTGACACTGTGCATAGGGCATAGGTAGCACTGTAGCTCCCCCTCCACTTCCTCCCCGTGTGCTGGGAGAGATGATGTCTCTCCTAGCCCACCCACAGCCTACCCACATTGCCCTGTGCTGTGAAGAGTTGGAAGAGGTGAGGAGAGGCATGCTGACTCGTCACAGGTGAGTATAACACACTCTCACTCTCTCTCTCTCTCTCTTGCCTGCCATACTGTGTAAAAAAAGGGGGCCTGCCTGTCATAATGTGTAAAAAAGGAGAACTGCCTGCTATGATGTGTTAAAAAAGGAGGACTGCCTGCCACAATGTGTAAAAAAGGAGAACTGCCTGATGATGTGTTAAAAAAGGAGGACTGCCTGCCACAATGTGTAAAAAAGGGAGACTGCCTGCCATAATGTGTAAAAAAGGAGGACTGCCTGCCATAATGTGTAAAAAAGCCTTGCCTGCCTAATGTGTAGAAAAGGGGGACTCTGCTGCATAATGTGTAAAAAGGGGGACTCTGCCTACCTAATGTGTAAAAAGGGTACTCTGCCTGCCTAATGTGTAAAAAAGAGGGACTCCCTGCCATAATGTTTATAAAAGGGGGACAACCTGCCATAATATGTAAAAAAGGAGGAATTCCTGCCATAATGTGTAAAAAACGGGGACTCCCTGCCAAAATGTTCAGAAAAGGGGGACTACCTGCCATAATGTGTAAAAAAAGGGGGACTACCTGCCATAATGATTTATTTATTAACAGTTTCTTATATAGCGCAGCAAATTTCGTTACGCTTTACAATTGATAATGTGTAATGTGTAAAAAGGGGGACTGTCTGCCTAATATGTAAAAATGGGGGACTCTGCTACCTAATGTGTAAAAAAGGGGGATCTGTTGCCATAATGTGTAAAAAAGGGGACTCTGCTGCCTAATGTGTAAAAAGGGGACTCTGCCTGCTTAATGTGTAAAAAGGAGGACTCTGTTGCTGTAATGTGTAAAAAAGGGGGACTGTCTAATGTGTAAAAAAGTGACTCTGCCTGACGTAATGTGTAAAAAGGGGGACTCTGCCTGCTGTACTGTGTAAAAGGGGGCTCTACCTGCCGTACTGTGTAAAAGGAGACTCTACCTGCCGTAATGTGTAAAAGGGAGCTCTGCCTGACATTATGTGTAAATGGGAGCTATGTGGCCATGCCCCTTCCCCACGAAGTCACTCCCCTATATTTTGACCCTGTTTTATACATGGCGGGGGGGGGGGGGGGAGCGCCAATGCTGTTCTTGCGCACAGCGCTACAATGTCTTGCTACGGCTTGGGGCAAAACCATGTGCTCTGCAGGGGGGGGCAGATATAGCATGTGCAGAAAGAGTTAGATTTGGGTGGGTTATTTTGTTTCTGTGCAGAGTAAATACTGTCTGCTTTAATTTTACATTGCAATTTACATTTCGGTTTGAACACACCCCACCCAAATCTAACTCTCTCTGCACATGTTATATCTCTGCCCCACCTACAGTGCACATGGTTTTGCCCATGAGAGAAAAATTTTGCTGCTGCGATCAGGTCTGAATTAGGCCCTCAGTTTCATAGTGATTTCAAAGTGATCTTTAGTGTGAGTTTCACGCATTGATAATTCCTTTAAGAAGGAAATTCTGTTTCGTTGGCCTGGTGTTATGCAATTGTAAGAAATAAATGTTCTGAGAGTTACAGTACTATGGGTCTAATTCATGTTTGTACACACCACACATGCTTTTGCAAATGCGATTTTCTGGGCTATGGAATTGCTATAGCAAGTGCAGCAGCCGCCCTGGAATGATAAGAGACGCCCATCGAACAGATCTTAAACTCATTCAGAACTGCGTGAACACTCACAGCCTATACGCAAGAATGATTAACATAGGGGGTAATTCTGAGTTGATCGCAGCAGCAAGTTTGTTAGCAGTTGGGCAAAACCATGTGCACTGCAGGGGGGGGCAGATATAACATGTGCAGAGAGAGTTACATTTGGGTGGGGTGTATTCAAACTGAAATCTAAATTGCAGTGTAAAAATAAAGCAGCCAGTATTTACCATGCACAGAAACAAAATAACACACCCAAATCTGACTCACTCTGCAAATGTTATATCTGCCCCCCCCCCCCCCCCCCCCAATCCACATGGTTTTGCCCAACTGCTAACAAACTTGCTGCTGCGATCAACTCAGAATTACCCCCATTGACTGTAAGGGCGGACTAGCCATGGCAGTAGCTATGATGGTTCCATGTTTCTCTGCATACACGATCGCAGCTGAATGCAGATACATGCCCCAAAAACGTCCACGACACACCTGCATTTTTGTTGCAACACCCGTTTACTTCCCCAAAACGATTTTCCTGTCAATCGTTCTGTGATTATGTCCCCACTGTGAGCATGACTGCAAAGGTCGCTTGGTGCGTGCACAGTCCACTCGCTGCACATGAGCAGTTTGCCGATAATCACTCTATTGCGTGAACATTGGCAAATGCGTGCCAACATGAATTCTGCCCTATATGTGTTCAGCAATGGCGTCATCTTTGGTAAGATGCTTATTTGCATTTGCCAGCTTGCTAGAGCTGCTTGATCTGCCGGTGTGATATTAAGTTTTCTCCATGACAATGGGGGTCATTCCGAGTTGATCGCTAGCTGCTTTCGTTCGCTCTGCAACGATGAGGTAAAAAAAACTGCACTTCTGCGCATGCATATGCAAAGCAATGCGCACGCGTGGCGTACTATTACAACGAACGATGTAGTTTCACACAAGGTCTAGGGAAGCTTTTCAGTCGCACTGCTGGCCGCAGAGTGATTGACAGGAAGTGGGCGTTTATGGGTGTCAACTGACCATTTTCAGGGAGTGTTCGAAAAAACGCAGGCGCGCCAGTAAAAACGCAGGCGTGGCTGGGCGAACACAGGGCGCGTTCGTGACGTCAAAACAGGAACTGAACAGTCTGAAGTGATCGCAACCGCTGAGTAGGTCTGAAGCTACTCTGAAACTGCACAAAATTATTTTGTAGCCGCTCTACGATCCTTTCGTTCGCACTTCTGCTAAGCTAAAATATACTCCCAGTCGGCGGCGGCATAGCGTTTGCACGGTTGCTAAAAACTGCTAGCGAGTGAACAACTCGGAATGACCACCCAAACCAGAACAGTGCTGTAGAGGGGCCACATTCTAATCCTCCATATAGGAGCAGATAAAGGCTTGATCATTTGTTTACTAAAATTCTTTTGTGTAGTGATAAGGTAGCGAGGTGTGTGTGTCAGGAACTTAGGGAAATGTGAGAGATCTCGCAGCAGAAGATCACGCGCAAACCATTAGGATTGCATACTACTCTGAATCAGGCCCAGAGGACCGTGTGTGCACAGTGCGCTGAATGACATCATTTTACCACCATCCCAAAGTATAATATAGATATACAGTATATATTTTCGTTGCATGTGTGTGATCACATCCTGTTTGAGTACAGAAACCTGTTAGGGATTTACTTCTTTGTCAGGACCCCATCATCTCTCTAGTGCATTAAGTGTAAAAATAATATTGAAAAAGAACTAAACGTGACAGGGACCATGGTGGTGTCATAGCTTATGTCATTTGTTTTGTAATGAGAACATCAAGAACATGTAATGAAAGCTGATCACATCCAAATTTAATCATCACATTTTCCTTTATAGTAATAAAACAGCTGCAAAAATACTGAAGGGCGGAAAAAGCGTACCCAGCCACAGAACAAACACACTGGGGCTCATTAGAGCTGATAAACAGGATTTTGTCATATTATGCATGTGCACCAAAAGTGTTTGTGCTTATGTCTGTATATAGTTTTCTGTCTATCATTGATTAGGTCTCCTTATGCCTGGAGATGTAGGGGGGTATGGGGTGTCATACACAGGGATAGGGGAAGTACACTGTGCACTGTGTCATACTACGGGCACACGGGATTTTAAGGATGGACATGGAGCTGACTGACCAACTATGCATCCCCATGACGCCGCCTGGTTACTGTCAGTAATGTCTGAAGTGTGAGGTTGGGGGAACAGGAGAGTGATCAAAGGACACCACGGAGAACTGTACCTCCTGGAGGCGGGGCTGCTGGGGAGAGAGCAGCACAGATCTCCACGGATAGAGGGTCCCATGTGGGCAATGCCTCAGGGTAACTAGAGAGGGCTGATGGGCTCCTGTTGCTCCTGTTGCACAGTGTGAATGGGTGCAGGGGATGCAGGCTCTGGGGGCAGTCTGGGCCCCATAGCAGCTGCATCCCCTGCACCCACAGTAGTTGCGTAAGGGGTGTCACCAGCCATCAGAGAGCCTTGGCTAACCATTAGAATGTAAGTCTGTGCCCCTTTCTAATTATATATATAGTAAATGCTGATAGAGAATGCATTATAATGTACCAGATTGATAACAACAATGTACTGCAGTAAATGTACCATATTCCTGGGAATTCAGTATGATGTAACATGTGTATTATAATTAAGCACTTGATGGTGATGCCGATTATATACTGTATACCACAGATTAATGCACTGTACATGTGATAGGGGACCCCAGCACTGACCAGCCAGTCTCTAAACCTCAACAAGAACTCTATTAGGTTTAGTGAAGGAGAAATACATTTACATGCCTTAGTAAAAAATAAAATATTGTATCTAAGGTCTATTTGCTAAGCCTTGGACGGAGATAAAGTTCCAGACAATCAGCTCCTAACTGTCATTTTTTGAAACCCAGCCTGTTACATGGCAGTTGTGAGCTGGTTGGCTGGTGCTTTATCTCTGTCCACTTTATCTCCATCCAAGGCTTAGTAGGTATACCCCTAAGCTCTTACCACTGGGATGACTTAATTGTAGGTTAGCAAATGAATGCAGAAGCTAGAACACCATTCCAATCACTGGCAGGAACTGTGTTATGTTAAAGCCCACAGCCAACATGAGGAGAGGAGAGGGGTAACATAGTAACATAGTAACTAAGGTTGAAAAAAGACAATTGTCCATCGAGTTCAACCTATTTGTGGTCTCCTATGCAGTCTTATTATAGGACTAGTTATTTTTATGTTAGGACTAGTTATATTAACTATAATGTGTGCCTACGCACCATAACCCTTAATATCTTTATCCAATAGGAATTTATCTAACCTATTCTTAAAGGTGTTGACTGAGTCCGCAGTTACTACTCTCTCAGGCAGGGAATTCCAAACATGTATTGTCCTTACTGTGAAAAAACCTTTTTGCCTCAATGTGCGGAAACTCCTCTCCTCTAACCTAAGCGAGTGACCACGTGTCCTCTGTGCTGATCTTATAGAAAACAGGTCCCTCCCAAGATCTGTATATTGACCCCTTATATATTTTTAGATGTTGATCATGTCCCTTCTGAGTCTCCTCTTTTCCAATGTGAACATACCTAGCCTTGCAAGCCTTTACTTGTATTCCAGCGTCTCCATGCCCTTGATTAGTTTGGTTGCCCGTCTCTGAACCTTTTCTAGCTCCAGGATATCCTTTTTCTAATACGGTGCCCAAAATTGCACACAGTATTCAAGATGTGGCCTCACTAGTGATTTATATAATGGGAGTATAATACTCTCGTCCCTTGCATCAGTTCCCTGTTTTATGCATGCTAATATCTTATTAACCTTCTTTGCTGCACTCCTACTTTGGGTACTGCTGCTTAATTTGTTATCTATGTGAACCCCTAAGTCTTTTTCCAGTACAGAATCCCCTAATATTACCCCATTTAGTATGTAGGTGTTATTTTTGGTCTTGCCCCTACAGTGCATTACCTTATACTTGTCTGTGTTGAATCTAATTCTCCATTTTGCTGCCCATGCTTCCAGTAATGGGCAGCAAAATGAGTGAGTGGTGACCACCCATCTTGATTGGCAGGATTGCAAATTTGAATGTAGTTACTATAGAACAGGGGTGGGGAACCTTTTTTCTACCAAGGGCCATTTGGATATTTATAAAATCCTTTGGGGGCCATACAAAAATGATCAACTTAAAAATTAGCCTGCCCCCATTAGCTATGACCCCTAGTAGCGCCGCTTACACACACACATTAAAAGAAAGAAAAAACACACAATACTCACCAGCCCCGCTCCTGCTTCCGGACCCTTGCTCTCTGCCTGGTTGCCTGCTCCTCAGAACTATGGGAGAGACGTCATGACATCTCTTCCATAGCATCGCACAGGCATACACGCACACTGCCAGAGCTGGAAGCCGGAGCTCAGGAGTGAGCTCCTGCCTCCGGCTGCTGCTGAGGGGAAGAAGCCGGGCGCCCGCTAGTAACAAAATCTCAGTGGGCGCCTGGCATCTCCCTTGGTTAGGTGAGCCTGGGAGGGCCGATTAAGTGGCTTTGTGGGCCTTATACGGCCCGCGGGCCTGAGGTTCCCCACCCCTGCTATAGAAGGTGGATCAAACATCTGTGTAAATCAGTGGTCCTGCTCCACCAGGTAACTGACCCTCTAATAGAGTATCAATGTATAATTCTAGTGCACCGTCCGAAACCTGATTCCTAAAGGAGTGGAAGGGACCCAAGCATTGGGGCCCACCAGGGAATTCACCGATACCCCTGGGTGCCAGTCCAACTCTGACCACTTTAACATTTACAACTAACCACAAACCCAATCTCTGTGCTATCCCAACATAAATATATTCTCTTCCAACTGTACATCCAATATACACTTGGTTACAATACTACTTGTTTTAAGCTGGATGCATCTTGAGATGCTTAAAAATGAACATATGTAGGCAAATTTGCTTGTTTTACGCACATCTTTTCCTCCACAAATGTGTCCAACTGTGAAAGCCCCACTGTGCAGGTAACAGCCACATTTTGGTTTGGTTTTGCCTTTTCCCATCATAAAGACAATTTTCCGGTAAAAGCAGACATATTGGGGGGTCATACCAAGTTGATTGCTAGCTGCCGTTGTTTGCAGCGATCAGTGAAAAAAATGGCCAATCTGCGCATGCGTATGCACCGCAATGCGCACGCGTGATGTACGGGTACAAAGAGCATCGTGGTTTTGCACAGGTTCTAGTGAAGCTTTCAGTCGCATGCCCGAACGCAGGAAGATTGACATGAAGTGGGCGTTTCTGGGTGTCAACCGACCGTTTTCAGGGAGTGCTTCGAAAAACGCAGGTGTGTCGGGAAAAACGCAGGTGTGGCTGAGCGAACGATGGGTGGGTGTGTGACGTCAAAAGCTGTCCCTCCATCCTTAGAATCAACGCACACAAAGATTAACTACAGGGCTGGTCTTGTTTTGCACAAAAAGATTTTGCAGGCGCTCTGCTGCACAAGCGTTCGCACTTCTGCAAAGCGAAAATACAGTCCCCGGTGGGCGGCGACAATGCGTTTGAAGGGCTGCTAAAAACTGCTAGCGAGAGAACAACTCAGAATGACCCCCATTAATACCTAAATCTTATAGAGAATCCAGAGGGCCAGAACATTAACCCTTTCCCATGGCAAAGTTGTAACAGAAATTCCATTATGCGTCTACCATTGCACTGATCGGTCCATGGTCCCAGTACTACAAGGATTTTGCACATGTAGCTCTGGCAATGCCATTTACAAGTGTCCCTGTGGTCTGGACTATGTGGGACAAACCAGATGTGAACTGATTACACAGGAAAAGCCATTGTACTTGCCCACTGTGCTCTACAAATGCCCCCAGCTATTCTTATTTGTAATACCATGTGTCTGCTATGGCCCATTTCTAGATTTATTTGTACTTCCAGGTTCCCAGAGTATTTTTATGCTGACCCCATTATACGGGTAAAACTCAGAAAATTAGAATATCGTGCAAAAGTTCATTTATTTCAGTAATTCAACTTAGGTGAAACTAATATATTACATAGACTCATTACATGCAAAGTGAGATATTTCAAGCCTTTATTCATTATCATTTTGATGATTGTGGCTTACAGTTTAAGAAAACACCAAAACCAAAATCTCAGAAAATTAGAATATTACATAAAATCAATAAAAAAAGGATTTTAAATACAGAAATGTCGTCTCTTTGAAAAGTATAATCATGCATATGTACTCTGTATTTGGTTTGTGCCCCTTTTGTATGAATTACTGCCTCAGTGCGGCATGGTATGGATTCTATCAGCCTGTGGCACTGCTGAGGTGTTATGGAAGGGTGGTCTTCAGGTTGCCGACTGTCGGGATCCCGGTGCACAGTATACCGGCGCCGGAATCCCGACAGCCAGCATACCATACTACACCCGTTATGGAAGACCAGGATGCTTCAATAGCGGTCTTCAGCTCTTCTGCATTGTTCGGTCTCATGTCTCTCATCTTTCTCTTGGCAGCAAAGTACATTTCTCTAAAATAAAACACTACGGGGTCAATCCCATTACCCACGAATACTGTGCGGGTGTGAGTTAGCATGACATGTTACCTACCCCCACTCTGAGAGCCGTAGTCTTACTACTGTTGCATATTGTGTGTTGGACTCGGACGTGCAGTGAGCTAAATTGCTCAGGAGGCACTGGCTAGCACCAGAGCCAGATTTACACGCAATATATGAGCCAAAGGGTACATGGGGGCATTATACACAGGTGCAGTAGTATAAAGTCCTGAAAATTTTGTGAGTTTTGATCAGAGATGTGCAGGAATGATAGGTAGGTGAGGTCACCTGCCATAGACGTTTTACTCCACAGTTTTGGCTATAAACATGATTAGAATAATGCAAAGAAGATATTTCAAACATATTCTTTGTATTTTTCATATACTTAATACAGTAAAAACTCTGGCACAAACGTTAGTATGACAGGAAAGGCTCTGCCTCACCTGCCTCACCCCACCGCACGTCACTGTTGGAGATGGTAAGGGAGTACTGGTCCACTTGACATGACCCATCATTTAATTAGTACAAACATCCTGAGCCTGTGGCCACAAAATGTGTATTGAATGGAATTTGGGGCCTAATCTGATTTGCTATCTTGCGTCCAGATAGTCGCCGCCTACAGTGGGAATATATTTTTGCTGTGCAAGTGTGCGATCCTATGTGTAGCAGAGCTGCTTAAAATCAGTTTATGCAGTCTCTGCTGACAATGCTTCTTTCCTTTGTCGTATAAACCACCCTTAATGAAGTCTAAGAACACAGTACGCTGTTTACTTAAGAAGTACCGTAAGGGTACGCTAGTTGCGTAACGATCGCTTAGCAGTAGGCGAGACGCTCAAGCGTCACGTTCGCTCACGGCCCAGAGATCACAGGACAGCACGTTATTGGTGATGACTAGAGTAATGATTCGCTATGGCGTAGCGGACGCTCGAGACCACGAGGAGATCACCAGCGGCGCAGACGCTCACAACGCTATACCTTGATATCTATACCTTTAACAATGAGATACACAGAATACCTTAATGTGAATACAGGGTGTAAGTGCAACCTTGTGTAACCTGACTAACTACAAAGCTGCTTGAGCGTCACCGACGCTCAAGTGAACACTTAAAACTATAGGAAATACACAGATACTGGTTTAGGGTCCAAAGCCTATTATCTGTATTATAACTATTATACTTGCAAAAAGAATCACAGTACAAATGATACACTACAATATAACAGAGACTTCCTAACTAAATAACTATACAAGAAATACAATACAGTACTATGCTGATCTAATACAGTACAATACTAGTCAATGGGAGATACGAGGGAAAGAGAAGGGAGAGAGAGAGATAGAGATTGGCTCACAGTAAAACAATATGATTACGGAGAGAAACTTACGCACAAAGGGTATGATCGCCTGCGCCTCTGGACATCCAGCTTCCCGATTATCAGCAATGAGAACCGTTTGATGAGAAGTGAAAGCTGGATGCCACAGGCCTGTCTTTTATGCTACTCACACAATGCAATCTAATGGTCCCTACAACCTCATTGTCCATTGGACGCAGGAATTCGGCTTCGCATTATAACAAAAGGTCATAGGGTGATTCATACAGGTGGGCTGTGACGATTTCAAACAGCTCAGGTGGGTGGGAAACTAGGTTTCCCGCCGCATACCTGAGTATGAGTAAATAATAGTAATGGACATAAACTTCTTATGTCCATAACTATTCGCACGAGCGATTAATACGCTCCAAACCAACACCGGAATATTGCTAATTAAATACTCTTCCGATGGGTACCAAACACTGCTGTATGATTCCTGTTAGACCCTTCGCACAATACAAAGAGGGATTCCTCCATTCAGGGACATTCTATATTAACCAAACTTTCAGAATCTATCAAAGGGACCATGATCTACAAACTACATTAATTGTGGAAATATGTAACGATTGGGTCGCACGCTACGACTACATACTCTTTACCGTAAATACGCATACCGATGCGAGCGGGTGCACGCATCAGCGGGTATGCGCTATCACGGGAAAGCGCACGCATGCGCAGCACGGACCAGCGTGAGGTGCAAATATGGCAGCGTGTATAGGGATATTTTTCTGACTTTGACAGTCCACCCTTTGGCAGTCAATAATAACTGCCACCTTCTAAAACATTTCAAAAGGAGAAAAATATATATGTCAGGGGTTAATTCATTTCCATGGTTGGGTGAGGGGGGAGAGAGGAGTAGGTGTGAAGAGGGTATGACCTAGTGTGATAGCAGAAGCATGTGTGTATGAGTCCATGTTTGGGGGGTCATATATCATCGTGCCGTACGTGTTGTAAATCAAGCTTCGAGGTATTGCGAAGTATACATTTGAATTCCTTCTTATCCCGTGGTACGGGTCTGTGGATGGGCTGTCAAACTTTACCGAGCTCTTTTCGGATTTTGAACAAAATGGGGAGCACATTTTAGTTGATGATACATGAATGGGGGAATATGTGATTGCTGATATCTGTGCCTGTATTCCCTTTACTATGTGTGTTATTACCTGAGGGTTGTAGAGATGAAGATAAAGAACACTTATGGAGAATGCAATGATATTCTATGTCAGGTAAATGTACATCTGTCGTTGAAGTTTTGTTCGGTATCTGTTGAGAGTCGTCTTCTTTGCGCTGTATTGCTCCTTGGGCATGAGCAAATAGCTTTGTCAGTGCCATCAGATTTACAAAAATGTTGGGCTAGCGTGAGTTTAAGAATACTAGGGAAACTGGGGATCCATGGCAAAGTTCATCAAATGTCCATTTCTCAAGTGGTCAAAACTTCATCTTTGGTGCTTGTCTGTTGTCTGTATAGCGTCTCGTCAACTTCCTCGTCCAAGGGGGTCTTTGTATCTTGGAGAAAAGCAGAAAAACAGGTGAAAGAAACGGACCGTATAATCGCATTTTTCATCACATCCTGGTTTCTATCATTGGGTCATAAATCAAATCCAGGTTAATTACAGTTTCCTCACTCCTCAAGCTCATCACTTTTGTACTTTGTTTGCACCTCATTAAAGCCTGCCCGCATCTAAATATCAATCCAATAGATATAACAACACCTAAGATACATAGGAGGAACTTTCCAACATCCATTATAACTCCTTGAGCCCAGTCTCCTAAACCGGAGAACCAATTTCGCGGGTTCAACCATGACACCCAACCAGTCAGCTCATTACCTACAGCAGCAAGGGTGAGATTGTGTTTTCGACGAAATTCCCACTTCAATTGGAGAATATCGTCCATCTTTTGGTCTATGACCTCTACCGGATCCTCGGTGCTATTTGTGATATACGTGCAACACTTTATGCCGTACTGTGTTGCCAATGTAACACAATATCCGCCTGTTACTGCTGTAAGATAATTAAGAACCATCCTATGCTGAACTAGTTCTGTTTTATAAGCTTGAAGTTCTCTTCCAGTGTATCTGAACGTGTCATCATACATTTCAGTGATATTATCTAACAAATTGGCGAGTGCGGAAATGTATCTATAATTCATCACTCCTCGAGCGGTGCGAGTGAAATCTAACGCTACCAGAACCTGAATCCCGGTGGATTCATGGATAAGATCAGAGGCCGGATGCTCTAACCTTTCTGACAGTTGTCTTTTAACTCGGTGCTCGTAATGAGTGTGAGTATAAGGAGCTTGGGCACCACGGTGTATGTCCTTCATTTTGTCATGTGTAACGGTCATCACTTCAGGCAATACTTTTCCAATATAACACAATCCTTCAGAGTTTGGGGCAAGCCACTTGTACGCCTTTCTCCCGCATATGAAATATGCATCATCGGGGAGAACATATGGGACAGAGAAGGACATTACCATATTACACACCTTCCAGGTGAACTCTCCTGACCCTAATTCTTCCATCTGCTTAATGCACGTATCGGTTTGTACGATATGTGCACAGTATCCTGGTGATACTTCTCCAACTCTAGTAATCCTATTTCCTAGGGTATATCGATACCGGAAAGATTTTCCTCTACTGGCTATGTGGCGTACAAGCTCTGTATCTGTAGGCATTCTATCTGCTCTGTGTGAAAAGGTCATGGTAAGGTTGCTCCATGACACTTCCCAATTTCCCGGCTTACGGGGATTGGAGATATTAAAACATAAGAGGGACCTATCCACATGGTATTGGTGAAGCTTCAAACTAGGAGGGCTGGAGATATTAAACCTCCGGTCCACCGGTCTCCCACCACTTAGCTCAAGTACCTCCCCTAACGTTAAAGGAAATGGTACTAGCCCTGATTTGCTATGACCCTGAGGTACTTGAGAGCATACCCAACAATCTGTTTGGTTTAGTACGTTACCCACTAAGGAGTGATAGTCACTCAATGGATGCCGGTCCATATGGATATTAAAACTGGATTGGCATTTCTTTATACACCCATCCTCAATCAAATTGTCACAGAGCCTACAGATACAGTTTTCTTCAGCTAACAATCCATCACAATTTCTTCTATCGGATCGTTTTCTGATACTCGCCTTGGCTTGTTGGTTTGGTTGATCTTGGAAAACTGCGCCTCCATCATCATAATCGGAACCCATTCCAGAACCTCTCTCGACCTCTATGGTACTCTCGCCGGAACAGACTGCTCTGGTCAACATCATGGTTAACATCAAAATCCGGATCACAGTCTCTTGGGGCAAGTCCATCTTTGAGGAGGAAATAGAGAAGAATGAGAAGGGGGAAAAAGAAATTTTTTTTTAAGGGAGAGGGGATGGGGAGTGGAGAAAACAATAAAAGGGAGAAGGGAGTCAACAACTGCTTTCGGTCTTCAAGGCTCAGGTGCCGCCTCAGTCCTCCTGGAACAGACACTCCAGTGATACAACCTCTACCATCTGTTCCTTATCACGGGACTTCTCTGGATCAGCAACCTTCTTGCAGTGGGATGAATGGACCCAAGTCTCTCTCTCAGCAACCTTCAATGCTGTGGTGCTAGTCAATAAGACCTGGTATGGTCCTTCCCATCTATCAATAAGACAACCTGAGCGTAGAAAATTTCGTATCATTACATAATCCCCAGGTTCAATGTCATGACAATTACTATCTGGTAAATCAGGAATCACCAACTTCAGATTATCATTTTGATTCCTCAACTGCTTACTCATGTTAATCAAGTATTTTACAGTCACTTCATTGTTACATTTCAAATCATCCTGAGGGTTAATCATGACATGCGGTTGTCGACCAAACAGAATTTCAAAAGGGGACAGGTTAAGAGGGGACCTGGGAGTGGTTCTGATGCTATACAAAACAATGGGTAAAGCTTCTGGCCACGTCAATCCTGTCTCTGCCATTACTTTACTCAATTTATTTTTAATAGTGCTGTTCACTCTTTCGACCTTCGCACTCGCCTGTGGACGGTACGGAGTGTGCAGCTTGCTATCAATACCCATTAATTTACACATTCCTTGAAAGACATCACCGGTAAAATGGGTACCCCTATCACTTTCAATGATTCTAGGGATACCATATCTACATACAAATTCCTGCACAATTTTCTTAGCTGTAAACATAGCGGTATTTGTAGCTGCTGGAAATGCTTCGACCCAATTCGAGAAAACATCTATACAAACAAGTACATATTTCAAATTTCGACATGGGGGTAATTGAATGAAGTCAATTTGTATTACCTGGAAAGGGCCGCCGGCAGGTGGGACATGGGATGGTTCTGTAGGTATTGCTTTTCCAATATTCTTTCTCAGACAGGTAAGGCATGACATTGCTCTTTTACCCGCATGAGAGGAGAATCCTGGGGCGCACCAGTATGCTCTTACCAATTTGCACATCCCCTCCTTGCCTAGATGAGTCAGCCCGTGAGCTGCTTCAGCCAGACATGGAAGGTATGTCCTGGGGGCCACTGGTTTACCATGTCCATCCGTCCAGAGCCCTGAGGACTCCTGGCCATATCCCTTTGCCTTCCAGACTGCCTTTTCCTGTGTGGAACACAAATTCTGCATCTCACACAACTTCTGTGTGTTGATGGTATTAAATACCATCAGTTGTGTGGTGTCTGTCTGTATGGGGGTAGCAGCTGCAAGCTTTGCGGCTTCGTCTGCTCGGCTGTTACCAAGGGATACTGGGTCTTGGCTATATGTGTGTGCTTTACATTTGATAACAGCCACTCTGTCGGGTTCCTGTATCGCTGTTAGAAGCCTTTTTATATAAGCTGCATGCGCTATCGGTGTACCAGCTGCCGTCATGAAATTTCTGAGGCGCCATAGGGCTCCGAAATCATGTACTACCCCGAAGGCGTATCTAGAATCGGTGTAGATATTGGCTGACTTACCCTTAGCCAATTCACATGCTCTGGTTAGGGCGACCAGTTCAGCAACCTGGGCTGAGTGAGGTGGACCTAGCGGTTCCGCTTCTATGGTGTCTTGGTCATCTACGACTGCGTATCCAGTACACAAGTCTCCCGAGTCTGACTGTCTGTGACAACTACCGTCCGTGTAGAACGTGAGTTCTGCATCTTCCAGTGGATTGTCACTGATGTCAGGCCTTGCGGTAAAATTTTGGGTCAAATATTCCATACAATCATGTGTATCTTCCTTTGTATTAAATCCTCCTTCCCCATCACTCTCACCTTCCACCCTTTGTGTCTGACCAGGCACACCTGGGAGAAAAGTTGCAGGATTTAATGCGCTGCATCTCCTTATGGTGATGTTTACTGGGGCCATTAGTGCCAATTCCCATCTTGTAAACCTCGCTGATGAGACGTGTCTGGTTTGGGCAGAATTCAATAAGGCTGATACCGCATGTGGTGTATGGATTGTGAGGTTGTGGCCTAGCACGACATCTTCGCTTTTTGTCACTAGCAATGCTATCGCCGCAACGCTACGCAAGCATGTGGGGAGGGATCGTGCTACCGTGTCTAGCTGAGCGCTGTAGTATGCAACTGGCCTGCTGGCATCACCGTGTTTTTGGGTTAGTACACCTGCTGCGCAACCAGCACTTTCTGTTCCGTATAGTTCAAAGGGTTTCCCATAGTCTGGCATACCTAGTGCTGGCGCCTGCGTTAGGCACTGTTTGAGTCTCTCAAATGCTGTTTCGGATTCGTCTGTATGCGAGATCCTATCAGGTTTGTTTGAGGAGACCATTTCCTGCAAAGGTAACGCCAATATGGAAAACCCTGGGATCCAATTACGGCAATACCCACACATTCCTAAAAACGTCCTGATCTGTTGCTGGGTTTGTGGCAGTGTCATGTCTCTAATGGCTTGGATTCTATCAGCGGTCAGGTGTCTCAGTCCTTGTGTTAGACAGTGTCCCAAATATTTTACCTTAGCTTGGCATAATTGCAACTTGTCTTTGGAAACCTTATGTCCTGTGTCTGAAAGATGAAACAGGAGCTGTTTCGTATCCTTCAGGGAAGCTTCCAGCGAATCTGAACACAGTAGTAAATCATCTACATACTGTATCAATACTGATCCACTCTCCGGTTGGAAAGACTGTAAACAATCATGCAAAGCCTGAGAAAATATACTTGGACTATCTATGAAACCTTGGGGTAACCGAGTCCACGTGTATTGGACTCCTCTGTATGTGAATGCAAACAAATATTGGCTGTCAGGGTGCAGAGGTACCGAAAAGAATGCGGAGCAGAGGTCAATAACAGTGAAAAATTTGGCAGTGGGAGGAATTTGCATTAGGATGACAGCTGGATTAGGCACTACGGGGAACTGACTCTCAACTATTTTGTTAATCCCCCTTAGATCCTGCACTAGCCTGTAACCCCTCCCCCCACTCTTTTTAACAGGGAAGATGGGACTATTTGCTGTGCTGGACGTTCTTACTAGAATGCCCTGTTGTAGCAAGCGCTCTATTACTGGGAAAACTCCTAACTCCACCTCTGGCTTCAGAGGATACTGTGGGATTTTTGGAGCTATCCTACCATCTTTTACTTGTACAACTACTGGAGCTACGTTTGCCATTAATCCAGTGTCCTGTCCATCTTTTGTCCAAAGTGACTCTGGTATCTGAGATGTCATCTCTTCTATTTGGGATGGATTCCTATTTGTCATAATGGGATGTGACATTAATTTTGATGGGGAGTCTAACATGTCTCGTACTTCCTGAGCGTGATTCTCAGGAATGTCCAAGAATACACCTTCAGGAGTACAATAAATGACGCAACCCATTTTACATAGTAAGTCTCTTCCCAGGAGATTGGTTGGTGCCGATGCAGCTAGCAAAAACGAATGCTTGGTATGCAAAGGCCCTATTGTAATCTCGGCTGGTTTGCTAACAGGGTAGTGCTGGACTACTCCTGTTACTCCCATGGCTGGAACTGTCCTACCAGTGGTTCTCATGCCCACTGTCGAATTTATCACTGACTTGGCCGCCCCTGTGTCTACAAGAAAGTTTAAGGTTTTACCAGCTACATTGATTGCAATCTCTGGTTCACTTCCAAGACTGGCAATCAATTTAACTGGCTGCAGATTACAGGTATGGCCACACCCCTATTGGGTATGCTGACCTCCCTGAATCCCGCTGGCAGCGACTACTTGTGAGGGAGTTAGCTGGGAACTACCAGAGGCATGCCAATCTCTGTTCGGGGGGTATCTTTTTGTTTCCCCTGTATGTGGCTCAAAACTCCGCCTCTGTGGACCCTGCTCCCAATGTCGTGTGTCGTGTCGTTGTCTAGGGGGTTGAAAAGATCTTTGTACACTCTTTGTTCTTAAGTCTCGTGCATAGTGTCCCTGTTTGTTACAAGAAAAACATGTTATTACACTTGACTTACCCACAGGATTCGGTGGTACATACGCAGGCTGCCTTGTGGTCAGCGCCTGTATACTTACTGACATCAACTTATCACTTTGCGACTCCCTGTGTCTAGTGATGTTTCTGTCGTGATCAATAGCAGCCTCTCTCAATGTGGACACCGACAGACCTCGCCAACATGGTTGCGTGGTCTGAACCCTAGTCTTTAATGTTTCCTTTAAACCATCCATCAGTACAGATACTGCTACTTCTTGGTGGTTTGGGTTGGTCCTAATGTCTTCTATTCCAGTGTACTTTGCCATTTCTAATAGTGCCCGGTGGAAATATTCTGCTGCCGTTTCGGACTCTTTTTGTCTAATGGAAAATATCTTGTTCCATTTAACAACGGCTGGGAAATACTCCTTTAGCTGTAAATTTATCCTTTTTACATTATCTTTGTTGTACACATCTGAAAGTGGTACATCTTTATCTAGTCCACAATCAGCTAAGAATTGAACTGAGTCGACATTTGAAGGTAAACAAGCTCTTAGCAGTATCTGCCAATCCTTGTTGTTGGGTTCTACAGTGTTACCTAGATCCCTGATGTATTTTTGGCTAGCAACTAAGTCTTTCCTGGGGTCAGGAAATTCGGACACTATTGTTCTTAATTCCATTCGGGAAAATGGAGTGTACATGGCAATGTTCCTTATGGGAGTGGCTCCTGATACATCTGTTTTCCCATTGGGAACTGCTATTACTCTAACAGGGTTAACTCTAACAACCTCATTCTGTGTAGATTCTACAACTTGTGGTGAAATTGTTTCAGTATAATGCATGGTGCCGTACTTACCCGTTGACACGACCTCACCTATCCCTCCGCTAGGGGCCTTCGCTAATCTCGTGGGTGTTGCTGTGCCTACTGTGGTCTCTGCTATGGTGGCTGCGAGAGAGAGAGCTGAAATTGTTGCCGGATCGTCTTCTTGATCACACTCCTGAGGAAAGTTCAAAACAGGGTACAACTTGCACGGGTTAATACTTGCATGAGTTACTTGGTTAACATCATTAACATTTACAGGGTTACTAAGTGTTTGTGTTTTACAACCCAGTGCGTTTCTCTCCGTAATCAACTTCTCTCCTGCTATGTATGGTGGTGGCGGGGCTGTGGCGATCAGTTTCCTGACTGCCCCAGATCCCGCCGCCAGAGCCAAACCTCTCTGTATCTCACCTTCCTGTTGCCACAACTGTAAATAATCATGATGCTGAATTCGTCTCTTTGTTGATTTTATGAGACATATCCTCCTCCTTAAATTTTGTAACACTTCTGGACTGAAGCTACCTATTCTTGGGAATTTCTCCCTGTCTTGTACAGTCATTCTCTCCCATTCATCACATAAAACCTCTGTGTGACTTCCGTATTTTTCACACATGATGTATCTTGCCGACCCGACTGGTCGGTTCTCTGAATCAACCCGAACCGAGGTTGATCGCCCCCTACCTGAACAATTGGCCCCCATAATCTGCAGGTGTTGCTTACTACTCCTTTGATCTTTATATCACGGTCTTCAGCGAACCCTTACAGCAAACCAAATTATTCAAAATAGGCCGGCGGTGGCGGTTTACCGAGTACCCCACTCACTCGCCCACCTCGACCAATACGACCTGATCACACCGATATGGTGCTGGCGTACTCGATACAGGGCCCTACCAGAAAAACCTTCTGTTTACTGGAACATATGAGGGTTACCCGCAGGACACTTACTCTTTCCAGTAAAGGTGGGGTTGTTAGATAGTTCCTGAGTGACCAGCGAACTTCCCTTTAAAAATAAAAAATTACACAAATCACGTCAGAATGTACAGATAGCGTTTGTGACCACTTTACTCTAATGGTATTAGGTCAGATTACTAACTACTGCACACAATTACGTGCGGTACAATCGTTCAGTACATAAGCACTACCTGTTATGTACTGAGAGATCAGTGGAATCGAAAATTGCGGCTGCGAATTCCTTCAGCCAGAGCTTCCAATGGCCTATATGGGTTTTAGCACCAACCCCCGGGGTTGTGCTTCTTGTATCTTTATAGCGGACCTTCTTTGTCTCCTTATGACCTCCTGGTCTTGTTCTGTACGACCTCCTGGTCTTGTTACCTTGTGGTCCGCTATACTCTAATGCTCATATTTTATTTAACCAAGGATGCCTCCTTAGCCACCGTATATGTCACTTACACGTATGTCCTACCTGATTTCTTTTTGGTTCAACCTCTAAGTTATATAAACTTATGTAATAAAAACACACTCACTCAACACGTACACTTTCGTTTCTATATCTATTTCTGCGCAGAAATTTTCTTTAGCCCAGCTGTGTTACCAATTAGGAGCAGGATCTGTTAAACTAAATTTCAAATTTTTCCAAAAATAGACTTGCGTTATTTACCGCGTCACGTTATCTACCGCTTTGCGCTAATTATCGCTTATCGTGACTTGAGCTACGTGGGCGTAACCGGACGCTACGTTGCGTAATGAACGCTGCGTGCGTCGGCCTTTGGATTGCGTACGCTAGTCTTTGTTAGAGACACGTGTACGCAAAACAAAAGATCCACCGTAACACAATATACTTTTATCAATGTAAACGATCCCTGATCATCTACCGCGTACCCCACTGGCTTTGCCTTATCTCCCAGGCAAACCTGTGTGTTTGTCTTACACTTTTAACTATTGCCTCTATTCTTAAACTATGAAATAACAGCAAGTCTCTTTTAGCACTTTTCTTTCAACTATAAAAATTGGCAAACAGGAATAGTGATATACGAAATTGAAAAAGAAATGCAGATATATGTATGCGTGCGTGTATACGCAAGACAGAAAAAAAATAAACAGTTTTAAAAGACACAAGCGTTTTGTTCTTACTTCCGGTTCCCGGATTCCTTCAGCACTCTTTATCTAAGTGAAGCAGACGCTTATCCCGTCAGCACTGTGAGACAACCTCCCACCCTTTGCTGGGGGATAATGTCTGCTGATCTACCTAGTGCAGATATGAGAAGGACAGGACGAGTCCCCAATTGACAATGCTTCTTTCCTTTGTCATATAAACCACCCTTAATGAAGTCTAAGAACACAGTACGCTGTTTACTTAAGAAGTACCGTAAGGGTACGCTAGTTGCGTAACGATCGCTTAGCAGTAGGCGAGACGCTCAAGCGTCACGTTCGCTCACGGCCCAGAGATCACAGGACAGCACGTTATTGGTGATGACTAGAGTAATGATTCGCTATGGCGTAGCGGACGCTCGAGACCACGAGGAGATCACCAGCGGCGCAGACGCTCACAACGCTATACCTTGATATCTATACCTTTAACAATGAGATACACAGAATACCTTAATGTGAATACAGGGTGTAAGTGCAACCTTGTGTAACCTGACTAACTACAAAGCTGCTTGAGCGTCACCGACGCTCAAGTGAACACTTAAAACTATAGGAAATACACAGATACTGGTTTAGGGTCCAAAGCCTATTATCTGTATTATAACTATTATACTTGCAAAAAGAATCACAGTACAAATGATACACTACAATATAACAGAGACTTCCTAACTAAATAACTATACAAGAAATACAATACAATACTATGCTGATCTAATACAGTACAATACTAGTCAATGGGAGATACGAGGGAAAGAGAAGGGAGAGAGAGAGATAGAGATTGGCTCACAGTAAAACAATATGATTACGGAGAGAAACTTACGCACAAAGGGTATGATCGCCTGCGCCTCTGGACATCCAGCTTCCCGATTATCAGCAATGAGAACCGTTTGATGAGAAGTGAAAGCTGGATGCCACAGGCCTGTCTTTTATGCTACTCACACAATGCAATCTAATGGTCCCTACAACCTCATTGTCCATTGGACGCAGGAATTCGGCTTCGCATTATAACAAAAGGTCATAGGGTGATTCATACAGGTGGGCTGTGACGATTTCAAACAGCTCAGGTGGGTGGGAAACTAGGTTTCCCGCCGCATACCTGAGTATGAGTAAATAATAGTAATGGACATAAACTTCTTGTGTCCATAACTATTCGCACGAGCGATTAATACGCTCCAAACCAACACCGGAATATTGCTAATTAAATACTCTTCCGATGGGTACCAAACACTGCTGTATGATTCCTGTTAGACCCTTCGCACAATACAAAGAGGGATTCCTCCATTCAGGGACATTCTATATTAACCAAACTTTCAGAATCTATCAAAGGGACCATGATCTACAAACTACATTAATTGTGGAAATATGTAACGATTGGGTCGCACGCTACGACTACATACTCTTTACCGTAAATACGCATACCGATGCGAGCGGGTGCACGCATCAGCGGGTATGCGCTATCACGGGAAAGCGCACGCATGCGCAGCACGGACCAGCGTGAGGTGCAAATATGGCAGCGTGTATAGGGATATTTTTCTGACTTTGACACTGCGCAGCCCAGGTCTTACTCCTCCAGTGCGATTGAATCCTGCTGATCGGAGCTGAAGCTGACGTCAGACACCCTCCCTGAAAACGCTTGAGCCCGCCTGCGCTTTTCCGGACACGCTCTGAAAACGGTCAGTTGCCACCCACAAACGGCCTCTTCCTGTCAATCACCTTGCGAACGCCCATGCAAATTGATCCTTCACACCATCCCGTCGCTGACCGCTGATGCCCGTTGTAGCCATCTGACGCGCTTGCGTATTGTGGCTCAGATGCATGTGCAGTTCAGATCAGATCTGAATGACCCCCTTAGCACAGGAAGACCAGAAAATCAAATAATATTTTTTTTATCTTGTGGTACAGAAAATGAAAGAGCTAAATAGTGCATATGGTACTGTTAAAATAGCATGATAGTGATTATTATTCAAATATAATTCACTTACCAAAATAAATGCCCAAAATTGTATGCAGTCCTGGCAAATCTTCACTTGGAGACAGTGGGGAAACATTTAGGCCGGTATTCAATTCTTTTCACCCCCTTTCACACCCATTCTGTTTCTGCTGAGGGGCGTGGAATCAACATTTCAGCTCACTACCCCCAGGGTAGCGAGGCGCCCTAACCACTTACACAGCTAAACCTGATTACTATGGGCGCAATATGCGCGATAACGGGGATCACTTTAGAAAGGAGATTGGGCGTGATATATCATATGAATACCATGCTTAGTGTAAAGTGCATAACTGACATAGCTGGAATTCGAACTCAGCTAATCCTATATAATAAAAGGATAACGCTGCTTGTCACCTTTATGGGGGGAATTCAAGTGTTTGGCGCACCGGTGGCCACTAGATGGCACCCAACGGAGGAAATCAAGCATTGCTTCATTTGGGCGCACACAGCTGCCGGCACTGACATCACTGTTATGTTGTTCTGTCATTTAACTAGTCCAGGCATAAATAAGGATTCTTGGGAGTGCCTTTGAGCTTGAAGTAATGAATCAGTAACCTGAACATCTGTGCTCTAAACAACAGAATAAAAGCCACAATTATAGTGTACTCTTTTTTTCCCCACTGAATAGATATATGTTATGGTCTCACTCACCTCATATACAACAAATTTCCACTACTTCTCATGAGGTGAAAACACTTTATATTTATTCTAAAATAGTCAATCATAATAAACGCATTCGGAAATATACTGTTCAAATCACCATAAAGTTTAAAACCAGATTCCTGAACCCTTATACTGACCCTAATTCTCTAACACTAATACCCTAAACAAGGGGGTCATTCCGAGTTGATCGCACGTAGCAACTTTTTGCTGCCCGTGCGATCAGCTAGATGCCGCCTATGGGGGAGGGGTTTTTTGCATAGCAAGGCTGCAAACGCTTGCCCAGCCCTGCTATGCAAAAAAAGTTTTGTGTAGAACTAGACCAGGGTAAGAGTTACTTACCCTGTGCGATGATTCCAGCGTTGCAGGTCCCGGAATTGACGTCAGACATCCGCCCTCCAAACACCTGGACACGCCTGCGATTGCCGCACCACTTCCAGAAAACAGTCACGTTGACACCCTGGAATGCCTTCCTCCTGTCAAACTTCTTGCGATCATGGCAGCGATCGCTTTCTTCGGTCTTCTTGTCGTTGCCCAGAGATGGCCGTCGCAGGGCAACAACGCGCCTGCGCATTGCGGCCGCCGCTCATGCACAGAACCGACCCGTTTGCACCGCTGCGTAAAACAGCAGTGTGCGAAAGGTTCGGAATGACCCCCCAAACCCCTAACCCAAGCCCCTAATCCAACGCTAAGCCCTAACCCTAATAACCGCAGACTAGATGGGCCAAATACTGTCATTCTTAGCTGCCATCAAATTCTATGTTTCTGTGAGGTTATCCTTATAGGTTCTTCTAGTTCAATTATGAAGAAAGTCTCCATGCCACTGCTACGCGTTTCATAGAATCCCTGTGTACTTCATCAGGGAAGTGGTGCGAGACTGACATTGTAGTCCATGCATTTTTAATGGTGATTAGGAACTGATTAGTAAACAATATTTCAGAGGTACAGTGCACGCAGTTTACATTTTTAATATGTTTTAAATTCCCCTGCACTACCGCCTGTCAATTAGGGTGGCCAATCCTGGGATCGGGATCGGCAGGATCCCAGCCTAAAATTGTCCGGGATTCAATCCCGGGATTGGACCTTCCAATACCGGGCATTTCGGGATTGGCCTGCAATTTAGTTTTTTATATGCTCACCGCCCCCTGGCTCCGGCTGGGTGCACTGCGCAGTGATCATTTTCCAATCCCGATTCCTGGGATTGAAAAAAATGGCCCGGGATTGGCTACCCTACTTTCAATATAGAATTCTTCTATATGCTATATTTAGGAACTTGGAACAGTGGCTTATAGGGTGTTGTATCACAGAAGTTTCTACAACATTTAGGTGTAGTGTAGGGTAATTTTAGTTATCTGGTGCTGGTCATATTTGCCAGTCAATAGGAGCTTCCTAATGTGCACTGTCTAATGAGGCCACGTCATGAATCTGATATGGAAGACCTGATGATTTTTTCCCCATAGAGCTGCTTAATATGCTACATCCTGGGGCTACTCCTCCTCGTCACTGCACTTGTAACTTTACAGTGGGCTGGTGAAATGAGGAGCTGTTATCTTACAACTTCCAATCTCATCTCCATCCGCCTGCAAGATTACAATTTTGACAATTTGACTATATAGAGAGCGCCTACTGGTGGCTGAAGAGAGAAATGAGGCTGCGTGCGGAGATGGATCAAACCTTCCAGAGAGATAAAGTGAAGATGTTGATATCAACCAATCAGCTTTTGCTATTTTATGGACTTTGGGGGTCATTCCGAGTTGATCGCTCGATAACTACTTTTAGCAGCCGTGCAAACGCATTGTCACTGCCCACCGGGGAGTTTATTTTCGCTTTGCAGAATTGCGAACGCCTTTGAAGCAGAGCGCCTGCAAAAACATTTTGTGCAAAACAAGACCAGCCCTGGACTTACTCTTCGTGTGCGTTTATTCTAACGTTGGAGGGTTGGCTTTTGACGTCACACACCCGCCCAGCGTTTTCCCAGCCACGCCTGCGTTTTCCCAGCCATGCCTGCGTTTTCCCTGGCATGCCTTCGTTTTTCCAAACACTCCCAGAAAACGGTCAGTTGACACCCAGAAACGCCCCCTTCCTGTCAATCTTCCTGCGTTGTGCCGTGCGACTGTAAGCTTCGCTAGAACCTGTTCAAAAACACAAAGGACTTTGTACCCATACGTCGCGCGTGCGCACTGCGGTGCATACGCATGCGCAGAAATGCAGATTTTTAGCCTGATCGCTGTGCTGCGAACAACGGCAGCTAGCGATCAACTCGGAATGATCCCCTTTGCTAGTTAGATGATAGCTAGAAGCTGGTTGGTTTTATGTGCAACTTCACGTTATCTCTCCCGATGGTTACTTTTAAAGCAATGTACCAACTAACAAGTAACCTAAGTGATTTATGTTACACAAGCACACCTCATTTTAGATATTCGGATTGGCAACATGTTGGCCAGTTCCTTCAACTATAAACTTACCTAGACATGGACAAAAATAACTTGGCTGGTCTGATATACGCTATGCTGCTAATTGCTCTGAACCTGCTTCATTGTTTGCCTATCCTGGCAGATCTTACTTTAAAGAATGACAACAGGTTCCAACCCCCAGCTACTAGCTGTAAGTATAATGAAAGAAGCACATTGCTATAAATTTAGTGGTCTGGATGCAATTCCCCCCCCCCCCCCCCCCCCCCCAAAAAAGAAAAAAAAAATCCCAAAACATTGAGGTGCTTGTGTATCAAAGCTTGGACAGATATAAAGTGGCGAGAGATAAAGGGGATCATTCCGAGTTGATCGCTCGCTAGCATTTTTAGCAGCCGTGCAAATGCATTGTCACTGCCCACGGGGGGAGTGTATTTTCTCTTTGCAGGAGTGCGAACGCCTGTGCAGCAGAGCGCCTGCAAACACATTTTGTGCAAAACAAGACCAGCCCTGTAGTTACTTATCCTGTGCGATGATTGCTGCGACGAGTGACACAGTAATGACGTCAGATACCCGCCCAGCAAACGCCCGGCCACGCCTGCATTTTTCCAAATACTCACAGAAAACGGTCAGTTGACACCCATGAACGCCCTCTTTTTGTCAATATCCTTGCGTTCGGCTGTGCGTTTGGAATCGTCGCTAGAACCAGTGCAAAACCACAATGGACTTTGTACCCGTATGATGCACGTGCGCATTGCGTTGCATACGCATGTGCAGATTACCCGTTTTTTTCACTGATCGCTATGCAGTGAACAATGGCAGCTAGCGATCAACTCAGAATGACCCCCGAAGTACCAACCAATCAGCGCTTAAACGCCAAGTTACAGTCTGTGTTTGAAAAATGACAGTTCAGTAGCTGATTGGCTAGTACTTTATCTCTCTCCAAAGCTTTGTATATATGCCCCTAAGCAGTAGCGGATCTTGCCACGGGCAAGCAGGAATTTTGGCCGCCATCCGGAGGGCGCCGCACCATGGCAAGATCCGCTACTGCTGTGCCCCCCGGCTGTGTCCCCCTGTGAAGGGAACTAGATGCTACGCGTCTAGTTTCCCTTCGTGGAGAGGACCATTGCTGTGCGGTGCGCGATGACGTCATCGCGAACCGCTCAGCATTTCAGCGGCGCTACTCTACTGTACAGGAGGCGTAACTGACCACGCCCCCTGTATGAAGCCACGCCCCTATTCCCCGCCCGGGGCGCAAAAAGGGCTAGAACCGGCCCTGCCCCTAAGTGCTACACAACAATATTAAAGAAAAGCAACATTTAAATAGTTACAAAATATAAGAATGAGCCATAGGAAAATAGAAGGCTCCCTCTTGTACCCCACCTATTACATTGACATTCCTTTTGGAATATAAATAGAGACCGTTATACACCTTTCCTTATCCTTTGTTTATACTGTCTCAGAAGAATTGGTGATTTTACTCCAGAGGGTGGTTCTGCGGCTCTCTTAGTAATGACAGGGAGTATACACTGGGCAGGCAGATGATTACTTCCAATAACTCCTAGCGTGGAAGAATGTGAGGAAATCACTGGTGGGATTGTACTGGCAGGAGAAAAGTAATCCCAGGTGATATCATCCTGTTTCCGATGTAAGAGAGAAAAGACATGGGGGGACTGGGGGCATGCTGTGATATTGCCATTTTCATATGGCACGTGTTCTCACTTATACCCACATGCTGCTACGTATGAACCTTTTTCTCAAAGTAGGGGAAATACCAATGAGAGGAACGTATACACTGAAAGGTCAATGTACTAAGCCAACATATGTGGAATGAAGAATGTAAGCGGTGTGGGATACATATGTTAAATAATAATACTTTTAAACACAAGCACATGCCTGACCTAGGTTCTGTAATGCAGGAGAGCTTAAAGCAGAACGATGCGTTCTCACGTTTCTGTGTGCACAGAGCACTTGTGTTATAGGTTGATAGTCTTTTATGTATAATGTAATGTGTATAGTATCTAGCTTTCCGTGGTCAGTTTTCCTGCTTTATCAGGTGACATTAGACTGATATTGAGCTCCTGACTGCTCCTTTCTTCATTGTTCTCATATTGTTGAGACCATACAGTAGGTGCCGATTTATGTTTTTGCTGGTGAATGCTCGGCGGGAGGGGGAATGAACGGGCGGCCGCGGCAGTGACTAATGCCCACTACACATTATGCAACACACCGTAATGCCCATTACACATTATGCAACACACTGTAATGCCCATTACACAACACACAATATATCAATACATATATAGGATAGATATAAATATTACACATTCTTTACAGGGGAAAATAAAATGATGAGTGGTGGTATAGATCAGTCCATGTACGACTGCGACCCAAAGAGAGAAAGAAAGAGTGAGAGAGAGAGAGAGAGAGAGAGAGAGGGGGGAGAGGGAGAGGGGGAGAGAGAGAGAGAGAGAGAGAGAGAGAGAGAGAGAGGGGAAGTGAGGGGGGGGGGAGAGAGAGAGAGGGGGAGTGAGGGGGGAGAGAGAGAGGGAGTGGGGGAGAGAGAGAGAAGGAGAGGGAGGGGGAGAGCGAAAGGGGGGGGAGAGGGGTGTAGGGGGAGACAAGGAGAGGGAGGGAGGAAGAGAGTAAACAACAAAACAGAGAGCCACTGTTCCTGCGGGCACTACTCACTACTCACTGTTACTGATGGTAGCTGCTGCTAGCCCCCGCAGTGGCTTTATACGTGCTGGGGGCTGCGGAAGCGTTTCCGTACAGTGTAGTGTAAAAAAACAAAACCTTAAAATGCCCGCCGCCGGGGAGACAAGCACGGCCATTTTTGATGTTTTTTTTTACACTACAATGTACGGAAGCGCTTCCGCAGACCCCAGAACGTCTAAATCCATTGCGGGGGCTGCGGCAGCTACCGGTAACTGGGGCAGCGGCTGGTTCCGTGGGTGCTCCTAATTGTCCGTGGGTGCTCGGGCCCGGTAGCACCCACGGAATCTGCGCCTATAGTTGAGACTAATATTTATAGCTGCAATGCTGATATTTTTTTTCACAAAGTACAAGTTAAGCTTCAAATAGTTAGAATTCTCTAGCTTTCCATGTAAGGGCAGATCGCTCAATGAATAGAGTGTCTGACTGCAATGCCACAGGCAAGGGGTTCAAATCCCGGGTATGTCAGCATCTTGAAATGAAATAAAGGACAATGTGACTGAATAATGAAGAGCTCTCAAGCTAAGTTCATGAATGTTGTATAGGTATTAGTGACGGAAGGGGCGGGGGAAGGTGACAGGGGCGGTCAGGAGATGCTGTGCTTTAAAAGGGGGGGAAGCTGCAAGTGAAAGTAATACAAACAGATAACTGACAAGTGCTGCCAACAGCTCCCCCTACCCTGCAGCACTATGTGCAGTGTCACACTCAGTGTCGGACTTGGGGCATGAAGGGCCCACCGGGGGAATGCAGTGGTAAGGGCCCATGTTTAGGAGTGTGGCCAGTCTCTAGTTGGGTTGCATGGTCTGGGCCTCATGATAAATATATATTGCAAATACTGCTAGTGCATGCAGGATTATACTGGACATCCACTGTAGAAAATATACCATAGTCCTGTGCAGTATAAGGTAACATATTATTTATTTATTACCAGTTTTTTATATAGCGCACACATATTCCGCAGCGCTTTCCAGAGAATATTTGGCCATTCACATCAGTCTCTGCCCCAGTGGAGCTTACAATCTATATTCCCTACCACATGTACACGCACACACATACACATTAGGGTTAATTTTTTGTTGGGATCCAATTAACCTACCAGTATATTTTTGGATTGTGGGAGGAAACCAGAGTACCCGGAGGAAACCCACGCAAGTACGTGGAGAATATATGAACACCACACAGTTGATGAATTGTTACTAAAGCAAATTGAAAAAGCAGCAGGAGTAGGAGACATAGTAGTGATGGGAGATTTTAACTATCCAGAGATAAACTGGAAAAACGATTCATGTGATACTGCTAGGGGCAGTATGTTTTTAAACACACTAAATGATAACTACCTAGTCCAACTAATTGAGGAACCAACTAGGTACAATGCAATCTTAGACCTGGTATTAACAAACAATCAGGATTTGGTATCGGGTATTATAGTAGGGGAACCCATAGGAAACAGCGACCACAATATGGTCACATTCAATATCAGTTTCTACAAACAGCCCTATACTGGCTCAACTAGGACTTTAAACTTTAGCAAAGCAAATTTTGAAAAGATGAGGGTATTTTTCAGGGATATTGAATGGAAAGGTTTGTTTTTAGGAAAAAATACTACGGAGAAATGGGAGGTACTAAAATTCCTGCTAGCTAAAAATACACTCAAATATATTCCTATAAGTAGCAAAAAAGGGAATAAAAATCATAAACCGATGTGGCTTAACAAAAAGATTAAGGAACTTATGGGCAAGAAAAGGCGAGCATTTAAAAAATACAAATCTGACGGGGAAGCAGAGTCATTTCAGCACTATAAGGAATGTAACAAAAATTGCAAAAAGGAAATAAGAGCGGCTAAAGTAGAAACTGAAAAACTAGTAGCAAAGGAAAGCAAAGCGAATCCCAAAAAGTTATTTAAATACATTAATAGCAAGAGATTAAAAAAGGAGAGTATAGGCCCTTTGAAAGACAAGTTGGGAGTCTTAAGCAAAAATGATAATGACATAGCGGACACACTAAATGAGTTTTTTTCAACAGTATTCACTAGAGAGGACCCAATTCAGGGACTGACACACAATCTCAATAATGACAATATCACACTGATAGGTACTTATTTAAGCGAGGAAGTAGTCTGTGACCGATTAAAACATTTAAAGATTAATAAATCACCAGGGCCCGATGGTATTCATCCAAGGGTTCTAATGGAGCTTCACTCTGAACTGGCAAAACCGCTATCTTTGATCTTTGAGGATTCAGTTATATCAGGTATGGTTCCCAAAGACTGGCGTATAGCGGAAGTAGTGCCTATATTGAAAAAGGGAAGTAAAGCTGAACCAGGTAATTATAGACCAGTTAGTCTTACATCTATAGTGGGGAAAGTATTGGAAGGTATTCTAAGAGATAGTATTCAGAAGTTCCTTGAAACCAATAAGGTCATTAAAATGAATCAACATGGGTTTATGAAGGACAGATCCTGTCAAACCAACTTACTTGGCTTTTATGAAACAGTAAGCGCAAACCTAGATCAGGGTAAAGACGTGGATGTAATCTTTTTAGACTTTGCCAAAGCGTTCGATACTGTACCACACATGAGACTTATATACAAGCTACAAGAATCAGGGCTAGGAAGCACAATATGCACTTGGGTCAAAAACTGGTTAGATAATAGGAAGCAGCGCATTGTGGTTAATGGATCTTTTTCAACTTGGACTGAAGTGCTAAGTGGTGTGCCGCAAGGCTCAGTATTAGGACCGCTATTGTTCAATATTTTCATTAACGACCTAACAGAAGGTCTAGAGAGCATGGTGTCAATTTTTGCAGATGATACCAAATTGTGTAAGGCTATAAATACAGAGGAGGATGCCGAGTCTCTTCAGAACGACTTAGTTAAATTAGAAGCATGGGAGCCAAATGGAGAATGCGCTTCAACACAGACAAGTGTA
This sequence comes from Pseudophryne corroboree, assembly GCF_028390025.1. Taxonomy (NCBI): domain Eukaryota; kingdom Metazoa; phylum Chordata; class Amphibia; order Anura; family Myobatrachidae; genus Pseudophryne; species Pseudophryne corroboree. The sequence continues at coordinate 845,452,956 of NC_086447.1, read as the reverse complement.
AGGTAATGCACTGTGGTAACAAGAACAAAAATTACACCTACCTACTAAATGGGGTAAAATTAGGGGATTCTGTACTGGAAAAGGACTTAGGTGTCCTCATAGATAGCAAGCTAAGCAGCAGTACCCAAAGTAGGACTGCAGCAAAGAAGGCTAATAAGATATTAGCATGCATAAAACGGGGTATTGACGCTAGGGACGAGAGTAATATACTCCCGTTATATAAATCACTAGTGAGGCCACACCTTGAATACTGTGTACAGTTCTGGGCACCGAACTACAAAAAGGATATCCTGGAGCTTGAAAAGGTACAGAGGAGGGCGACCAAACTAATTAAGGGCATGGAGACGATGGAATACAAGGAAAGGCTTGAAAGACTAGGCATGTTTACATTGGAAAAGCGGAGACTAAGAGGGGATATGATCAACATCTACAAATATATAAGGGGACAATACACAGAGCTTGCGCGGGACCTGTTTTTGGTTAGATCAACACAGAGGACTCGTGGACACTCGCTCAGGTTAGAGGAAAGGAGATTCTGCACAATACGGCGTAAAGGCTTTTTCACGGTAAGGACAATACGTGTTTGGAATTCCATGCCCGAGGGAGTTGTAATGGCGGAATCTGTCAACACCTTTAAGAATGGGTTAGATAAATTCCTATTGGATAAGGATATCCAGGGGTATGGTGCATAGTCATGCATTATAGTTACTATAAATAGGGATAAAATGCAATGGCTGACAGCAGCATCAGTCAGAAATTTTAGTCAAATCATCATGCATAGGACACCACAAATAGGTTGAACTCGATGGACAATTGTCTTTTTTCAACCTCAGATACTATGTTACTATGTTACAGTTGGGCCATGGTGGGAATCGAACCCATGACCTCAGTGCTGTGAGGCAGTAATGCTAACCATTACACCATCCGTACCATATGTACTGTATAATCAGGGCTTAAAGTGGTCCTGGAGAGGTGGGGGAACTCATCTTCCCCACAACCCCTCCCCCTTAGCCGCAAAAAAGGGTGTGGTTTCATAAGGAAGGGGCGTGGCCACACAAAAGTACCCCAAATTCAAAGTAATGCCTCACTGTAGCACAATCTTATTCACATTGCCCGCCCCACATGCTTACAGAATGCCCCCAGTAGTGCTCACCATTAAATAAGTAAACATATATATATATATCTCATGTTTCTCCAGCAGAACTCAATAAGGACAAGAGTCGGCTTTAGTGACTAAAGCCAACTCTTGTCCTTATTGTGTGCCGCTGGAGAAACATGTATGCCTAAATAATGATAAAGAAAGCACACTCACTCACATGACCTGACGGCGGGCGCAGCAGGAGAAGGGCACAGGAATGTGCAGCAATAAATGTAGGGCACGTGTGGGGGGTGCGCACACCTATGATCCTATGCATGTGTGCGGGGGGACCCACTGTCACGGGCTCCGGCGGTCCCATTACGCTGTGCTGCGGGGAGACAGATTTGCCGGTCCCAGTATCCGTATAGGGGAAGGGGCTGCGCTTTTGAATCTAGCGCCGACTGCACACCAATCACGTATCGCGGACTGTTAGCCAATGAGAAACTGCCACTAGGCAGCTTCTCATTGGCTGGCGGTCCGCGAGCCGTGATTGGCTCACTCCAGCTTTTGAAATAGCCGCCCCTTCTTTTAATTGGATCTGCAGCTGGTCCGCGAGCCGGGATTGGCTGGCGGACGCTGCAAACTTTACAATGCAGCCGTGACCTGATGCTGTGGCCGGACGGAGGCGGAACTGGTTCCGCCTGCAATTAGAGGTGACGGAACGCAGTTCCGCCCCGTTCCGGCCCACTTTAACCCCTGTGTATAATGTATAATTCAAGTGCAATTCACCTGCACAGTCTGGAACCTTATCCCTAAAGGAGGAGGTGGGGCCCCAGGCATTAGGGCCCACCGGTGTTTTCCCCTGTACCCCTGTGGGCCAGTCCGACCCTGATCACACTCCACACATACCTAGTTACGGCCCTGAGTGGACGGAGGGGAAGCAGGGGGCCCCTCACCTTCAGGTGCTGTAGTAGTCACACCCACATAGAAATGTCACTGATAGTGACCAAACTATTGAACCAACAGTAACCAAAACACTATACCAGTAGTAAGCCAACCATGATTGCGACACTACCGCGAGGCCACACCCGCTAATTTCTGGGTCCTTCTTCCCAACTGTCTAATGTTGAGAGATAAGGCTGCCATCAGAAATTGTGGGGCCCGGGACTGACTAAATAGAAAGTAGTGATGAGCGGGTTCGGTTCCTCGTAATCCAAATCCCCCCGAACTTCACCCTTTTTTGCACGGTTCCGAGCAGACTTGGATCCTCCCGCCTTGCTCGGTTAACCCGAGCGTGCCCGAACGTCATCATCCCGCGGTCGGATTCTCGCGAGATTCGTATTCTATATAAGGAGCCGCGTGTCGCCGCCATTTTTCACTCGTGCATTGGAGATGATCGTGAGAGGACGTGGCTGGCGTCCTCTCAGTTTCTATGTTCAGTGTGCTGCAAATATCTGTGCTCAGTGTGCTGCAAATATCTGTGCTCAGTGTGCTGCAAATATCTACGTTCTCTGCCTGAAAAACGCTCCATATCTGTGCTCAGTGTGCTGCAAATATCTGTGCTCAGTGTGCTAATTGCTTTATTGTGGGGACTGGGGACCAGCAGTATTATATAGTAGGAGGACAGTGCAGAGTTTTGCTGACCAGTGACCACCAGTATACGTTCTCTGCCTGAAAAACGCTCCATATCTCTGCTGCATTGTAGTATATAGTAGGAGGACAGTGCAGAATTTTGCTAACCACCAGTATATATATAGCAGTACGGTACAGTAGTCCACTGCTATACCTCTGTGTCGTCAAGTATACTATCCCATCCATACCTGTGGTGCATTTAAGTTTTGCACAGTATATATATAGTAGGACAGTGCATAATTTTGCTGACCACCAGTATATAATATATAGCAGTACGGTACAGTAGGCCACTGCTCTACCTACCTCTGTGTCATCAAGTATACTATCCATCCATACCTGTGGTGCATTTCAGTTGTGCGCAGTATATATATAGTAGGAGGACAGTGCATAATTTTGCTGACCAATAGTATATACTATATAGCAGTACGGTACAGTAGGCCACTGCTCTACCTACCTCTGTGTCGTCAAGTATACTATCCATCCATACCTGTGGTGCATTTCAGTTGTGCGCAGTATATATATAGTAGGAGGACAGTGCATAATTTTGCTGACCACCAGTATATAATATATAGCAGTACGGTACAGTAGGCCACTGCTCTACCTACCTCTGTGTCGTCAAGTATACTATCCATCCATACCTGTGGTGCATTTAAGTTTTGCACAGTATATATATAGTAGGAGGACAGTGCATAATTTTGCTGACCACCAGTATATAATATATAGCAGTACGGTACAGTAGGCCACTGCTCTACCTACCTCTGTGTCGTCAAGTATACTATCCATCCATACCTGTGGTCCATTTCAGTTGTGCGCAGTATATATATAGTAGGAGGACAGTGCATAATTTTGCTGACCACCAGTATATAATAAATAGCAGTACGGTACAGTAGGCCACTGCTCTACCTACCTCTGTGTCGTCAAGTATACTATCCCATCCATACCTGGGGTGCATTTAAGTTTTGCACAGTATATATATAGTAGGAGGATAGTGCATAATTTTGCTGACCACCAGTATATAATATATAGCAGTACGGTACAGTAGGCCACTGCTCTACCTACCTCTGTGTCATCAAGTATACTATCCATCCATACCTGTAGTGCATTTCAGTTTTGCACAGTATATATATAGTAGGAGGACAGTGCATAATTTTGCTGACCACCAGTATATAATATATAGCAGTACGGTACAGTAGGCCACTGCTGTACCTACCTCTGTTTCGTCAAGTATACTATCCATCCATACCTGTGGTGCATTTCAGTTGTGCGCAGTATATATAGTAGTAGGCCATAGCTGTTGATATGTTACTGGCATATAATTCCACCCATTTAAAAATGGAGAACTTTAATGTGGAGGGTAAAATAGGGAAAGATCAAGATCCACTTCCACCTCATGCTAAAGCTGCTGCCACTAGTCATGGCCGAGACGATGAAATGCCATCAACGTCGTCTGCAAAGGCCGATGCCCAATGTCATAGTAGAGAGCATGTAAAATAAAAAAAAATAAAGCTCAGTAAAATGACCCAAAAATCTAAATCAAAATCATCTGAGGAGAAGCATAAACTTGCCAATGTGCCATTTACGACACGAAGTGGCAAGGAACAGCTGAGGGCCTGGCCTATGTTCATGGCTAGTGGTTCAGCTTCACATGAGGATGGAAGCACTCATCCTCCTGCTAGAAAACGTAAAAGAGTTAAGATGGCAAAAGCACAGCAAAGAACTGTGCGTTCTTCTAAATCACAAATCCCCAAGGAGAGTCCAATTGTGTCGGTTGCGATGCCTGACCTTCCCAACACTGGACGGGAAGAGGTGGCGCTTTCCACCAATTGCACGCCCCCTGCAAGTGCTGGAAGGAGCACCCGCAGTCCAGTTCCTGATAGTCAAATTGAAGATGTCACTGCTGAAGTACACCAGGATGAGGATATGGGTGTTGCTGGCGCTGGGGAGGAAATTGACAAGGAGGATTCTGATGGTGAGGTGGTTTGTTTAAGTCAGGCACCCGGGGAGACACCTGTTGTCCGTGGGACGAATATGGCCATTGACATGCCTGGTCAAAATACAAAAAAAATCACCTCTTCGGTGTGGAATTATTTCAACAGAAATGTGGACAACTGGTGTCAAGCTGTGTGTTGCCTTTGTCAAGCTGTAATAAGTAGGGGTAAGGACGTTAACCACCTAGGAACATCCTCCCTTATACGTCACCTGGAGCACATACATCAGAAGTCATTGACAAGTTCAAAAACTTTGGGTGACAGCGGAAGCAGTCCACTGCCAACTAAATCCCTTCCTCTTGTAACCAAGCTCCTGCAAACCACACCCCCAACTCCCTCAGTGTAAATTTCCTCCTTAGACAGGAAAGCCAATAGTCCTGCAGGCCATGTCACTGTCAAGTCTGACGAGTCCTCTCCTGCCTGGGATTCCTCCGATGCATCCTTGAATGTAATGCCTACTGCTGCTGGCGCTGCTGTTGTTGCTGCTGGGAGTCGATCGTCATCCCAGAGGGGAAGTCGGAAGACCACTTGTACTACTTCCAGTAAGCAATTGACTGTCCAACAGACCTTTGCGAGGAAGATGAAATATCACAGCAGTCATCCTGCTGCAAAGCGGATAACTCAGGCCTTGGCAGCCTGGGTGGTGAGACACGTGTTTCCGGTATCCACCGTTAATTCATAGGGAACTAGAGAATTGATTGAGGTAGTGTGTCCCCGGTACCAAATACCATCTAGGTTCCATTTCTCTAGGCAGGTGATACCGAAAATGTACACAGACGTCAGAAAAGGAGTCACCAGTGTCCTAAAAAATGCAGTTGTACACAATGTCCACTTAACCACAGACATGTGGACAAGTGGACCAGGGCAGACTCAGGACTATATGACTGTGACAGCCCACTGGGTAGATGTATTGCCTCCCGCAGCAAGAACAGCAGCAGCGGCACCAGTAGCAGCATCTCGCAAACGCCAACTAGTTCCTAGGCAGGCTACACATTGTATCACCACTTTCCATAAGAGGCACACAGCTGACAACCTCTTACGGAAACTGAGGAACATCATCGCAGAATGGCTTACCCCAATTGGACTCTCCTGGGGATTTGTGACATCGGACAACGCCACCAATTTTGTGCGTGCATTACATCTGGGCAAATTCCAGCACGTCCCATGTTTTGCACATACATTGAATTTGGTGGTGCAGAATTATTTAAAAAACGACAGGCGCGTGCAAGAGATGCTGTCGGTGGCCCGAAGAATTGCGGGCCACTATCGGCATTCAGCCACCGCGTGCCGAAGACTGGAGCACCAGCAAACACTCCTGAACCTGCCCTGCCATCATCTGAAGCAAGAGGTGGTAACGAGGTGGAATTCAACCCTCTATATGCTTCAGAGGATGGAGGAGCAGCAAAAGGCCATTCAAGCCTATACAGCTACCTACGATATAGGCAAAGGAGGGGGAATGCACATGACTCAAGCGCAGTGGAGAATGATTTCAACGTTGTGCAAGGTTCTGCAACCCTTTGAACTTGCCACACGTGAAGTCAGTTCAGACACTGCCAGCCTGAGTCAGGTCATTCCCCATATCAGGCTTTTGCAGAAGATGCTGGAGAGATTGAAGGACGAGCTAAAACAGAGCGATTCCGCTAGGCATGTGGGACTTGTGGATGGAGCCCTTAATTTGCTTAACCAGGATTCACGTGTGGTCAATCTGTTGAAATCAGAACACTACATTTTGGCCACCGTGCTCGATCCTAGATTTAAATCCTACGTTGTATCTCTCTTTCCGGCAGACACAAGTCTGCAGAGGTTCAAAGACCTGCTGGTGAGAAAATTGTCAAGTCAAGTGGAACGTGACCCGTCAACAGCTCCTCCTTCACATTCTCCCGCAACTGGGGCTGCGTGGAAAAGGCTAAGAATTCCGAGCCCACCCGCTGGCGGTGATGCAGGGCAGTCTGGAGCGAGTGCTGACATCTGGTCCGGATTGAAGGACCTGCCAACGATTACTGACATGTCGTCTACTGTCACTGCATATGATTCTGTCACCATTGAAAGAATGGTGGAGGATTATATGAGTGACCGCATCCAAGTAGGCACGTCAGACAGTCCATATGTATACTGGCAGGAAAAAGAGGCAATTTGGAGGCCCTTGCACAAACTGGCTTTATTTTACCTTAGTTGCCCCCCCTCCAGTGTGTACTAAGAAAAGGTGTTTAGTGCAGCCGCTCACCTTGTCAGCAATCGGCATACGAGGTTACTTCCAGAAAATGTGGAGAAGATGATGTTCATCAAAATGAATTATAATCAATTCCTCCGTGGAGACATTCACTAGCAATTGCCTCCAGAAGGTACACAGGGACCTGAGATGGTGGATTCCAGTGGGGACGAATTAATAATCTGTGAGGAGGGGGATGTACACAGTGAAAGGGGTGAGGAATTGGACGATGAGGAGGAGGTGGACATCTTGAATCTGTAGAGCCAGTTTGTGCAAGGAGAGATTGATTGCTTCTTTTTTGGTGGGGGCCCAAACCAACCAGTCATTTCAGTCACAGTTGTGTGGCAGACCCTGTCGCTGAAATGATGGGTTTGTTAAAGTGTGCATGTCCTGTTTATACAACATAAGGGTGGGTGGGAGGGCCCAAGGACAATTCCATCTTGCACCTCTTTTTTCTTTCATTTTTCTTTGCATCATGTGCTGTTTGGGGACAATTTTTTTAAGTACCATACTGTCTGACACTGCAGTGCCACTCCTAGATGGGCCAGGTGTTTGTGTCGGCAACTTGGGTCGCTTAGCTTAGTCACACAGCTACCTCATTGAGCCTCTTTTTTTCTTTGCATCATGTGCTGTTTGGGGACTATTTTTTTGAAGTGCCATCCTGTCTGACACTGCAGTGCCACTCCTAGATGGGCCAGGTGTTTGAGTCGGCCACTTGGGTCGCTTAGCTTAGTCACACAGCTACCTCACTGCGCATCTTTTTTTCTTTGCATCATGTGCTGTTTGGGGACTATTTTTTTGAAGTGCCATCCTGTCTGACACTGCAGTGCCACTCCTAGATGGGCCAGGTGTTTGTGTCGGCCACTTGGGTGACTTAGCTTAGTCACACAGCTACCTCATTGCGCCTCTTTTTTCTTTGCATCATGTGCTGTTTGGGGACTATTTTTTTGAAGTGCCATCCTGTCTGACACTGCAGTGCCACTCCTAGATGGGCCAGGTGTTTGTGTCGGCCACTTGGGTCGCTTAGCTTAGTCACAAAGCTACCTCATGGCGCCTCTTTTTTTCTTTGCATCATGTGCTGTTTGGGGACTATTTTTTTGAAGTGCCATCCTGTCTGACACTGCAGTGCCACTCCTAGATGGGTTAGGTGTTTGTGTCAGCCACTTGGGTGGCTTAGCTTAGTCACACAGCTACCTCATTGCGCCTCTTTTTTTCTTTGCATCATGTGCTGTTTAGAGACTATTTTTTTGAAGTGCCATCCTGTCTGACACTGCAGTGCCACTCCTAGATGGGCCAGGTGTTTGTGTCGGCCACTTGGGTGGCTTAGCTTAGTCACACAGCTACCTCATTGCGCCTCTTTTTTTCTTTGCATCATGTGCTGTTTGGGGACTATTTTTTTGAAGTGCTATCCTGTCTGACACTGCAGTGCCACTCCTAGATGGGCCAGGTGTTTGTGTCGGCCACTTGGGTCGCTTAGCTTAGTCACACAGCTACCTTATTGCGCCTCTTTTTTTCTTTGCATCATGTGCTCTTTGGGGACTATTTTTTTGAAGGGCCATCCTGTCTGACACTGCAGTGCCACTCCTAGATGGGCCAGGTGTTTGTGTCGGCCACTTGGGTGGCTTAGCTTAGTCACACAGCTACCTCATTGCGCCTCTTTTTTCTTTGCATCATGTGCTGTTTGGGGACTATTTTTTTTGAAGTGCCATCCTGTCTGACACTGCAGTGCCACTCCTAGATGGGCCAGGTGTTTGTGTCGGCCACTTGGGTCGCTTAGCTTAGTCACACAGCTACCTCATTGCGCCTCTTTTTTTCTTTGCATCATGTGCTGTTTGGGGACAATTTTTTTAATCTGCCATCCTGTCTGACACTGCAGTGCCACTCCTAGATGGGCCAGGTGTTTGTGTCGGCCACTTGGGTCGCTTAGCTTAGTCATCCAGCGACCTCGGTGCAAATTTTAGGACTAAAAATAATATTGTGAGGTGTTCAGAATAGACTGGAAATAAGTGTAAATTATGGTTGTTGAGGTTAATAATAATATGGGATCAAAATGACCCAAAAATTCTATGATTTAAGCTGTTTTTGAGGGTTTTTTGTAAAAAATTACCCGAATCCAAAACACACCCGAATCCGACAAAAAATTTTCAGGGAGGTTTTGCCAAAACGCGTCCAAATCCAAACCACGGCCGCGGAACCAATTTCAAAGCCAAAACACAAAACCCGAAAAATTACCGGTGCACATCACTAATAGAATGGGCCCCTCCCTCCCAAAAAAAAAGATTCTGCTGCACTGCTCCACCTCTATGTGATGTCATACAGTGTGATATTACATATAGGTGGAGCGTTGCGGGCCTGCAGGAACGGTTCACAGAGAGCTGATACACAGGGAAGGCTTGTTTTAAGAAGTCCTCCCTGCGCACCTGCCTGCTGTTGAGTCACAGACTGATACAGCTCTACAGGTATTGGCGGTTTCTCTGTAAGGGCCTGGCAGTAGAGAATTTACCACAAGGCAACCAAGGCAGCTGCTTAGGGCCCTGTGGGTCTCATAGGGCCTTGTGGGTCCCAGGGAGGCCTGCCGATAATGCTGTATGGAGGACATTTCCGGCAGACAGCCATCGTCGCCAAAAATGTCAGAGCACTGGGCTGGCTGAATACTCCCCACAGGCTGCCAGTGATTACAAAGCTGTTGTGTGCCGGCTCCAGCACACGTCTTTGTCTCTATTCATGCAATATTGTGCATGTGACTCATCATGACACACGTGTGTATGATGTCAGATGTGCAGAGAGAGGAGCCAGGATGCGCACAGATTAAACTTGAGACCTTCTAGTGTATTTTATTACAGTATTTTTGTTAATTTTATATTCCGCCTATTTCAAATTCCAATCAGATGAGGAGGTGGGGGGTGGACAGTGTTATTTTAAGTACAGTGTGTAACATCCGACTGCTACAATCAGAGCAGTGGTGGAAGGGGGTATACAGGGGTGCACATACTGACTGATGATATATCAATATGCTATTTTACTTTATATTAAGTACTACTGTGTATAGGCGATGGGGGCCTGCCTGCTACAATCAGTGGGGCACTGATATATAATCAATACAGTCACTGAATGTAATAATGGGTATTATAAAATGCTGATTAAAAAATCCAGTCAGTGAGTGTGTGTGTGTGTGTGTGTGTGTGTGTGGGGGGGGGGGGGGGGGGGGTAATGTGTATTCTAGGATATGGGACTTGCTACAGTGAGTAAGCCTGGGGCACTCATTGTTAAAGCAGATTATTTATCTTATATAATACCCTTTATGAGGTCTAAGAACACTGTACGCTAACTACGTATGAAGTACCGTAAGGGTACGCACGTTGCGTAACAATCGCTTAGCTGTGGTCGAGACGCTCAAGCGTTACGTTCGCTCACGGCCAAGAGATCACTGGCAGGCACGCTATTGGCTGCCGACTACCGTAATGATTCGCTATAGCGATGCGACCGCTCGAGACCACGGGGAGATCACCAGCGGCGCATACGCTCACAATGTAAAACCTTTATATCTAAACCATAAACAGTGTATTATGCAGTAATCCCTTTGTGTAGTGATATGGTGTAAATGCAACACAGTATAACCTTACTAGCTTAAAAGCAGTTTGAGCGTCACCGACGCTCTGAGAATACTTAACTCTATAAGAAATACACAGATACCTGGGCTTAGGGTCCAACGCCTAATATATATATATTTTGAATGATATACTTGCAAAAGAATTAATACAAATACAAATCATACACTACAATATAACATAGACTAACTAACCAGGTAACTACACAGTAAATACAATACGATTAAGTTTAAGAGAAAAATGAGAGAAAGAGAAGAGAGAGAAAGATATGGCCCATAATTACAAGAGAGAAACAGTATGATTACGGAGAAAAACTTACGCACAAAGGAAACGATCGCATGCGCCTCTGGACATCCAGCTCCCGATTTTCAGCAATGATAACCGTTGAAGAGTGAGAGCTGGATGTGATCGGCCTTTCTATTTATGCCCCACACACAATGCAATTCAATGGTCCCTACAATCTCATTGTTCATTGGATACAGGAATTCCTCCTCGCATTATAACAAAAGGTCATAGGTTGATTCATACAGGTGGGCTGTGACTATTTCCAACAGCTCAGGTGGGAGGGAAACTGGGTTTCCCGCCGCATGGGTAATAAAGTGCAAATAAAGTAAATGTTCATAAACTTCTTATGTCCATAACTATTCGCACGAGCGATTGATCTGCTTCAAACCAACACCGGAATATTTCTAATTAAATATTCTTCCGATGGATACTAAACACCACTGTATTACTCCTGTCTGACCCTTCGTATCAAACAAAGAGGGATTTCTCTGTTCATGAACATTCTATATTAACCAAACTTTCAGAATCTATCAAAGGGACCATGATCTAAAAAATACATTATATAGTGAAAATATGTAATGATTGAGTCGCACGCTACGATCACATAAACTCTACCGTAAATACGCATACCGTGCGCCTGCGGGTGCCCGCGACTGTGAGTATGCGCACGTACGGGAGAGCGTACGCATGCGCAGCACGGACCTGTGTGAGGTGCAAATATGGTAGTGTGCATAGAGATATTTTTCTGACTTTGACAGTCCACCCTTTGGCAGTCAACAATAACTGCCACTTCCTGAAAACATTTCAAAAAGAGAAAAATATATGTTAGGGGTTAATACATTTACATGGTTGGGTAAGGGAGGAGAGGAGAAGGTAGGAAAAGGGTATGACCTAGTGAGATAGCAGAAGCATGTGTGTATGAATCCGTGCTTGGGGGTCATGTATCATCGTGCCGTACGTGTTTTAAATCAAGCTTCGAGGTATTGCGAAGTATACATTTGAATTCCTTCTTATCCCGTGGTACGGGTCTGTGGATGGGCTGTCAAACTTTAACGAGCTCTTTTCGGCTTTGGTTGTAACAAAATGGGGGAGCACATTGTAGTTGATGATACATGAATGGGGGAGATATGTGATTTGCTGATATCTGTGCCTGTATTCCCTATCGACTATGTGTGTCATTACCTGAGGGTTGTAGAAATGAAGAAAAGACATAATTACGGTAAATGCGGTGGTATTCTATGTCAGGTAAATGTACATTCGTCGATTGAGGTCTTGTTTGGTGTCTGTTGAATGCAGTCTTCTTTGTGCTTTTGCCCATAAGGTGCGAGCAAAAGCTGTCAATGTCCATAGATTTACAAAAGTGTTGGGCTAGCGTAATTTTAAAATTTCTAGGGAAACTGGGGATCCATGGCATAGTTCATCAAAATCTGTGTATCAGGTTGTCAAAACTTCTTCTTTAATCCCTCTGTTATCTGTATATCGGCTCATCAAATTCCTCGTCCAAGTGGGTCTTTTTACCTTGGAGGAAACGGAAAAACAGGTGAAAGAAACGGACCGTAGAAATCGCATTTTCATCACATCATTGTTTCTACATTTGGGTCATAAATCAAGTCCATTGGAATTACAGTTTCCTCACTCCTTAAACTCATTACCCTAGTACGACGATTGCACCTCATTAAAGCCTGACCGCATCTAAATATCAAACCAATCGTTATGATAACACCTAAGATACATAGGAGAAACTTCCCAACATCCATTATAACTCCTTGGGCCCATTCTCCTAAACCGGAGAACCAATTTCGCAGGTTCAACCATGACACCCAACCAGTCAGCTCATTACTCACAGCAGCAAGGGTGAGATTGTGTCTTCTGCGAAATTCCCACTTTAGTTGGAGAATGTCGTCCATCTTTTGGTCTATGACCTCGACCGGGTCCTCGGTGCTATTCGTAATATATGTGCAACATTTCACGCCGTATTGTGTTGCCAGTGTGACACAATATCCGCCTGTTACTGCTGTGAGGTAATTAAGAACCATTCTATGCTGGACTAGTTCTGTTTTGTAAGCCTGAAGTTCCCTTCCAGTATACCTAAACGTGTCATCATACATTTCAGTGATATTATCTAACAAATTGGCGAGCGCAGAAATGTATTTATAATTCAACACTCCTCTAGCGGTGTGAGTGATATCTAACGCGATTAAGAATTGAATCCCGGTGGATTCACTGATCATGTCAGAGGCCGGGTGCTCTGTTCTTTCTATCAGGTGCCGTTTAACGATGTGCTCGTAATGAGTATGAGTATAAGGAGTTTGGGCAACACGGTGTATGTCTTTCATTTTGTCATGTGATACAGTCATTACTTCAGGCAGTACTTTTCCAATATAACACAATCCTTCAGAGTTTGGGGCAAGCCACTTATACGCCTTTCTCCCGCATATGAAATATGCATCATCGGGGAGAACATATGGGACGGAGTAGGACATAACCATATTACACACCTTCCATGTGAAATCTCCTAACCCTAATTCTTCCATCTGCTTAGTACACGTATCGGGTTGTACGATATGTGCACAGTATCCTGGTGATACCTCTCCAACTCTCGTAATCCTATTTCCTAAGGTATACCTATACCGGAAAGATTTTCCTCTACTGGCTATGTGGCGTATAAGCTCTGTATCTGTAGGCATTCTATCTGCTCTATGTGAAAAGGTCATGGTTTGATTACTCCATGACACTTCCCAATTTCCCGGTTTTCGGGGATTGGAGATGTTAAAACATAATAGGGACCTATCCACATGGTATTGGTGGAGCTTCAAACTAGGAGGGCTGGAGATATTAAACCTCCTGTCCACCGGTCTCCCACCACTTAACTCAAGTACCTCCCCTAACGTTAAAGGAAATGGTACTAGCCCTGATTTGCTATGACCTTGAGGTACTTGAGAGCATACCCAACAATCTGTTTTATTTAACACACTACCCACTAAAGAGTGATAGTCACTCAATGGATGCCGGTCCATATGGATATTAAAACTGGATTGGCATTTCTTTATGCACCCATCCTCAATGACATTGTTACAAAGCCGACAGATACAGTTTTCTTCAGCTAACAATCCTTCACAATTCCTTCTATGGTCAATGCTATCGGATCGTTTTCTGATACTCGCCTTTGCTTGTTGATTATGTTGTTCTCGGAAAACTACGCCTCCATTTCTGTCATCAGAACCCATTCCAGAACCTCTCTCGAACTCCATGGTACTCTCGCCGGAACAGACTGCTCTGGTCAACATCATGGTCAACAGGAAAATCCGGATCACAGTCTCTTGAGGCAAGTCCATCTTAGGAGGAGACGAAGAAGAATGAGAAGGGGGGGAAAATAATTTGAGGGAAAGGGGATGGGAAGTTGGAGAAAAACAATAAAAGGGAACAGGGGATCGACAACTGCTTTTGATCTTGTGGTTCTCGATGCTCAGGTGCCGCCTTAGTCCTCCTGGAACAGACACTCTAGTGATACAACCTCTACCGTCTGTTCCTTATCACAGAACTTCTCTGGATCAACGACCTTCTTACAGTGGGACGAATGAACCCAAGTCTCTCTCTCAGCAACCTTCAATGCTGTAGTGCTAGTCAATAAGACCTGGTATGGTCCTTCCCATCTGTCAATAAGGCAACCTGAGCGTAGAAAATTCCGTATCATTACATAATCCCCAGGTTCAATGTCATGACAATTACTATCTGGTAAATCAGGAATCACTAACTTCAGATTATCATTTTGATTCCTCAACTGTTTACTCATGTTAATCAAGTATTTTACAGTCACTTCATTGTTACACTTCAAATCATCCTGAGGGTTAATCATAATATGCGGTTGTCGACCAAACAAGATTTCAAAGGGAGACAGATTAAGAGGGGACCTGGGAGTGGTTCTGATGCTGTACAGTACAATGGGTAAAGCTTCTGGCCATGTCAATCCTGTCTCTGCCATCACTTTACTCAGTTTATTTTTAATAGTGCTGTTCACTCTTTCCACTTTCGCACTCGCCTGTGGACGGTATGGAGTGTGCAGCTTGCTATCAATTCCCATCAATTTACACATTCCTTGAAAGACATCACCAGTAAAATGGGTACCCCTATCACTTTCGATAATTCTAGGGATACCATATCTACATACAAATTCCTGCACAATTTTCTTAGCAGTAAACATAGCGGTATTTGTGGCCGCCGGAAATGCTTCGACCCAATTTGAGAAAACATCTATACAAACAAGTACATATTTCAAATTTCGACAAGGGGGTAATTGAATAAAGTCAATCTGTATTACCTGGAAAGGGCCGCCGGCAGGTGGGATATGAGATGGTTCTGTAGGTATTGCCTTTCCGATGTTCTTTCTCAGACAGGTAAGGAATGACATTGCCCTTTTACTCGCATGAGATGAGAATCCTGGGGCACACCAATATGCTCTTACCAACTTGCACATCCCTTCCCTGCCCAGATGAGTCAGCCCGTGAGCTGCCTCAGCTAAACATGGAAGGTATGCTCTGGGGGCCACCGGTTTACCTTGTCCATCCGTCCAGAGTCCTGAGGACTCCTGGCCATATCCCTTTGCCTTCCAGACTGCCTTTTCCTGTGTGGAACACAAATTTTGCATCTCACACAACTTCTGTGTGTTGATGGTATTAAATACCATCAGTTGTGTGGTGTCTGTCTGTCTGGGGGTACCAGCTGCTAATTTAGCCGCTTCGTCTGCTCGGCTGTTACCAAGTGATATTGGGTCTTGGCTATATGTGTGTGCTTTACATTTGATAACAGCCACTCTGTCGGGTTCCTGTATCGCTGTTAGAAGCCTTTTTATGTGAGCTGCATGCGCTACCGGTGTACCAGCTGCCGTCATGAAATTTCTGAGGCGCCATAGGGCTCCGAAATCATGGACTACCCCGAATGCGTATCTAGAGTCGGTGTAGATATTGGCTGATTTGCCCTTAGCCAATTCACATGCTCTGGTTAGGGCGACCAGTTCAGCAACCTGGGCTGAGTGAGGTGGGCCTAGCGGTTCCGCTTCTATGGTGCCTTGGTCATCTACGACTGCGTATCCAGTACACAAGTCTCCCGAGTCTGACTGTCTATGACAACTACCGTCCGTGTAGAACGTAAGTTCTGCATCTTCCAGTGGGTTGTCACTGATGTCAGGCCTTGCGGTAAAATTTTGGGTCAAATATTCCATACAATCATGAGTGTCTTCCTTTGTATTAAATTCTCCTTCCCCACCACTCTCATCCTCCACCCTTTGTGCCTGTCCAGGCACACCTGGGAGATATGTTGCAGGATTTAATGCACTGCATCTCCTTATGGTGATGTTTACGGGGGCCATTAGTGCCAATTCCCATCTTGTAAACCGCGCTGATGAGACGTGTCTGGTTTGGGCAGAATTTAACAAGGCTGACACTGCATGTGGTGTATGAATTGTGAGGTTGTGACCTAGCACGACGTCTTCGCTTTTCGTTACTAGCAATGCTATCGTAGCAACGCTTCGCAAGCATGTGGGGAGGGATCGCGCTACCGTATCTAGCTGAGCGCTGTAATATGCTACCGGCCTGCTGGCATCACCGTGCTTTTGGGTTAGTACGCCTGCCGCGCAACCAGCACTTTCTGTTCCATATAGTTCAAAGGGTTTCCCATAGTCCGGCATACCTAATGCTGGTGCCTGCGTTAGGCACTGTTTAAGTCTCTCAAATGCTGTCTCAGACTCGTCTGTATGCGAAATCCGATCAGGTTTGTTTGAGGAGACCATTTCCTGCAAGGGTAACGCTAGGATGGAAAACCCTGGGATCCAGTTACGGCAATACCCACACATTCCTAAAAATGTTCTGATCTGTTGCTGGGTTTGTGGCAGAGTCATGTCTCTAATTGCTTGAATTCTATCAGCGGTCAGGTGTCTCAGTCCTTGTGTTAGACAGTGTCCCAAATATTTTACCTTAGTTTGGCATAATTGCAACTTGTCTTTGGAAACCTTGTGTCCAGTGTCTGAAAGATGAAACAGGAGCTGTTTCGTATCCTTCAGGAATGCTTCCAATGAATCAGAACACAGTAGTAGATCATCCACGTACTGTATTAATACTGATCCACTCTCTGGTTGGAAAGACTGTAAACAATCATGCAAAGCCTGGGAAAATATACTTGGACTATCTATGAATCCTTGTGGTAATCGAGTCCATGTGTATTGGACTCCTCTGTATGTGAATGCAAACAAATATTGGCTGTCAGGGTGCAGAGGTACCGAAAAGAAAGCGGAGCAGAGGTCAATAACAGTGAAAAATTTCGCAGTGGGAGGGATTTGCATTAGGATGACAGCTGGATTTGGCACTACGGGGAACTGACTCTCAACTATTTTGTTAATCCCCCTTAGATCCTGCACTAGCCGGTAACCCCTCCCCCCACTCTTTTTAACAGGGAAGATGGGACTATTGGCAGTGCTGGACGTTCTTACCAGAATGCCCTGTTGTAGCAAGCGCTCTATTACGGGATAAACTCCTAACTCCACCTCTGGCTTCAGAGGGTACTGTGGGATTTTTGGAGCTATCCTACCATCTTTTACTTGTACAACTACCGGAGCTACGTTTGCCATTAATCCAGTGTCCTGTCCATCTTTTGTCCAAAGTGACTCTGGTATCTGAGATGTCATTTCTTCTACTTGGGAGGGAGTCCTATTTGTCATAGTGGTATGTGACATTAATTTTGACGGGGAGTCTAACATGTCTCGTACTTCCTGAGCGTGATTCTCAGGTATGTCCAAGAATACACCTTCAGGAGTACAATAAATGATGCACCCCATTTTACACAATAAGTCTCTACCCAGAAGATTGGTCGGTGCCGATGCAGCCAGCAAAAAGGAATGCTTGGTATGTAACGGCCCTACTGTAATCTCGGCTGGTTTGCTAACAGGGTAGTGCTGGACTACTCCCGTTACCCCTATGGCTGGAATTGTCTTACCAGTGGTTCTCATGCCCACTGTCGAATTTATCACTGATTTGGCCGCCCCTGTGTCTACAAGAAAGTTTAATGATTTACCAGCTACATTGATTGCAATTTCTGGTTCACTTCCAAGGCTTGCAATCAATTTTACTGGCTGCAGATTACAGGTATGGCCACACCCCTATTGGGTATGGTGACCTCCCTGAATCCCGCTGGCAGCAACTACTTGTGAGGGAGTTAGCTGGGAACTACCAGAGGCTTGCCAATCTCTGTTTGGGGGGTATCTTTTTGTTTCCCCTGCATGTGGCTCATAACTCCGTTTCTGCGGACCCTGCTCCCAATGTCGTGTGTCGTGTCGTTGTCTAGGGGGTTGATAAGATTTTTGTACATTTCTCGATCTACAGTCTCGTGCAAAGTGTCCCTGTTTGTGACAAAAATAACATGTTACCACATTTGACTTACCTACAGGGTTTGGTGATGTTAACACAGGCTGTTTTGTGGTCAGGGCCTGTATACTTACTGCCATTAACTTATCACTTTGTTGTTCCCTGTGTCTGGTGATGTTCCTATCGTGATCAATAGCAGCCTCTCTCAAAGTAGCCACAGACAGACCTCGCCAACATGGTTGTGTGGTCTGTACCCTAGTCTTTAATGATTCTTTTAAACCATCCATCAGTACCGATACTGCTACTTCTCGATGGTTTATGTTTGTTTTAATGTCCTCTATGCCTGTGTATTTTGCCATTTCTGATAATGCTCTGTGAAAATACTCTGCAGCTGTTTCTGACTCCTTCTGTTTAATGGAGAATATTTTGTTCCATTTAACTACGGCTGGGAAATACTCCTTTAACTGTAAGCTTATTCTTTTTACATTGTCTTTGTTGTACACATCTGTAAGAGGTACATCCTGATCTAATCCACAGTCAGCTAAAAATTGAGTTGCGTCAACATTGGAGGGTAAACATGCTCTCAGCAATATCTGCCAGTCTTTGTTGTTGGGCTCTACAGTGTTACCTAGGTCTCTGATGTATTTTTGGCTGGCAACTAAGTCTTTTCTAGGGTCAGGGAATTCAGACACTATGGTCCTTAATTCCATTCTGGAAAATGGGCTATACATGGCAATGTTCCTCACAGGGGTGACTCCTGATGTGTCAGTTTTCCCATTTGGAACAGCTATTACCCTAACAGGATTAACTCTAACAATATCACTCTGTGTGGGTTCTACAGCCTGTGGTGAAATGGCTTCAGCATAGTGTATGGTGCCGTACTTACCTGTAGATACGACCTCACCTATCCCTCCGCTAGGGGCCCTTGTTACTAATCTCGTGGGTGGAGCTGTGCCTACTGTGGTCTCTGCTATGGTGGCTGCTAGAGAGAGCGCTGAAATTGTTGCCGATTCGTCTTCTTGATCACACTCCTGAGGAAAGTTCAAAACAGGGTACAACTTGCACGGGTTAATACTTGCATTGGTCAATTGGTTAACATTATCTTTAACATTTACACAGTTGCTAAGTGTTTGTGTGTTACACCTTAGTGCGTCATTCTCCGCAACCAATTTCTCTCCTGATATGTATGGTGGCGGTGGGGCCGTGGCTATCAGTTTTCTGATTGAGCCAGATCCCGCCGCCTGAGCCAATCCTCTCTGTATGTCACCCTCCTGTTGCCACAACTGCAAATAATCATAATGCTTGATTCGTCTCTTTGCTGATTTAATGAGACATATCCTTCTCCTTAAATTCGTTAACACTTCTGTGCTGAAGCTACCTACTCTTGGGAATTTCTCCCCGTCATGTACCGTCATTCTCTCCCATTCATCACATAAAACCTCTGTGTGTGAACCGTATTTTTCACACATCACGTATCTTGCCGACCCGACTGGTCGGTTCACTGAATCAACCCGAACCGAGGTTGATCGCCCCCTACCTGAACAAGTGGCCCCCATAGTTCGAAGGTGTTGCTTTATTCAGCCAACCCTTACGCAAACCAAAATGTTCAAAATAGGCTGACGGTGGCGGTTTACCGAGTACCCCACTCACTCGCCCACGCCGACCAATACGACCTGATCACACCGATATGGTGCTGGCGTACTCGACCCTGGGCCCCTGCGACCTGAACCTCTATTTACTGGAACCTGTGAGGGTGATCCGAAGAACACTTACTCTTTCCAGTAACTATTGGTTGTTGGATAGTTCCTGAGTGAGCAGCGAACTTCCCTTAAAATAAAAAAAATTACACAAATCACGTTAGAATGTACAAATAGCGTTTATGACCTTCGTACACAAATAGTACCGGTCAGGTTTACTAATGTACACAATTACGTGCGGTACAATCGTTCAGCACATAAGCAACTAATCTTATGTACGGAGCGACCAGTGGAATCGAAAATTGCGGCTGCGAATTCCTTCAGCTAGAGCTTGTATGGCCTATATGGGTGTTGCACCAACCCTTTCTTGGTGTTGTGCCTGTGGACTGTATAGCGGACTTCCTTGTCTGCTGTACCTGAACCTGCTGGTCTGCTATGACCTCCTGGTCTGTTACAGTATGACCTCCTGGTCTGCTACACTCTAATGCTCAAATTGTATGTTTTAACCAGGGATGCCTCCCTAGCCACCATGTACGTCACTTACACGCATGTACCTCACGAGAACTCGACTTTTCTTGTGGTTCAACCTGTAAAATTGTATACAACACACTCACTCACCACATGTACACTTTTGTTTCTATTTCTATTTCTGCGCAGAAATTTCTCTTTAGACCAGATGTGTTACAAATTAGGAGAAGGATCTATTAATTTAAATTTCGAATTTAAAATAAATTTGTGTGATTTATCGCCTTGCGTTATTTACCGCGTTGCGCTATTTATCGCGTTGAGAAGCGAAAAAAAAACTTGTGATTTGAGTTACGTGGGCGTACCCGGACGCTCCGCTGCGTGATATACGCTGCGTGCGTCGGCCTTTGGTTTGCGTACGCAAGTCTCAGTCCTTTGTTAGAAAAACGTGTACGCAAAATAAAGATCCACCGTAACACAATTTATACGTTTATCAATGTAGATGATCCTTTATCATCTACCGCGCACCACACTGACTTCGCCTTGTCTCTCAGGCAGAGCTGTGTGTTTGTCTATACTTTAACTATATTACCTTTACTTTTACACTTTGAAATAGCGGCAAATCTCTCTTAGCACGTTTATCAACTATATAATAGCAAACAGGAGAGTGATATACGAAAATACACGAATGAAAAGAAATGCAGATATGCGTGCGTGTGTACGCAAGACAGAAAAATAAACAGTTTTAAAAGAGACTAGCGTGTTGTTCTTACCTCCGGTTCCCGGATTCCTTCAGCACCCTTTACTAAGAGAAGCAGACGCTTATCCAAACAGCACTACGAGGAATATGATCTCCCGCCCTTTGCTGCTGGATAATGTCTGCTGTAATTACCTAGTGCAGATATGTGAAGGACAGGACGAGCCCGCAATTGTTAAAGCAGATTATTTATCTTATATAATACCCTTTATGAGGTCTAAGAACACTGTACGCTAACTACGTATGAAGTACCGTAAGGGTACGCACGTTGCGTAACAATCGCTTAGCCGTGGTCGAGACGCTCAAGCGTTACGTTCGCTCACGGCCAAGAGATCACTGGCAGGCACGCTATTGGCTGCCGACTACCGTAATGATTCGCTATAGCGATGCGACCGCTCGAGACCACGGGGAGATCACCAGCGGCGCATACGCTCACAATGTAAAACCTTTATATCTAAACCATAAACAGTGTATTATGCAGTAATCCCTTTGTGTAGTGATATGGTGTAAATGCAACACAGTATAACCTTACTAGCTTAAAAGCAGTTTGAGCGTCACCGACGCTCTGAGAATACTTAACTCTATAAGAAATACACAGATACCTGGGCTTAGGGTCCAACGCCTAATATATATATATTTTGAATGATATACTTGCAAAAGAATTAATACAAATACAAATCATACACTACAATATAACATAGACTAACTAACCAGGTAACTACACAGTAAATACAATACGATTAAGTTTAAGAGAAAAATGAGAGAAAGAGAAGAGAGAGAAAGATATGGCCCATAATTACAAGAGAGAAACAGTATGATTACGGAGAAAAACTTACGCACAAAGGAAACGATCGCATGCGCCTCTGGACATCCAGCTCCCGATTTTCAGCAATGATAACCGTTGAAGAGTGAGAGCTGGATGTGATCGGCCTTTCTATTTATGCCCCACACACAATGCAATTCAATGGTCCCTACAATCTCATTGTTCATTGGACACAGGAATTCCTCCTCGCATTATAACAAAAGGTCATAGGTTGATTCATACAGGTGGGCTGTGACTATTTCCAACAGCTCAGGTGGGAGGGAAACTGGGTTTCCCGCCGCATGGGTAATAAAGTGCAAATAAAGTAAATGTTCATAAACTTCTTATGTCCATAACTATTCGCACGAGCGATTGATCTGCTTCAAACCAACACCGGAATATTTCTAATTAAATATTCTTCCGATGGATACTAAACACCACTGTATTACTCCTGTCTGACCCTTCGTATCAAACAAAGAGGGATTTCTCTGTTCATGAACATTCTATATTAACCAAACTTTCAGAATCTATCAAAGGGACCATGATCTAAAAAATACATTATATAGTGAAAATATGTAATGATTGAGTCGCACGCTACGATCACATAAACTCTACCGTAAATACGCATACCGTGCGCCTGCGGGTGCCCGCGACTGTGAGTATGCGCACGTACGGGAGAGCGTACGCATGCGCAGCACGGACCTGTGTGAGGTGCAAATATGGTAGTGTGCATAGAGATATTTTTCTGACTTTGACACATATACACTGCAGTTAGTGAATGAGTCTGTAATTATGGGGTATGGGGACCAGCTACATTCAGTGAGTGGAACACTGATCTAAAATTCATTAACAGAGTGGTGTAATCAGTGTTGGACTGGGGCATGTAGGGCCCTCCGGGGGAATTCAGTGGTAGGGGCCCATGTTTAGGGGTGTGGCCAATCTGCTGAGGGGGTGTGGCCTGCCACCTCATTGGTTTGACTAACCATTAGAGAGTGCAATGTCTGGGCCCTTTCACAAATATATACAGTAAATTCAGCTGCTGCATGCATGATAATGTACCAGATTAATAACAGCAATGCCCTGTAGAAAATACACCATAGTCCAGAATAAGGTAACATGTGTATAATGTATAATTCAAGTGCACAGTCTGGAATCTGATCCTTAAAGCAGGAGGTGGGCCCCCAGGCACTGGGACCCACCGGTGGTGTCCCCTGTATCGCTGTGGGCCAGTCCAAGTCTGGATGTAATAATTATAATTAGAGGTGAGAGGACATGGTGCAATCAGTGATGGGGTAGATAATAGAATATAAATCAGAAAACAACAAATGTCGTTTGTGGAATGAAAATATAGTGCTATGGATTGTTTGAGGGAGGGGGCCCCAAATCGATATCTTGCTTATGGCCCCATGAGGTCTAAATCTACCTGTGGGGCCTGGTACACCAGTCCCTACAGTCCCCCCCTGATGGCTGCCCTGTTGGGAGATATGACATGATGGGGTCCCGCACCCCGGACCCACACCTAGTATTAGGACCCCCAGTGACAGAGACACCTTACCGTTTGGCCTGGGGGCTCAACCCTATATCTGCAGATATACACAACTAAGATCTCCGTATTATCTGATTATTATGTAGTGTTATTTCTCACTCAGTGTGCATTAGGGATAGCTATATGTTTTTCTCTTACCTGTTGGGGGTATGCAGAGGAAGTCATTAAGACCTGGATGCAGCTGCTGCGTACGCACGCACGGCCATGTCCAGTGGGTCTGCAGCACGCAGCAGCACATCAGGGCCGGTTCTTGCCCTTGTGGCGCCCCGGGCAAAACGATAGGGGCATGGCTTCATACGGGGGCGTGGTCAGTTACGGCCCCATTTGTGCCCCCTGTAGCGCTGCTGGAAGAGAGAAAAAAATTGTAGACTTACTATCCTTGCTCCTGATTCCAGACCGCTGCAGATAGCCGCCAGCGTCGCTCCTCTCCTCGGATCAGCATAGACACTAGAGGTCAATTATGACCCCTAGCGTCTGTGCCACAATGCTGTGCGGTGCGCGATGATGTCATCGCACACCGCACAGCTAAGGTCCCCTCTATGAAGGGAAACTAGACGCGTAGCGTCTGGTTCCCTTCACAGCGGGGGTCATATTGTCGGAGGCACAGTATCGGATCTTGCCATGGTGCGGCGCCCTCCGGAAGGCGGCGCCTCGGGCAAAAGTCCTGCTTGCCCGTGGCAAGATCCGCTACTGCAGCACATCACTATGTGATTGCATCCTGGCGCCACACATGCTGGGTGACCTTGCCCTATGCCGGGTGGCCCCAAGCATGTGAGTAGTATGGTTGCAGATTTTGCTGCAACAGCAAAATCTGGGACCATCTCTGAATAACCCCATGGAGCCTTATTCAGCTTCAGTTGCAATTTAGCAAATTGGACGATTATCGGACGACTGTGCATGTACTGCATACACATTGCGCATGCTTCAGAGTCCCAGCAAGGTGCGATCGCATAGCGATGGCCACGAAGTGCCCACTTGTGGGAGGTTACATGGTGTTTGTGGGGAGTGGTTGGAAAAATGCAGGCGAATCATGTTTTTTTTTTCTAGGCATGTATCTGACGTCAGTTGCAATGGATTTTGACTAAAAACATGACGCCGCTGTGATTGTATTCTCATTATTCTGAGTAGCCCTGGGTCATCCGCAACTGTTGATGGTACTCTATTTCTGTATATGCATCACAGTTATGCGACTGCATTTGCACATTTGTGAATGCATCGGTGGGTATCTTTTTCCTTTCTGGGCTGCTGTTTACAGGCAATTTTTAGCTGAAGCAGGATTGAGAAAATTGATTGATTTGGAATCATCAGTGGTCAGTGGCCATCCCTACTTCATACCAGACTTGAGGTTCCTCTTGCAGTCCAGACTAGACCTCTCTTTGAATATTGACTGCTTTATTTTTTGGAATTCACTACAAGTGTACACAAGGGGTCAATGTAGAGACCTTTGTGACAAGGCCAAATGATGGGTACACCCGCTAGTGAGCAAGGTCAAGTTGGATATTTAGCTCTTCCATATCCATCCACCAATGGCCTGACCGAGAGATTCCTACAGACCTTAAAGAGAACTGTGACATGCAATGATAGAACAATGAAGTTGCCTACTCACCCATGACCCTCACAAGAGAGAAGAGTTCCGTGCGATCGCAGTTACTGCCTATTTCACGGACAGTGTGGTTGGTCGACTGACAGATCGATCCATACACACTAGAGATCTCCGTCTTTATGTGACAATTGATGCAGGACATGCACAGGAGCTGATCCCTCTCTTTGGCGCATGAGTAGTATGCTGAAATATGCAATATCCCTGCGCACTGCATCTTGTGAGAATCTCAGAATCAGCCCCTCTGTTCTCAGTGTTTCAAATAATCATTAGATTACTTACAGTATTGGAAAAATTGAGTGATCTATTTACTAAGCCTTGGATGGAGATAAAGTGGACGGAGATAAAGTACCAACCAACCAGCTCCTAACTGCCATTATTCAAACCCAGGCTGTGACATAGCAGTTAGGTGCTGATTGGCTGTTACTTTATCTCCGTCCACTTTATCTCCATCTAAGGCTTAGTAAATCGACCCCTAAATCTTGAAAGCAATACTCTTCAATAATCTAAAAGGTTCTATTCAGTGTTGGTTCCAGAGGTGGGGATGTAGCGCAGTGCAAAATTCAAATAGGGGAGCCACACCAACTGCCACCCCACCGAAACACTGCCAAACCTCAGCGCCTGAGACTTACTGGCAGTTGGTGTGGCTCCCCTATTTAAATTTTGGACTGTGCTGCAGCCCCACCTCTGTAGCTGTCACTGGATCTATTTATAGAGCAGTGAATAGTCTTTTTATTCCATATCTTTTACAGTTTTGCTTAATTTAGAAGTCATTTCTCCAGCCTTAACCTATTTCCCAGCACTTACCATCATTCCCGCCAGGTGCAAATGCATGATTTCTAGGGGGAATTCTGTATATCATATGCCCATAGAGCTCTATGAGACGGTGCAATCAGGCAAATTATCAAGTCATCCAGATATGCAGATCACATTTGGTTTCTATGGTTTGGAGAGAGTCTGTTGCTCAAAAAAGTCTCCCCTGTAAGGGAAGGAGGTTGAGAAGGAGGACAGCCGCTCGCTTAAAAGTAAAGTAAGAGATGAACTGATCCAAGGGCATAACTATAGTAGGTGCAGGGGTGCGGCTGCTATGGGGCACGTGACACCACAGGTGCTGATGCTCCCCTGCACTCAGATACGCTGTCTGCGCTTCTCCTCCGTCTCTCCGTCCTCACTGATGTCCCAGCACAGCCACACCTCCTACCAGCATTATTGCATACTTACCTACATTCTGGCTGCTCTCTGGGGGAGAGAGCAGCCAGGACGGCTCAGAGGGCGGGCAGGGGAGGCTGTGACGTCGAGGAGGGGGTGGGCCGGAGGCAGGACGGGGGTGGAGAAAGGGCGGAGCAAGGGTGGGGTCATGATGATGCCTCTTTTAAGCCACGCCCCCCCGCTCTGTAATGCCGCGATCACCAGCATTACACTGCAGGGGGCGTGGCTATGATGACGCGATTCAGCAAGAATCGCGTCATCAACTGCCCGGACCGCCCACTTTACACACTAAGTGGGCGGACGGGCAGGGGGGACCCCACGAATCGGGAGGCTTGCCTGCTCTTCCGGGGGGCCGGGAGGGTCACCCGATTTTCGGGAGCCTCCCGGCCATTCCGGGAGAGTAGGCAAGTATGCATTATTGATTGATTATTGAGAAACGAGATTAGGGACTGCAATCACCCTCATCACTACCACTGGTGAACGCCTGCCCCAAATAATATACTGCACTGCAAGGGGGACCTGTGGAAATATTGCTATGGGGTCCCCATAAGTCTTGCTCTGTCCCTCACCGATCCCTCTCTTATTGAGTGTCACCAAAGGTTGTCGATTCCTATTACTATATTCTTATCATGCTTACACTTTGTTACTTTTATCTGCACAGCTTTACTCTCACCCCCTCACACTACCTGAAACTGAGTTACTGCATATAGCCACGTCTATCTATAAGTCATTCCAAACATTCAGAAACCACATTGCAGCACAGTTGCTTTTTGGGCAGCAAGTACATGTGTTATTATTCAAAATGAATTATGTCGCTTGAGGTTGCGTAAACTGCAATTTTGTTTAGACCCATACGCAGTGTCGGACTGGGTAGGGCCCCCCGGGGAAATGCAGTGGTAGGGGCCCATGTTAGGGGTGTGGCCAGTCTGCAGAGAGGGTGTGGTCTGCCAGCTCATTGGCTTGACTAACCATTAGAGAGTGCAACTTTTGGGCCCCTTCATAAATATATACAGTAAATTCAGCTGCTGCATGCATGATAATATACCAGATTAATAACAGCAATGCACTGTAGAAAATACACCATAGTCCAGTATAAGGTAACATATGTATAATGTATAATTCAAGTGCACAGTCTGGAACCTGATCCTTAGAGCAGGAGGTGGGCCCCCCAGGCAGAGGGGCCCACCGGTGGTTTCCCCTGTGGGCCAGTCCAAGCCTGAGCAAATGTCCTGATTCAGAGGTGGACGCAACTGCAGCTGTGATGGCGTCTTTATGCTAATACTGCAGCCAATGGGCTTCCTACTGAGATACCCAACCAGCTGTCACACCATTAGGCATTGTACCTGCCCTATGGAGGTGCATAATGTCTGGTTGAACAAGGTCACCAGTGACACAATTGTTGCTGGCCACGACACACCCATGACATGCTCTAATCTGGCTAGCAGAATACAATTTGGACATATGCACAGATTTATAACATCGTCCGCTTGCATGTAGCATTTGCACTGCGTACACCTCATAGTCACGCCCATTTGGTCTTGAATGTATGTTTTATTCATTTACCATTACAGTTATTCAGCTAGGGGCTAATTCAGATGTGGATGGTGTTGCTGTCACTTCCTTGGAGGCAGCAGTGATATTCTGTATGGTATTGCAGCAGGGGGCATCTATTGTAAGCAAATGACTCCTGCTGCCAGTGTTGGACTGGGGCATGTAGGGCCCGCCGAGGGAATACAGTGGTAGGGGCCCATGTTTAGGGGTGTGGCCAACACCAGAGAGGCTAGGCTAACCATTAGAGAGTGCATGGTCTCAGCCCCTTAATAAACATATACAGTAAATTCAGCTGCTGCATGCATGATAATATACCAGATTAATAACAACAATGCCCTGTAGAGAATACACCATAGTCCTGTGCAGTATAAGGTAACATATGTATAATGTACAATACAACTGCACAGTCTGGAACTGGTCCCTAGAGGAGGTAGGCCGCAGGGTAGTGGGGTCCACAGGGGGTTTCCCCCGTACCCGTATGGGCAAGTCCAACCCTGCCTGCTGCAGTAGTGATCCAACCTGCATCCTAGGATGCGGACATACGATTTCTCTCCCAGCAGCGGCAGCTTACGGCACCAATGCCAATACCTATTGCAGATGCTAGATAATCTCCATGCATCCACAGAGATCTCTGGCTTCCTCCTGCCCCCCAAATTGCAGGACCTGTTCGTGCGCACGAAGAACGGCTCCTGCGCATGCACAAAGTACTAAACATTGGTACTCTGCGCATGATGTTGCAGACCCTTCGGATTTGAATGACCCTCCTAGTGCTTTATAGAGCAAGTGCAATGTCACGGTACTGAGTATTACTATGAAAATAATATGCTATTGTTATCATGATCTATATGAATATCTGAATTTACATTTGACAGAATGGCTTCAAGCACACCATTTGGGGTAAGCATATGGGGTTAATGTATTTTAATGGAGGGCAATATAAGCTTGGGTAAAATCCCTGTGGCCAGAAATGATTATATTTATTATGTCAATCCATGTACAGATAATATTTATTGAACACATAATGAATCAATGTAATGATTTACATAATACTTGGCATTTCCATAATACATAATAGCCTTTGGTGCAAATGTGTAACCTCTGAGAGAAACCCCAAATAACTCATGTCAAGTACATAAATGACCTTCATAAAGAAAATATAGGGATTATATATCTCCCCAAGGAATCTATATAACACACACCTGTTTAGTAAGTACAGTACATGTGCAGAAAATCATACCGTGTTTAGTAGAACCATTGCCACATTTCTGCTGTTCCAAAAGGAAGTTATGGCATGTTTTGAAGTAATAAAAATGTTATTGAACAATAGACTAATACATTTCTGTAAAAACAGATTAGCCTACCAACACACCTCTTTCAGTGATGTCACAGAGGGGAGGTTTGGGTAGAAAGAACAAGGTTTAATAATTTAAGTGCTAAAGACTAGTTGAACTTGTCATTCTCATTTACCTCTAAAGTGCTAAGGACGAGTCTCACTAATCATTAGCCCTCAAGGGCATTTTAATATCTAAAAATATAATATGCCACCCATGCACCATGCTAGAGCTTAGTGACTAAATTGCAGAATCATCTGAAGAGACAGAGAATGACCACAGTGCACTACAAGTGCCTATTCTCCCCAGTCCTACAGACTTAAGCTAGACAATTTAGCTCCCAGTGCGAAAATTTAAAAAAAAAGCGTTGTCCCCCCCCCCCCCACACACAATTTTATCTTGGGGGGGGGGGAGGACATCATTCACATCAGTTAATAATATGTATACCCTTTACCCTTTCACCATTGTTATTTATAAAGTCCCCCTTCCCCCACAACATAATCATTAATAAAAACCGCTCCCCACACAACCAAATGTATTTTTTCGGCAGATTCTTTGAGCAGACGCAGATTGGAGGTCTGCTGAAAAATTGGACAAGTGTGTAGCCATAGACTGCAAGTAGAATCTGGGAGCAGATCTGCAATTGGTTTGCATGAACAGTCTGATCTGGAGGTAAATTTACTAAGGTGGGAGTTTGTGGAGAAGTGAGCCAGTGGAGAAGTTGCCCATGGCAACCAATCAGCTGCTACATATAATTTTATAGAATGCAGTTTATAAATGTTACCGCAACACTGATTGGTTGCCATGAGCAACTTCTCCACTGGCTCATTTCTCCACTCTTTTCACTGCTTCATGAATAAACCCCTCTATTATCTTCTAGAAACAGCTAGA
Organism: Pseudophryne corroboree; assembly: GCF_028390025.1. Classification (NCBI taxonomy): domain Eukaryota; kingdom Metazoa; phylum Chordata; class Amphibia; order Anura; family Myobatrachidae; genus Pseudophryne; species Pseudophryne corroboree. Next base: position 845,422,955 of record NC_086447.1, on the reverse strand, counting down.
TAAATGATAAGTAGAATCTGATTGGTTGCTATGAGCAACATCACCAGTTCTAAAGAAAAAACGTCCCACCTTAGTAAATTTACCAGCTGGAGTCTGAATTGCCAAGGATTGGATAAGAGTGTACCCAGCTTTGTACACACAAAATTACAAAAAAAAAGGGAACCCTCTCTTTCACACAAGGGGGAGATGTAAGCAGTGATAAAAGTGGAGAAGTCAGCCAGTGGCGCATTGACGTAACATTTAGAATTTGCATACTATAAAATTATTCAGAGCAGCTGATTGGTAGCCATGGGCAACTTCTCCACTAGCTCATTTCTCCAATTTTATCACTGCTTAGTACACCTAACTTCTCTGGATCAACGACCTTCTTACAGTGGGACGAATGAACCCAAGTCTCTCTCTCAGCAACCTTCAATGCTGTAGTGCTAGTCAATAAGACCTGGTATGGTCCTTCCCATCTGTCAATAAGGCAACCTGAGCGTAGAAAATTCCGTATCATTACATAATCCCCAGGTTCAATGTCATGACAATTACTATCTGGTAAATCAGGAATCACTAACTTCAGATTATCATTTTGATTCCTCAACTGTTTACTCATGTTAATCAAGTATTTTACAGTCACTTCATTGTTACACTTCAAATCATCCTGAGGGTTAATCATAATATGCGGTTGTCGACCAAACAAGATTTCAAAGGGAGACAGATTAAGAGGGGACCTGGGAGTGGTTCTGATGCTGTACAGTACAATGGGTAAAGCTTCTGGCCATGTCAATCCTGTCTCTGCCATCACTTTACTCAGTTTATTTTTAATAGTGCTGTTCACTCTTTCCACTTTCGCACTCGCCTGTGGACGGTATGGAGTGTGCAGCTTGCTATCAATTCCCATCAATTTACACATTCCTTGAAAGACATCACCTGTAAAATGGGTACCCCTATCACTTTTGATAATTCTAGGGATACCATATCTACATACAAATTCCTGCACAATTTTCTTAGCAGTAAACATAGCGGTATTTGTGGCCGCCGGAAATGCTTCGACCCAATTTGAGAAAACATCTATACAAACAAGTACATATTTCAAATTTCGACAAGGGGGTAATTGAATAAAGTCAATCTGTATTACCTGGAAAGGGCCGCCGGCAGGTGGGATATGAGATGGTTCTGTAGGTATTGCCTTTCCGATGTTCTTTCTCAGACAGGTAAGGCATGACATTGCCCTTTTACTCGCATGAGATGAGAATCCTGGGGCACACCAATATGCTCTTACCAACTTGCACATCCCTTCCCTGCCCAGATGAGTCAGCCCGTGAGCTGCCTCAGCTAAACATGGAAGGTATGCTCTGGGGGCCACCGGTTTACCTTGTCCATCCGTCCAGAGTCCTGAGGACTCCTGGCCATATCCCTTTGCCTTCCAGACTGCCTTTTCCTGTGTGGAACACAAATTTTGCATCTCACACAACTTCTGTGTGTTGATGGTATTAAATACCATCAGTTGTGTGGTGTCTGTCTGTCTGGGGGTACCAGCTGCTAATTTAGCCGCTTCGTCTGCTCGGCTGTTACCAAGTGATATTGGGTCTTGGCTATATGTGTGTGCTTTACATTTGATAACAGCCACTCTGTCGGGTTCCTGTATCGCTGTTAGAAGCCTTTTTATGTGAGCTGCATGCGCTACCGGTGTACCAGCTGCCGTCATGAAATTTCTGAGGCGCCATAGGGCTCCGAAATCATGGACTACCCCGAATGCGTATCTAGAGTCGGTGTAGATATTGGCTGATTTGCCCTTAGCCAATTCACATGCTCTGGTTAGGGCGACCAGTTCAGCAACCTGGGCTGAGTGAGGTGGGCCTAGCGGTTCCGCTTCTATGGTGCCTTGGTCATCTACGACTGCGTATCCAGTACACAAGTCTCCCGAGTCTGACTGTCTATGACAACTACCGTCCGTGTAGAACGTAAGTTCTGCATCTTCCAGTGGGTTGTCACTGATGTCAGGCCTTGCGGTAAAATTTTGGGTCAAATATTCCATACAATCATGAGTGTCTTCCTTTGTATTAAATTCTCCTTCCCCACCACTCTCATCCTCCACCCTTTGTGCCTGTCCAGGCACACCTGGGAGATATGTTGCAGGATTTAATGCACTGCATCTCCTTATGGTGATGTTTACGGGGGCCATTAGTGCCAATTCCCATCTTGTAAACCGCGCTGATGAGACGTGTCTGGTTTGGGCAGAATTTAACAAGGCTGACACTGCATGTGGTGTATGAATTGTGAGGTTGTGACCTAGCACGACGTCTTCGCTTTTCGTTACTAGCAATGCTATCGTAGCAACGCTTCGCAAGCATGTGGGGAGGGATCGCGCTACCGTATCTAGCTGAGCGCTGTAATATGCTACCGGCCTGCTGGCATCACCGTGCTTTTGGGTTAGTACGCCTGCCGCGCAACCAGCACTTTCTGTTCCATATAGTTCAAAGGGTTTCCCATAGTCCGGCATACCTAATGCGTTAGGCACTGTTTAAGTCTCTCAAATGCTGTCTCAGACTCGTCTGTATGCGAAATCCGATCAGGTTTGTTTGAGGAGACCATTTCCTGCAAGGGTAACGCTAGGATGGAAAACCCTGGGATCCAGTTACGGCAATACCCACACATTCCTAAAAATGTTCTGATCTGTTGCTGGGTTTGTGGCAGAGTCATGTCTCTAATTGCTTGAATTCTATCAGCGGTCAGGTGTCTCAGTCCTTGTGTTAGACAGTGTCCCAAATATTTTACCTTAGTTTGGCATAATTGCAACTTGTCTTTGGAAACCTTGTGTCCAGTGTCTGAAAGATGAAACAGGAGCTGTTTCGTATCCTTCAGGAATGCTTCCAATGAATCAGAACACAGTAGTAGATCATCCACGTACTGTATTAATACTGATCCACTCTCTGGTTGGAAAGACTGTAAACAATCATGCAAAGCCTGGGAAAATATACTTGGACTATCTATGAATCCTTGTGGTAATCGAGTCCATGTGTATTGGACTCCTCTGTATGTGAATGCAAACAAATATTGGCTGTCAGGGTGCAGAGGTACCGAAAAGAAAGCGGAGCAGAGGTCAATAACAGTGAAAAATTTCGCAGTGGGAGGGATTTGCATTAGGATGACAGCTGGATTTGGCACTACGGGGAACTGACTCTCAACTATTTTGTTAATCCCCCTTAGATCCTGCACTAGCCGGTAACCCCTCCCCCCACTCTTTTTAACAGGGAAGATGGGACTATTGGCAGTGCTGGACGTTCTTACCAGAATGCCCTGTTGTAGCAAGCGCTCTATTACGGGATAAACTCCTAACTCCACCTCTGGCTTCAGAGGGTACTGTGGGATTTTTGGAGCTATCCTACCATCTTTTACTTGTACAACTACCGGAGCTACGTTTGCCATTAATCCAGTGTCCTGTCCATCTTTTGTCCAAAGTGACTCTGGTATCTGAGATGTCATTTCTTCTACTTGGGAGGGAGTCCTATTTGTCATAGTGGTATGTGACATTAATTTTGACGGGGAGTCTAACATGTCTCGTACTTCCTGAGCGTGATTCTCAGGTATGTCCAAGAATACACCTTCAGGAGTACAATAAATGATGCACCCCATTTTACACAATAAGTCTCTACCCAGGAGATTGGTCGGTGCCGATGCAGCCAGCAAAAAGGAATGCTTGGTATGTAACGGCCCTACTGTAATCTCGGCTGGTTTGCTAACAGGGTAGTGCTGGACTACTCCCGTTACCCCTATGGCTGGAATTGTCTTACCAGTGGTTCTCATGCCCACTGTCGAATTTATCACTGATTTGGCCGCCCCTGTGTCTACAAGAAAGTTTAATGATTTACCAGCTACATTGATTGCAATTTCTGGTTCACTTCCAAGGCTTGCAATCAATTTTACTGGCTGCAGATTACAGGTATGGCCACACCCCTATTGGGTATGGTGACCTCCCTGAATCCCGCTGGCAGCAACTACTTGTGAGGGAGTTAGCTGGGAACTACCAGAGGCTTGCCAATCTCTGTTTGGGGGGTATCTTTTTGTTTCCCCTGCATGTGGCTCATAACTCCGTTTCTGCGGACCCTGCTCCCAATGTCGTGTGTCGTGTCGTTGTCTAGGGGGTTGATAAGATTTTTGTACATTTCTCGATCTACAGTCTCGTGCAAAGTGTCCCTGTTTGTGACAAAAATAACATGTTACCACATTTGACTTACCCACAGGGTTTGGTGATGTTAACACAGGCTGTTTTGTGGTCAGGGCCTGTATACTTACTGCCATTAACTTATCACTTTGTTGTTCCCTGTGTCTGGTGATGTTCCTATCGTGATCAATAGCAGCCTCTCTCAAAGTAGCCACAGACAGACCTCGCCAACATGGTTGTGTGGTCTGTACCCTAGTCTTTAATGATTCTTTTAAACCATCCATCAGTACCGATACTGCTACTTCTCGATGGTTTATGTTTGTTTTAATGTCCTCTATGCCTGTGTATTTTGCCATTTCTGATAATGCTCTGTGAAAATACTCTGCAGCTGTTTCTGACTCCTTCTGTTTAATGGAGAATATTTTGTTCCATTTAACTACGGCTGGGAAATACTCCTTTAACTGTAAGCTTATTCTTTTTACATTGTCTTTGTTGTACACATCTGTAAGAGGTACATCCTGATCTAATCCACAGTCAGCTAAAAATTGAGTTGCGTCAACATTGGAGGGTAAACATGCTCTCAGCAATATCTGCCAGTCTTTGTTGTTGGGCTCTACAGTGTTACCTAGGTCTCTGATGTATTTTTGGCTGGCAACTAAGTCTTTTCTAGGGTCAGGGAATTCAGACACTATGGTCCTTAATTCCATTCTGGAAAATGGGCTATACATGGCAATGTTCCTCACAGGGGTGACTCCTGATGTGTCAGTTTTCCCATTTGGAACAGCTATTACCCTAACAGGATTAACTCTAACAATATCACTCTGTGTGGGTTCTACAGCCTGTGGTGAAATGGCTTCAGCATAGTGTATGGTGCCGTACTTACCTGTAGATACGACCTCACCTATCCCTCCGCTAGGGGCCCTTGTTACTAATCTCGTGGGTGGAGCTGTGCCTACTGTGGTCTCTGCTATGGTGGCTGCTAGAGAGAGCGCTGAAATTGTTGCCGATTCGTCTTCTTGATCACACTCCTGAGGAAAGTTCAAAACAGGGTACAACTTGCACGGGTTAATACTTGCATTGGTCAATTGGTTAACATTATCTTTAACATTTACACAGTTGCTAAGTGTTTGTGTGTTACACCTTAGTGCGTCATTCTCCGCAACCAATTTCTCTCCTGATATGTATGGTGGCGGTGGGGCCGTGGCTATCAGTTTTCTGATTGAGCCAGATCCCGCCGCCTGAGCCAATCCTCTCTGTATGTCACCCTCCTGTTGCCACAACTGCAAATAATCATAATGCTTGATTCGTCTCTTTGCTGATTTAATGAGACATATCCTTCTCCTTAAATTCGTTAACACTTCTGTGCTGAAGCTACCTACTCTTGGGAATTTCTCCCCGTCATGTACCGTCATTCTCTCCCATTCATCACATAAAACCTCTGTGTGTGAACCGTATTTTTCACACATCACGTATCTTGCCGACCCGACTGGTCGGTTCACTGAATCAACCCGAACCGAGGTTGATCGCCCCCTACCTGAACAAGTGGCCCCCATAGTTCGAAGGTGTTGCTTTATTCAGCCAACCCTTACGCAAACCAAAATGTTCAAAATAGGCTGACGGTGGCGGTTTACCGAGTACCCCACTCACTCGCCCACGCCGACCAATACGACCTGATCACACCGATGTGGTGCTGGCGTACTCGACCCTGGGCCCCTGCGACCTGAACCTCTATTTACTGGAACCTGTGAGGGTGATCCGAAGAACACTTACTCTTTCCAGTAACTATTGGTTGTTGGATAGTTCCTGAGTGAGCAGCGAACTTCCCTTAAAATAAAAAAAATTACACAAATCACGTTAGAATGTACAAATAGCGTTTATGACCTTCGTACACAAATAGTACCGGTCAGGTTTACTAATGTACACAATTACGTGCGGTACAATCGTTCAGCACATAAGCAACTAATCTTATGTACGGAGCGACCAGTGGAATCGAAAATTGCGGCTGCGAATTCCTTCAGCTAGAGCTTGTATGGCCTATATGGGTGTTGCACCAACCCTTTCTTGGTGTTGTGCCTGTGGACTGTATAGCGGACTTCCTTGTCTGCTGTACCTGAACCTGCTGGTCTGCTATGACCTCCTGGTCTGTTACAGTATGACCTCCTGGTCTGCTACACTCTAATGCTCAAATTGTATGTTTTAACCAGGGATGCCTCCCTAGCCACCATGTACGTCACTTACACGCATGTACCTCACGAGAACTCGACTTTTCTTGTGGTTCAACCTGTAAAATTGTATACAACACACTCACTCACCACATGTACACTTTTGTTTCTATTTCTATTTCTGCGCAGAAATTTCTCTTTAGACCAGATGTGTTACAAATTAGGAGAAGGATCTATTAATTTAAATTTCGAATTTAAAATAAATTTGTGCGATTTATCGCCTTGCGTTATTTACCGCGTTGCGCTATTTATCGCGTTGAGAAGCGAAAAAAAAACTTGTGATTTGAGTTACGTGGGCGTACCCGGACGCTCCGCTGCGTGATATACGCTGCGTGCGTCGGCCTTTGGTTTGCGTACGCAAGTCTCAGTCCTTTGTTAGAAAAACGTGTACGCAAAATAAAGATCCACCGTAACACAATTTATACGTTTATCAATGTAGATGATCCTTTATCATCTACCGCGCACCACACTGACTTCGCCTTGTCTCTCAGGCAGAGCTGTGTGTTTGTCTATACTTTAACTATATTACCTTTACTTTTACACTTTGAAATAGCGGCAAATCTCTCTTAGCACGTTTATCAACTATATAATAGCAAACAGGAGAGTGATATACGAAAATACACGAATGAAAAGAAATGCAGATATGCGTGCGTGTGTACGCAAGACAGAAAAATAAACAGTTTTAAAAGAGACTAGCGTGTTGTTCTTACCTCCGGTTCCCGGATTCCTTCAGCACCCTTTACTAAGAGAAGCAGGCGCTTATCCAAACAGCACTACGAGGAATATGATCTCCCGCCCTTTGCTGCTGGATAATGTCTGCTGTAATTACCTAGTGCAGATATGTGAAGGACAGGACGAGCCCGCAATTGTTAAAGCAGATTATTTATCTTATATAATACCCTTTATGAGGTCTAAGAACACTGTACGCTAACTACGTATGAAGTACCGTAAGGGTACGCACGTTGCGTAACAATCGCTTAGCCGTGGTCGAGACGCTCAAGCGTTACGTTCGCTCACGGCCAAGAGATCACTGGCAGGCACGCTATTGGCTGCCGACTACCGTAATGATTCGCTATAGCGATGCGACCGCTCGAGACCACGGGGAGATCACCAGCGGCGCATACGCTCACAATGTAAAACCTTTATATCTAAACCATAAACAGTGTATTATGCAGTAATCCCTTTGTGTAGTGATATGGTGTAAATGCAACACAGTATAACCTTACTAGCTTAAAAGCAGTTTGAGCGTCACCGACGCTCTGAGAATACTTAACTCTATAAGAAATACACAGATACCTGGGCTTAGGGTCCAACGCCTAATATATATATATTTTGAATGATATACTTGCAAAAGAATTAATACAAATACAAATCATACACTACAATATAACATAGACTAACTAACCAGGTAACTACACAGTAAATACAATACGATTAAGTTTAAGAGAAAAATGAGAGAAAGAGAAGAGAGAGAAAGATATGGCCCATAATTACAAGAGAGAAACAGTATGATTACGGAGAAAAACTTACGCACAAAGGAAACGATCGCATGCGCCTCTGGACATCCAGCTCCCGATTTTCAGCAATGATAACCGTTGAAGAGTGAGAGCTGGATGTGATCGGCCTTTCTATTTATGCCCCACACACAATGCAATTCAATGGTCCCTACAATCTCATTGTTCATTGGACACAGGAATTCCTCCTCGCATTATAACAAAAGGTCATAGGTTGATTCATACAGGTGGGCTGTGACTATTTCCAACAGCTCAGGTGGGAGGGAAACTGGGTTTCCCGCCGCATGGGTAATAAAGTGCAAATAAAGTAAATGTTCATAAACTTCTTATGTCCATAACTATTCGCACGAGCGATTGATCTGCTTCAAACCAACACCGGAATATTTCTAATTAAATATTCTTCCGATGGATACTAAACACCACTGTATTACTCCTGTCTGACCCTTCGTATCAAACAAAGAGGGATTTCTCTGTTCATGAACATTCTATATTAACCAAACTTTCAGAATCTATCAAAGGGACCATGATCTAAAAAATACATTATATAGTGAAAATATGTAATGATTGAGTCGCACGCTACGATCACATAAACTCTACCGTAAATACGCATACCATGCGCCTGCGGGTGCCCGCGACTGTGAGTATGCGCACGTACGGGAGAGCGTACGCATGCGCAGCACGGACCTGTGTGAGGTGCAAATATGGTAGTGTGCATAGAGATATTTTTCTGACTTTGACACATATACACTGCAGTTAGTGAATGAGTCTGTAATTATGGGGTATGGGGACCTGCTACATTCAGTGAGTGGAACACTGATCTAAAATTCATTAACAGAGTGGTGTAATCAGTGTTGGACTGGGGCATGTAGGGCCCTCCGGGGGAATTCAGTGGTAGGGGCCCATGTTTAGGGGTGTGGCCAATCTGCTGAGGGGGTGTGGCCTGCCACCTCATTGGTTTGACTAACCATTAGAGAGTGCAATGTCTGGGCCCTTTCACAAATATATACAGTAAATTCAGCTGCTGCATGCATGATAATGTACCAGATTAATAACAGCAATGCCCTGTAGAAAATACACCATAGTCCAGAATAAGGTAACATGTGTATAATGTATAATTCAAGTGCACAGTCTGGAATCTGATCCTTAAAGCAGGAGGTGGGCCCCCAGGCACTGGGACCCACCGGTGGTGTCCCCTGTATCGCTGTGGGCCAGTCCAAGTCTGGATGTAATAATTATAATTAGAGGTGAGAGGACATGGTGCAATCAGTGATGGGGTAGATAATAGAATATAAATCAGAAAACAACAAATGTCGTTTGTGGAATGAAAATATAGTGCTATGGATTGTTTGAGGGAGGGGGCCCCAAATCGATATCTTGCTTATGGCCCCATGAGGTCTAAATCTACCTGTGGGGCCTGGTACACCAGTCCCTACAGTCCCCCCCTGATGGCTGCCCTGTTGGGAGATATGACATGATGGGGTCCCGCACCCCGGACCCACACCTAGTATTAGGACCCCCAGTGACAGAGACACCTTACCGTTTGGCCTGGGGGCTCAACCCTATATCTGCAGATATACACAACTAAGATCTCCGTATTATCTGATTATTATGTAGTGTTATTTCTCACTCAGTGTGCATTAGGGATAGCTATATGTTTTTCTCTTACCTGTTGGGAGGTATGCAGAGGAAGTCATTAAGACCTGGATGCAGCTGCTGCGTACGCACGCACGGCCATGTCCAGTGGGTCTGCAGCACGCAGCAGCACATCAGGGCCGGTTCTTGCCCTTGTGGCGCCCCGGGCAAAACGATAGGGGCATGGCTTCATACGGGGGCGTGGTCAGTTACGGCCCCATTTGTGCCCCCTGTAGCGCTGCTGGAAGAGAGAAAAAAAATTGTATACTTACTATCCTTGCTCCTGATTCCAGACCGCTGCAGATAGCCGCCAGCGTCGCTCCTCTCCTCGGATCAGCATAGACACTAGAGGTCAATTATGACCCCTAGCGTCTGTGCCACAATGCTGTGCGGTGCGCGATGATGTCATCGCACACCGCACAGCTAAGGTCCCCTCTATGAAGGGAAACTAGACGCGTAGCGTCTGGTTCCCTTCACAGCGGGGGTCATATTGTCGGAGGCACAGTATCGGATCTTGCCATGGTGCGGCGCCCTCCGGAAGGCGGCGCCTCGGGCAAAAGTCCTGCTTGCCCGTGGCAAGATCCGCTACTGCAGCACATCACTATGTGATTGCATCCTGGCGCCACACATGCTGGGTGACCTTGCCCTATGCCGGGTGGCCCCAAGCATGTGAGTAGTATGGTTGCAGATTTTGCTGCAACAGCAAAATCTGGGACCATCTCTGAATAACCCCATGGAGCCTTATTCAGCTTCAGTTGCAATTTAGCAAATTGGACGATTATCGGACGACTGTGCATGTACTGCATACACATTGCGCATGCTTCAGAGTCCCAGCAAGGTGCGATCGCATAGCGATGGCCACGAAGTGCCCACTTGTGGGAGGTTACATGGTGTTTGTGGGGAGTGGTTGGAAAAATGCAGGCGAATCATGTTTTTTTTTTCTAGGCATGTATCTGACGTCAGTTGCAATGGATTTTGACTAAAAACATGACGCCGCTGTGATTGTATTCTCATTATTCTGAGTAGCCCTGGGTCATCCGCAACTGTTGATGGTACTCTATTTCTGTATATGCATCACAGTTATGCGACTGCATTTGCACATTTGTGAATGCATCGGTGGGTATCTTTTTCCTTTCTGGGCTGCTGTTTACAGGCAATTTTTAGCTGAAGCAGGATTGAGAAAATTGATTGATTTGGAATCATCAGTGGTCAGTGGCCATCCCTACTTCATACCAGACTTGAGGTTCCTCTTGCAGTCCAGACTAGACCTCTCTTTGAATATTGACTGCTTTATTTTTTGGAATTCACTACAAGTGTACACAAGGGGTCAATGTAGAGACCTTTGTGACAAGGCCAAATGATGGGTACACCCGCTAGTGAGCAAGGTCAAGTTGGATATTTAGCTCTTCCATATCCATCCACCAATGGCCTGACCGAGAGATTCCTACAGACCTTAAAGAGAACTGTGACATGCAATGATAGAACAATGAAGTTGCCTACTCACCCATGACCCTCACAAGAGAGAAGAGTTCCGTGCGATCGCAGTTACTGCCTATTTCACGGACAGTGTGGTTGGTCGACTGACAGATCGATCCATACACACTAGAGATCTCCGTCTTTATGTGACAATTGATGCAGGACATGCACAGGAGCTGATCCCTCTCTTTGGCGCATGAGTAGTATGCTGAAATATGCAATATCCCTGCGCACTGCATCTTGTGAGAATCTCAGAATCAGCCCCTCTGTTCTCAGTGTTTCAAATAATCATTAGATTACTTACAGTATTGGAAAAATTGAGTGATCTATTTACTAAGCCTTGGATGGAGATAAAGTGGACGGAGATAAAGTACCAACCAACCAGCTCCTAACTGCCATTATTCAAACCCAGGCTGTGACATAGCAGTTAGGTGCTGATTGGCTGTTACTTTATCTCCGTCCACTTTATCTCCATCTAAGGCTTAGTAAATCGACCCCTAAATCTTGAAAGCAATACTCTTCAATAATCTAAAAGGTTCTATTCAGTGTTGGTTCCAAAGGTGGGGATGTAGCGCAGTGCAAAATTCAAATAGGGGAGCCACACCAACTGCCACCCCACCGAAACACTGCCAAACCTCAGCGCCTGAGACTTACTGGCAGTTGGTGTGGCTCCCCTATTTAAATTTTGGACTGTGCTGCAGCCCCACCTCTGTAGCTGTCACTGGATCTATTTATAGAGCAGTGAATAGTCTTTTTATTCCATATCTTTTACAGTTTTGCTTAATTTAGAAGTCATTTCTCCAGCCTTAACCTATTTCCCAGCACTTACCATCATTCCCGCCAGGTGCAAATGCATGATTTCTAGGGGGAATTCTGTATATCATATGCCCATAGAGCTCTATGAGACGGTGCAATCAGGCAAATTATCAAGTCATCCAGATATGCAGATCACATTTGGTTTCTATGGTTTGGAGAGAGTCTGTTGCTCAAAAAAGTCTCCCCTGTAAGGGAAGGAGGTTGAGAAGGAGGACAGCCGCTCGCTTAAAAGTAAAGTAAGAGATGAACTGATCCAAGGGCATAACTATAGTAGGTGCAGGGGTGCGGCTGCTATGGGGCACGTGACACCACAGGTGCTGATGCTCCCCTGCACTCAGATACGCTGTCTGCGCTTCTCCTCCGTCTCTCCGTCCTCACTGATGTCCCAGCACAGCCACACCTCCTACCAGCATTATTGCATACTTACCTACATTCTGGCTGCTCTCTGGGGGAGAGAGCAGCCAGGACGGCTCAGAGGGCGGGCAGGGGAGGCTGTGACGTCGAGGAGGGGGTGGGCCGGAGGGGTGGAGAAAGGGCGGAGCAAGGGTGGGGTCATGATGATGCCTCTTTTAAGCCACGCCCCCCCCGCTCTGTAATGCCGCGATCACCAGCATTACACTGCAGGGGGCGTGGCTATGATGACGCGATTCAGCAAGAATCGCGTCATAAACTGCCCGGACCGCCCACTTTACACACTAAGTGGGCGGACGGGCAGGGGGGACCCCACGAATCGGGAGGCTTGCCTGCTCTTCCGGGGGGCCGGGAGGGTCACCCGATTTTCGGGAGCCTCCCGGCCATTCCGGGAGAGTAGGCAAGTATGCATTATTGATTGATTATTGAGAAACGAGATTAGGGACTGCAATCACCCTCATCACTACCACTGGTGAACGCCTGCCCCAAATAATATACTGCACTGCAAGGGGGACCTGTGGAAATATTGCTATGGGGTCCCCATAAGTCTTGCTCTGTCCCTCACCGATCCCTCTCTTATTGAGTGTCACCAAAGGTTGTCGATTCCTATTACTATATTCTTATCATGCTTACACTTTGTTACTTTTATCTGCACAGCTTTACTCTCACCCCCTCACACTACCTGAAACTGAGTTACTGCATATAGCCACGTCTATCTATAAGTCATTCCAAACATTCAGAAACCACATTGCAGCACAGTTGCTTTTTGGGCAGCAAGTACATGTGTTATTATTCAAAATGAATTATGTCGCTTGAGGTTGCGTAAACTGCAATTTTGTTTAGACCCATACGCAGTGTCGGACTGGGTAGGGCCCCCCGGGGAAATGCAGTGGTAGGGGCCCATGTTAGGGGTGTGGCCAGTCTGCAGAGAGGGTGTGGTCTGCCAGCTCATTGGCTTGACTAACCATTAGAGAGTGCAACTTTTGGGCCCCTTCATAAATATATACAGTAAATTCAGCTGCTGCATGCATGATAATATACCAGATTAATAACAGCAATGCACTGTAGAAAATACACCATAGTCCAGTATAAGGTAACATATGTATAATGTATAATTCAAGTGCACAGTCTGGAACCTGATCCTTAGAGCAGGAGGTGGGCCCCCCAGGCAGAGGGGCCCACCGGTGGTTTCCCCTGTGGGCCAGTCCAAGCCTGAGCAAATGTCCTGATTCAGAGGTGGACGCAACTGCAGCTGTGATGGCGTCTTTATGCTAATACTGCAGCCAATGGGCTTCCTACTGAGATACCCAACCAGCTGTCACACCATTAGGCATTGTACCTGCCCTATGGAGGTGCATAATGTCTGGTTGAACAAGGTCACCAGTGACACAATTGTTGCTGGCCACGACACACCCATGACATGCTCTAATCTGGCTAGCAGAATACAATTTGGACATATGCACAGATTTATAACATCGTCCGCTTGCATGTAGCATTTGCACTGCGTACACCTCATAGTCACGCCCATTTGGTCTTGAATGTATGTTTTATTCATTTACCATTACAGTTATTCAGCTAGGGGCTAATTCAGATGTGGATGGTGTTGCTGTCACTTCCTTGGAGGCAGCAGTGATATTCTGTATGGTATTGCAGCAGGGGGCATCTATTGTAAGCAAATGACTCCTGCTGCCAGTGTTGGACTGGGGCATGTAGGGCCCGCCGAGGGAATACAGTGGTAGGGGCCCATGTTTAGGGGTGTGGCCAACACCAGAGAGGCTAGGCTAACCATTAGAGAGTGCATGGTCTCAGCCCCTTAATAAACATATACAGTAAATTCAGCTGCTGCATGCATGATAATATACCAGATTAATAACAACAATGCCCTGTAGAGAATACACCATAGTCCTGTGCAGTATAAGGTAACATATGTATAATGTACAATACAACTGCACAGTCTGGAACTGGTCCCTAGAGGAGGTAGGCCGCAGGGTAGTGGGGTCCACAGGGGGTTTCCCCCGTACCCGTATGGGCAAGTCCAACCCTGCCTGCTGCAGTAGTGATCCAACCTGCATCCTAGGATGCGGACATACGATTTCTCTCCCAGCAGCGGCAGCTTACGGCACCAATGCCAATACCTATTGCAGATGCTAGATAATCTCCATGCATCCACAGAGATCTCTGGCTTCCTCCTGCCCCCCAAATTGCAGGACCTGTTCGTGCGCACGAAGAACGGCTCCTGCGCATGCACAAAGTACTAAACATTGGTACTCTGCGCATGATGTTGCAGACCCTTCGGATTTGAATGACCCTCCTAGTGCTTTATAGAGCAAGTGCAATGTCACGGTACTGAGTATTACTATGAAAATAATATGCTATTGTTATCATGATCTATATGAATATCTGAATTTACATTTGACAGAATGGCTTCAAGCACACCATTTGGGGTAAGCATATGGGGTTAATGTATTTTAATGGAGGGCAATATAAGCTTGGGTAAAATCCCTGTGGCCAGAAATGATTATATTTATTATGTCAATCCATGTACAGATAATATTTATTGAACACATAATGAATCAATGTAATGATTTACATAATACTTGGCATTTCCATAATACATAATAGCCTTTGGTGCAAATGTGTAACCTCTGAGAGAAACCCCAAATAACTCATGTCAAGTACATAAATGACCTTCATAAAGAAAATATAGGGATTATATATCTCCCCAAGGAATCTATATAACACACACCTGTTTAGTAAGTACAGTACATGTGCAGAAAATCATACCGTGTTTAGTAGAACCATTGCCACATTTCTGCTGTTCCAAAAGGAAGTTATGGCATGTTTTGAAGTAATAAAAATGTTATTGAACAATAGACTAATACATTTCTGTAAAAACAGATTAGCCTACCAACACACCTCTTTCAGTGATGTCACAGAGGGGAGGTTTGGGTAGAAAGAACAAGGTTTAATAATTTAAGTGCTAAAGACTAGTTGAACTTGTCATTCTCATTTACCTCTAAAGTGCTAAGGACGAGTCTCACTAATCATTAGCCCTCAAGGGCATTTTAATATCTAAAAATATAATATGCCACCCATGCACCATGCTAGAGCTTAGTGACTAAATTGCAGAATCATCTGAAGAGACAGAGAATGACCACAGTGCACTACAAGTGCCTATTCTCCCCAGTCCTACAGACTTAAGCTAGACAATTTAGCTCCCAGTGCGAAAATTTAAAAAAAAAGCGTTGTCCCCCCCCCCCCCACACACAATTTTATCTTGGGGGGGGGGGAGGACATCATTCACATCAGTTAATAATATGTATACCCTTTACCCTTTCACCATTGTTATTTATAAAGTCCCCCTTCCCCCACAACATAATCATTAATAAAAACCGCTCCCCACACAACCAAATGTATTTTTTCGGCAGATTCTTTGAGCAGACGCAGATTGGAGGTCTGCTGAAAAATTGGACAAGTGTGTAGCCATAGACTGCAAGTAGAATCTGGGAGCAGATCTGCAATTGGTTTGCATGAACAGTCTGATCTGGAGGTAAATTTACTAAGGTGGGAGTTTGTGGAGAAGTGAGCCAGTGGAGAAGTTGCCCATGGCAACCAATCAGCTGCTACATATAATTTTATAGAATGCAGTTTATAAATGTTACCGCAACACTGATTGGTTGCCATGAGCAACTTCTCCACTGGCTCATTTCTCCACTCTTTTCACTGCTTCATGAATAAACCCCTCTATTATCTTCTAGAAACAGCTAGATAAATGATAAGTAGAATCTGATTGGTTGCTATGAGCAACATCACCAGTTCTAAAGAAAAAACGTCCCACCTTAGTAAATTTACCAGCTGGAGTCTGAATTGCCAAGGATTGGATAAGAGTGTACCCAGCTTTGTACACACAAAATTACAAAAAAAAAGGGAACCCTCTCTTTCACACAAGGGGGAGATGTAAGCAGTGATAAAAGTGGAGAAGTCAGCCAGTGGCGCATTGACGTAACATTTAGAATTTGCATACTATAAAATTATTCAGAGCAGCTGATTGGTAGCCATGGGCAACTTCTCCACTAGCTCATTTCTCCAATTTTATCACTGCTTAGTACACCTCCCCCATAGTTCCTTAAAAGATAATAATGCCCTACAGCAGTGAGACCTTTCCCATTATACTATACTGTACTGTGCCTTTACCAGCTGCCAAAAAGGTATATCGAAGTGTATTAGCATAATTCAACAACAGAACTACCACTTAATACTATCACTTGTTTCTCTAAATGTTCTGAATGTTTTGTCTCCTGAGGCTCCGGAATTAAGACTTTAATACAAATGTGTTACCATGATATTGTCATTGCCGATCACACTCAAAGGAAATCACAGATTGACCTTAATGGACTGAGACATTATTCTGGCAAGTGTGTCCCGCTACCTGTTTCCTAATAATGGGAGCCTGGCTCAGATGTCACTTTGCAGTGACAGGTCTGCTGAAGACTATGGGGACCAGATGAAAGAAGAGCAGGGAATGCAAAATGTGAAGTGTCTAAATGTGAAGTGTTGTATAATATATTATGGTTGTTCATTAAAATTAATGTCAATGTGCAGATGTAGCATTTCTCTTCTTCTAGACAAAGGGGGAAATGTATCAAACCTTGGAGAGAGATAAAGTACCATCAATCAGCTCTTAACTGTCATTTTTCAAATGCAGCCTGTAAAATGGTAGTTAGGAGCTAATTGGCTGGTACTTTATCTCTCTCCACTCATTCTCTTTCCAAGATTTGATACATCTCCCCAATTCCGGGGTATCTATTTTTCACAAACTGCGGCGAATGCAGTGGATTGCACTGCACTAACACTGCCTGCTCTATCATGTTATAATAGAAGTCCAATACTCCTAGAGGTGAGCAAGCACACAACTCCGCTATACCTTCATTAGTCATATACATTAGGGCAGGCCTGGCCAACCTGTGGCTCTCCAGATGTTGTGAAACTACACATCCCAGCATGCCCTGTCACAGTTTTAGCCTTCCCTAATAGCAAAACTGTAGCAAAGCATGATGGGACTTGTAGTTTTACAACAGCTGGAGAGCCACAGGTTGGCCAGGCCTGCACTAGGGCCTGATTGAGTTGTGGCCACTTTCTGTATGACCAATGCAGGTTACTTATTTCCTTACACTATGCCAAAGATTTGTGCATCTGCACAAGAAGCCAATCCCAGCCACTGTTTTACACCTACATCCACAATCATTGTTAATATTATCTCAGTGGCAAACGTAGGATTTGCATGGGAGGGTTTCCAGAACTGGGTGGAGCCAAGCACGGGGGTGGGGACTGAGGTGACCCAGTATATGCTGGGTCTGTAAAACTAGTGTGTCTGTGTGTATGTATAATATATATATATATATATACATATCTACACATATATATACTGTATATATACCTATGTATATATATATATATATATATCTTACATATACATATATATATACATACAGTACACGTAAAAAACATACACATGTATATATATCATATGTGTGTGTTTATATGTATGTATATACATGTGTATATATGTATGCACATGGATATATATGTACTAGAATTAAAATAAAGTAAACTTTTATTAAGCACTTACAAGTGCCACCAGGAAGACAGCAGGCTGCAGAGGATGCTAGACAGCCATTAATAATACTCATGCAGCAAAAAAATAAATAAAAAATATTTGGTGGAGGGGGGGGTTTCTGGGTGCTCGGAACCCCCCCTGCGTGCGCCACTGTATCTGGACTTGCAGCAATTCCACGCTTGGTACTAAAGATTTGTCTAAAACAGGCATCCAATTTCCATCTGCATGATATGCTTTCAGGTCCACTGCACTCCCACGAGACAGACTAGTTTTGTGTAATTGCATGGTCGTCAGCCAGTTATCACCCAGAAACACCCATTTCACGGAAAGTGTGGTCCATCAATGAATGGATCAATCTATTTATACGCACTAGTGACATATCCTGAATTAAGGGCTACATGGGCCTGAGGCTGAAAAATATCAAGGGTGCATTATAAAAAGTGGAGGAACTATGACCAGTTTGCCACATGGGTGTGGCCAGTGTGCAATGTGGGTATGACTAGTGCTGTGTGGGTGTGGCTATCCCATACCTCCCAACATTTTCTACAGTGGAAGAGGGACACTTGTGTGGCGAAGCAGAACCATATTTTTTAAAGGGGGTGTGACAGGACGGTCCCGTACGAAAGCACTCGCCGCTTTCACGTCCCGTCTCCTGCGCACAGATTGGAAGGTTAGGTCACACGAGGCCTGACCACATAGGGGATTCCCGCTTACCGTCAGTAACCGCCTGTTACTGACTCCACCCACTGCGCTGTGGGCGGGTTTATGCTGCCACCACCAAACTCCTAACCTGCCGTGGCGTTTGGAACCACGGTTCTGCTCTGTATGTGCCGACGCACTGCCTTACCACACCTGTGTGGTGTTGACGAATCCCCACTAGCCACTTGCTAGGCCTCTACCGGTAGCTGGCGGAAGGCGGAACTTGGAGACGTTAGGTGCTTCCCTGGACAGCCGGAGGACGGGGCTATGTTTGGCATAACCCTGTAGGTCACAAGATGACGCGGTCTTCTTGAGGCAAATGGTATTTATTTGCAATAGCTCTAAAGAGAACTCTTCCCTATTGCTAGGGGCAACAGCGTACAGCAAGATGTTCCAGCAGAATAAAGATGGTACAATTACAATCTGGAGGCACGCAGGCCTTCTTTTTATGTCAATTTTCCACACAGTACCACAGGGGGGTAAGCCCTCCCTGTCTTCTCCAACCGATCAGGTTATCGCACAAAATATAAATAAATTAAATTTTACAAGGATGTCAGTAAGTGCAAAAAACAATATCCTCCTTCCTGTCACCCAGACAACGTTTGGTATCAGATTAACATCCACTATTGATAAATTTATCACATAGCTTCAAAATACAAATGTTTCTGTCTCATTCACATCTCCAGGCAACCCCAGTGTTTGAGATTACAACAGGAAAGGCTACAATACAAACAAAAAGTCTTCCTTCCTGCATCTGCCATTCAGGGTTCGTATATCAATTAAATCAGGTACATGAAACAGGTTCCAAGCCCATAGACCCCGTGATTAGCAACTCTCTCTAAGGAACTTACACATCAAAAGGTTTTGTCATTCACACCTCTCTGCTAGGACAGGGCCATTAGCATGCCACTTCCTTCTGACAGGAGATGATTATTCAGACATTGATAAGAGTAAGTGCATTTTCCCCTTTAAAATACAGGTGACCATATCTTGAATATAAAATAAATACAGTTAAACATGCATTCCTGCAATTGTGCACAGAGCACTACATATGACATGTTAAGACACATCATTAAACAAACTTTTAAACAGTCCGCGCCCATCGCCGTAAGTACGTTTAACAGTGACGCCAAGCGCCCATTGTCCCTTAATATGGAGCCGGGCACGAGGGTTAACCCCTTCAGTGCCGCAGCGGCCATTGCCCACGTGGGCTGGGGGTCTCTCCGGCCACAGGGGGTGTGGTCTATGTGAAAGGGGGAGTGGCTTTGTGGGAGTGCCCCCATTTTTGTCACTGAGGGGTCTTTCACAGCGTTCTGTAAGCTGCTGGCATGTCCCTTCTCACTCTGTCTCCACTAAATAGACACTGTGCAAGCGCAGGAGCCTCCCAACTGCCCCCCCCCCATCCACCGCGGGACCCTGCGCCTCACAAGTGGGACATTTGGGAGGTATGCTACCCCTACACTATCGGTGTAGGCCAAATGGTATTACCCCACCCCTCTTTTTTTATTGGTGATTTTCCCTCCGCGCTTCAAATATGGGTTCTTTGTCCCTGCTTTATTTGGTATTTCCCCTGTAACAACAAAACTGGGGTGACTCCCACTCTCTTCAATATTTAAAGAGACAGGAGACTGCAGGAATTCATTCCCAAGGCCCCCGGCTGAGTTGTTATCACTGACAGGAATCACCACATCTCTGTCTCACTCCCCCCTCTTTCTCTGACAGGAAAAATCACACAGAGCACTGTATCACTCTGCCCCTCTTTCTCTGGCAGGACAAATTACACAGAGCACTGTTTCACCCCTCCTCAGGAATCACTACATCTCTGTGTCTCACTCCCCCCATCTTTCTCTGACAGGACAAATCACACACAACACTGTATCACTCCCCCCCTCTTTCTCTGGCAGGACAAATCACAAAGAGCACTGTATCACTCCTACCCTCTTTCTCTGACAGGAAAAATCACACAGAGCACTGTTTCACCCCTCCTCAGGAATCACTACATCTCTGTGTCTCACTCCCCCCATCTATCTCTGACAGGACAAATCACACACAACACTGTATCACTCCCCCCCTCTTTCTCTGGCAGGACAAATCACACAGAACACTGTGTCACCCCTCCTCAGAAATCACTACATCTCTGTGTCTCACTACCCCCATCTTTCTCTGACAGGACAAATCACACGCAGCACTGTATCACTCCTACCCTCTTTCTCTGACAGGAAAAATCACACAGAGCACTGTATCACTCTGCCCCTCTTTCTCTGGCAGGACAAATCACACAGAACACGGTGTCACCCCTCCTCAGGAATTACCACATCTCTGTGTCTCACTACCCCCATCTTTCTCTGACAGGAAAAATCACACAGAGCACTGTATCACTCCTACCCTCTTTCTCTGACAGGAAAAATCACACAGAGCACTGTATCACTCCAACCCTCTTTCTCTGATAGGACGAATCACACAGAGCACTGTATCACCCCTCCCCAGGAATCACCACATCTCTGTGTATCACTTCTTCACTCTTTCTTTGTCTTCCGAAAAATGTAAAAGTAGAAAATTGCATAATTTGAGGGAAATGAAAATAGAATTTTAATACCTATGATTTATGTATGACCAGCTTGTCATCATAATACTGTCATGGGCCTATTTTTATGTGGAGGCCTGGATCTGCAGTCCCATTTGCCACCATTGTTAATATGACACTGACTAGGGATCTCCATCCATGTACATATGCATGATCCGGCACATTGACAGTCACCACTTTCTTACTTTCTTTCTTTGGCAAATGCGCTGCATGCTGAAATCTGGAAAACATCTGCATTTCCACTTGTACCTGACTGAGAATAAGGCACAAAATATTTGCCCATTCATCAGTACCCCAAAGAGTCCACCGACAGTATAAGGTAACGCAGGGCCGTAATTAGACTTTTTGGTGCCCCGTGTCAGAAAGAGAATTGGTGCCCCTCCCCGCCATTTTTCCATAAGATGCATGACAAAATTGATCCCAGAGAAAGCCCAGACTATGATGCCCCTTTATATACAGTATATATATATATATATACACACACACACACACACACGAGGATCCACCGCACTCGCCATTCCCAGGAGAGGGGTGCACCCACGTACTCCGCACCCCTAGGTTAGGGTGCAGTGGGCTGTTACCACCAAACTCAAATATACATATACAGAGAACCCTGCACTCTCCTTGGCAGCTTCATTCACCTTTAAAGCTTTAGTATATATCTGAATAAACAATGGGATTTTGGTTTAGGAATTGTACAATGCATGTAAACTTGCGGCCCACTTTTTGGGGCCCTGTGTCAGAAAGAGAATTGGTGCCCCTCCCCACCATTTTTCCAATAGGGACATAAGAGGCATGACAAAATCGGTCCCAGAGAAAGCCCAGGCTATGATGCCCCTTTATATATATATATATATATATATATAGGAAGAAGAGAACACAAGCGCCAAGATGTGTTTTAAATTATTTAAAAAGGTGAAAGCAGATATGTGGGATGGTAAGTTTAGCTTGATCACTTATCTGATTTAGATATGCAATGATCTGTCAGCCTTCATTTGGATTCAATATATGGAAATGAAAAAAAAGCAAAACATAGTGTGTACCATTCATAAAACATATCGCATAACACTGTCTGAGTCAGAGTGGCATCATTAGGGATTTGGCAAGTTCCCACTAGTAAATAATTCTTAGCCACATCAGTGTAAAATTTAAAAACATAAATTTAATACAATGACATAAGAATGGCTGAATAACACACGTATAAGAAACAAAAACATATAAAGCTTATCTGTCCATAAATTGGATATCTGCAAAGCGTTCCAACGCGTTTCGTCCGTCAGTGTCTGGACTTCATCAAGGGGATAACAACAGTGAGTCTGGAGGTCCTATTTATACCGGAGAGGGGTGATTTCCAATGTCCATTAATTATGACCTCACTTCCTGTACTCCTCAACATGTCATTGAAAAGGCACAAGTGAAAACTCTATGGGGTACATTTACTAAGATTCGTATTTTCCAGAATCATGTCCAAGTTCAATCACGAATGACATCGACAGTGTAAAATTGCAACTTTTTGAATTGATTACGATGGATTTACTAAGCTGTCGTATTCGGGTTTTTCTTTTCTTCCGATGTCGATGTCATTCGTGGTTTTTTACCTATTTTTACGGCAGTGATTAGCAAAACACTGCCGACTTTTTTTACAATCAATCTCGGCCGGATCTGTGTGATCCGTGCTGGGGTTTTTTTTTTTTTTTTTTTAATTAAACACTGTAAAATCATTAAAAAAAATGCGTGGGGTCCCCCCTCCTAAGCATAACCAGCCTCGGGCTCTTTGAGCCGATCCTGGTTGCAAAAATATGGGGGAAAAAATGACAGGGGTTCCCCCATATTTAAGCAACCAGCATCGGGCTCTGCGCCTGGTCCTGGTCCCAAAAATACGGAGGACAAAAAGAGTAGGGGTCCCCCGTATTTTTAAAACCAGCACCGGGCTCCACTAGCTGGACAGATAATGCCACAGCCGGGGGTCACTTTTATATAGTGCCCTGCGGCCGTGGCATCAAAAATCCAACTAGTCACCCCTGGCCGGGGTACCCTGGGGGAGTGGGGACCCCTTCAATCAAGGAGTCCCCCCCCCCCAGCCACCCAAGGGCCAGGGGTGAAGCCCGAGGCTGTCCCCCCCCATCCAATGGGCTGCGGATGGGGGGGCTGATAGCCTTTGATGTAAAAGAAAAGATATTGTTTTTAGTAGCAGTACTACAAGTCCCAGCAAGACTCCCCCGCATGCTGGTACTTGGAGAACCACAAGTACCAGCATGCGGCGGAAAAACTGGCCCGCTGGTACCTGTAGTACTACTACTAAAAAAATACCCAAAAAAAGACAAGACACACACACCGTGAAAGTATAATTTTATTACATACATACACACATACATACATACTTACCTTAAGTTCCCACGCAGGTCGGTCCTCTTCTCCAGTAGAATCCAAGGGGTACCTGTTGAAGAAATTATACTCACGAGATCCAGGGGTCCAGGCTCCTCGGCAAATCCAGGGTTAATCCACGTACTTGAAAAAAAAAAAAAAAACGGTGTCCCGACCACGAACTGAAAGGGGACCCATGTTTGCACATGGGTCACCTTTCCACGAATGCCAGAAACCCACTTTGACTTCTGTCTAAGTGGGTTTCTTCAGCCAATCAGGGAGCGCCACGTTGTAGCACTCTCCTGATCAGCTGTGTGGTCCTGTCCTCACTGACAGGCAGCACACGGCAGTGTTACAATGTAGCGCCTATGCGCTACATTGTAACCAATGATGGGAACTTTCTGCCCTGCGGTTGACCTAAAGTGACGTCACCGCTGAGCAGAAAGTTCCCATCATTGGTTACAATGTAGCGCATAGGCGCTACATTGTAACACTGCCGTGTGCTGCCTGTCAGTGAGGACAGGACCACACAGCTGATCAGGAGAGTGCTACAACGTGGCGCTCCCTGATTGGCTGAAGAAACCCACTTAGACAGAAGTCAAAGTGGGTTTCTGGCATTCGTGGAAAGGTGACCCATGTGCAAACATGGGTCCCCTTTCAGTTCGTGGTCGGGACACCGGTTTTTTTTTTTTTTCAAGTACGTGGATTAACCCTGGATTTGCCGAGGAGCCTGGACCCCTGGATCTCGTGAGTATAATTTCTTCAACAGGTACCCCTTGGATTCTACTGGAGAAGAGGACCGACCTGCGTGGGAACTTAAGGTAAGTATGTATGTATGTGTGTATGTATGTAATAAAATTATACTTTCACGGTGTGTGTGTCTTGTCTTTTTTTGGGTATTTTTTTAGTAGTAGTATTACAGGTACCAGCGGGCCCGTTTTTCCGTCGCATGCTGGTACTTGTGGTTCTCCAAGTACCAGCATGCGGGGGAGGCTTGCTGGGCCTTGTAGTACTGCTACTAAAAACAATATCTTTTCTTTTACAACAAAGGCTATCAGCCTCCCCATCCGCAGCCCATTGGATGGGGGGGGACAGCCTCGGGCTTCACCCCTGGCCCTTGGGTGGCTGGGGGGGGGACCCCTTGATTGAAGGGGTCCCCACTCCCCCAGGGTACCCCGGCCAGGGGTGACTAGTTGGATTTTTGATGCCACGGCCGCAGGGCACTATATAAAAGTGACCCCCGGCTGTGGCATTATCTGTCCAGCTAGTGGAGCCCGGTGCTGGTTTTAAAAATACGGGGGACCCCTACTCTTTTTGTCCCCCGTATTTTTGGGACCAGGACCAGGCGCAGAGCCCGATGCTGGTTGCTTAAATATGGGGGAACCCCTGTCATTATCCCCCCCATATTTTTGCAACCAGGATCGGCTCAAAGAGCCCGAGGCTGGTTATGCTTAGGAGGGGGGACCCCACGCAATTTTTTTTTACAAAATAAGCACTTTCCCACCCCTTCCCATTGATATACATGCACGGATCTCATGGATCCCTGCATGCCTATCTAATCACGGGAAAAAAAAAAAGGTCTGTTTTTTTTTAGCACTTTTTTACGAGTTGTAATTTTTCAC
The DNA here is from genome assembly GCF_028390025.1 of Pseudophryne corroboree. NCBI lineage: Eukaryota > Metazoa > Chordata > Amphibia > Anura > Myobatrachidae > Pseudophryne > Pseudophryne corroboree. The sequence continues at coordinate 845,397,848 of NC_086447.1, read as the reverse complement.
GGCAGTGTTTGTTCTTTTTTTGCTTTGCACTTCTTAGTAAATGACCGAGATTCATACTTAAACAGCCGCGTTTTGACCGATGGTGTATTCATTCGTAATTTTTTACCTGAACTTGCAAAAAATTACGAATGCCCTCATCACTGCCGTGATTAGTGCTTAGTAAATTACCGAGATGACACTTTGATGAAAAAACGGCATCTCGGTCAAAATCGGGAGCTTAGTAAATTTCCCCCTATGACTGCAGCAGCTAGCCAGGTGGAGCTGTTAATATCCAGCTTGTGTGATCCACCGCACTCGCCATTCCCAGGAGAGGGGTGCACCCACGTACTCCGCACCCCTAGGTTAGGGTGCGGTGGGCTGTGACCACCAAACTCAAATATACATATACAGAGAACCCTGCACTCTCCTTGGCAGCTTCATTCAACTTTAAAGCTTTAGTATATATCTGAATAAACAATGGGATTTTGGTTTAGAAATTGTACAATGCATGTAAACTTGCGGCCCACTTTTTGGGGCCCTGTGTCAGAAAGAGAATTGGTGCCCCTCCCCACCATTTTTCCAATAGGGACATAAGAGGCATGACAAAATCGATCCCAGAGAAAGCCCAGGCTATGATGCCCCTTTATATATATATATATATATATATATATATATACACTAGGTGATTCATCGCACCCTACGGACACTCTTCACACCGTTGAAAGGGGCTACGCCCCCTTAACCCTTGCACACACTTGCGGCATGCAATATTTGTATTAAATGGAGTATTACCTCCAATCATAATTGTGTGAGTGGTTGAATATTGAAAGGACAAAGGGCGTGTGATGGTTAAGGGGTCGTAGCCTCTTGCAATGGCGTGAATAGTGGACGCAGGGGCAGATGAACCACCTAGTAGATGCTGTGGTTGGGGGAGCGGCGGGTGCGGGGGAGATGCGGATGGGGGTCCAGGGGTGTGCGGGTGGGGGAGGGGTGGTCGTGGGAATGCCACGGGTGGTGGAGGGACTGGTGCAGTGGTGTCACAGGTGGGGGAGGGGTGGGTGCTGCAGGTGGGGATCCGGAGCCACCGCGGGCGCGGGGGTGCCATGGGTGGGGGAGGTGCAAATGATGGAGGTGCGGAGGTGCTGTGGGTGGGGGAGGGGGTCCAGAGCCATTGTGGGTGGTGGAGGGAAGGGTGTGGGGGTGCCGCAGATGGGACCCAGAGGTATGGCGAGTGGGGGAGGGGCGGGTAATGCTTCTCCTGCTTCTCCTCCTGGAAGCAACTAAGCTGCTGTCCTCCCTTTGTCAGTGGCTCTCCCGGAGACTCGCACTATTGTTAGCACCGGTGTCCCAATGCGCCGCATTACAGGGAAGAAGTTGTACTCTATAAACTACAGCTCCCAGCAGGTTTTAGCGCCGGAATGCTTTGGCACTAAGGGCTGCTCGGAGGTGTAGTTTATTTAAGTGCTTCTACTTCCCTGTAATGCGGTGCGTTGGGACACCGGTGCTAACAATAGTGACTGGCTGGCAGAACTGACTGACTCGCTGAATCACTGTAAAAGGTGAGAGTGCTGTGCAGTGTCAGTGACACTGCTCTATACAGCACTGTCACCTTTTACATTGATTCAGTGTCCAGACATTACCCTCCATGATATCACCCACTCTATCCATTACATTAGCCATTTCGGGGCTTCCAGGCTGGCAGCCCAGGTGCTGTGCTGCGGAGTCAGGGCCTCTGGGGATCTGGGCGCGGCTGTGGCAGGGAGTAACTTCTGTGACATCACGTGCAGAGGAGGCTCCGGGGCTCAGAGAGTATGTGGTGCAGGGAGGGCTATGAAAGCCTTCCGCTGCACCGCTTTCATATACATCTATGCCGGTGGCCACAGCAGCTTTTGTTCCACCTGTGCTGCCAGATTGTTGATGCCGGAGGGGGCAGGCGGACTGGCAGCAGGACATAGGACGCTGCAGTAAAAGTATTATTTCTCCCCCCCCTATTTACAGCGCAGAGACTTGCTGCAGATGCAGTGGCATACCCTCCAACTTTAACTTTTTGGCAGGTACAGTACCTTTTTTTATGGTCTGTACCGATTTTTGCCTCTCCAAACTTCCTTTGAAAGTATAGGAAAAGGCTTTTCGAATTTATAGCTATTTTTATGTGTAAATTGTTGCAGGGTATGTTGCTGCAGATGCAGTGGGCCTATATAGGGGGGTGGACCTGGAGCTGCAGCTCCATCAGCCCCATTGTTAATCCTGCTCTGGGAACACACAGGAGCCAAAGGGCAGAGCCTCCCATTGGATGTAACCTTTGTGGTGAGGGCGTTTCTTGCCCAATCAGCTGTGGACTGGGTGTGATAGGCCTGATGCTAACCCAATGAGAGCTCCTAGCAACACCCAGCATTATCCACACAGTCACAGAGTGACAGATCTGGGCTATTATATAGGAGCTATACATACATACATACATATATATATATATATTAGAGATGAGCGGGTTCGGTTCTCCGAGATACGAACCCCCCCGAAGTTCACCTATTTTACACGGTTCCGAGGCAGCCTCGGATCTTCCCGCCTTGCTCGGTTAACCCGAACGTGGCCGAACGTCATCATCCCGCTGTCGGATTCTCGCGAGATTCGTATTCTATATAAAGATCCGCGCGTCGCCGCCATTTTCACTCGTGCATTCGAGATTGAACAGAGAGGACGTGGCTACGTTCTGTCCCTGAAAAGCTCCATATCTGTGCTCAGTGTGCTGCAAATATCTGTGCTCAGTGTGCTGCAAATATCTATGTTCTCTGCCTAAAAAGCTCCATATCTGTGCTCAGTGTGCTGCAAATATCTGTGCTCAGTGTGCTGCATTTTGGTGACCAACAGTATAGTTGTACAGTACAGTAGGCCATTGCTGTATCTTGCAGCTCTGTGTCACTGCAAGTATCCATTCCATATCTGTGCTGCATTTTTGTGAGCAGTATATATAGTAGTACAGTGCAGCATTTTGGTGACCAACAGTATATAGTTGTACAGTACAGTAGGCCATTGCTGTATCTTGCAGCTCCGTGTCAAGTATACTATCCATATCTGTGCTTCATTGTTGTTGTGAGCAGTATATAGTAGGACAGTGCAGCATTTTGGTGACCAATAGTATATAGTTGTACAGTACAGTAGTCCATTGCTGTATCTTGCAGCTCTGTGTCAAGTATACTATTCATATCTGTGCTGCATTGTTGTTGTGAGCAGTATATAGTAGGACAGTGCAACATTTTGGTGATCAACAGTATACAGCTGTACAGTACAGTAGTTCATTGCTGTATCTTGCAGCTCTGTGTCAAGTATACTATCCATATCAGTGCTGCATTGTTGTTTGTGAGCAGTATATAGTAGGACAGTGCAGCATTTTGGTGACCAACAGTATACATATACAGTAGTACAGTACAGTAGTCCATTGCTGTATCTTGCAGCTCTGTGTCAAGTATACTATCCATATCTGTGCTGCATTGTTGTTGTGAGCAGTATATAGTAAGACAGTGCAGCATTGTGGTGACCACCAGTATACATATACAGTAGTACAGTACAGTAGTCCATTGCTGTATCTTGCAGCTCTGTGTCAAGTATACTATCCATATCTGTGCTGCATTGTTGTTGTGAGCAGTATATAGTAAGACAGTGCAGCATTGTGGTGACCACCAGTATACATATACAGTAGTACAGTACAGTAGTCCATTGCTGTATCTTGCAGCTCTGTGTCAAGTATACTATTCATATCTGTGCTGCATTGTTGTTGTGAGCAGTATATAGTAGGACAGTGCAGCATTTTGGTGACCAGCAGTAGAAGTACAGACAGTACAGTAGGCCATTGCTATTGATATATAACTGACATATAATTCCACACATTAAAAAATGGAGAACAAAAATGTGGAGGGTAAAATAGGGAAAGATCAAGATCCACTTCCACCTCGTGCTGAAGCTGCTGCCACTAGTCATGGCCGAGACAATGAAATGCCATCAACGTCGTCTGCCAAGGCCGATGCCCAATGTCATAGTAGAGAGCATATAAAATCCAAAAAACTAAAGTTCAGTAAAATGACCCAAAAATCAAAATTAAAAGCGTCTGAGGAGAAGCGTAAACTTGCCAATATGCCATTTACCACACGGAGTGGCAAGGAACGGCTGAGGCCCATGCCTATGTTATTGGCTAGTGGTTCAGCTTCACATGAGGATGGAAGCACTCATCCTCCTGCTAGAAAAATGAAAAGACTTAAGCTGGCAAAAGCACAGCAAAGAACTGTGCGTTCTTCTAAATCACAAATCCCCAAGGAGAGTCCAATTGTGTCGGTTGCGATGCCTGACCTTCCCAACACTGGACGGGAAGAGGTGGCGCCTTCCACCATTTGCATGCCCCCTGCAAGTGCTGGAAGGAGCACCCACAGTCCAGTTCCTGATAGTCAAATTGAAGATGTCACTGTTGAAGTACATCAGGATGAGGATGTGGGTGTTGCTGGCGCTGAGGAGGAAATTGACAAGGAGGATTCTGATGGTGAGGTGGTGTCAGACTTGGTTTTGTCTGTGTCCCCGGAGGGGGCGCTAGTGGGTCAGTGGAGGTGGATGGGAGAAAACGAGGAGGCTGGATTATGTTTCTGCGCATGAGCGCAATGATATTTATTATACAGATGATTCACAAACGGCAGCAGAAAATAACAGTAGAAATGCAAATGTCAATTGTACAGCGTAATAGCTGAGAGTCTATGGTAACAGAATGAATGGTGACTGATGAAATAATAACCGGTAGTGATGATAACAGATGAGTGATAATTTGGCAGAGAATATTCTGGTATGGAAACCAGAGCAGATTAAAACATGGAACCAGCAGAGATGGTGTTGTATGGCAAACCTGGTAGCAGAGGCAGGAGTCTGACTATGTCCACAGTGCAGGTGATGAGGCACTGGCAGCGAGCAAGCTGCATCACAGGTGGGGAGATGGAACACACCTGGAGTCAGTCTCTACTGCTAGGCTGAAGCACACAGAGATGGTGATGAGTGTGAAGCCTGTAGATGGATGCAGGTATTGCTGGGGCTTGAAGTTCCACGGAGCTGTGAAAAGTAACCAGGAGTACAAAGTCTCAGGTAGAAAGCCAGGAACACGGAACAGCAGGTAGGTATCCAGGTACACGGAGGAAACAGGAACCAGATCCTTACACATGAGTCGCAGGAGTGACACAAAGTTCAGGATCCCTGCAGACTGATCCTGCAGCTTCATATATACCCCTTGTTAAACAGTCATTGGTGGAGTGAGGAAAAGTGGGTGCGGCCAAGCACCGGATTGGCCGCCGTATGCTGACTGCTGGAGGCTGTCATGGCGGCGCCCATGCCGCGGCCTAGCGGGAACGCAGCGTGCTACACGCCCGCTATCACAGGAGCGCTCCCAGGCCCAGGATGGCGTCTGATGGCAGAGACGCGGATGACAGATGAACGCAGGGACCCAGGACGGAGTCCGCAGCGGCGGACAGATGTCAGCTTGGTGAGTCGATTCCTGACAGTACCCCCCCCTTTAAGGGTGGGCACCGAACACCCACGTGGCTTGGAAGGATGAGTGTTATGGAAGACACGGACCAACCTTGGAGCATGGACATCCAACGAATTTACCCAACTTCTCTCCTCTGGGCCATAACCGGACCAATCGACAAGGTATTGAAGACGTCCATACCGGCAACGGGAATCCAGAATCTTGCCAATCTCGAACTCCACGCCCCGCTGAGTTCGAACTTTGGGGCCAACTGGAAGAGCTCTTTGGAAATGATTCAGGACTAAAGGTCTGAGGAGAGAAACATGAAAAGCATTAGGTATTCGCAGAGAAGGTGGTAACTTCAGCTTGTAGGCCACAGGGTTGATGACTCTTTCGACAGGGAAGGGGCCAATGAAACGTGGTGCAAATTTCATAGACGGGACCCTAAGACGGAGGTTCCGGGTAGACAGCCAAACCTTGTCCCCAGGTTTCAGGCTAGGAACTGCGCGTCTTTTGCGATCAGCAAAGTATTTATACCGGCTGGAGGCCTTTTTGAGAGAAATGTGAATCTTCCTCCAGATTGAAGAAAACTGACTCAAGGCAGTAGTGGCAGCAGGAACATCCATGTGAGGAAGTTCTTGGAAGTCTGGAACAGGAGGATGTTGCCCATATACTGCAAAGAATGGAGTTGTCTCAGTAGCAGTGTGGTAGCGGAAGTTGTGGGCAAACTCGGCCCATGGGAGCAGATCAAACCAGTCATCCTGAGAAGATGAAACATACAATCTTAAAAATGTCTCTAGTTCTTGATTTACCCTCTCTGTCTGCCCATTCGTCTGAGGGTGGTAAGATGACGAGAACTTCAGTTTAACCTGCATGGCAGAACAGAGGGCCCTCCAAAACCTCGCTACAAACTGTACACCTCGGTCGGATATTATTTCTGAGGGTAGACCATGTAAGCGGAAAATCTCCCGTAGGAAGATTTGGGCGAGTTTTGGGGCAGAAGGGAGACCCTGGAGAGGAACAAAATGGGCCATCTTGGTAAATCTGTCCACTACAACCCAGATGGTATTGTATCCTTGAGAAGGAGGAAGGTCGGAGATAAAGTCCATGGACAGGTGTGACCAAGGGCGACTAGGAATAGACAATGGTTGTAACTGACCTGCTGGAGACTGACGAGGAGTCTTGTGCTGCACACACTTAGGACAGGATGCTACGAAATCCTTGATGTCAGCTTTCATCTTTGGCCACCAGTATGTCTCAGAGAGGAACTTGAAGGTTTTCAGGACACCGGGATGACCAGTGAACTTGGATTGATGGGCCCAAGACAGCAACTTGGGACGGAGTTCTGGGGAAACAAAAGTCTTACCAGGAGGAGGAGCTGGGGAGACTTGAGATGCAGCAAATACCACTGGACTCAGGATGGAATGTGGAACTGAGTCAGGCGTTTCCTCTTCGGATTCCATAGATCGGGATAAGGCGTCAGCTTTAACATTCTGCGAACCTGGGCGGAAATGAAGCTTAAAGTTAAAACGTGAGAAAAACATAGCCCACCTGGACTGGCGAGGATTAAGGCACTGGGCTGCCTTTAAATATAGCAGATTTTTATGATCCGTGTAGATGTTGAACGGATGTTTGGCCCCTTCCAGGAGATACCTCCATTCCTCGAGGGCCAGCTTAATCGCCAGTAGTTCTTGATCTCCAACGGAGTAGTTAGCTTCTGCAGGGAGGAATTTACGAGAATAAAATCCACAGGGGTGGATTTTCCCATCGGTTCCCTTCTGGGAGAGAACAGCTCCAACTCCAACTGTAGAGGCATCCACCTCCAACTCGAACGGTCTGTTTACATCTGGCTGGGACAGAACTGGAGCAGACATAAAGGCCAGCTTGATCTTCTGGAAGGCCGCTAAAGCCTCTTCTGACCAGTTGGAATGGTCTGCCCCTTTCCGAGTTAAGTTGGTAATAGGAGCGATGAGAGTGGAGAATCCCCGAATAAATTTCCTATAGTAGTTGGCAAATCCCAGGAACCGCTGAATAGACTTGAGAGAATTTGGAATGGACCAATTGGCAATGGCTTCCAACTTTGTCGGGTCCATCTGGAGATCCGATCCGGAAATTATATAACCCAGGAAGGGTATAGAGGAAACTTCAAAGGTACACTTGGATAGTTTACCGTAGAGCCGGTTCTCACGAAGACGTCGGAGGACTTCACGGACTTGTAGACGATGAGAGGGAAGATCTTGGGAGAAGATGAGGATATCATCCAGATAAACAACGAGGTATTTATACAGAACGTCACGGAAGATTTCGTTCACAAAGTGTTGGAACACTGCTGGGGCATTACTCAACCCGAATGGCATTACCAGGTACTCGTAATGACCATCTCGAGTGTTAAAAGCTGTCTTCCATTCGTCACCACTCCGGATTCTGATGAGGTTGTAGGCACCGCGGAGATCTAGCTTGGTGAAGATGCGGGCTCCTTTAACTCTGTCAAATAATTCGGTAATGAGTGGTAATGGATAACTATTTTTAATGGTAATGTCATTGAGACCCCGGTAGTCAATGCATGGACGCAGTCCTCCATCCTTCTTTTTAACAAAGAAGAAGCCTGCACCGGCGGGTGATGATGAAGGACGGATGAATCCCTTCTGTAAATTCTCCCGGATGTAGTCGCTCATCGCTTCAGTTTCGGGAACAGATAACGGGTAGGTACGCCCCCTAGGTGGCTTCTTGCCAGGAAGGAGATCGATGGGACAATCCCATTCTCTATGGGGCGGCAGGACATCCGCGGCCTTTTCACTGAAGACATCAGAGAAATCTTGATAAGCCGCAGGAAGACTTGACTGGGTTTTTACTTCAGTAGACTTGATTGGACAAACTTGGGCTAAACAGGACTGATGGCAATGTGAACCCCATGAAGTAAGTTGTAACGTTGACCAGTCAAACTGTGGATTGTGTAGCTGGAGCCAGGGCATGCCCAAAACGATCTCCTGGGTGGCTTGAGGAATGACTAAGAACTTTATTAGTTCTGAGTGTAGGAACCCAACTCCCAAAACCACTGGTGCAGTTTGGTGAGAAATATTCCCCTTGGAGATTCGGCTACCATCCACGGCGGTAATGTAGACTGGGTAAGAAAGTTCACATACAGGCAAGCAAAATCTATTTACCGCAGCTTGGGTGATGAAATTTCCTGCGGCTCCACAGTCCACTAATGCTGATGCAGACTGAAGCCCAACTGAAGTCTCTAAAGTCACAGGAAGGATAAGGTCTTGATTAGAAGGAGCTTGTCTAGAAGATCCCAACTTGACTCCTCCTTTACAAGTCAGGATCTGGCGTTTCCCGAACGCACTGTGCAGGAATTAATCTGGTGACCTGCAGCCGCACAATAAAGACAAAGTCTCTCACGAAGTCTTCTTGACCGCTCCTCAGGAGTTAGGCGGGACCTATTTATTTGCATAGGCTCATCAGAAGGTGGAGACTGGAACTGTACGGAAGGTATCATCCTTGATCAGCGTGGCTCACTCCGAGCACGTTCATTGTTGCGTTCGCGGATGCGAGAGTCCAACTTGATGCACAGGGAAATTAAATCAGACAATTGTACAGGAAGATCGCGGGTTGCCAGTTCGTCCTTGATCCGATCAGAGAGTCCATGCCAGAAAGCTGCTACCAGGGCTTGATTGTTCCACTGAATCTCTGCGGCCAACGTCTGGAACTGGATGACATATTGTCCCATACTACGGGTACCTTGACGAAGTTGGATTAGGTCGGCAGAAGCTGATGTTGCACGACCAGGCTCGTCAAAGATCCGTCTGAAGGTTGACACGAATTCTGCATAGTTGTTAATCAGAGGGTCGGCACGTTCCCACAGAGGAGACACCCAACTCAAAGCAGATCCAGAAAGTAGAGAGATGATGTAGGCAACCTTGGATCTTGACGTGGGGAAATTATGTGACAACAATTCAAACTGGATTTCACATTGGTTGAGAAACCCGCGACATAACTTTGGGCTGCCATCATACTTGCTTGGCACGGGCAGGTGCAGACGTGACACTGGAGCTGATGCAGCCGGCATAGAAGGACTCACAGTACTGGCAGGTGCTGGAGTAACAGGAACTGTAGGAGTGTGTACACTAGGCAGGGATTGCTGTAGTGTATCTATCCGGGAGGACATCCCTTGCAGGAACTGGAACATCTGCTGCTGCGCAGCCTCTTGACCATCCAAACGAGAGACCAGATTTTGCAAGGCCTCTGACCCCACACTCCGTCCACCGTCCGAGTCCATCGGTCCTGAACTTACTGTCAGACTTGGTTTTGTCTGTGTCCCCGGAGGGGGCGCTAGTGGGTCAGTGGAGGTGGATGGGAGAAAACGAGGAGGCTGGATTATGTTTCTGCGCATGAGCGCAATGATATTTATTATACAGATGATTCACAAACGGCAGCAGAAAATAACAGTAGAAATGCAAATGTCAATTGTACAGCGTAATAGCTGAGAGTCTATGGTAACAGAATGAATGGTGACTGATGAAATAATAACCGGTAGTGATGATAACAGATGAGTGATAATTTGGCAGAGAATATTCTGGTATGGAAACCAGAGCAGATTAAAACATGGAACCAGCAGAGATGGTGTTGTATGGCAAACCTGGTAGCAGAGGCAGGAGTCTGACTATGTCCACAGTGCAGGTGATGAGGCACTGGCAGCGAGCAAGCTGCATCACAGGTGGGGAGATGGAACACACCTGGAGTCAGTCTCTACTGCTAGGCTGAAGCACACAGAGATGGTGATGAGTGTGAAGCCTGTAGATGGATGCAGGTATTGCTGGGGCTTGAAGTTCCACGGAGCTGTGAAAAGTAACCAGGAGTACAAAGTCTCAGGTAGAAAGCCAGGAACACGGAACAGCAGGTAGGTATCCAGGTACACGGAGGAAACAGGAACCAGATCCTTACACATGAGTCGCAGGAGTGACACAAAGTTCAGGATCCCTGCAGACTGATCCTGCAGCTTCATATATACCCCTTGTTAAACAGTCATTGGTGGAGTGAGGAAAAGTGGGTGCGGCCAAGCACCGGATTGGCCGCCGTATGCTGACTGCTGGAGGCTGTCATGGCGGCGCCCATGCCGCGGCCTAGCGGGAACGCGGCGTGCTACACGCCCGCTATCACAGGAGCGCTCCCAGGCCCAGGATGGCGTCTGATGGCAGAGACGCGGATGACAGATGAACGCAGGGACCCAGGACGGAGTCCGCAGCGGCGGACAGATGTCAGCTTGGTGAGTCGATTCCTGACAGGTGGTTTGTTTAAGTCAGGCACCCAGGGAGACACCTGTTGTCCGTGGGATGAATATGGCCATTGACATGCCTGGTCAAATTACAAAAAAAAATCACCTCTTCGGTGTGGAATTATTTTAACAGAAATGCGGACAACAGGTGTCAAGCCGTGTGTTGCCTTTGTCAAGCTGTAATAAGTAGGGGTAAGGACGTTAACCACCTCGGAACATCCTCCCTTATACGTCACCTGGAGCGAATTCATCAGAAGTCATTGACAAGTTCAAAAACTTTAGGTGACAGCGGAAGCAGACCACTGACAACTAAATCCCTTCCTCTTGTACCCAAGCTCCTGCATACCACACCACCAACTCCCTCAGTGTCAATTTCCTCCATAGACAGGAACGCCAATAGTCCTGCAGGCCATGTCACTGGCAAGTCTGATGAGTCCTCTCCTAACTGGGATTCCTCCGATGGATCCTTGAGTGTAACACCTACTGCTGCTGTCGCTGCTGTTGCTGCTGCTGGGAGTCGATCGTCATCCCAGAGGGGAAGTCGGAAGACCACTTGTACTACTTCCAGTAAGCAATTGACTGTCCAACAGTCCTTTGTGAGGAAGATGAAATATCACAGCAGTCATCCTGCTGCAAAGTGGATAACTCTGGCCTTGGCTGCTGTGTTGGTGTTAGACGGGTGTCCGGTATCCACCGTTAATTCACAGGGACATAGAGAATTTCTTGAGGTAGTGTGTCCCCGGTGCCAAATACCATCTAGGTTCCACTTCTCTGGGCAGGTGATACCGAGAATGTACACAGACGTCAGAAAAAGACTTACCAGTGTCCTAAAAAATGCAGTTGTACCCAATGTCCACTTAACCATGGACAAGTGGAGCAGGGCAGACTCAGGGCTATATGACTGTGACAGCCCACTGGGTAGATGTATTGCCTCCCGCAGCGACAACAGCAGCGGCGGCACCAGTAGCAGCATCTCGCAAACGCCAACTCATTCCTAGGCAGGCTATGCTTTGCATCACCACTTTCCATACGAGGCACACAGCTGACAACCTCTTACGGAAACTGAGGAACATCATCGCAGAATGGCTTACCCCAATTGGACTCTCCTGGGAATTTGTGACATCGGACAACGCCACCAATATTGTGCATGCATTACATGTGGGCAAATTCCAGCACGTCCCATGTTTTGCACATACATTGAATTTGGTGGTGCAGAATTTTTAAAAAAAATGACAGGGGCGTGCAAGAGATGCTGTCGGTGGCCCGAAGAATTGCGGGCCACTTTCGGCATTCAGCCACCGCGTGCCGAAGACTGGAGCACCAGCAAACACTCCTGAACCTGCCCTGCAATCATCTGAAACAAGAGGTTTTAACGAGGTGGAATTCAACCCTCTATATGCTTCAGAGGATGGAGGAGCAGCAAAAGGCCATTCAAGCCTATACATCTGCCTATGATATAGGCAAAGGAGGGGGAACACCTGACTCAAGCGCAGTGGAGAATGATTTCAACGTTGTGCAAGGTTCTGCAACCCTTTGAACTTGCCACACGTGAAGTCAGTTCAGACACTGCCAGCCTGAGTGAGGTCATTCCCCTCATCAGGCTTTTGCAGAAGAAGCTGGAGAGATTGAAGGAGGAGCTAAAATGGAGCGATTCCGCTAGGCATGTGGGACTTGTGGATGGAGCCCTTAATTTGTTTAACCAGGATTCACGTGTGGTCAATCTGTTGAAATCAGAGCACTACATTTTGGCCACCATGCTCAATCCTAGGTATAAAGCCTACGTTGTATCTCTCTTTCCGGCAGACACAAGTCTGCACATGTTCAAAGACCTGCTGGTGAGACACTTGTCAACTCAAGCGGAACGTGACCCGTCAACAGCTCCTCCTTCACATTCTCCCACAACTGGGGCTGCGAGGAAAAGGCTAAGAATTCCGAGCCCACCAGCTGGCGGTGATGCAGGGCAGTCTGGAGCGAGTGCTGACATCTGGTCCGGACTGAAGGACCTGCCAACGATTACTGACATGTCGTCTACTGTCACTGCATATGATTGTGTCACCATTGAAAGAATTGTGGAGAATTATATGAGTGACCGCATCCAAGTAGGCACGTCAGACAGTCTGTACGTATACTGGCAGGAAAAAGAGGCAATTTGGAGGCCCTTGCACAAACTGTCTTTGTTTTACCTAAGTTGCCCCCCCTCCAGTGTGTACTCCGAAAGAGTGTTTAGTGCAGCCGGTCAACTTGTCAGCGATCGGCATACGAGGTTACTTCCACAAAATGTGGAGAAGATGATGTTCATCAAAATGAATTATAATCAATTCCTCCGTGGAGACATTCACCAGCAATTGCCTCCAGAAAGTACACAGGGACCTGAGATGGTGGATTCCAGTGGGGACAAATTAATACTCTGTGAGGAGGAAGATGTACACAGTGAAAGGGGTGAGGAATCGGAGGATGAGGAGGAGGTGGACATCTTGCCTCTGTAGAGCCAGTTTGAGCAAAGAGAGATTGATTGTTTCTTTTTTGGTGGGGGCTCAAATCAACCAGCCATTTCAGCCACAGTCGTGTGGCAGACCCTGTGGCTGAAATAATGGGTTTGTTAAAGTGTGCATGTCCTGTTTATACAACATAAGGGTGGGTGGGAGGTCCCAAGGACAATTCAATCTTGTACCTCTTTTTTTTATTTATCTTTGCATCATGTGATGTTTGGGGCCAATTTTTTTAAGTGCCATCCTGTCTGACACTGCAGTGCCACTCCTAGATGGGCCAGGTGTTTGTGCCTCCCACTTGGGTCGCTTAGCTTAGTCATCCAGCGACCTCGGTGCAAATTTTAGGACTAAAAATAATATTGTAAGGTGTGAGGTGTTCAGAATAGACTGGAAATTTGTGGAAATTATGGTTATTGAGGTTAATAATACTATAGGATCAAAATTCCCCCCAAATTCTATTTTGAGTTTTTTTTTTTTTTAAAACACCCGAATACAAAACACACCTGAATCCGACAAAAAAAATTTCAGGGAGGTTTCGCCAAAACGCGTCCGAATCCAAAACACGGCCGCAGAACCGAATCCATAACCAAAACCCGAAAATTTTCCGGTGCTCTAATATATATATATATATATATATAGTATATATATTCCAAAAGAAGGCAGCATTCTGCGGATTTATATGTAAGTGACACACACCGTGTGTAAACAGCAACGTTTCGGTTTATTAAACCGTTGTCAGGCATGTCTGACTACGGTGGAATGAACCAAAACGTTGCTGCTTACACACGGTGTGATATATTTTTTGGGAATATATCTTTGTAAATGGAAATTTACTGTGTAGGCACCCGGTGAGCTGATTATGGCCCTTATTCTGAGTTGTTCGCTCGCTAGCTGATTTTAGCAGCATTGCACACACTAGGCCGCCGCCCTCTGGGAGTGTATTTTAGCATAGCAGAATAGCGAACGAAAGATTAGCAGAATTGCGAATAGAAAATTCTTAGCAGTTTCTCAGTAGCTCGAGACTTACTCCTACACTGCGATCAGCTCAGGCCGTTTCGTTCCTGGTTTGACGTCACAAACACGCACTGCGTTCGGCCAGCCACTCCCCCGTTTCTCCAGACACTCCCGCATTTTTCCCTGACACGCCTGCGTTTTTTAGCCAACGTCGGGAAAATGCTGAGTTGCCGCCCAGAAACGCCCCTTTCCTGTCAATCATTTACTGAACACCAGTGCGACTGAAAAGCGCCGCAGACGCTACAGCAAAACAGCTAAGTTTTTAGTAAAATAACTAAGCACATGCGCTCTGCGTACCTTGCGCATGCGCAGTAAGCGACTAATCGCAGTATAGCAAAAATCGGCAACGAGCGAACAACTCGGAATGACCCCCATAGTGCATAATTCTGGTGTGCAAAGTCTCTGCTATTGTTATATATATATATATATATATATATATATATATATATATATATATATTGCACACACATTTATAGAACACTGTAAGAAAATGGATTTGGGCACAAATCTTCTTTATAGCACGTTCATGCGCTCAGCCCGAGAGCTTGCTGCTATTCATCCACAATACCCCTCATTAAATAACACATTTCAATACACTGCCACACCCAGCACTCGAACCCAGAACCTGCTGCATCCCATCCAAAAACCCCATTTACTGGGCCACTTGATTCCGCATAAAAACAATGAGATTTTTAAGTATATGAAGACCATAAAAAAATAACCATCACCATAATCGAGCAGATCCTTGTAGTGTGCAGCCACATATCCAATCCCTTGCAGCCACCCACTACATAGATCTGCCCAGCCACAATGCTGATCAGCCCTTCACAAAGTACAAGGTAAGCTTCAAATAGTTATAACTCTCCAGCTTGGAATTCTCTAGCTTTCTATGCAGGGACATTTAACGCAATGAGTAGATTGTCTGACCACTATGTCATAGGCACCAAGTTTTAATCCTGAGCATAGTGTGACTGAACAACAAAGAGCTTTCAAGTCAAGTCCATGAATGCTGTATAGGTATTAGCGACAAAAGGGGTGGGGGTAGGAGACAGGGGCGGTCAGGTTATGCTGGGCTTCAAAAAGAGCGCCCTCTACCCTGCAGTGCTATGTGCGGAGCACACTCCGCGCACACCTAGTTACGGCCCTGAGGTAACATTACATGTTATGTGATTGCACATTGAATGCAAGGGAAATAATATAATGAAGAGGAAAGCACTTACGTAACTGCTGACTACAAAAATAAAGGGATGTAGTTAATACCGACGCCAGGATCCTTATCACCGGGAATGCCGACAGCTGTGCTAGGGCTATTCCCACTTGAGTGGGTAAAGAACCTGTGGCGAGCGCAGCAAGACACCGAGCCCGCAGCGTGGTGAGGGCAGCAATCCCGCAAGGGGCATTCTAGTGTTCGCCCCACTGCCGACATTCTGATGGCCGGGATCCCGGTGACGGTATACTGACCTCCGGGATCCTGTCCGCCAGTATCCCATCCCCCAACCCAAAATAAATATATGTACAGTATATAAAGCAGAAGTATTTGTTCTAGAAGGGATTATTCCTGTCAGAAACATAAACCACAAGTTTCATTTTTATTGTTATTATGTTTTATGCGATTGAGTAGAAAGCAATTACTGATATAACTTGTTATCAATATGAGGTCTTTCTCATTCCATATAAAAAGAAATAGAACAGCTGTGACCTGTTTACTACTTACAGTGCTGCTGGTGAGACAGCTTTATACAAGGTCATATTGCAAACTCAGAGACAGGGTGTCACAGTGTCTGTTCCCAATAAATGAAGGAAGTGGAAATTCTAGCGAGTTTCTGTGAGAAAGGATTGCAGTCAGAAACTGCTGACCGGGGCAACCCGGCCCTAATCAGTTCAGGGTGACCGTGTATCTTTATCACATCCAGATCGCTTAGCCGAAACAATGTTGTCAGTGATATTGGAATATTTTCTCTTATTAGGCCTATACACTATAGTAGTTGTACCTTACTTCGTGCACTGGTATTAATTATTTACGTAAAGTTAAAGGCTGCAGAATAAAGCAACAATCATGTAGATATAACCAGTTATTTCTTATCCTTAAGTGGGGTACACATGGGAGATTTGTCCTGGAGATGTGTGCTGAGCGATCTATCACAGACCGCTCAGCACACATCTCTCCCCCCGGTCAGCACATCGTGATGTGTGCTGAGCGAGGGGGTAAAGAATGGGGGGACCGCTCATTGCACCCAGCGGTGAAATGAACAATCTCACCAGATTGCATGCATGCCCAATCTAGAGCTGGCGATAGCAACGCGCGGAGCCACGCATCGCTGTTGCCAGCACCCCTACACACGTGACCAAATGTAATAGAGTGAGCGTTTCCAAAAGTGAGAGATTTGGTAAGGTTTTTCTTTTTTTTTTTTTAAAGTGGCAATCATTTACACTGCAAAACCAGGTTGACCTTGCTGTGTAAATGATTGCCACTTAAAAAAAACTGCAAAACCTTACCAAATCTCTCACTTTCGGAAACTCTCACTCTATTACATTTGGCCCATGGAGCGATGTGTTCTTAATTTCTAAGCAATCTGGTCAGATTGCTTAGAAATTAAGTGGACATCGCTCCGTGTGTACCGCCCTTTAGGAAACCTAACCTAATTTGAAATCAATTTAATTTAAATGCTGTGTTACTGATTTGAACTGTATATGACATAGCTACATATTTCTCATGCTCTCGCGATATCTTCAGCAGGTTGGGATGCTAGAAACGTAGTGTCTAAGTAAACTAACAGTTACTAACCAAAAAAGCAAAATTGCAGAAGACAGCTGATCAAAATGAGTTGACAGTTTATGACCGCAGCAGCGAGCAGGGAGCCTATCACAGGTACCACTGACACTGCCAGCAAGGAAAGTGGTTCAGGACAAGGAATGGGGATATTTCCGCTGCTTGGGAGTAGAGAATGTATAACAGAACTTTGCTGTGTTTCTGCTAGGGGTGTAAATTCACAACAGGCGTCTGGAGGCTAAAAAGACTATGGTACGCTTCAATTAGTTAGCATATGCACAGTAGCACAGCTGAGGGAGCAAAGGAGGAAGTACAGTAATGGGCCTAATTCAGACTGCGCACAGATTAGCTGCAACTGGCAGATTACTGGCACATTTGGCCTAACTCAGACCTGATCGCAGCAGCAAAATCATTCTCTAATGGGCAAAACCATGTGCAGTGCAGGTGGGGCAGATATAAAAAAACACAAAAAAAAACACAGAAATCTAACTCTGTCT
The DNA here is from genome assembly GCF_028390025.1 of Pseudophryne corroboree. Taxonomy (NCBI): domain Eukaryota; kingdom Metazoa; phylum Chordata; class Amphibia; order Anura; family Myobatrachidae; genus Pseudophryne; species Pseudophryne corroboree. Next base: position 845,380,330 of record NC_086447.1, on the reverse strand, counting down.
GCACATGTTATATCTGCCCCACCTGCACTGTGCCAGTAATCTGCCAGTTGCAGCTAATCTGCAGCTCTTCTACCTCAGTTCTTTTCAGCCTCATCCCCCCTTGTATCTTTCCAGCTTCATTCTCCTGTGTTTTTGCAACTTCAGCTCCTCAGTGTCTCTCCAGCCCCCCAACGTCTATTCAGCCCCCAGTCTCTCTCAAGGTTCAGCCAGCTCTCGTCTATCTCACCAGGTCCAGCCTCTGCATACCTCCAGCTCCAGTTCCAGACACTTAGGTAAATTTGCTAAGAATTGTGTATGTGTATGGTCAAGAATGTATCCTTGTACGAGCTTAGGGGTCTATTTACTAAGCCTCAGGTGGAGATAAGGTGGCAGAAATAAAGTACCAACTATTCACCTCCTAACTGTCATTTTTCAAATCCAGCCTGTGACACGGCAGTTAGGAGCTGATTGGCTGGTACTTTATCTCTGGCCACTTTATTTCCATACAAGGCTTAGTACATAGACCACTTAGTCTGTTTTTGAATCTCGGAGATTTATCAAAGCCAAACACAGGTGTAAAAACACGATGCCATCTGGAACACACCATCGAATACACCGTCCTTCTTTCTCTTACAGAACAAATCACACAGAGCACTGTATCACTCCACCCATCTTTCTCTGACAGGACATATCACACAGGCCCTCTTTACCTAAAAAGACAAGTCACACAGAGCACTGTATCACTCCGCCTACTGTCAAAGTCCAATCAAAAAGTGTAAATACAATTTTTTTCCTTCAGTTTGTTAATATTTAAGTGTTCCTCTGGCTAATGAGAAAATAATTTTAAGTAACAGTGAAATGTTAGTTTTTCATTCTGTAACCTGCCCGGTATTATCTTCAGTAACAAATAAATCAATAAGGTAGATTGGAAACATTGGGCCTAATTCAGACCTGATCACAGCAGCAACATTTTTCTCTAATAGACAAAACCATGGGCCCGATTCAGACCTGATCACTGCATTGCGTTTTCACACAGTGGGTGATCAAACTACTGCGCATGCGTATGCACCAAACAGCGACAGGATGGTGCAAAAAATTTGATCACACGTGCGTTTGTAAGGTGATTGACAGGAAGAGGAAATTTGTGGGTGGTAACCGTCCCTTTTCTTGGAGTGTCTGGAAAATCACAGGCGTTTCCAAGCGTTTTCAGGAAGGGTGTGTGACATCAGTTCCGGCCCCGATCAGCCTGATTTCTTTGCATTGGAGGCAGTGTCGGACTGGGACATGAAGGGCCCACCGGGGGAATGCAGTGATAGGGGCCCATACTTAAGGGTGTGGCCAGCCTACAAAGGGGGTGTGGCCAGCCTCTACAGAGGCTTGAAATACACAATAGTCTAGTGCAGTGTAATGCAACATATCTACCATGTATAATACAAGTGCACAGTCTGGAACCTGATCCCTAGAGGAAGGAGTGGGCCTACCAGTAGTTTCCCTGGTACCCCTGTGGACCAGTCCGACCCTGATTGGAGGAGTAAGTATTGAGCTACGCACAGACTGCACAGACTGGGAAAAACATTCAGTGGTGAGTGTGATGCGAACGGTTTTGCAGCTGTCCGCTTACTGAGGGTATTTTTCGCACTGCGTACACATGCAATTGCACACTTGCACAGGGTGAATTTTCACTCCCCCTGAGCGGCAACTGTCTGATCGCAGGACAGTGTAATTTGCAGCACAGCGATCAGATCTGAATTAGGCCCCATATGCAATGCAGGTGGGGCAGATATAACATGTGCAGAGAGTGTCATGAACCCTACACACTTGCCAATGTGTGCGGCCGATATAAACAATCTCGTTCATTCAGTAATGAACGATAAATCATATCGCTCAGTGTGTATGCACCAACGATGAACGATGCGCGTCCCCGCGGCCGTTCATCGTTGGTTTTCCCTTATTCTGTATAGCAAGCCAATATGGATGATGGCCGTCAATCGTTGAAATCGACCATCATCCAAATCGGAAATGTCGGCAAGTGTGTAGGGCCTATAAGATTTGGGTGGGGTGTGTTCAAACTGAAATCTAAATTGCAGTGTAAAAATAGAGCAGCCAGTATTTACCCTGCACAGAAACAATATAACCCACCCAAATCGAACTCTCTCTGCACATGTTATATCTGCCACACCAGCAGTGCACATGGTTTTGCCCATTAGAGAAAGATTTTGCTGCTGCGATCAGGTCTGAATTAGGCCCACTGTCCTATAGGAAAGGGAAAATAATAAGGGGAAATGAACATAAAAAAGCAACAAGATGCAATAGGAGATGTATCAAGCCTTGGAGAGAGAGATAAATTGGAGCAGTTGCCCAGATCAACCAATACGCTTCTGTCATTTCATAGACTGTGATAGACAAATGATGGTTAGAACCTCATTAGTTGGTTTGGGAAACCTCTCTACTTTATCTTTCTCCCAGGATTGAGACATTTGCCCCACATTATTTACCAGTCCTACAATTAAGTAATGAGCAATTAAACTGTCTCTCTATACCAGACTTTCCTCTCCATCCACATCTCATTCATGAAAACAACACCATGCTACCCCCTCGCTCAAAATCACCGAAGCTATTGCCCCATCAGTATCAGCACCGGGATGCGGTCAAGATGCCGCCGGCCGGAATCCTGGCGGTCGAAATACCGACGCCGGAATTCCGACCGCCACAATACCGACATATTCTCCCTCCGTGGGTGTCCACGACACCCATAGAGGGAGAATATAATAGTGTGCCGAGCGAAGCGAGCCCGCAAGGGGCTGCGTTCCGCTCGCCACCCCTGTCGGGATTGTGTGGTCGGGATTCCGGCGTCGGTATTTCGACCGCCAGGATTCCGGCTGGCGGCATTTAGTACTGATCCCTAAGCACCATCCTGTCTCACCAATAAAATCACGTTGGGGCTGGACAGGGGGGGTAATTCAGAGTTGATCGCAGCAGGAATTTTGTTAGCAGTTGGGCAAAACCATGTGCACTGTAGGGGAGGCTGATATAATATGTGCAGAGAGAGATAGATTTGGGTGGGTTATTTTGTTTCTTTGCAGGGTAAATACTGGCTGCTTTATTTTACACTGCAATTTAGATTGCAGATTGAACACACCACACCCAAATCTAACTCTCTCTGCACATGTTATATCTGCCTCCCCTGCAGTGCACATGGGCCCTCATTCCGAGTTGTTAGCTCGTTATTTTTCTTTGCATCGGTGCGATTAGGCGCAAACTGCGCATGCGCAACGTTCGCAGTGCGCCTGCGCCAAGTAAATTTGCTAAAAAGTTTGGTATTTTACTCACAGCTTAACGAAGAAATCTCTTCGTTCTGGTGATCGGAGTGTGATTGACAGGAAGTGGGTGTTTCTGGGCGGAAACTAGCCATTTTATGGGTGTGTGCGGAAAAACGCAGCCGTTTCTGGGAAAAACGCGGGAGTGTCTGGAGAAACGGGGGAATGTCTTGGCGAACGCTGGGTGTGTTTGTGACGTCAAACCAGGAACGAAACTGACTGAACTGATCGCAGATGCCGAGTAAGTGTGGAGCTACTCAGAAACTGCTAAGAAGTGTCTATTCGCAATTCTGCGAATCTTTCGTTCGCAATTCTGCTATGCTAAAATACACTCCCAGTAGGCGGCGGCTTAGCGTGTGCAAAGCTGCTAAAAGCAGCTAGCGAGCGAACAACTCGGAATGACCTCCATGGTTTTGCCCAACTGCTAACAAAGTTCCTGCTGCAATCAACTCAGAATTACCCCCCATGTGCACTGCAGGGGGGGCAGATATAACATGTGCAGAGAGAGTTAGATTTGGGTGGGGTGAAATCTAAATTGCAGTGTAAAAATAAAGCAGCCAGTATTTACCCTGCACAGAAACAAAATAACCCACCCAAATCTAATAGGCCCTATACACTGGTTGATCTGACTGAAAGATATGAACGATCTCGTTCATTAATGAACGAGATACCGTTCATATCTTTCAGTGTGGAGGCACCAGTGATGAACGATGCGCGGCCCCGTGCTCGTTCATCGCTGGTGCCCCGTCGGCTGTGCATGCAGGCCAATATGGACAATCTCGTCGATATTTGCCTGCACTTCCATGGAGCCGGGTGACGGGGGGAGTGAAGAAACGTTACTCCCCCGTCACTGCCCCCCCCCCCCGCCGCCGGGTTGCCCGTCAGCTGTATCCGCCGCCGGGCAGCTTGGCGGCAGATCGTCAATGTGTAGGGCCCTTAACTCTCTCTGCACATGTTATATCTGCCCCACCTGCAGTGCACATGGTTTTGCCCAACTGCTAACAAATTTGCTGCTGCGATCAACTCTGAATTACCCCCAGGGTTCCTATTCACAAGTGAGTGACTGAGAAGAAATTATTTCTAACACCCTACTTTAGATGTCCCTTAATCTCTTCCTCCTATTACGTGGAAATATAGGGCTCCATTTATCAATAATATTTGCAGCTATTTCCCAGAAAACACCAAACTGCAAATATTAATTTTCCCCTGATTGTATGTATCTCTGATACCTGCTGCAATTCCTCCATTTCCGCTAGCAGCCGCAGCACCCATAGGTTTCTACAGGGGATGTGATGCTGCCAGATATATCCCTCCCATGGTGATTCGAGCACCATTTCACACAATACCACCTGAGATCTGTGCGCTGATAACTGCTGAGCTGATCACTCACCTATGTGATGGTTCAATCCTCACTCAGGCTCTCAGTGTAAATATTAGCTGAGCTTGATAAATGGTAGGCAATTAGCAAAACATTGTTTTTATTTGTATAGTACAGGAAGTTACATCTATATTGTCACACAGTGTGTCACATTGGTGCTGTAACCCTAAGTGTCACACTGGTGCTGAGCATTAACCCTTGGTGCCACTGCTCACTGGTTTTGTATTTTTTTTTTGTTACTGCCCGCAGTGCAGCTGTAGCCACTGGCATTTCTTTCATGGGTGCAATGTGTGCGGTGCACACGGCCCCTGGGTCCAGGGGGCCCCGCAGTGCACACATTGCACCCATATTTTCATACTCACCTCTCTAAAGTCCACCGCCGGGGTGCTGCAGTGGCAGCCTTCACAGCAAAAAAACACATAAAAAATGGCCGCCACGCATGCGCAGTTCGACTGGGCGCCATGTTTTGGGAGACCTGTGCATGTGCAGTAGACTCTGGCATATTGCTGCAGCCTATGGTGCCGTGGAAAGGAGGGGGCCCAGCCGAAGTGTGCACACCGGCCCCCTCTTCTTTTAAGATGCCCCTGGCTGTAGCCCAGATCTCTTAATATATGGTGCACATTGGTGCTTTGTTTTGTTTTTGTCACTTCCGGCAGTGCAGCCCAGAGCTCCTAATTTATAATACAGGGGCAGCGTTAACCCTTGGTGCAAACTGGTGGTTTTTGTCTCTGCCCAGTACTTATATTGTAGCCCAAAGCTCCTAGTAAGGAAAATCATTAACCCTATATTGGTGCACACGGCATACTAGTGCCTGCAAACGTTTTTGGGTGAAATTGTTTGCATTTTGGAACAACGTGTGTTTGTAATAAAGCTCAATAGGTGCCACGCCACAGCATAATACATATAAGCACTGTGAATCTGCAGTGTGAAGTAATTTGTGGAAAAAAAAGTTATTTTTATTATTTTTTTGTACAACGTGTGTGTGTGTGTGTGTGTGTGTGTGTGCCACTGTGTTAATACTGTAAATATAAGCACTGTGAGTCTGCAGTGTGAATTCATTTGTAAAAAAAAAAAGATATTTTAATTATTTCCTTTTTGCACAACTTCAATGAAGCTCAGTAGTTACTGCATTAAAAATATAAGCACTGTGGGCGGGATGTACTAAGCGGAAAATGCGGTAAACTCCCTGTTTACCGCATTTTCCTGATGTACTAACTAGTGATGAGCGGGTTCGGTTCCTCGGAATCCGAACCCGCCCGAACTTCAGGTTTTTTTACACGGGGCCGAGCGACTCGGATCTTCCCGCCTTGCTCGGTTAACCCGAGCACGCCCGAACGTCATCATCCCGCTGTCGGATTCTCGCGAGGCTCGGATTCTATCGCGAGACTCGGATTCTATATAAGGAGCCGCGCGTCGCCGCCATTTTCACACGTGCATTGAGATTGATAGGGAGAGGACGTGGCTGGTGTCCTCTCCGTTTAGACTAGAGTACTAGAGAGAGACACTAATTTTGGGGAGCATATTATTAGGAGGAGTACTACTTGCTGCTGATAGTGTGACCAGTGACCACCAGTTTAATTAATCCGTTCTCTGCCTGAAAAAAAACGATACACAGTGTGACACAGTCACATACCATATCTGTGCTCAGCCCAGTGTGCTGCATCATATGTAATACTGTATATCATTATCTGACTGTGCTGAGTGCTCACTGCTCACACAGCTTAATTGTGGGGGAGACTGGGGAGCAGTTATAGCAGGAGTACATATTTTAAGTACAGTGCACACTTTTGCTGCCAGAGTGCCACTGCCAGTGTGACTGACCAGTGACCACTGACCACCAGTATATTGTGATTGTCTGCTGACCACCAGTATATTGTGATTGTCTGCCTGAAAAAGTTAAACACTCGTCGTGTGGTGTTTTTATAAACGCATTCTGCAGACAGTGTCCAGCAGGTCCGTCATTACATAATATATACCTGTCCGGCTGCAGTACTAGTGTGATATATATATATTTTAATTTTATCTCATTATCATCCAGTCTATATTAGCAGCAGACACAGTACGGTAGTCCACGGCTGTAGCTACCTCTGTGTCGGCAGTCGCTCGTCCATCCATAATTGTATACCACCTACCCGTGGTTTTTTTTTTCTATCTTCTTGATACTAGTAGCTTACTTTAGGAGTCTGCAGTGCTGAGTCTGACAGACAGTGTCCAGCAGGTCCGTCATTACATAATATATACCTGTCCGGCTGCAGTACTAGTGTGATATATATATATATTTTAATTTTATCTCATTATCATCCAGTCTATATTAGCAGCAGACACAGTACGGTAGTCCACGGCTGTAGCTACCTCTGTGTCGGCAGTCGCTCGTCCATCCATAATTGTATACCACCTACCCGTGTTTTTTTTTCTTTCTATCTTCTTGATACTAGTAGCTTACTTTAGGAGTCTGCAGTGCTGAGCCTGACAGACAGTGTCCAGCAGGTCCGTCATTACATAATATATACCTATCCGGCTGCAGTACTAGTGTGATATATATATATATTTAAATTTTATCTCATTATCATCCAGTCTATATTAGCAGCAGACACAGTACGGTAGTCCACGGCTGTAGCTACCTCTGTGTCGGCAGTCGCTCGTCCATCCATAATTGTATACCACCTACCCGTGGTTTTTTTTCTATCTTCTTGATACTAGTAGCTTACTTTAGGAGTCTGCAGTGCTGAGTCTGACAGACAGTGTCCAGCAGGTCCGTCATTACATAATATATACCTGTCCGGCTGCAGTACTAGTGTGATATATATATATATTTTAATTTTATCTCATTATCATCCAGTCTATATTAGCAGCAGACACAGTACGGTAGTCCACGGCTGTAGCTACCTCTGTGTCGGCAGTCGCTCGTCCATCCATAATTGTATACCACCTACCCGTGTTTTTTTTTTTCTATCTTCTTGATACTAGTAGCTTACTTTAGGAGTCTGCAGTGCTGAGTCTGACAGACAGTGTCCAGCTGGTCCGTCATTACATAATATATACCTGTCCGGCTGCAGTACTAGTGTAATATATATATATATATTTTAATTCTATCTCATTATCATCCAGTCTATATTAGCAGCAGACACAGTACGGTAGTCCACGGCTGTAGCTACCTCTGTGTCGGCAGTCGCTCGTCCATCCATAATTGTATACCACCTACCCGTGTTTTTTTTTTTTTCTATCTTCTTGATACTAGTAGCTTACTTTAGGAGTCTGCAGTGCTGAGTCTGACAGACAGTGTCCAGCAGGTCCGTCATTACATAATATATACCTGTCCGGCTGCAGTACTAGTGTGATATATATATATATTTAAATTTTATCTCATTATCATCCAGTCTATATTAGCAGCAGACACAGTACGGTAGTCCACGGCTGTAGCTACCTCTGTGTCGGCAGTCGCTCGTCCATCCATAATTGTATACCTCCTACCCGTGGTTTTTTTTTTTCTATCTTCTTGATACTAGTAGCTTACTTTAGGAGTCTACAGTGCTGAGTCTGACAGACAGTGTCCAGCAGGTCCGTCATTACATAATATATACCTGTCCGGCTGCAGTACTAGTGTGATATATATATATATTTTAATTTTATCTCATTATCATCCGGTCTATATTAGCAGCAGACACAGTACGGTAGTCCACGGCTGTAGCTACCTCTGTGTCGGCTGTCGCTCGTCCATCCATAATTGTATACCACCTACCCGTGGTTTTTTTTTTTCTATCTTCTTGATACTAGTAGCTTACTTTAGGAGTCTGCAGTGCTGAGTCTGACAGACAGTGTCCAGCAGGTCCGTCATTACATAATATATACCTGTCCGGCTGCAGTACTAGTGTGATATATATATATATTTTAATTTTATCTCATTATCATCCAGTCTATATTAGCAGCAGACACAGTACGGTAGTCCACGGCTGTAGCTACCTCTGTGTCGGCAGTCGCTCATCATCCATAAGTATACTAGTATCCATCCATCTCCATTGTTTACCTGAGGTGCCTTTTAGTTGTGCCTATTAAAATATGGAGAACAAAAATGTTGAGGTTCCAAAAATAGGGAAAGATCAAGATCGACTTCCACCTCGTGCTGAAGCTGCTGCCACTAGTCATGGCCGAGACGATGAAATGCCATCAACGTCGTCTGCCAAGGCCGATGCCCAATGTCATAGTACAGAGCATGTAAAATCCAAAACACCAAATATCAGTAAAAAAAGGACTCAAAAATCTAAAATAAAATTGTCGGAGGAGAAGCGTAAACTTGCCAATATGCCATTTACCACACGGAGTGGCAAGGAACGGCTGAGGCCCTGGCCTATGTTCATGGCTAGTGGTTCAGCTTCACATGAGGATGGAAGCACTCAGCCTCTCGCTAGAAAAATGAAAAGACTCAAGCTGGCAAAAGCACAGCAAAGAACTGTGCGTTCTTCGAAATCCCAAATCCACAAGGAGAGTCCAATTGTGTCGGTTGCGATGCCTGACCATCCCAACACTGGACGTGAAGAGCATGCGCCTTCCACCATTTGCACGCCCCCTGCAAGTGCTGGAAGGAGCACCCGCAGTCCAGTTCCTGATAGTCAGATTGAAGATGTCAGTGTTGAAGTACACCAGGATGAGGAGGATATGGGTGTTGCTGGCGCTGGGGAGGAAATTTACAAGGAGGATTCTGATGGTGAGGTGGTTTGTTTAAGTCAGGCACCCGGGGAGACACCTGTTGTCCGTGGGAGGAATATGGCCATTGACATGCCTGGTGAAAATACCAAAAAAATCAGCTCTTCGGTGTGGAAGTATTTCAACAGAAATGCGGACAACATTTGTCAAGCCGTGTGTTGCCTTTGTCAAGCTGTAATAAGTAGGGGTAAGGACGTTAACCACCTCGGAACATCCTCCCTTATACGTCACCTGCAGCGCATTCATAATAAGTCAGTGACAAGTTCAAAAACTTTGGGCGACAGCGGAAGCAGTCCACTGACCAGTAAATCCCTTCCTCTTGTAACCAAGCTCACGCAAACCACCCCACCTACTCCCTCAGTGTCAATTTCCTCCTTCCCCAGGAATGCCAATAGTCCTGCAGGCCATGTCACTGGCAATTCTGACGAGTCCTCTCCTGCCTGGGATTCCTCCGATGCATCCTTGCGTGTAACGCCTACTGCTGCTGGCGCTGCTGTTGTTGCTGCTGGGAGTCGATGGTCATCCCAGAGGGGAAGTCGTAAGACCACTTTTACTACTTCCACCAAGCAATTGACTGTCCAACAGTCCTTTGCGAGGAAGATGAAATATCACAGCAGTCATCCTGCTGCAAAGCGGATAACTGAGGCCTTGGCATCCTGGGTGGTGAGAAACGTGGTTCCGGTATCCATCATTACTGCAGAGCCAACTAGAGACTTGTTGGAGGTACTGTGTCCCCGGTACCAAATACCATCTAGGTTCCATTTCTCTAGGCAGGAGATACCGAAAATGTACACAGACCTCAGAAAAAGAGTCACCAGTGTCCTAAAAAATGCAGCTGTACCCAATGTCCACTTAACCACGGACATGTGGACAAGTGGAGCAGGGCAGGGTCAGGACTATATGACTGTGACAGCCCACTGGGTAGATGTATGGACTCCCGCCGCAAGAACAGCAGCGGCGGCACCAGTAGCAGCATCTCGCAAACGCCAACTCTTTCCTAGGCAGCTACGCTTTGTATCACCGGTTTCCAGAATACGCACACAGCTGAAAACCTCTTACGGCAACTGAGGAAGATCATCGCGGAATGGCTTACCCCAATTGGACTCTCCTGTGGATTTGTGGCATTGGACAACGCCAGCAATATTGTGTGTGCATTAAATATGGGCAAATTCCAGCACGTCCCATGTTTTGCACATACCTTGAATTTGGTGGTGCAGAATTATTTAAAAAACGAGAGGGGCTTGCAAGAGATGCTGTCGGTGGCCAGAAGAATTGCGGGACACTTTCGGCGTACAGGCACCACGTACAGAAGACTGGAGCACCACCAAAAACGCCTGAACCTGCCCTGCCATCATCTGAAGCAAGAAGTGGTAACGAGGTGGAATTCAACCCTATATATGCTTCAGTGGTTGGAGGAGCAGCAAAAGGCCATTCAAGCCTATACAATTGAGCACGATATAGGAGGTGGAATGCACCTGTCTCAAGCGCAGTGGAGAATGATTTCAACGTTGTGCAAGGTTCTGCTGCCCTTTGAACTTGCCACACGTGAAGTCAGTTCAGACACTGCCAGCCTGAGTCAGGTCATTCCCCTCATCAGGCTTTTGCAGAAGAAGCTGGAGACATTGAAGGAGGAGCTAACACAGAGCGATTCCGCTAGGCATGTGGGACTTGTGGATGGAGCCCTTAATTCGCTTAACAAGGATTCACGGGTGGTCAATCTGTTGAAATCAGAGCACTACATTTTGGCCACCGTGCTCGATCCTAGATTTAAAACCTACCTTGGATCTCTCTTTCCGGCAGACACAAGTCTGCTGGGGTTCAAAGACCTGCTGGTGAGAAAATTGTCAAGTCAAGCGGAACGCGACCTGTCAACATCTCCTCCTTCACATTCTCCCGCAACTGGGGGTGCGAGGAAAAGGCTCAGAATTCCGAGCCCACCCGCTGGCGGTGATGCAGGGCAGTCTGGAGCGACTGCTGATGCTGACATCTGGTCCGGACTGAAGGACCTGCCAACGATTACGGCCATGTCGTCTACTGGCACTGCATATGATTCTCTCCCCATTGAAAGAATGGTGGAGGATTATATGAGTGACCGCATCCAAGTAGGCACGTCAGACAGTCCGTACTTATACTGGCAGGAAAAAGAGGCAATTTGGAGGCCCTTGCACAAACTGGCTTTATTCTACCTAAGTTGCCCTCCCACAAGTGTGTACTCCGAAAGAGTGTTTAGTGCCTCCGCTCACCTTGTCAGCAATCGGCGTACGCGGTTACTTCCAGAAAATGTGGAGAAGATGATGTTCATTAAAATGAATTATAATCAATTCCTCCGTGGAGACATTGACCAGCAGCAATTGCCTCCACAAAGTACACAGGGAGCTGAGATGGTGGATTCCAGTGGGGACGAATTGATAATCTGTGAGGAGCGGGATGTACACGGTGATATATCGGAGGATGATGATGAGGTGGACATCTTGCCTCTGTAGAGCCAGTTTGTGCAAGGAGAGATTAATTGCTTCTTTTTCGGTGGGGGTCCAAACCAACCCGTCATTTCAGTCACAGTCGTGTAGCAGACCCTGTCACTGAAATGATGGGTTGGTTAAAGTGTGCATGTCCTGTTTATACAACATAAGGGTGGGTGGGAGGGCCCAAGGACAATTCCATCTTGCACCTCTTTTTTCTTTCATTTTTCTTTGCGTCATGTGCTGTTTGGGGAGTGTTTTTTGGAAGGGCCATCCTGCGTGACACTGCAGTGCCACTCCTAGATGGGCCAGGTGTTTGTGTCGGCCACTAGGGTCGCTTAGCTTACTCACACAGCTACCTCATTGCGCCTCTTTTTTTCTTTGCGTCATGTGCTGTTTGGGGAGTGTTTTTTGGAAGGGCCATCCTGCGTGACACTGCAGTGCCACTCCTAGATGGGCCAGGTGTTTGTGTCGGCCACTAGGGTCGCTTAGCTTACTCACACAGCTACCTCATTGCGCCTCTTTTTTTCTTTGCGTCATGTGCTGTTTGGGGAGTGTTTTTTGGAAGGGCCATCCTGCGTGACACTGCAGTGCCACTCCTAGATGGGCCAGGTGTTTGTGTCGGCCACTAGGGTCGCTTAGCTTACTCACACAGCTACCTCATTGCGCCTCTTTTTTTCTTTGCGTCATGTGCTGTTTGGGGAGTGTTTTTTGGAAGGGCCATCCTGCGTGACACTGCAGTGCCACTCCTAGATGGGCCAGGTGTTTGTGTCGGCCACTAGGGTCGCTTAGCTTACTCACACAGCTACCTCATTGCGCCTCTTTTTTTCTTTGCGTCATGTGCTGTTTGGGGAGTGTTTTTTGGAAGGGCCATCCTGCGTGACACTGCAGTGTCACTCCTAGATGGGCACGGTGTTTGTGTCGGCCACTAGGGTCGCTTAGCTTAGTCATCCAGCGACCTCGGTGCAAATTTTAGGACTAAAAATAATATTGTGAGGTGTGAGGTGTTCAGAATAGACTGAAAATGAGTGGAAATTATGGTTTTTGAGGTTAATAATACTTTGGGATCAAAATGACCCCCAAATTCTATGATTTAAGCTGTTTTTTAGGGTTTTTTTAAAAAAACACCCGAATCCAAAACACACCCGAATCCGACAAAAAAAATTCGGTGAGGTTTTGCCAAAACGCGGTCGAACCCAAAACACGGCCGCGGAACCGAACCCAAAACCAAAACACAAAACCCGAAAAATTTCAAGTGCACATCTCTAGTACTAACCCCCGGCCGGCAGGACAGCGCCGCGGCGGGGTACGCCAGCTTTAGCTACGTCCATAGAAGCCTATGGGCTTCTCTCCGCGGCGCTGTGTGAGGGATCCGATCGGATCCCTCCCAGCATACCCTGCGGCCGCCCCCATGCGCAGACTGACTCCTGGGGTCGAATCCCGGAAGTCAGGCTGCCGCTGCGCATCGCAGAGGACAGCTCTTATCGGAAGAGCTGTCCTCCGCAATGCTGATCGCATATGTTAGTACATATGCGATCAGCATCGTGGCGCAGGGCGGCGATGTACATTAGTACATCCCGCCCTGTGAGTGAAGTCATTTGTGAAAAAAAATAGTTGTTGTTTTTTGGGGTGTTGTATGGTATGCCGGCAGTCGGGTTCTCCGCGGACAGCATACCGGTGCCGGGATCCCGACCGCCGGCATACCAACAGCTAGGCGAGCGCAAATGATCCCCTTGCGGGCTCGCTTTGCTCGCCACGCTGCAGGCACGGTGGCACGCTATGCGCGCCATGCTATTTATTCTCCCTCCATGGGGGTCGTGGACCCCCAAGAGGGAGAATAGGTGTCAGTATGCCGGGTGTCGGGATTCCGGCACCGGTATACTGAGTGCGTGTTTAATAAAGCTCAGTCGGTGTTACGCTACTGCATTCATAAATAAGAGCACTGTGTCGATATGGATCATGATCAGTCGCTAGAGGAGCAAGATCAGCAACCAAGTACTATTGCTGTGGCTGCTGTCAGTCTTGATATTACTACAATATCTGCTAAAGGTGCAGAGCCTGATTAAGGGCTCCAGCTGCCCTAGGCTAATACAGAAGTGCCCCCATCCTCCCCCGTTTCCCACCACCAATTTTTTTGCTCGCATTCAGCAAAAATCTGTAACCGACTCGGGTCTCAGCTCCATTCATATTGCCACTTACCACCCTAGCAGTGCTGGCAATGATGGCAGTAGCATCAATCTCAGACTCGGCAGTGGAGCCAGCCGTGGCTCTCATAGGATCTCCTAATCCCGACACCGGCAATCCCAGCAGACACCGTTGCTCCCATAGTTCCTGGGGGAGATCTCATAATGCTCGACCCCAACTCCAGCGGCACCAGGAAGTGTTCCCATCCCAGCGCAATCTATTGTGCCGGCACTGCACCCCCCCCCCCCCCCCCAGGCACCCAGTGCTCCAGGCTGCAGCCTTATCAGCCTATTGGTTAATCAGGCCCTGCAAAGGAGGTCCGGGGGCAAAAAGTTTAGGAAAGGGCACCTGAAATCAAAATCTTTCACAATGTCAAAAAAGGGGTAGAGGCGTCACAATAAAAACCAACAAATTAGTGCCCAATAAAAGAAAACTAAGGCTGAAGAACTGTGTGTTTACAAATGCCTGAGTGTGAGTGTGACATTTCTCACACTGTAATCGTAGAAAAGCCTCCTTCACCTCCTTCCATTTCTGTACCATCTGCAAATGTGGGGATGAGCAGTACAAGTAAAGATAGTGATGACGGCATAATAGAAGTTGAGAATGCTAGTGTGGAAGTGGATCAGGAGAGGGATATTCGTGTACTATCTGATGCTAACAAGGGTATTGATAATGAGAATGTTGATGATGTTGTTTGTATAAGTCAGCAACCAGTGGCTGCAGTTCTTGCCCGTGATAAAAAAGAAAGCCATTGTGATGCCTGAGCATAATACCAAAAAAAGCCACCTCCTGGGTGTCGGATTATTTTATCCCAAATCTTGACAACTTTTGTGAAGGAATCTGCTCCATTTGTGAGGCCAAAGTTAGCAGAGGTGGGGACTTTAACCATCTAGGCACCTCCTCCATAATAATTTGTAATTAACATCTAATCATCAACCTCCTCATCAGTGATTGGACTTAGGGCCCGATTCAGACCTGATCACTGTTGTTCGAATTCGCACAGTGTCGGATTATCGAATAACTGTGCATGTGTACGCACCACAATGCACAGGCGTCTCGCCAAACAGCGACAGGATGGTGCGAAAATTTTGTTTGCAAGGTGATTGGCAGGAAGAGGACATTTCTGGGTGGCAACTGTCCATTTTCAGGGCGTTTCAGGAAAAACGCAGGCATTCCCAAACGTTTTCTGCGAGGGTTTGTGACGTCAGCTCTGGCGCCGATCAGCCTGTCTGTATCGCACTGTAGGAGTAAGTCCTGGGCTACGCACAGACTGCACAGTATGAAAAAATCATTTGATGGTGAGTGAGTTGTGAACAGATTTGCAGCTGTCCGCTGTCTGATGGAATTTTCGCACAGCGTACACATGCATTCACACACTTGCACGGGACAGGTTTTCACTCTCCCTATCTATCTGATCGCAGACCTCTGCAAATTTGCAACACAGCAATCAGGTCTGAATTATGCCCATAGTCCTTCCAAAAAATTGGTTTGTGGGGGTCCAAACAAACCAAGCACATCAGCGATAAAAGTGGCATTCCTTGTTGCAGAAATGTTTAGTTTGTGAAAATGTGCATGTCCTTTTTAATATCCAACATAAAAGTGGATAGGAGGGCCCAAGGACAAGTCATCTTGCACCACTTTTCTTTTCACAATGGGCTGTATTTTGGGGGGGGCATTAAGAACTGTCTTTTTTTGCTTTGACATTTTTATTGGTTATAGCTCTAAAACTTTACAAATTTGCAATACATTTTTAAACATATACATGCTGTGTGTTTGTGCCGCTGAGCCTTTGGCCAATATAGGTAAAGAATACTGTGAACTGTGAGGTGGTCAAAAATGACTAGAAATTACTGGAACTGAATGTTATTGAGATTAACAATACTGTAGCCCAAATTATATGATTTTAGCTGTTTTTAGCATTTAAAAAAAAAATACAGATCCAAAACACGTGAGGGTGATTTTATCAGATTATAGCTAAAACCAAAGCACAAAATTAATACAGCACCAAAACCAAAACACGGAGGTCAGGGCACATCTCTAATTAAAATGGCAGATTATCCTAAGAGTATGGCGAATTTCATTGATGATAATGGATGTTCAAATTTTAGCAATTCATAGATCAGTCCAGTTTCACCCAGAAGCAATGGAGCAAAGGAAGATTACTTAATTTAACATTGCTAAAAAGCACCCTCTGTGTTTTGTTTTTTATGTTTTTATTGACGCAATGAATGTTACAATAGAGTTTAAATTTTAAATCAACAGTTAAACTTTAAATCGACTTTAAACATTAAATCAACGGTAACCGGCAGTCTATATTCTTCATAAGGAAATGTAACTAGGAATGTTATCAAATTAACAATACCTTAAAATGTGTACAGTATATAGGGGGTAATTCCAGGTTGATCGCAGCAGGATTTTTGTTAGCAGTTGGGCAAAACCATGTGCACTGCAGGGGAGGCAGATATAACATGTGTAGAGAGAGTAAGATTTGAGTGGGTTATTTTGTTTCTGTGCAGGGTAAATACTGGCTGCTTTATTTTTACACTGCAATTTAGATTGCAGATTGAACACACCACACCCAAATCTAACTCTCTCTGCACATGTTAAATCTGCCTCCCCTGCAGTGCACATGGGGGGTAATTCCAAGTTGATCGCAGCAGGAAATTTTTTAGCAGTTGGGCAAAACCATGTGCACTGCAGGTGTGGCAGATATAACATTTGCAGAGAGAGTTAGATTTGGGTGGGTTATTTTATTTCTGTGCAGGGTAAATACTGGCTGTTTTATTTTTACACTGCAAATTAGATTGCAGATTGAACACACCCCATCCAAATCTAGCTCTCTCTGCACATGTGATATCTGCCTCCCCTGCAGTGCACATGGTTTTGCCCAATTGCTAACAGAATTCCTGCTGCGATCAACTTGGAATCACCCCCATGGTTTTGCACAACTGCTAACAAAAATCCTGCTGCGATCAACTTGGAATTACCCCCATAGTACAGAGTTTCATAAATACAAGAGAGAATCATGGAAGTTACATTGTACATATTGAGAAGACACAAATTATGTGTCACTACAACTCCTTATCCATTGTAGACTTGAAAACAAATATTAAAAAGAAAGAAAACAACTAGTAACTAAATTTGCTCAACTTCTTATATAGGAAAAGGGAAAATCACAGATCAATTGGGGGATCATTATGGGTATATATCATATTACCATATGAGTCATATACCATCTTGTGTTTGAAAGAGACCTATGAATCTGGGATTTAATGACTAGATAATGTTGCTATGTAGCTTTCATCTTTCTATCCAGCATAGTCCCCACCCACTCCATTTGGAAGAGATAAATGGGCCCATTTATCACAGTGTATTTGCGGCTTTAATCCCTGATAACACCCATTTTCTGGTGTAAGCAGTAAATATTGGGCATCTCCTGAATGTAAGAAGGAGTTTGCTGCAATCCCTCCATTGTCGCCCACATCTGCATCCCCTATAGGTTTCTATGGGGATGCGATGCTGTCAAATTTACCAATATCCGGAATGCGATGTAATCCCGATGTTGATCATCCTGTTTACCCCATTGTAGCCTATGGGCTACAAATAGCATTCCTAGCCGGATAGAGGGTTCGTCCGGGACCCTCCCCGGAAGTGGCCACTCTGCAGCGTGTCCTGAGCAGACAGCGCATGTGGAGACCTCCCTGGCAGCCCTGCCAGCATATCGCAGGGGCCAGCTCCTTTCGGAGCCCTTGTCCCTGTGGGTGGTGGATGATGCATCCTGCTGATAGGATTGCATATTGTAATGCGATTCTGGGTGATAAGATTCCACCCAGATCGCATTCAATATGCGAGCAATAAGAAATGGCCCCCAAAATAGCTTAACCTTAAAAAAGGGACACAGAGGGTGGGTCAGCCCCCTCTGGTCTAATTTCTGTTGACATTTAAAACAGAGCCAGTAGGAAGCAAAGGACAGTATGTACAGTATGTTGTAACTTACTCTCTGCGAGAAGCTATTCTAAAAATGGAATGGGGGGAGCATCTTTGTGGCATTGGTAGAGTAGTGGACAGGACAGATGGTAAGTGTGTAGCAGAAAATAAAAGGTAGGTGCCTTGTATTTACTGTTTTGTGGCATGAGAATTAGAGATGAGCGCCTGAAATTTTTCGGGTTTTGTGTTTTGGTTTTGGGTTCGGTTCCGCGGCCGTGTTTTGGGTTCGAACGCGTTTTGGCAAAACCTCACCGAATTATTTTTGTCGGATTCGGGTGTGTTTTGGATTCGGGTGTTTTTTTCCAAAAACACTAAAAAACAGCTTAAATCATAGAATTTGGGGGTCATTTTGATCCCAAAGTATTATTAACCTCAAAAACCATAATTTACACTCATTTTCAGTCTATTCTGAATACCTCACACCTCACAATATTATTTTTAGTCCTAAAATTTGCACCGAGGTCGCTGTGTGAGTAAGATAAGCGACCCTAGTGGCCGACACAAACACCGGGCCCATCTAGGAGTGGCACTGCAGTGTCACGCAGGATGTCCCTTCCAAAAAACCCTCCCCAAACAGCACATGACGCAAAGAAAAAAAGAGGCGCAATGAGGTAGCTGTGTGAGTAAGATTAGCGACCCTAGTGGCCGACACAAACACCGGGCCCATCTAGGAGTGGCACTGCAGTGTCACGCAGGATGGCCCTTCCAAAAAACCCTCCCCAAACAGCACATGACACAAAGAAAAAAAGAGGCGCAATGAGGTAGCTGACTGTGTGAGTAAGATTAGCGACCCTAGTGGCCGACACAAACACCGGGCCCATCTAGGAGTGGCACTGCAGTATGTATGTATAAAGAAAGAAAAAAAAACCACGGTTAGGTGGTATATACAATTATGGACGGGCTGCCGAGTGCCGACACAGAGGTAGCCACAGCCGTGAACTACCGCACTGTACTGTGTCTGCTGCTAATATATAGACTGGTTGATAAAGAGATAGTATACTCGTAACTAGTATGTATGTATAAAGAAAGAAAAAAAAACCACGGTTAGGTCACTGGTATATACAATTATGGACGGGCTGCCGAGTGCCGACACAGAGGTAGCCACAGCCGTGAACTACCGCACTGTACACTGGTTGATAAAGAGATAGTAGTATACTCGTAACAACTAGTATGACGACGGTATAAAGAATGAAAAAAAAACCACGGTTAGGTGGTATATAATACAATTATGGTTGGACGGACTGCCTGCCGAGTGCCGACACAGAGGTAGCCACAGCCGTGAACTACCGCACTGTACACTGGTTGATAAAGAGATAGTAGTATACTCGTAACAACTAGTATGACTGACTATGACGGTATAAAGAATGAAAAAAAAACCACGGTTAGGTGGTATATATTATAATAATACAATTATGGATGGACGGACTGCCTGCCGAGTTCCGACACAGAGGTAGCCACAGCCGTGAACTACCGCACTGTACACTGGTTGATAAAGAGATAGTAGTATACTCGTAACAACTAGTATGACTATGACGACGGTATAAAGAAAGAAAAAAAAATACCACGGTTAGGTGGTATATAATTATACAATTATGGATGGACGGACTGCCTGCCGAGTGCCGACTGCCGACACAGAGGTAGCCACAGCCGTGAACTACCGCACTGTACTGTGTCTGCTGCTAATATAGACTGGTTGATAAAGAGATAGTATACAACAATATACTACTATACTGGTGGTCAGGCACTGGTCACCACTAGTCACACTGGCAGTGGCACTCCTGCAGCAAAAGTGTGCACTGTTTAATTTTAAATTAATATAATATTATGTACTCCTGGCTCCTGCTATAACAACCTGCAGTGCTCCCCAGTCTCCCCCACAATTATTATAAGCTTTTATACATTGATGTGCAGCACACTGGGCTGAGCTGAGTGCACACAGACTGAGTCACACTGTGTGACTGCTGTGTATCGTTTTTTTCAGGCAGAGAACGGATATAGCAGAGAACGGATATATTAAATAAAAGTTAACTTAACAACAACTGCACTGGTCACTGTGGTAAACTCTGTCTGCACAATCTCTCTCTCTTCTAATCTATTCTAATGGAGAGGACGCCAGCCACGTCCTCTCCCTATCAATCTCAATGCACGTGTGAAAATGGCGGCGACGCGCGGCTCCTTATATAGAATCCGAGTCTCGCGAGAATCCGACAGCGTCATGATGACGTTCGGGCGCGCTCGGGTTAACCGAGCAAGGCGGGAAGATCCGAGTCGCTCGGACCCGTGAAAAAAAACGCTCATCTCTAATGAGAATGACAGGGACCAAAGATAGTTGATCTTTAATACATAGGGTTTAGGGGATCCGGTCTCTAAGTCGACAGTAACTAAGTCAACAATGTCTAGGTCGACCACTATTGGTTGACAGTAACTAGGTCGACAGGGTGCTAGGTCGACAGGGTCTTTAGGTTGACATGTTCTAGGTCGACAGGTCAAAAAGTCGACATGAGTTTTTCACAATTTTTTTCTTTTTTTGAACCTTTTCATACTTAATGATCCACGTGGACTACGGTTGGAACGGTAATCTGTGCCGAGCGAAGCGGTAGCGGAGTGAAGGCACCATGCCCGAAGCATGGCGAGCGAAGCAGTGCACTAATTGGGGTTCCCGGTCACTCTACGAAGAAAACAACACCAAAATAACATTAAAAAACTAATGTCGACCTTTTGACCTGTCGACCTAGAACATGTCGACCTAAAGACCCTGTCAACCTAGTTACTGTCGACCAATAGTGGTCGACCTAGACATTATTGACCTAGTTACTGTCGACCTTCCATACCACACCCGGGTTTAGAACATGTGGGGTGTATAGCGGAGAAGCATTTAGTTTTGTGAGTTCTTCTGTGAAGGTGGCTTCCCTTATCATTAAACACTTCCCTTATCTCTGTAACTGACTTATCGCACTTTACTCC
Organism: Pseudophryne corroboree; assembly: GCF_028390025.1. Classification (NCBI taxonomy): domain Eukaryota; kingdom Metazoa; phylum Chordata; class Amphibia; order Anura; family Myobatrachidae; genus Pseudophryne; species Pseudophryne corroboree. The sequence goes on along the minus strand of NC_086447.1, from coordinate 845,359,361 downwards.
TATCTGGAGGAAGAGAGAAGCTCCTATCCGGCATGACTGGGTGAGGGTGGAAGTTGGTATCTTACTCTCATTGTATGACAGTGAGTCAGGAGAGAACCACACACAGCATACTTGCCTACCTGAGGGAGAAAATGCTCTGTTCCTGGACTTTCCTGGTAATGTATGATTGCCATCACCTGTGGTGAGCTAGTTAATTGATAAGAAAGGTGTTTCACCACAGGTGATGGCAATCATACATTACCAGGAAAGTCCAGGAACAGAGCATTTTCTCCCTCATGGAGAGGGTCAGGTAGGCAAGTATGAACAGTGTTCTCAGAGCTGAGCGATTTCTGCTACTGCGTGTGTGTGCGACTTTCCCTAAGAACTCCTGCGGTGCATGAATTACACACAGTGTACACACACAAAGGTGCTGTTGCCATTGAGATGCCTGGTAACAGAAATGTCATGGGTGGTGACTGGGAGGTGACGATACAGACACAGAGAACTTATGGGCCTGGGAGTGTCGTAGACATGCAGCTGAAGGGATTGCTTATACAGACATTCAAGCATTCACTTGGCAGGCCATATTCAGACAGAAAATCTGCACCTGCCATAGGACAGTTGCAAGTTCCGATGGTGTGATCGATAGTTGTGTCTAAAGATGCAGCAAGTGATATCACAGAGTCTACAGATGCTACAGTGGGAGTCTCACTCCTTACACAATCATATGCACAGAGGTACACCAGGGAAGGGCATTACAGCAGCGCTGACGTAAAGCCACAGAAAGACGCAGATGAGACCACGTCTGCATCCACCTCTGATTCAAGCCCTAGGGAGTGTATTTACTAAAAGTCAGTTTGAGTTGATTTTGATTGATTTTTTGTCGCTGTTTGGTCGATTTTCTTTCGATTTTCTGTTTCAGGGTCTAAATCACACATTTACTAACAGATGATTTTTTAGATCATTTAAAAAAAATATGTCAAAAAAATAATGTTAGTAAAGATGGAATGTAGACCCTGAAACACAAAATCTATCAAAAATCGCCCAACTATCAACCAAAAATTGATCAACATCGACCAAATTGACTTTTAGTAATTACAGTATATCCCCAGGTGTCTAATAAGTGACACCCAGCTGCTCATTGCACACAATGGTGATGATATGTTCGATATTATGATGCCTGCTGTGATAATGCTCGTATATTACAGCAACCTGGATCACAAAATCTCACTGTGATTATCATTTTTATTTTAGAGTCTATATTTACAGGGTCATTGTGACACAACAGCTTCAGAGGTGAGTGACAGGTTCCTTAGATAATGCAGCCACTCTCACAAGGATGATCCTTAATCCATTCTCAAAATGCTAAATTATAAATTTAAAAGTTGTGCTCCGAAGTGTAAAAGGAGGATTGAGGATAATGTAAACTGTAAACTTAGCCCCAATATAATCAGCAATACAGCAGAAACAGGCTAGAATAGACAAACTGAGCTGGTCTTACCCTCACTGTCCCTGAGGCCACACACTCCAGCCTACTGTATGTACTATGGATGAGCAGATTACTTTATACTGATAAAAGAGTGTAGAGAGTGGAGGAGACCTGTCAGGAGGAAGTTGCCCCAAATAAGTTTTTTTTAGTTATTGCCAGTTATTTATATAGCGCACACATATTCTGCAGCGCTTCACAGAGAGTATTTGGCCATTCACATCAGTCCCTGCTCCAGTGGAGCTTACAATCTATAGTCCCTACTACACGTACATGTACACACATTCACTCTAAGGTTAATTTGTAGGGAGTCAATTAACCTGCCAGTATATTTTAGGATTGTGGGAGGAAACCGGAGTACCCGGAGGAAACCCATGCAAGCACGGGGAGACTATACAGTTAGGGCCATGGTGGGAATCGAACCCATGACCTCAGTGCTGTGAGGTAGTAATGCTAAGATCACTTTGAACGGGTATGGGTAGTTGGGTCGACACAACTTAGGACAGTCATTAGGTCGACCACTATTGGTCGACATGCATTAGGTTGACAGGGTCACTAGGTTAACATGTACTAGGTTGACAGGTCAAAAGGTCGACATGAGTTTTTTTTCTTACTTTTTTTGGTGTCATTTTCTTCGTAAGGTGACCGGGAACCCCAATTAGTGCGCCGTGTTTGCTCACCATGCTTCGCGCTGCACTTGGCACAGGTTACCATTCCCAATTGTAGTCCACGTGGATCGTAAAGTATGAAAAAGTCCAAAGATTGAGAAAAAATGTGAAAAACGCAAGTCGACTTTTCGAACTGTCGACCTAGTACATGTCAACCTAGTGACCCTGTCGACCTAATGCATGTCGACCAATAGTGGTCGACCAAATGACTGTCGCCCTAAGTGGTGTCGACCTTTGAACTGACGATTGTCAATGAACCAGCTGATGTAGCTCCCCAGGTTGTAGTAGAGTACTAATCACTGCCTCTAGGCCTTCACAGGAACCTAGGGGTATATTTACTAAGGTGCAGGGTTTAGAAGTGCAGATGTTTCCCATAGCAACTAATCAGATTATATTGTCTTCTAGAAGCTGTTAGATAAATGATAATTAGAATGTGATTGGTTGCTATAGGCAATATCTCTACGAGATGCCCCCTAGAAACTGCTTCAGGGTAGCGTGTAAAAGCAACATTTCTAATGGTTTCTATGGATAATTCTGAATGCTTCATTTAGATGAGGATGTTGGGTAGTGGACAGAGTGTTGACTCAGGAAACTGCATTCAACACGGGATATTTGTGGTCTGGATTAGAGGGTTCTTGTCTCTAGGTCATGGGAATACATGATACATTTATATGAAGCATTCTTGTCCTTTAAACACAGTTTTGCACATACATATTGGCAAAAGGTCATCCAGACTCCTGTCGCTTTAATTAGTATAGGACACGGAAAAAATAAGAACTGAAGTGCAGTTCATCACAGAAGAAAATAAAAAATTGTCAGTTATTTTACATACATAAATCACAACAACACACGGCCAGTGTAAATATTGCTAATCACCAATATTATTATTCTATCAAATAATACGTGTAACATGCATCATGCAAAATAATCTAAAAAACTGTATCATATAGCTGTCAAAGAAGAAACAGTCTCTTAGCAATATTGTATATATCCATTTTAGTTGATTAGCATAATTGTCATGCAAGAAGCAAGCCATTAGTTACTTGTTACATAGTCACAATGAATGGCAGTCCCTTTAAGCAGTTAGAAGCTGTTAATATACTGTAGCAGAATTAAGTTGTATGTGCCACTCAATGTAACAAATTTCTCCCTTGGAGTTTTGAAACAAATTCGCAAAACACAGATACAATGTTTCATGCAGAGTTTCCAATACTGATAGCATCTGTTAACTCTCTCTTTTCAGGCACCACAGTGTTGTCAAAGTCGAAAAAATATTGCAGTACACACATCACGTACAAACTACACACAGATGGCCTCCGTGCGCGTACTTGTTCTGCCTTGCGTGCACATATTCGCAATTTGCGTATGGTCGCTCCCACGGTCCTGCGCATTAGCGCGTGGTATGGGTAATTACGGTAGAGTTTGTGATTGCATGGAAAAGCCATAAAAACACATTATATATTTAATCCATATAGTGCACAATGGCCCTCATTCCGAGTTGTTCGCTCGCTAGCTGCTTTTAGCAGCTTTGCACACGCTAAGCCGCCGCCTACTGGGAGTGTATTTTAGCATAGCAGACTGGCGAACGAAAGATTAGCACAATTGCGAATAGAAATTTCTTAGCAGTTCCTGAGTAGCTCAAGACTTACTCTGCCACTGCGATCACTTCAGTCAGTTTCGTTCCTGGTTTGACGTCACAAACACACCCAGCGTTCGCCAAGACACTCCCCCATTTCTTCAGACACTCCCACGTTTTTCCCAGAAACGACTGCGTTTTTTCGCATGCACCCATAAAACGGCTAGTTTCCGCCCAGAAACACCCACTTCCTGTCAATCACACTCCGATCACCAGAACGAAGAGATTTCTTCGTTAAGCCGTGAGTAAAATACCAAACTTTTTATCAAATTTACTTGGCACAGGCGCACTGCGAACGTTGTGCATGCGCAGTTTGCGACTAATCGCACCGATGCGAAGAAAAATAACGAGTGAACAACTCGGAATGAGGGCCAATGTACACATAGTCTCCCTGCACCACACCAGCAAGTTACACTAGTTTAAATGGTATCAGAACAAAGGGATTCACCTTTACAGGATAGGAGGGGACAGAACTAGGTTATAAGGTGGTGTTTGGTATCCAGCTGTAGGGTATATTAAGGGCAATATTCCGGTGTTGGTTTGCAGAAGATCGCACATTCCTGCGAATAGTTATGTGCAGGAGCAGAATATAAATATTAACTGTATTTAATGTACATTTGGTATGCGGCGGGAACCCAGAGGAGACTACCTGCAAGTTCACCTGGAACAGACATCGCCCACCTATTCAAACCGACCTATGACCTCTCCTGTACTGTAAATTACCATCCCTGTGTCCAATGGACATAGATATTACAGTTTCCATTGTGTTAGGTTTTGGACTATTGTATAAAAAGCCAGCTGCATGCCCGCTCAGACACAGACTCTGAAGGTCATCTACCCTGATGACTGAGGACTGGGCCAGGAAGCGCAGGCGCAACTAAAACGTATGTACCATTGACTGTAGCCTTTTTTCTGTTGTATTGTATTGTATTGTTATTGTAACCCCCTTTCGGTAATTATATGTTGGTGTGTTGGAACCCGGCATTTTAAATACAATCTGGTGTCGTGTCTCCTTTCCCTGCTAGGGTTATAAGTGTATTTCAGTCACATGTGCAACTGCTAAGTGCTCACAGAGAATCATTGGGTGTGTACGCACTGCGTGTACTTTGTACGCCCAGCGCGGCATTTGTACGCAAAGTACGTACACGGTACGGGGCTCTGTACACTCATGGTGTAAAAAGTACGTAGGCTAAAGGTGGGTACACACTAATAGATATATCTGCAGATCAATTGATCTGCAGATATATCTATGTATGGATCGGGCAGTGTGTTGTGCATACACACTGCCCGATCCATCGGGGGACAGACGTCATGAACTGGGCGGGCACCCGCCCACCCAGTTCACCTGTCAATCACCGCCGGCCGCAGCAGCATGTGTACGGGCGGTCGGCCGATTGCCCCGTACACACACAGCGACACGCCGATATATCGGTAGATATATTGGCCGTCGGCTGTGCTGCGCGGCCGACGCGATACGTCTGTAAACGACGGAGTTCACAGACGTATCGGCCGTACACACTGGCCGACGGACCCGCGATATATCGGCTGTTCAAGAGAACGGCCGATATATCGACCAGTGTGTACGGGCCTTAAGGATTAATTACAGCGGCTCCATTTAAAGTTTATTGAATGTCTTTTTAAAGTGTTGCTTTTATTCCTGAATGTAAATCAACGTTTACAGTGTGTTCAGTATTAATAAACAAATCCAGCCAGGTTAAACACTGTAATGCAGAATAATATTACCAAAATATTCACCTTCATTTAGCTGCTGGTTGATTCCTATTAATGCAGCCTGTACACTTTGTAGAGGGTATTAGCTCCCCTGCTAGTAATGGCTCACCATGCCTCTAGAAAAGGTAGCTGGTATTGGTCCAAAGCAATATCTGTCACTGGATTTACTTAGAACGTGTTTCTCCACCTTATACTAGTAAATAACAATGCTTCTCTCCAATGTTCTCTTACCATTAGGACATTTGTCTGTCTCCTCTTCAGATCTGAGAGACATTATCTAAGAGGCAGCATGGATTGTGTAATGGTGCGCATTACTGCCTCACAGCACTGAGGTCAAGGGTTCGAGTCCCACCATGGCCCTAACTGTGTGGAGTTTGTATATTCTCCCCGTGCTTGCGTGGGTTTCCTCCAGGTGTTCCTTTATAGTCTCACAATCCCAAAAAATACTGGTAGGTTAGTTGGCTCCCAACAAAATTAACCCTAGCGTGAATGTGTGCGCATGTATATGTGGTAGGAAATATAGATTGTAAGCTCCACTCGGGAAGGGACTGATGTGAATGGCCAAATATTTTCTGTAAAGCGCTGCAGAATATGTATGCGCTATATAAATAACTGGAAATAAATAAATAAATAAATAATCATTTTGGGGAGAATTCAATTGCATGGGGAATCCTTCACCTGGCCAAATCTGTGTGGCACCTACTGCACTTTATGGTAGCAGGAACTCACACAAAAGTGTTCGCAATCCCATGGGGTAGGGAGAACTTTTGTGTGAATCAGCCAGGTGAAGGTGGCAAGACGTTCAAACGCTGCAGCAATGCCAATCCCCCCTCCCCATCACCAGTAATTCAGTCTCTCCCAAAGACTCATTTAGAACATGATGCGCCTGCATACAAAGCGAGGACGTAGAATAGGTTGTGTATCTTGCATTGCACATATCTTTATGTGCACAACAAATTAACATGTAAATACGCCTGCATGAAGATACCATTAAAGCACATCAATAAATACGTTATGCATATCACTATGTGGCAACAGACATTGGACATTATTAATCATCATCATCATCATCTTGATGACCAATATGATTTTTGTTGTAAGAAAAGGGGTTTAAAAAAGGGTGTACCCCCCAAAAAAAGTGCAAAACGCTACCAGCACCAAGCTATGGCTTGCTGGGCTGGTCACACTGTAACATGGAAAAAAACAGTGTGGGTGATTACCCTGCAAAACAGAATGCATTACAAGCATCAGTATGCTCTGGTAGCCAAGGGTAGGACTGACTCACAGGGGTATTGTGGAAATTCCCAGTGGGCCCCACTTCCTTGGACCCCACCCCTTCCTCAAGGGGTCAGGATCCATCTAAACTGTTCATCAGGGGCGTAGCCAGAACTTTGTGGGCCCCTTAGTAACATTTTGAAGGGGGCCCCATCCCAATGCTTCTAGATAGTGTCAAAGTCGAAAAAGATTGCAGTACACACATCAAGTACAAACTACACACAGATGGCCTCCGTGCGCGTACTTATTCTGCCGTGCGTGCACATATCTGCAATTTGCGTATGGTCGCTCACGCGGTCCTGCGCATTAGCGCGTGGTATGGGTATTTACGGTAGAGTTTGTGAACGCATGGAAAGCTATCAAAACACATTACATATTTAATCCAAATAGTGCACAATGTACACATAGTCTCCCTGCACCACATCAGTAAATTACAGCAGTTTAAATGGTAACAGAACAAAGGGATTCACCTTTACAGGATAGGAGGGGACAGAACAAGGTTATAAGGTGGTGTTTGGTATCCAGCTGTAGGGTATTTTAAGGGTAACATTCCGGTGTTGGTCTGCAGCAGATCGCATGTTCCTGCGGATAGTTATGTGCAGGAGCAGAATATAGATATAAACTGTATTTACTGTACATTATGTATGCGGCGGGAATCCAGAGGAGACCACCCACAAGAGCAGTTGGAACAGACATCGCCCACCTATTCAAACCGACCTATGACCTCTCCTGTACTGTAAATGACCATCCCTGTGTCCAATGGACAAAGAGATTACAGTATCGATTGTGTTAGGTTTTGGAAGAATTGTATAAAAAGAGCCTGCTGCAGCCCTGGTCAGACACAAGACTCACAAAGTTATCTATCTAGATGACGGAGGACCAGACTGTGTAGCGCGGCGAAATCCAAACAACTATGTAACATTGACTGTAGCCATTATTCTGTTGTATTGTATTATATTGTATTGTATATATTGTAACCCCCTTTTAGTAATAATATGCTGTGGTGTCGGAACCCAGCAGTTTAATTACAATCTGGTGTCGTGTCTTCCTTTCCCTGATAAGGTTTAAAGTGTATTATTATCGCATTGCATAGCTGTTAAGGGTTTGCGGTGTATCTCTGGGTGTGTACGCGCTGTGTGTACTTTGTACCGTCAGCGCAGCGTTTGTGCGCAAAGTCCGTACACAGTACGGGACTCTTTACGCTAATAGCGTAAAGAGTACGTAGAGTGTGTATTAAGTATAGCGGCCGCAGCGGCTCCATGGTAAAGTGTATTTAAAGTGTGTTTAAGGTATAGCTTTCATCCCTGTATATAAATCAACATTTTCAATAGACATTTCTCTGCAGCAGTTGTTAATTTTATGCCCTATAATAGTGCCCTACAGTACTGTAGTTCATTTTCTGAACCATAGTAGAGCTTTATTTAATGTTATGCCCCATAGTAGTGCCCTAGTTTCTTTTATGAATTGTAGTAGTGGTTAAGTTCATCCTACAGTATGTCACATTTCAGAGCTGCCAGTACACATTATGCCACACAGTACCCCCAATTCACATTATGATATATAGTGTTCCCCATTCATATTGTGCCTCATTACAGAGCCCTGGTTCATATTATATCATATTAAAATGCCCTACAATTCAATTTATACCACACAACAATGTGCAGATCCAGAGGCATACCTACTGTAGATATATTTCAGGCCCCAAGGAAAAAGTTTGAAACGACCCCTACATACCACCCAATCAGGGGTGTATCTAGGGGTCCGAGCGCCCCTGGCAAAGTAAGGGGCTGGCGCCCCACCCCTACACACATTTGGAATAAGGTGTGAGTATTGGAAATGGGGCATGGTCTTGTGGGGGAAGGGCATGGACACAATAGTACTTCCAATTCAAATTATGCCACACAGTAGTGTCCCTCATTCACATTACACCGCACAGTAGTGTCTCGTATTCACGTTACACCATCCCTCCCCCCTAACCCACCTTTCCCACAGCCTGACCGTAACCTACCCCCCTCCCCCAAAAGCTTCTTCAGTGGTGCCTAACTCTAACCCACCCTTCCTAATCTCCCTACCTGCAGCCTAACCCTAGCCCTCCCGCCCTCGCAGCCTAACCCTAAACCTCCCACGTGCCTTGCCAGTACAGACTTTGGCATCAACTCAATCCGGATTTTGCCATTCTGCATCGTTATCTATGTTGGGATACCAGCATCAGTATTCCGAGCAGTTTCGGGATGCTGGCGTCAGCTTTCCGATCGCCGGGATGCCAAACGCCAGCATCTTGACTGCATCCTGAATTAAATGCTAATGAGCTGCAGTGAGATGAGCCTCAAATGGACCCAGCCATTAACCAAACACCATTAGTTGGATGGTAGAAGTACTTCCTGTTAGAAAAAACATCAGGGTGCCATCACTTCCAAGATAAAATGATCAATTATACAATTAACTGATATACGTTTCCTTGAACATGGCCTTGAAATAGGTAAGATATGTATTTTCTTTATTACACTTAACAAGTTAAAGTTTTCACTTACTACTTACTTACAACTAACATGCATGAAAATCGTGTAGATTTCCAGGTACTACAGTCCCTTCTCCCAAACACTGACACTTATTTATTATCTTCAACAACAAATAGATCTATAGCACTGTGCTATATAACAATTGCTGTGTACCTGGTGAGAGTCTGTTACTGCCGGTGCGGCGCCGGTGTCCGTCAGCACCGCACTGCACTAGTGATCAGACAAGGGCTGCTGGGAGCTGTAGTTTATTTTGAGTCTGATTACAAGTGCGGTGCTGCCGGACACCAGCGCCGCTCCAGCAGTAACAGACTCTCACCAGGTACAGTCTGACAGTACTGCTTTTTTATCCTTTGGCCGCGGGTGGCACAGCCAGGCGGCGCCCCCTCCTTGCCTGGCGCCCCTGGCGAGTGCCATCCTGGCCAATAGGTAGATACACCCCTGCACCCAATGGTGAAAAATGTATATAACACAGGTAACTGTGACAGGGAAGGTGGGCCCCTCTCAGCCCTTGGGCCCCATAGCAGCTGCACTGCCTGCACATACAGTATGGTAACTATGCCCTTGGTGTTCACTCAAATGATACATTGCTAATCTACTAGAGGGTCAGTTATCCAATGGAGCAGCACCATTGATAAACAAAGGTGCTTAGTTCACTTCTATAGAAACTACACCAAGATTCTCCTAATGGTTAGCCAAGAGCCTGTGATGGCTGGCCATAACTCCCCTTGTGGCTGACCATATTCCTTAAGCATGGGTCCCTAACACTGAATTCCCCAAGTGGGCCCTTTTTGCACCAGTCCGACACTGCATGGGTTTCTGATATTTTTACAAGTAGCAATATACCCAAGCAGTATTTGGTTGCCAGGCCATGCTGGGACAAGTAGTACCACATATAAATATGCTGATTCCTTACAGTTAATGATTTATTGTTTTAAACAAACACCAGGAGGACTGCGGCAGGACTGTTGGAAGGGGCACCATTGCTGGTTGTGGCTATTGCAGGGGACCCTTGGTCCTCCTGCAGTTGCCACAGCCAGCCGAAGCTATGATCTCTAATAGGTCTTAATGAAAGGATTATACTTTAACTGTTAAGGGCCGTACTCACGGAGTGATCCCAGCCTAAAATGCTTAGATTTTAAGCATGATCTCTCCGTGTGTACCCCCCACAGCGATAGCGATGCGCAGCCCCATGCATCGCTTTCGCTAGTGCTAGATCGGCCTGCATGCTAGCAGATCGCTCATTTCACCCACTGGGTGAAATGAGCGTCTGTCCGTGTGTGTCTCCCCCCCGCCCCCCAACTCCCCCGCCCCCCCCATCCCCCGCACACACGCTCAGCACACATCGCACTGTGCTGAGTGGGGGGGACAGATGTATGAATACGGGCCTTTAGACTAGGCTGTTGGGAGTCATTATTTCATTATCTGTTTATCTGCATTGGGTGATTAAATTAAGGGTTAACATATTTAAATAGCCCTTATTTCAGCACTGTAGAGTTAATAGCAAAACTTCCCAACATCATTTAAATTCTACAATGATATAATTCTTTCTTAACATGGGAAACACTTCTATAAACTCCCCATAAACTCAGTGAATTCAAATTAAGGAAGAAAATTAATGGCAGTATCGCAGAACCACTGTTTAATGGCATTTTTTCTAGTGATTATAAAACCACAGGATTTACTAGAGACAATACCTCCCAAAAATCTCTATTAAAAGTACCATTATCAAAATCGCTGTACAAATATTTTTGTTGAAAAAAAATATGCAAGCCACAAAATGTGACAATCAGCACTTTATAAAGCCACTGGAAAAACTATCAGAAAAATGAGGTAGTTGAGGGGAATCTACTAAGATTTTACTCACCGGTAAATCTATTTCTCGTAGTCCGTAGTGGATGCTGGGACTCCGTAAGGACCATGGGGAATAGCGGCTCCGCAGGAGACTGGGCACAACTAAGAAAGCTTTAGGACTAACTGGTGTGCACTGGCTCCTCCCACTATGACCCTCCTCCAGACCTCAGTTAGGATACTGTGCCCGGAAGAGCTGACACAAGAAGGAAGGATTTTGAATCCTGGGTAAGACTCATACCAGCCACACCAATCACACCGTATAACTCGTGATATTATACCCAGTTAACAGTATGAACATAACAGAGCCTCTCAACAGATGGCTCAACAATAACCCTTTAGGTAACAATAACTATATACAAGCATTGCAGACAGTCCGCACTTGGGACGGGTGCCCAGCATCCACTACGGACTATGAGAAATAGATTTACCGGTGAGTAAAATCTTATTTTCTCTAACGTCCTAAGTGGATGCTGGGACTCCGTAAGGACCATGGGGATTATACCAAAGCTCCCAAACGGGCGGGAGAGTGCGGATGACTCTGCAGCACCGAATGAGAGAACTCAAGGTCCTCCTCAGCCAGGGTATCAAATTTGTAGAATTTTGCAAACGTGTTTGCCCCTGACCAAGTAGCAGCTAGGCAAAGTTGTAAAGCCGAGACCCCTCGGGCAGCCGCCCAAGAAGAGCCCACCTTCCTCGTGGAATGGGCTTTTACAGATTTAGGCTGCGGCAGGCCAGCCGCAGAATGCGCAAGCTGAATTGTGCTACAAATCCAGCGAGCAATAGTCTGCTTCGAAGCAGGAGCACCCAGTTTGTTGGGTGCATACAGGATAAATAGCGAGTCAGTCTTCCTGACTCCAGCCGTCCTGGAAACATAAATTTTCAAGGCCCCGACTACGTCCAGTAACTTGGAGTCCTCCAAGTCCCTAGTAGCCGCAGGCACAACAATAGGTTGGTTCAAGTGAAAAGCTGATACCACCTTAGGGAGAAACTGGGGACGAGTCCTCAATTCTGCCCTATCCATATGGAAAATAAAATAAGGGCTTTTACATGACAAAGCCGCCAATTCTGATACACGCCTGGCCGAAGCCAAGGCCAACAACTAGAGATGAGCGCCTGAAATTTTTCGGGTTTTGTGTTTTGGTTTTGGGTTCGGTTCCGCGGCCGTGTTTTGGGTTCGAACGCGTTTTGGCAAAACCTCACCGAATTATTTTTGTCGGATTCGGGTGTGTTTTGGATTCGGGTGTTTTTTTCCAAAAACACTAAAAAACAGCTTAAATCATAGAATTTGGGGGTCATTTTGATCCCAAAGTATTATTAACCTCAAAAACCATAATTTACACTCATTTTCAGTCTATTCTGAATACCTCACACCTCACAATATTATTTTTAGTCCTAAAATTTGCACCGAGGTCGCTGTGTGAGTAAGATAAGCGACCCTAGTGGCCGACACAAACACCGGGCCCATCTAGGAGTGGCACTGCAGTGTCACGCAGGATGTCCCTTCCAAAAAACCCTCCCCAAACAGCACATGACGCAAAGAAAAAAAGAGGCGCAATGAGGTAGCTGTGTGAGTAAGATTAGCGACCCTAGTGGCCGACACAAACACCGGGCCCATCTAGGAGTGGCACTGCAGTGTCACGCAGGATGGCCCTTCCAAAAAACCCTCCCCAAACAGCACATGACGCAAAGAAAAAAAGAGGCGCAATGAGGTAGCTGACTGTGTGAGTAAGATTAGCGACCCTAGTGGCCGACACAAACACCGGGCACATCTAGGAGTGGCACTGCAGTGTCACGCAGGATGTCCCTTCCAAAAAACCCTCCCCAAACAGCACATGACGCAAAGAAAAAAAGAGGCGCAATGAGGTAGCTGTGTCAGTAAGATTAGCGACCCTAGTGGCCGACACAAACACCGGGCACATCTAGGAGTGGCACTGCAGTGTCACGCAGGATGTCCCTTCCAAAAAACCCTCCCCAAACAGCACATGACGCAAAGAAAAAAAGAGGCGCAATGAGGTAGCTGTGTGAGTAAGATTAGCGACCCTAGTGGCCGACACAAACACCGGGCCCATCTAGGAGTGGCACTGCAGTGTCACGCAGGATGTCCCTTCCAAAAAACCCTCCCCAATCAGCACATGATGCAAAGAAAAAGAAAAGAAAAAAGAGGTGCAAGATGGAATTATCCTTGGGCCCTCCCACCCACCCTTATGTTGTATAAACAAAACAGGACATGCACACTTTAACCAACCCATCATTTCAGTGACAGGGTCTGCCACACGACTGTGACTGATATGACGGGTTGGTTTGGACCCCCCCCAAAAAAGAAGCAATTAATCTCTCCTTGCACAAACTGGCTCTACAGAGGCAAGATGTCCACCTCATCTTCACCCTCCGATATATCACCGTGTACATCCCCCTCCTCACAGATTATCAATTCGTCCCCACTGGAATCCACCATCTCAGCTCCCTGTGTACTTTGTGGAGGCAATTGCTGCTGGTCAATGTCTCCGCGGAGGAATTGATTATAATTCATTTTAATGAACATCATCTTCTCCACATTTTCTGGATGTAACCTCGTACGCCGATTGCTGACAAGGTGAGCGGCGGCACTAAACACTCTTTCGGAGTACACACTTGTGGGAGGGCAACTTAGGTAGAATAAAGCCAGTTTGTGCAAGGGCCTCCAAATTGCCTCTTTTTCCTGCCAGTATAAGTACGGACTGTGTGACGTGCCTACTTGGATGCGGTCACTCATATAATCCTCCACCATTCTATCAATGTTGAGAGAATCATATGCAGTGACAGTAGACGACATGTCCGTAATCGTTGTCAGGTCCTTCAGTCCGGACCAGATGTCAGCATCAGCAGTCGCTCCAGACTGCCCTGCATTACCGCCAGCGGGTGGGCTCGGAATTCTGAGCCTTTTCCTCGCACCCCCAGTTGCGGGAGAATGTGAAGGAGGAGATGTTGACAGGTCGCGTTCCGCTTGACTTGACAATTTTGTCACCAGCAGGTCTTTCAACCCCAGCAGACCTGTGTCTGCCGGAAAGAGAGATCCAAGGTAGGCTTTAAATCTAGGATCGAGCACGGTGGCCAAAATGTAGTGCTCTGATTTCAACAGATTGACCACCCGTGAATCCTTGTTAAGCGAATTAAGGGCTGCATCCACAAGTCCCACATGCCTAGCGGAATCGCTCCGTGTTAGCTCCTTCTTCAATGCCTCCAGCTTCTTCTGCAAAAGCCTGATGAGGGGAATGACCTGACTCAGGCTGGCAGTGTCTGAACTGACTTCACGTGTGGCAAGTTCAAAGGGCATCAGAACCTTGCACAACGTTGAAATCATTCTCCACTGCACTTGAGACAGGTGCATTCCATCTCCTATATCGTGCTCAATTGTATAGGCTTGAATGGCCTTTTGCTGCTCCTCCAACCTCTGAAGCATATAGAGGGTTGAATTCCACCTCGTTACCACTTCTTGCTTCAGATGATGGCAGGGCAGGTTCAGTAGTTTTTGGTGGTGCTCCAGTCTTCTGTACGTGGTGCCTGTACGCCGAAAGTGTCCCGCAATTTTTCTGGCCACCGACAGCATCTCTTGCACGCCCCTGTCGTTTTTTAAAAAATTCTGCACCACCAAATTCAAGGTATGTGCAAAACATGGGACGTGCTGGAATTTGCCCATATTTAATGCACACACAATATTGCTGGCGTTGTCCGATGCCACAAATCCACAGGAGAGTCCAATTGGGGTAAGCCATTCCGCGATGATCTTCCTCAGTTGCCGTAAGAGGTTTTCAGCTGTGTGCGTATTCTGGAAAGCGGTGATACAAAGCGTAGCCTGCCTAGGAAAGAGTTGGCGTTTGCGAGATGCTGCTACTGGTGCCGCCGCTGCTGTTCTTGCGGCGGGAGTCCATACATCTACCCAGTGGGCTGTCACAGTCATATAGTCCTGACCCTGCCCTGCTCCACTTGTCCACATGTCCGTGGTTAAGTGGACATTGGGTACAACTGCATTTTTTAGGACACTGGTGAGTCTTTTTCTGACGTCCGTGTACATTCTCGGTATCGCCTGCCTAGAGAAGTGGAACCTAGATGGTATTTGGTAACGGGGGCACACTGCCTCAATAAATTGTCTAGTTCCCTGTGAACTAACGGCGGATACCGGACGCACGTCTAACACCAACATAGTTGTCAAGGACTCAGTTATCCGCTTTGCAGTAGGATGACTGCTGTGATATTTCATCTTCCTCGCAAAGGACTGTTGAACAGTCAATTGCTTACTGGAAGTAGTACAAGTGGGCTTACGACTTCCCCTCTGGGATGACCATCGACTCCCAGCGGCAACAACAGCAGCGCCAGCAGCAGTAGGCGTTACACGCAAGGATGCATCGGAGGAATCCCAGGCAGGAGAGGACTCGTCAGACTTGCCAGTGACATGGCCTGCAGGACTATTGGCATTCCTGGGGAAGGAGGAAATTGACACTGAGGGAGTTGGTGGGGTGGTTTGCGTGAGCTTGGTTACAAGAGGAAGGGATTTACTGGTCAGTGGACTGCTTCCGCTGTCACCCAAAGTTTTTGAACTTGTCACTGACTTATTATGAATGCGCTGCAGGTGACGTATAAGGGAGGATGTTCCGAGGTGGTTAACGTCCTTACCCCTACTTATTACAGCTTGACAAAGGGAACACACGGCTTGACACCTGTTGTCCGCATTTCTGGTGAAATACCTCCACACCGAAGAGCTGATTTTTTTGGTATTTTCACCTGGCATGTCAACGGCCATATTCCTCCCACGGACAACAGGTGTCTCCCCGGGTGCCTGACTTAAACAAACCACCTCACCATCAGAATCCTCCTGGTCAATTTCCTCCCCAGCGCCAGCAACACCCATATCCTCCTCATCCTGGTGTACTTCAACACTGACATCTTCAATCTGACTATCAGGAACTGGACTGCGGGTGCTCCTTCCAGCACTTGCAGGGGGCGTGCAAATGGTGGAAGGCGCATGCTCTTCACGTCCAGTGTTGGGAAGGTCAGGCATCGCAACCGACACAATTGGACTCTCCTTGTGGATTTGGGATTTCAAAGAACGCACAGTTCTTTGCGGTGCTTTTGCCAGCTTGAGTCTTTTCAGTTTTCTAGCGAGAGGCTGAGTGCTTCCATCCTCATGTGAAGCTGAACCACTAGCCATGAACATAGGCCAGGGCCTCAGCCGTTCCTTGCCACTCCGTGTGGTAAATGGCATATTGGCAAGTTTACGCTTCTCCTCCGACAATTTTATTTTAGGTTTTGGAGTCCTTTTTTTTCTGATATTTGGTGTTTTGGATTTGACATGCTCTGTACTATGACATTGGGCATCGGCCTTGGCAGACGACGTTGCTGGCATTTCATCGTCTCGGCCATGACTAGTGGCAGCAGCTTCAGCACGAGGTGGAAGTGGATCTTGATCTTTCCCTAATTTTGGAACCTCAACTTTTTTGTTCTCCATATTTTATAGGCAGAACTAAAAGGCACCTCAGGTAAACAATGGAGATGGATGGATTGGATACTAGTATACAATTATGGACGGACTGCCACGGTTAGGTGGTATAAAAAAACCACGGTTAGGTGGTATATAATACAATTATGGATGGACGGACTGCCTGCCGAGTGCCGACACAGAGGTAGCCACAGCCGTGAACTACCGCACTGTACACTGGTTGATAAAGAGATAGTAGTATACTCGTAACAACTAGTATGACGACGGTATAAAGAATGAAAAAAAAACCACGGTTAGGTGGTATATATTATAATACAATTATGGTTGGACGGACTGCCTGCCGAGTGCCGACACAGAGGTAGCCACAGCCGTGAACTACCGCACTGTACACTGGTTGATAAAGAGATAGTAGTATACTCGTAACAACTAGTATGACGACGGTATAAAGAATGAAAAAAAAACCACGGTTAGGTGGTATATATTATAATACAATTATGGTTGGACGGACTGCCTGCCGAGTGCCGACACAGAGGTAGCCACAGCCGTGAACTACCGCACTGTACACTGGTTGATAAAGAGATAGTAGTATACTCGTAACAACTAGTATGACGACGGTATAAAGAATGAAAAAAAAACCACGGTTAGGTGGTATATATTATAATACAATTATGGATGGACGGACTGCCTGCCGAGTGCCGACACAGAGGTAGCCACAGCCGTGAACTACCGCACTGTACACTGGTTGATAAAGAGATAGTAGTATACTCGTAACAACTAGTATGACGACGGTATAAAGAATGAAAAAAAAACCACGGTTAGGTGGTATATATTATAATACAATTATGGTTGGACGGACTGCCTGCCGAGTGCCGACACAGAGGTAGCCACAGCCGTGAACTACCGCACTGTACACTGGTTGATAAAGAGATAGTAGTATACTCGTAACAACTAGTATGACGACGGTATAAAGAATGAAAAAAAAACCACGGTTAGGTGGTATATATTATAATACAATTATGGTTGGACGGACTGCCTGCCGAGTGCCGACACAGAGGTAGCCACAGCCGTGAACTACCGCACTGTACACTGGTTGATAAAGAGATAGTAGTATACTCGTAACAACTAGTATGACGACGGTATAAAGAATGAAAAAAAAACCACGGTTAGGTGGTATATATTATAATACAATTATGGATGGACGGACTGCCTGCCGAGTGCCGACACAGAGGTAGCCACAGCCGTGAACTACCGCACTGTACTGTGTCTGCTGCTAATATAGACTGGTTGATAAAGAGATAGTATACAATACTACTAATATACTGGTGGTCAGGCACTGGTCACCACTAGTCACACTGGCAGTGGCACTCCTGCAGCAAAAGTGTGCACTGTTTAATTTTAATATAATATTATTTATCATGTACTCCTGGCTCCTGCTATAACAACCTGCAGTGCTCCCCAGTCTCCCCCACAATTATAAGCTTTATATACAATACATTGATGTGCAGCACACTGGGCTGAGCAGTGCACACAGACTGAGTCACTGTGTGACTGTGTATCGTTTTTTTCAGGCAGAGAACGGATATATTAAATAAAACAAACAACTGCACTGTCTCTGGTGGTCACTGGTCACTGTGGTCGTCAGTCACTAAACTCTGTCTGCACTCTCTTCTAATCTACAGTATCACAGCAATCTCTCTCTCTCTCTCTCTTCTAAATCTAATCTAAATGGAGAGGACGCCAGCCACGTCCTCTCCCTATCAATCTCAATGCACGTGTGAAAATGGCGGCGACGCGCGGCTCCTTATATAGAATCCGAGTCTCGCGAGAATCCGACAGCGTCATGATGACGTTCGGGCGCGCTCGGGTTAACCGAGCAAGGCGGGAAGATCCGAGTCGCTCGGACCCGTGAAAAAAAAGTGAAGTTCGTGCGGGTTCGGATTCAAAGAAACCGAACCCGCTTATCTCTACATGACCACTTTCCACGTGAGATACTTCAAATCCACGGTCTTAAGTGGCTCAAACCAATGTGACTTTAGGAAATCCAACACCACGTTGAGATCCCAAGGTGCCACTGGAGGCACAAAAGGGGGCTGAATATGCAGCACTCCCTTAACAAAAGTTTGAACTTCAGGTAGTGAAGCCAGTTCTTTCTGGAAGAAAATCGAAAGAGCCGAAATCTGGACCTTAATGGAACCCAATTTTAGGCCCATAGTCACCCCTGACTGTAGAAAGTGCAGGAAACGACCCAGCTGAAATTCTTCCGTTTGGGCCTTCCTGGCCTCACACCACGCAACATATTTTCGCCATATGTGGTGATAATGGTTTGCGGTTACTTCTTTCCTAGCTTTAATCAGCGTAGGAATTACTTCCTCCGGAATGCCCTTTTCCTTCAGGATCCAGTGTTCAACCGCCATGCCGTCAAACGCAGCCGCGGTAAGTCTTGGAACAGACAGGGCCCCTGCTGCAGCAGGTCCTGTCTGAGCGGCAGAGGCCATGGGTCCTCTGACATCATTTCTTGAAGTTCCGGGTACCAAGCTCTTCTTGGCCAATCCGGAACAATGAGTATAGTTCTTACTCCTCTTCTCCTTATTATTCTCAGTACCTTTGGTATGAGAGGAAGAGGAGGGAACACATAAACCGACCGGTACACCCACGGTGTCACTAGAGCGTCCACAGCTATCGCCTGCGGGTCTCTTGACCTGGTGCAATACTTTTCTAGCTTTTTGTTTAGGTGGGACGCCATCATGTCCACCTGTGGCCTTTCCCAATGGTTTACAATCATTTGGAAGACTTCTGGATGAAGTCCCCACTCTCCCGGGTGGAGGTCGTGCCTGCTGAGGAAGTCTGCTTCCCAGTTGTCCACTCCCGGAATGAACACTGCTGACAGTGCTAACACGTGATTTTCCGCCCATCGGAGAATCCTTGTGGCTTCTGCCATCGCCGTCCTGCTTCTCGTGCCGCCCTGTCGGTTTACATGGGCGACCGCCGTGATGTTGTCTGACTGGATCAGTACCGGCTGGTTTTGAAGCAGGGGTTTTGCCTGACTTGGGCATTGTAAATTGCCCTTAGTTCCAGAACATTTATGTGTAGGGAAGTCTCCCGACTTGACCATAGTCCTTGGAAGTTTCTTCCCTGTGTGACTGCCCCCCAGCCTCGAAGGCTGGCATCCGTGGTCACCAGGACCCAGTCCTGTATGCCGAATCTGCGGCCCTCTCTGAGATGAGCACTCTGCAGCCACCACAGCAGAGACACCCTGGTCCGTGGAGACAGGGTTATCAGCCGATGCATTTGAAGATGCGATCCGGACCATTGGTCCAACAGGTCCCACTGAAAGGTTCTGGCATGGAACCTGCCGAATGGAATTGCTTCGTAGGAAGCTACCATCTTTCCCAGGACTCGCGTGCAGTGATGCACCGACACCTGTTTTGGTTTCAGGAGGCCTCTGACTAGAGATGACAGCTCCTTGGCTTTTTCCTCTGGGAGAAACACTTTTTTCTGGACTGTGTCCAGAATCATCCCCAGGAACAGTAGACGTGTCGCAGGAACCAGCTGTGACTTTGGAATGTTTAGAATCCAGCCGTGCTGTTGTAGCACTTCCCGAGATAGTGCTACCCCGACCAACAACTGCTCTCTGGACCTCGCCTTTATCAGGAGATCGTCCAAGTATGGGATAATTAAAACTCACTTTTTTCGAAGGAGTATCATCATTTCGGCCATTACCTTGGTAAATACCCTCGGTGCCGTGGACAGGCCGAACGGCAACGTCTGGAATTGGTAATGACAATCCTGTACCACAAATCTGAGGTACTCCTGGTGAGGATAGTAAATGGGGACATGCAGGTAAGCATCCTTGATGTCCAGTGATACCATGTAATCCCCCTCTTCCAGGCTTGCAATAACCGCCCTGAGCGATTCCATCTTGAACTTGAATTTTTTTATATATGTGTTCAAGGATTTCAAATTTAAAATGGGTCTCACCGAACCGTCCGGTTTCGGTACCACAAACATTGTGGAATAGTAACCCCGTCCTTGTTGAAGTAGGGGCACCTTGACTATCACCTGCTGGGAATACAGCTTGGGAAATGCCTCTATCACAGCCTCCCTGCCTGAGGGAGTTGTTGGCAAGGCAGATTTGAGGAAACGGCGGGGGGAAATGTCTCGAATTCCAGCCTGTACCCCTGAGAAACCACTTGAAGGATCCAGGGATCTACTTGTGAGCGAGCCCACTGATTGCTGAAGTTTTTGAGACGGGCCCCCACCGTACCTGGCTCCGCCTGTTGAGCCCCAGCGTCATGCGACGGACTTAGAAGAAGAAGCGGGGGAGGACTTTTGTTCCTGGGAACTGGCTGTATGCTGCAGCTTTTTTTCCCTACCTCTGCCTCTGGGCAGAAAGGACGCGCCTCTACCCCGCCTGCTCTTTTGGGGATGAAAGGACTGTACCTGATAATACGGTACTTTCTTTGGTTGTGAGGGAACATGGGGTAAAAATGCTGACTTCCCAGCCGTTGCTGTGGACACTAGGTCTGAAAGACCATCCCCGAACAACTCCTCACCCTTATAAGGCAAAACTTCCATGTGCCTTTTAGAATCTGCATCACCTGTCCACTGCCGAGTCCCTAACCCTCTCCTGGCAGAAATGGACAGTGCACTTATTTTAGATGCCAGCCGGCAAATATCCCACTGTGCATCTCTCATGTATAAGACAGCGTCTTTAATATGCTCTATGTTTAGCAATATAGTGTCCCTGTCCTAGGGTGTCAATGTTTTCTGACAGGGAATCCGACCATGCAGCAGCAACACTGCATATCCATGCTGAAGCAATAGCTGGTCTCAGTATAATACCAGTGTGTGTATATATAGCCTTCAGGAGAGCCTCCTGCTTTCTATCAGCAGGCTCCTTCAGGGCGGCCGTATCCGGAGACGGTAGTGCCACCTTTTTTGATAAGCGTGTAAGCGCTTTATCCACCTTAGGGGGTGTTTCCCAACGTGACCTATCCTCTGGCGGGAAAGGGTACGCCATTAGTAACTTTTTAGAAATTACCAATTTTTTATCTGGGCAAGCCCACGCTACTTCACACACTTCATTTAATTCTTCAGAAGGGGGAAAAACTACTGGGAGTTTTTTCTCTCCATACATAATACCCTTTTTTGTGGTACCTGGGGTCACATCAGAAATGTGTAAAACATTTTTCATTGCCTCAATCATGTAACGAGTGGCCCTACTGGACATAACATTAGTCTCTTCGTCGTCGACACTGGTATCAGTATCCGTGTCGACATCTGTGTCTGCCATCTGAGGTAGCGGGCGTTTTAGAGCCCCTGATGGCCTTTGAGACGTCTGGGCAGGCACGAGCTGAGAAGCCGGCTGTCCTGCATTTGGCATGTCATCAAATTTTTTATGTAAGGAGTCGACACTTTCACGTAATTCCTTCCACAAGTCCATCCACGCAGGTGTCTGCCCCGCAGGGGGTGACAACACATTTACAGGCATTTGCTCCGCCTCCACATAAGTCTCCTCATCAAACATGTCTACACAGCCGTACCGACACACTGCACACACACAGGGAATGCTCAGACAGGAGACAGGACCCCACAAAGCCCTTTGGGGAGACAGAGAGAGAGTATGCCAGCACACACCAGAGCGCTATATAATACAGGGATTAACTAAATTATATCCCCTTATAGCTGCTATATATGTATATTGCGCCTAAATTTAGTGCCCCCCCTCTCTTTTTTACCCTTCTGTAGTGTAGACTGCAGGGGAGAGCCAGGGAGCTTCCTTCCAGCGGAGCTGTGAGGGAGAAATGGCGCCAGTGTGCTGAGGGAGATAGCTCCGCCCCTTTTTCGGCTGACTTTTCTCCCGCTTTTTTATGGATTTTGGCAGGGGTATTTATCACATATATAGCCTCTGGGGCTATATATTGTGATGATTTTGCCAGGCAAGGTGTTTATATTGCTGCCCAGGGCGCCCCCCCCCCCCCCCAGCGCCCTGCACCCATCAGTGACCGCAGTGTGAGGTGTGCAAGAGGAGCAATGGCGCACAGCTGCAGTGCTGTGCGCTACCTTGTTGAAGACAGGAGTCTTCTGCCGCCGATTTTCCGGATCACTTCTTGCTTCTGGCTCTGTAAGGGGGCCGGCGGCGCGGCTCCGGGACCGAACATCAATGGCCGGTTCCATGCGGTCGATCCCTCTGGAGCTAATGGTGTCCAGTAGCCTAAGAAGCCCAAGCTACCACCAGTTAGGTAGGTTCGCTTCTTCTCCCCTTAGTCCCTCGCTGCAGTGAGTCTGTTGCCAGCAGATCTCACTGTAAAATAAAAAACCTAAAATATACTTTCTCTCTAGGAGCTCAGGAGAGCCCCTAGTGTGCATCCAGCTCAGCCGGGCACAAGATTCTAACTGAGGTCTGAAGGAGTGTCATAGTGGGAGGAGCCAGTGCACACCAGTTAGTCCTAAAGCTTTCTTAGTTGTGCCCAGTCTCCTGCGGAGCCGCTATTCCCCATGGTCCTTACGGAGTCCCAGCATCCACTTAGGACGTTAGAGAAATAGTAAATTATGGGGGCAATGATAATTTATTAATGGCGAGCTATTTAGCAGTACTTGCCTGCTGAGTCTGAGCTTCTGAAACGAGGCACTTATTCTTCACAAGGGGAGGCACTTGATATGCCGGCTGTCGGGATCCCGGTGCTCAGCATACCGGTGCCAGAATCCCGACAGCCGGCATACCGACAACTATTCTCCCTCTTGGGGTGTCCACGAGGGATCCAGTCTCTAGGTTGACAGTAACTAGGTCGACACTATCTAGGTCGACCACTATTGGTCGACAGTAACTAGGTCGACCGGGTTCCTAGGTCGACAGGGTCTCTAGGTTGACATGTTCTAGGTCAACAGGTCAAAAGGTCGACATGAGTTTTTCACAATTTTTTCTTTTTTTGAACCTTTTCATACTTAACAATCCACGTGGATTACGATTGGAACAGTAATCTGCCCGAAGCATGGAGAGTGAAGCAAGCCGTGCGAGGGGACACGGTGCACTAATTTGGGTTCCCGGTCACTCTACGAAGAAAACGATACCAAAAAAAACATTAAAAACTCATGTCAACCTTTCGACCAGTCGACCTAGACCCTGTCGACCTAAAGACCCTGTCGACCTAGAGACCCTGTCAACATAGTTACTGTCAACCAATAGCGATCGACCTAGACACTGTCGACCTAGTTACTATCTACCTTCCATACCACACCCGTCCACGACACCCCTGGAGGGAAAATAAATAGCATGGCGCATGTATCATGCCACCTTGCCCGTAAGGGGCTCTTTTGCACTCAGCCCACTGCCTGCATGCCAGTGGTCGGTATCCCGGCGCTAGTATGCTGAGCGCCAGGATCGCAAGCGCCGGCATAACGTATTACACCCTTTACAAGACTTCACTTCCTCAGTGCCTGCAGGCAGCTACTGGAGAGGGAATACTGTAGACTAGTGATTTCCCAAACTCAGTCCTCAGGGCCCCTAACAGTTCATGTTTTCCAGGTCACCTCTGGTGGAAATGTAAAATGTGACAGTTGGTCATAAACAGTGCACCGGCTGGGTGACCTGGAAAACATGACCTGTTAGGGGTACTTTAGGACCGAGTTTGGGAACCTCTTCTGTAAACCTAGGCATTAGCTAGGGCAGGGGTGGGCAATTATTTCAGCTGGGGGGCCACTTAACACTTTCAAGGGATTATTCAAGGGCCACACACTCAGAATAAGCCCCTTTATATTTATATAGTGGCATTTTTCTGCTGTAATTCCAGAAACCCCACCCATGTATGCATTATATATAGAATCAGTCACATATTAATAATGGGGGCTGGCAAAAATAAATAGCAATGTCTAAAAAAAAGAAACAGAAGGGTTTCCATTCAAGTACAGAAACCACTATAAGTAAGTAATTGAAAGATAAAATAAAAAACTGCTGAAAACAAAGAAACAGCATCCAGTATATTAGCAGCTCCTCTCCCTATGTCTCTCTTTCCCTGGGCAGTCGGCACAGTTATACCCTTTTCACACCGCACAAATAACCCGGTATCGACCCGGCATATTGCCGGGTCAACACGGGTCGGCATGCGGTGTGAAAGGGGCATAGCCGAAATCGCGGGTCGCCTGACCCGGCAATTCAACCCGGGAATAAAGCAATGTTATACCCGGGTTGAATACCGGGTCAATGGCAGCGTAAACGGCCTCCCGGGTCGATGCGTCCCGGGACCCGTTTACTTCAGCAGGGAGAGGCGGCGCGGAGATAATCTCATCTCCCAGCGCCAGTTCCACCTTTGCCCCTGCCGCCGGCTCCCATCCCCCGCTGCAATGGCAACACGCCTGGCATATTGCCGGGTCGGGGAAGCCTGCAGCAGATGCCAATGCCGGATCCCACCCGGAAAGGAGCCGTTTCCAATTCCCGGGAGGGATCCGGCATTGGCAGTGTGAAAGGGGTATTACCAGCACCTTCCTCCTTCCCTCCGGCACTGTTACCAGCTGCCTTCTTCTGTCCCTCCCAGGGCACACTTGGCAACTCCACTTCCCACCCCCTGCATACTGGGCAGACTTACTGTAGCACTGACAATCCACAGCCACAGACAGCACTCCACCACTACAGAGTGCAAATAGCGGGTCAGAGTGCTGCCATTGGCTCCACCCCCAACTCCAAGTCTCCACCTAATGTCTACCAGGTCTTTCCGTCCACTGCGTCCAGCTATAGTACACCTGGCTGCACACAGTGACCTGTTCTCTCCACACTCAGCGTTGCCCGCGGCTTGAAGCTATTGTAGCGCAATGACAAGCAGCCGATCGGACCGCTTGTCATTGCTCAGTGGTGGGAGGCAGCAAGCCAGGAAGGATCGACCCGTGGACCATATTTTGCCCATCCCTAAGCTAGGGTGTTAGCTAACGGGGTGCTTCCCCCATAGAACAAAATAGCCAAGACCACAGTCACCATTGGGCAAATGGTGACAAATGACTGAAGTCTGCAGCGCTAGTTTGTCTAACGTGCATTCAGGCTTTGTTATATAGGCTAGTCATCTTATGGTTGCCTCAGGAACTACTAATACACAGTACGTTTCCACAGATAAGAGATGAGGCATGAGAAATTCTCACTGTGAATTGTACAAGAGCTTATCACCCAGGCAGCCAGTTACTGTTTTCCAGCTGTAAACTTTTCATCAGAGAGCTGTCAGTCATTACTAATGCCAGGAACCTCCTTGTCTTCAACAGCTGCTAGTTCTAGCAGCTGACTCATGTTCAGCCAGACTTGTGTTGACTGCTGTGCATGTATATGTATATGTGTATGTGTATGTGTATGTGTATGTGTGTTAGGGTGGGTACACACTTAAAAAATATTGGGCCAATTTGTCATATCCAGGCAAATCGGAAAAATAAATTGGGCATATAGTTAATTGAGTGCTCCCGAGGGGTGTGTGTCTAGATCCACATATGGGTGTATCTATGCTTAAATGCTTGCTGACAGATATTTCTTTATAACATTAGTAACAATATATTTTGGGAAATTATTCATGTACTGATACAATGCATTCTGCAATACTGGATCTCTTGTTTACAGCAGAAGGAGATTAAACATCGGTAGGGGGGTCTATGGTGTGTGTGTATGTGTATATATATATATATATATATATATATATATATATATATGTGCCAGTAGAGGAATGGGCGCACTTGGGTTGTTTTTCCACCCAATATTCAATGGGGAAAAACAGCAGTCTCCCTAAGATATTTACTCCTAATTCGTGAGCATAAAACCACATTTAACATGTTCCATGTAAAATTTATTACAACATAAAAGCAATGATACAAAACGGTATAGTATCTCTTCTTGCAGATAACACCATATAGTACAGAGGACCAGTTGAAATAACTTTGATAGATTCCTCCTTCTCCTTTGACAATTCGGAGATTTGATGTTTATGAACAAATAACCCAAATGATAATACTCATCATTATCATCCTCCGTTTGTTCCATGTCTTGCATATCCTCTAAAAAAATGGTTTTACATTTCTGACTCCTACTTTTCCGATCATTAAATAAAGGCATATCACCTAGCAGCAATGGGGAGTAACTAACAGCAACGAAATATAGACAAAACAGATACTCTCCCTTTTGCGCTATTAAACAGAAAGTGAGAAAGGATTGGGTTAAGGCTGCCAAATTCCACTAAGTCCCTTGTTAGGAGGGACTAAAAAGATACATTGTGTTATCTGCAAGAAGAGATACTATACCGTTTTGTATCATTGCTTTTATGTTGTAATGAATTTTACATGGAACATGTTAAATGTGGTTTTATGCTCACGAATTAGGAGTAAATATCTTAGGGAGACTGCTGTTTTTCCCAATTGAATATTGGGTGGAAAAACAACCCAAGTGCGCCCATTCCTCTACTGGCACATATTTGTATCTTTTTAGTCCCTCCTAACAAGGGACTTAGTGGAATTTGGCAGCCTTAACCCAATCCTTTCTCACTTTCTGTTTAATAGCGCAAAAGGGAGAGTATCTGTTTTGTGTGTATATATATATATATATATATATATATATATATACACACACACACACACACACACACACACACACACACACACACACACACACACACACACATATATATATAAGAATGCTTTTAAAAATAGAAGTGTTAATAGTTCATTTTTATCAATTAAAATGGAAAGTGAGTGAACAAAAGGGAAGTTTAAATCAAATCAATATTTGGTGTGGTCACCCCTTGCCTTCAAAACAGCATCAATTCTTCTAGGTACACTTGCTCAAGGAATCCTGGAAGTCAAGGTATGGCCCCCATAGATCCCTGATCTCAACATCATCCAGTCTGTCTGGGATTACATGAAGAGACAGAAGGATTTGAGCAAGCATACATCCATAGAAAATCTGAAGTTAGTTCTCCAAGATGTTTGGAACAACCTCCCTGCTGAGTTTCTTCAAAAACTGTGTGCAAGTGTATCTAGAAGAACTGATGTGGTTTTGAAAGCAAAGCTCAGCCACACCAAATATTGATTTGATTTAGATCTCTCTTCTGTTCGTTCACTTTGCATTTTGTTAATTGATAAAAATAAATTATTAACGCTTCTATTTTTCAAAGCATTCTTACTTTGCAGCATTTTTTCCACACCTACCTAAAGCTTTTGCACAGGTGTGTGTGTGTATATATATATATATATATATATATATATAGATATATATATATAGATATAGATAGATAGATAGATAGATACACACACACAAAAGAAAAAGCAAGATGCAGGTGCACGCTTTAAGCACTAAAACCATACTTATATATAAATGAAAACAAAGTATATATGGCCCACCTTACAGTAGCTATATAATAAAACTTATTTTGTATAAGTCTCTCAGTGCACGGTTAGATCAAATTGTGGCTTAGTTCATTATAGCCTATGGGTCGTGAAAGTATGCTGTAATAATATACATGCCAAACATTACAAAGACCTGCTTTAGAATTCACAAGTCATAGCTCTTGATAGATGACATCAAACTATTTATTGAGTTGAAATATTCACAATTTTCCAAAACAAATATAATGTTACACATCCACGTACATACTGTACAAACTGTACAAAGTCTTCCAAATAAATAACTATTCACATGTAGTAAGTGCATTGTAACCAAAGAGTCCCTGATTGTGGTTTGGCACACAAAGATCTCTGCGCATCCCAGCAAATATCCATGTCAGGATTTATATAAGATGTATCTGGGTACAAATGTAGAATTGAGTTGACAGCATTCTGCGACTGATCACCCTGCAAGCTTGTTATGTTTGACTACAATTTATGTATTATAGTAGGGAACTTAAAAGTTGCATTATGTAGCTAGTTTATTGTGATACTAATATTGGGAAAAACAAAACTAACACTGCTTCATATTAATGCAGTCAATACTTGGCGATAAACATATCTGGCAGGTTACCTACTGATGGGTTATTTTCTAACATATGCTGTCTGAGGCATATTTTATATATATATATATATATATATATATATATATATATATATATATATATATATATATATATAGACAAAGGAATCCTTCCCACAGACCAATGTGGTACTGGGTGGAAGAAAAACAGGCGGCACTCCAAGGTCTTTCAAAATAAACTTTGTATTGAAAGGTTACAGCATGGTGCAAAACATATGCTGTCTGAGGCATATTTTATATATATATACATATATATATATATATATATATACATACACACACACACATATATACAACAAATGGCTTGTAGGTTGCCATGACTTAGTGCAGAGGAGCCCCTTGAGTGATGTGAGTAGTATATATATATATATATATATATATATTTATTTTTCTTATTACCATTACTGAACACTTGTTGCCTGGCAATGGCAATAGACCTAACCGCACTTTCCAAAACTTTACAGAATATTCCATATAGAGCTATTGTTTGTAAACTATAATAGGGGAGATCCAATACTGATTTTATATATATATATATATATATACATATATATATATATATATATATATATAAAAAAATACCCTTATCTTGCGCTATAGTAATGCTGCTCCTCTATCTCAATCCTCCTGTTAGTGAGGATCAAATACAAATACCACCTCCAAATGAGATCGAGGGCGCTATAGATCACTCTCCAGGTAAAAACCAGCAATTTATATAAATGACCAATTACAATGGTTTATTAAAATTTTTTTCTACAACCACTTCTTACTATGTGGATACAGAGATACACCCTTTCAATACACAAGTCATGCCAATTGTGTCAATTTGAATTTTTGAAGAGTCTTTTTCTCTCCTCTGGGCTGAGGAGAGAAAAAGACCCTTCAAAAATTCATATTGACACAATTGGCATGATTTGTGTATTGAAAGGGTGTATCTCTGTATCCACATAGTAAGAAGTGGTTGTAGAATATTTTTTTTTTAAATAAATCATTGTTATTGGTCATTTATATAAATTGCTGTTTTTTACCTGTAGCGTGATCTATAGTGCCCTCGACCTCATTTGGAGGCGAATATATATATATATATATATATATATATATATTTATTTATTTATATACATATACATACACACATGCACGCACACATGTTAAGATTGTGTGACTATAACCTTAACCTCCTAATAAGCAGCCCTGTTAGTCCTGAACCCAAATTTTCACATTATTCCCATATTGGTTGTGGGCTAAATGACTTTATCTCATTAGATTACAATGTCACCTAGTGTACCATATCCCTCATCTTGTAAACTGCATTTTACATAATTTATTTACACAGATATCCATAACCACACGCGGAAAAGTATAGCCACTCCTTATATTTAGTTTCCCAATTTCTACAGTTCAGCCGAATTCAACCAGTACATGTGACGTGTATTGGGGAAGCATGAAGGACCCTCAGATTACCCCTCTGTGAGGTCATGTGGTTAGCCAGTGACCCCAATGTACCCACTTGACAGTTAATAGCCCTAGACCATGTATAATAGTCTTAATCCTCTGTAGAACAGGTTACACTGTGGTTTGGGGGGGGGGGGGGGGGGGTGAATGCATTATGGGGGAGATGTACCAATCCTCGGTGACAGATAAAGTTGAGAGCAATAAAATACCAATCCAATCAGCTCATAGCTGTCATTTTTCAAACACAGCCTGTTGAATGGCAGTTAGATCCCGATTGGCTGGTACTTTATCTTTTTCCACTTTATTTATCTCCAAGGTTTGATACATCACCCCCTATGGTATTTTAGACATTAAAGTGTCCTTTGTGGTTCTGACTTTACTTGCTGGAGGACCACATCCTTCTCAGTGTTTTTACACTTATAGTCCAAGGCCTGCTGTTCCATGCTCTGTTTCCTCAACATGTGGCACAGGATTGCTATCAGGACAGTCAACATGGAGATAATTCCAATGCAGATCCCTAACAGCATGGCTGGCTGTAGGCTAGGGATGTCTGGAGTGGTGGATGGAGATGGAGTGATTTCTGAAGGTGTTTCTGTCCCACCTGAACCTTCCTCTGGAGGAATGCATTTGGTATGTTGGACAGTGTATCCTTCTGGGCAAATACATTGGTATGATCCAAACAAATTGGTACAGGACCAGTCACAGGACACTGAATCACACTCATCCACATCAGTGCAAATAGGGTCCCCTGCATCATTCTCATCCACTATGTAGCCATCTGGGCACTGGCACTTGTCCTTGTTGTTGACATCACACTCAGCCTCACAGAATGATGTGTTGCAGAACCGCTTGCATTTATTTGGCTTTTTCTCATCAATGACAAATCCTTCAACACAGACACACCTGTAGCCACCTGGATAATTCTCACAGTCATGCTCACAGAGGGTGGCTGGGTTTATGCACTCGTCAATGTCCTGACACTCTGCCTGACACTCACCCCTGTCCTCACACTCATCAACCATCTCAAAACCAGGTTTGCAGCTGCAGACAAAGCTTCCGATGGTGTTGGTGCAATGGCT
This sequence comes from Pseudophryne corroboree, assembly GCF_028390025.1. Lineage (NCBI taxonomy): Eukaryota > Metazoa > Chordata > Amphibia > Anura > Myobatrachidae > Pseudophryne > Pseudophryne corroboree. The sequence continues at coordinate 845,328,229 of NC_086447.1, read as the reverse complement.
TTCACAGATATTGGGGTTGACTGCACAGTCATCAATGTCTTCACATGTTGTCCCATCATCTGCAAGGTTGTAGCCCTCAGAGCACATACAGAAGAAGCCAGGAGACTCTGAGTGTGAGACACAGAGTTGGCTACAGGGGTTGGGGTCACAGGGTGTGGAACAGGCTCGTTTATCTGCTTTGAGCTGTGATCCTGGGGGGCATTGACACTCAGGGGTGCCAGATACTTCCACACATTCATGGTCACAGCCCCCATTCATGATCAAGCAAGTCCAAGCTGCTGGGGCATTACTGCTCCATACCCCACCACTCTCACCTTTATCTAGGCAGAAGAGAGTGTCCTGGAATGTGGATATGACTGCGTTAGTTCCAGGGGGAAAAACAGGACCCCCACTAAGACCAAAACCAAGGGATGTGTGGTAATAGGTGACATTGTAGTCTGCAGGTACAGTAAGTGCGTTACATGAAGAGAAGTAGCTTATCTCGCACAAGTAGCCATCCGCTTTGGAGTCGCAATCAATTTCCTCCCAGGTCGCATCTTTGCGCACAGTGGCGCAGAGCGCACCGCATTTCTGCTCTCCACTCTTCCAGTTGCTGTAATCGGTGTAGCTGCCCCCGGTCACCCAAGTGAATCCCCTCAGAGGCTGCAGCGTATCTGTGCATCTGTTTTTATAAGGCTGCTCCAGCCCTATCCACACTCTCGCATCAGCTTTCTCCACTTTGCCCATCAGTAAAGCGATTGCATCGGCTTGTACAGAGTTTTTCACCGTCATCAAGTGTCCCTGGATGTCACTGCAGGATTTACTTGCTTTGGCAAACCGTTTATTCATCCAGGATACAGAGTAACAGGCCTGGTCCAGGCACACAAACTCCAGTGCCAGCTCATCCAGCGGTGCCAGATGCGCCAAGTGCGCAGAGAGGAGCGCAGCGCAGACTGTGTGGAGCAGCAGCAGCAGCATCATGTCCCTGTATAGGCAGCCAAGGGCAGAGCACAGTGCTGGCAGTCAGGCAGAGGGACGGCTGGTAATTAGGAAAGTGCAAGTATCCCAGCCAGAAGTCCTCATGTGTCCGCACAGAGAGGTCTGTGTCATGTCTCAAAGTTTGTGCCCAACTTTATATGCTCCCAGCCCTCCCTACAGCCCAGTAGAAGAGAGGAAGGAAGGAAGTGCCTGGAAGGAAGGGCTGGAGTCGCTGGGGATGATGATGATCTGCTTGTAACACTCACAGATTGCTGAACAACTTGCATGGGCTGTGACCGGGACACGGTTCAATTGCAGTATCTGGAACTCCTAGTAAATCATAATCAGTGAAAGTGCCTAATGGGATAGGAGGGGGGATTTGGGAAGGGTGTGGATGGGCGGTGACCCTCCTACTGAGCCTCTTCTGCTGGGAGGACTTGTGCTTATTCACTTAACTGTTATATAGCTGCTGGTGGTGCTTGCTTTTAAGCGTGTGTGCGTGTGTGTATATATCTATCTACCAATATATATATATATATATATATATATATATATATATATATACATATATAAATATATATATATACATATATACACACACACACACACACACACACACACACACACACACACACACATATATATATAACATACATATATGTATATCTATATATCTCTATATATAAATAAAAAAAAAATATATATGTATATATAAATATATATATGTATATATATATGTATATATATATGCGTATATATATATGTGTGTGTATATATATATATATATATGTATATATATGTGTGTGTGTATATATATATGTATGTATATATATATATATGTATGTATGTATGTATGTATATATATATATATATATATATATATATATATATATATATATTGTGGAGTGATATTATTATCTGGAAAGGGTAACAACACTGATCTGACTATAAATCGCAAGAAGTTGTTTAATCGTCTTTCCCCTGTGCGTGTGAGTAGCGGCAGACCAGCGCTTATAGGAATCATCATGCAAATCAGTCTACTGCGTGTCCAGAATCTCAAATCCTTTCCTTGTTGTCCAGACAGACATGAACAGGAATTGCCATATAGTCTGGCATAGCAATTACACTAACGAGCTATCGGGACGATTTTAGAAACTGTTGCAGAATCCTAATGTTTGCAATTGACTGGAAACCAAGTTATCGTCTTTTTTTCCTTTTTAATATGTAATATTTTGTATCGTCATAGCGCTGGAGCTACATACACTATAGACTAATGTACAGTGTAAAAAAAGACTATGGATTATGCAATACACTGTAATAGTATGAAAGCGGCTCAGGAGTAATACGTTCATTTGCACAAGTCAGAATATATATATTTTTAATTATACAACCAATTCCGTGTACATTATTAGTGTGTTAGGAAACTTCCCAAATTGGCTTGAACTTCTTACTGTAGCGCTGCCCCTGGATGAAAGTGCCTGTGAGCAGGGAGACAGCTGTCCGGGCTGTGGCCAGTCGGGTCTGGGACTCAGGATAGACAGCAAAAAGGTCGACACCAATTGGTCGACACACCTTAGGTCGACATGGACAAAAGGTCGACAGGAACAAGGTCGACATGGAAAAAGGTCGACATTTTCTTTTTCTTTTTTGTGTCGTTTTCTTCGTAGAGTGACCGGGAACCCCAGGTAGTGCACCGCGTCCCCTCGCATGGCTCGCTTCACTCGCCATGCTTCGGGCATGGTGCCTTCGCTCCGCTACCGCTTCGCTCGGCACAGATTACCGTTCCAATCGTAGTCCACGTGGATCGCTAAGTATGAAAAGGTTCCAAAAAAGAAAAAAATCGTGAAAAACTCATGTCGACCTTTTTCCATGTCGACCTTGTTCCTGTCGACCTTTTGTCCATGTTGACCTTTTGTCCATGTCGACCTAAGGTTTGTCGACCTTTTTGCTGTCGATCTGGAGTCCGGATATCGGCCAGTCACCCTGCTTGCCACATTATATGGCTGTTGATAAGTGCTGTGTACAAGCCTGCTGGGAACATTTGTATGCACTATGGGGGGTCATTCCGACCTGATCGCATGCTAGGATTTTTCACTGCTCTGCGATCAGGTCACAACTGCGCATGCGTATGCACCGCAATGCGCAGGCGCTTCATACGGGTACAAAGCGGATCATTGCTGAGCAATGGATTTAACAAAGAATCCATTCGCACAGCCGATCGCAAGGAGATTGACAGGAAGAGGACTTTTGTGGGTGGCAACTGACCGTTTTCTGTGAGTGTTTGGAAAAACAAAGGCGTGTCCAAGCGTTTACAGGGTGGGTGCCTGACGTCAATTCTGGACAAGAACAGGCTGAATTGATCGCAGCGGCTGAGTAAGTCCTGAGCTACTCAGAAACTGCACAAAACTTTTTTGTAATGCTCGGCTGCACATGCGATCGCACACTTACAAAGCAAAAATACACTCCCCTATAGGCGGCGACTATCTGTTTGCAGCGCTGCAAAAAATAGCTAGCGAGCGATCAACTCAGAATGACCCCCTATGCACGATTGCACTTTTGTAAACTGATTGCATTCTGGCATGTACAATATGTGGCTCAGGATGCTATAAACTTCCAGTTACACTAACTATGGCGTGCTGATTTTCTGGCTTATCCAGAAAAGTATCGCTGCAGATAAATATGTGCATATATACACACACACACACACACACACACACACACACACACACACACACACACACACACACACACACACACACACACACACACACACACACACACACACACACACACACACACACACACCAAGGACCGGCACTCCCGAATCTCCATAGATATACACTGGTGCCCTCACATATACCGTGGCATATCCATACACATTTGTTGGTGTGGCACTCAGTTCAAGAAGTAGTCAGCAGACAAAAATAAGTTTCAAAACGTTTCAGTGCTTTATTGCACTATCGATAACCTAATGATAGTGCAATAAAGCACTGAAACGTTGCTTAACTTATTTTTGTCTGCTGACTACTTCTTGAACTGAGAGCCGCACCAACAAATGTGTATATATATACATACATATATATAGTACAACAGAAGGTATTGGCGGCACTCCAAATGGCAATAATTTCACCAGACAGCTGACATGCTTCTACATTTTGGTTTTATTTAAAAACCATCATCAGGAATGACAGGAATTCCAGACGACAGTTTTTAAATGAAACCAAAACGTAGAAGCACGTCAACTGTCTGGTGAAATTATTGCCATTTGGAGTGCCGCCAATACCTTCTGTTGTACTACATTTAATTCTGGATGGCACCTGGCGTTTACGTTTTCTGGGAGAGCGTGGCGTGCCGGTTCTCGCTGCTTGTTTTATATATATATATATATATATAGAGAGAGAGAGAGAGAGAGATTTCTATATGTATGTATATGGATCCTATGTAATAAAAGGCTAACACTGACCCTCACCTCTATGGGGAGAATTCAAGTGTTTTGCAGGACAGCAGCCATGTCAACATATACACAGTGGAAGAATTCTGATGTTCGCCTTGTATTGTGGTGCTGTGAACACTTGTGAAAACGTGTAAATTTGTCTCATAAATTGCTCCCAGGAAAGAGTGGTGCATCGAAAAACAGCAACCCGCCATAGTTGCTTTGGGAAATGCAGGGCTTAGTTTGCGTGGAATTGCTCACCTAGAGAAGGTTTCTCTTAGTGGTGTGCAGTGTGCCCCCAAGAGGTACGCCTTAAACAACAGTTTACGTGATCGCCCATCACCTGGACAACCTCGAATGATCACAAAATAGGAGGACACATTCCTCAGTTCTTCAGATCTGTTCTGCGCTGATGGAAATACGGAAGAAAAGCCTGGCAATCATGACCATCAAACGCCGCCTTGTAGCCGGTGGCTTATAGGGATGTGTAGCAGCATGAAATCTATTGCTGTGGCCCATAAATAAAAAGGAAGCGGCTTTGTGTGCTACCGGTAAATCCTTTTCTCCTAGTCCGTAGAGGATGCTGGGGACTCCAAAAGGACCATGGGGTATAGACGGGATCTGCAGGAGCTTGGGCACACTAAAAAGACTTTGACTGGGTGTGAACTGGCTCCTCCCTCTATGCCCCTCCCCCAGACCTCAGTTATAGGAACTGTGCCCAGGAGAGACGGACATTTCCAGGAAAAGATTTTGTTAAACTAAGGGTGAGAAACATACCAGCTCACACCACAAACATACCATACAACTGGAGTAGCATGAAACCAGATAACAGTATGAACTAACCACAGCAACAAGCTGAACATAACGGATACACAAACCATGTGTAACCGAAAATAACCAGTATCAACACAACTGCAAGGAACAGTCCGCACTGGGACGGGCGCCCAGCATCCTCTACGGACTAGGAGAAGAGGATTTACCGGTAGGTATTAAAATTCTATTTTCTCTTACGTCCTAGAGGATGCTGGGGACTCCAAAAGGACCATGGGGTCTATACCAAAGCTCCAGAATGGGCGGGAGAGTGCGGACGACTCTGCAGCAGGACGACTCTGCAGCACCGATTGAGCAAACATGAGGTCCTCATCAGCCAGGGTATCAAACTTGTAAAATTTAGCAAAAGTGTTTGAACCCGACCATGTAGCTGCTCGGCAAAGTTGAAGTGCCGAGACCCCTCGGGCAGCCGCCCAAGATGAGCCCACCTTCCTGGTAGAATGGGCCTTTACTGACTTCGGCAACGGTAGCCCAGCCGAAGAATGAACTTGCTGGATCGTATTACAAATCCAGCGTGCAATACTTTGCTTAGAAGCAAGATTTCCAATCTTGTTGGAAGCATGCAGGACAAACAGAGCCTCTGTCTTCCTAGTAAGAGCCGTTCTGGCGACATAAATTTTCAAAGCTCTTACAACATAAAGAGACTTTGGGACCGCCACAGAATCCGTAGCCGCAGGCACCACAATAGGTTGGTTTATGTGAAACGAAGAGACCACCTTCGGCAGAAATTGTTGACGAGTCCTCAATTCCACTCTATCCGAATGAAAAATCAAATATGGGCTCTTGTGAGACAAGGACGCCAACTCGGACACTCGTCTGGCAGACGCCACAGCCAAAAGCATGACCACTTTCCAAGTGAGAAACTTTAACTCAACCTTACGCAAAGGCTCAAACCAGTGAGACATAAGAAACTGCAACATCACTTTAAGATCCCACGGCGCCACTGGTGGGACAAATGGAGGATGGATATGCAGCACTCCCTTCACGAAAGTCTGAACCTCAGGAAGGGCGGCCAATTCCTTTTGAAAGAAAATAGATAAGGCCGAAATCTGCACTTTGATGGAACCCAACTTCAGGCCTGCATCCACGCCTGCCTGCAAAAAATGGAGGAAACGACCCAAGTGAAACTCCTCCACAGGAGCTGCTTTGGTTTCACACCACGACACATTTTTTCTCCAAATACGGTGATAATGTTTCGCCGTGACCTCCTTCCTAGCCTTAAGGAGAGTGGGGATGACCTCCCCGGGAATACCCTTCCGAGCTAAAATCTGGCGTTCAACTTCCACGCCATCAAACGCAGCCACGGTAAGTCCGGAAATAGGCAGGGCACCTGCAGTAAGAGGTCTTCTCTTAGAGGAAGCGGCCAGGGATCTTCCACTAGTAATTCCTGAAGATCCGGGTACCAGGCCCTCTGTGGCCAATCTGGAGCGACGAGTATTGCCCGAACCCTTGTTCGCCTTATTATCCTCAACACATTTGGAATGAGAGGAAGTGGAGGGAAAACATACACCGACTGAAACACCCTCAGAATTACCAGGGCGTCCACTGCACAGGCTTGGGGGTCTCTTGACCTTGAACAATACTTCGGAAGTTTCTTGTTGAGGTGAGACGCCATCATGTCTATCAGAGGAGTTCCCCAATGCCTTGTCACTCCTGCAAATATCTCTTGATGAAGAGTCCACTCTCCTGGATGGAGATCGTGTCTGCTGAGAAAATCTGCCTCCCAGTTGTCCACGCCCGGGAGGAAGACTGCTGACAGAGCGCTCACGTGCTGTTCCGCCCAGCGGAGAATTCTTGTGGCTTCCGCCATTGCCGCCCTGCTCCTTGTTCCGCCTTGGCGGTTTACATACGCCACCGCTGTTATGTTGTCCTACTGGATCAGTACCGGGAGACCCTGAAGAAAGCTCTTCGCTTGCAGGAGGCCGTTGTAAATGGCTCTTATCTCGAGAACATTTATGTGGAGAGAAGATTCCTGGCTTGACCATTTTCCCTGGAAATTTTTTCCCTGCGCGACTGTGCCCCAGCCTCGGAGACTTGCATCTGTGGTGAGCAGGACCCAGTCCTGAATTCCGAAACGGCGTCCCTCTAGGAGGTGAGAGCTTTGCAGCCACCACAGGAGAGAGATCCTGGCCCTGGAAGATAGACTTATTTTCCGGTGCACGTGTAGGTGAGACCCGGACCATTTGTCCAGCAGGTCCCACTGAAACACCCTGGCATGAAACCTGCCAAACGGAATGGCCTCGTAAGCCGCCACCATCTTCCCTAGCACTCAAGTGTATTGATGAATCGACACTCTTGTCGGTCTCAAAAGCTCCTTGACCAAGGTCTGTATTTCTAGAGCTTTGTCCTCCGGAAGAAACACTCTCTGAAGCTTCGTGTCTAGGATCATGCCCAAGAAGGGCAGCCGAGTCATCGGAATTAACTGAGACTTTGGCAAATTTAAAATCCAACCGTGATGTTGCAGAACTGTCAGGGAGAGTTCCACATTCTTTAACAATTGTTCCTTTGACCTCGCCTTTATCAGGAGATCGTCCAAGTACGGGATAATTGTGACCCCTCACTTGCGAAGGAGTACCATCATTTCTGCCATAACCTTGGTGAAAATCCTCGGGGCCGTGGAAAGCCCAAACGGCAACGTCTGAAATTGGTAATGACAATCCTGCACCGCAAATCTCAGGAAGGCCTGATGCGGAGGATAAATCGGGACGTGTAAGTAGGCATCCTTTATGTCGACTGACGCCATAAAATCCTCCCCTTCTAGGCTGGAGATCACAGCTCGAAGAGATTCCATCTTGAATTTGAAAGTTTTCAAGTATGGATTGAGGGATTTTAGGTTCAGAATCGGTCTGACCGAACCGTCCGGCTTCGGTACGACAAAGAGGCTCGAATAGAACCCTTCCCCCCGTTGGGACGGGGGAACGGGAACAATGACCCTCTGTTGACACAACTTTTGTATCGCAGCATTTACTACTTCTCTTTCTGGAAGAGAAACTGGCAAGGCCGATATGAAAAAGCGGCGGGGGGGCATCTCCTGAAACTCCAGCTTGTACCCTTGGGACACTATGTCTAAGACCCAAGGATCCAGGGCTGATTGAAACCAGACCTGACTGAAGATCCGGAGACGGCCCCCCACCGGCACGGACTCCCGCAGGGGAGCCCCAGCGTGATGCGGTGGACTTGGTAGAGGCGGGGGAGGACTTTTGGTCCTGGGTGCCTGATCCTGCAGGCGACTTCTTTCCCCTTCCTCTACCCTTTGAAGCGAGGAAGGACGAGCCTTTACCTCATTTGTATTTATTAGGTCAAAAAGATTGCATCTGTTGATGGGGTGCCTTTTTCTGTTGTGTGGGAACATAAGGAAGAAAAGATGACTTACCCGCAGTAGTGGTAGACACCAGGTCAGCCAGGCCGTCACCAAACAAGACACTACCTTTGAAGGGGAGAGCTTCCATATTTTTCTTGGAGTCGGCATCAGCATTCCATTGATGGATCCACAGCGCCCTCCTGGCCGAGACCACCATGGCATTGGCTCTTGATCCCAAGAGGCCAACATCCCTCGCCGCATCCTTTAGGTAATCTGAAGCGTCCTTGATATAACCAAGAGTCAAAAGAATATTATCTTTATCAAGGGTATCCATATCAGAAGCTAAATTTTAAGCCCATTTAGAAATAGCACTACTCACCCATACTGACACCACAGCAGGTCTGAGCAATGCACCAGTATTAACAAAAATGGCCTTCAAAGACGTCTCCAGCTTGCGATCCGCCGGATCCTTGAGAGCAGCCGTGTCAGGGGACAGAAGCGCCACCTTCTTGGACAAACGGGATAGAGCCTTGTCGACATTTGGAGATGACTCCCATTTTTCCCTGTCATCAGAGGGGAAAGGATACGCCATAAAAATTCTCTTGGGAATCTGCCACCTCTTGTCCGGCGACTCTCAAGCTTTTTCACAAAGAGCATTCATTTCATGAGAGGGGGGAAACTTCACCTCAGGTTTTTTCCCTTTAAAAAGGCAAATCCTTGTTTCCTGAACAGCCGGTTCATCAGAGATACGTAAGACATCTTTAATAGCCACAATCATGTACTGAATACTAGAGATGAGCGGGTTCGGTTTCTCTGAATCCGAACCCGCCCGAACTTCATGGTTTTTTTCACGGGTCCGAGCAGACTCGGATCCTCCCGCCTTGCTCGGTTAACCCGAGCGCGCCCGAACGTCATCATGACGCTGTCGGATTCTCGCGAGACTCGGATTCTATATAAGGAGCCGCGCGTCGCCGCCATTTTCACACGTGCATTGAGATTGATAGGGAGAGGAAGTGGCTGGCGTCCTCTCCATTTAGATTAGAAGAGAGAGAGAGAGAGAGAGATTGACCTGATTTACTGGAGCTTAGGAGTACTGTAGAAGTGTAGAGAGTGCAGAGTTTACTAGTGACTGACCACAGTGACCACCAGACAGTGCAGTTTTGTTTTATTTAATATATCCGTTCTCTGCCTGAAAAAAACGATACACACAGTGACTCAGTCACATACCATATCTGTGTGCACTGCTCAGCCCAGTGTGCTGCATCATCTATGTATATATATCTGACTGTGCTCAGCTCACACAGCATATAATTGTGGGGGAGACTGGGGAGCACTGCAGTGCCAGTTATAGGTTATAGCAGGAGCCAGGAGTACATATTATATTAAAATTAAACAGTGCACACTTTTGCTGCAGGAGTGCCACTGCCAGTGTGACTGACCAGTGACCTGACCACACTGACCACCAGTATAGTTAGTAGTATACTATATTGTGATTGCCTGAAAAAGTTAAGCACTCGTCGTGTGACTTCACTTGTGTGGTGTTTTTTTTTTTATTCTATAAAAAACTCATTCTGCTGACAGACAGTGTCCAGCAGGTCCGTCATTATATAATATATACCTGCCCGGCTGCAGTAGTGATATATATATATTTTTTATATCATTATTTATCATCCAGTCGCAGCAGACACAGTACGGTAGTTCACGGCTGTAGCTACCTCTGTGTCGGCACTCGGCAGTCCATCCATAATTGTATACCACCTACCCGTGGTTTTTTTTTCTTTCTTCTTTATACATACATACTACTACATCTCTTTATCAACCAGTCTATATTAGCAGCAGACACAGTACAGTACGGTAGTTCACGGCTGTAGCTACCTCTGTGTCGGCACTCGGCAGTCCGTCCATAATTGTATACCACCTACCCGAGGTTTTTTTTTCTTTCTTCTTTATACATACATACTACTACATCTCTTTATCAACCAGTCTATATTAGCAGCAGACACAGTACAGTACGGTAGTCCACGGCTGTAGCTACCTCTGTGTCGGCACTCGGCAGTCCGTCCATAATTGTATACCACCTACCCGTGGTTTTTTTTTCTTTCTTCTTTATACATACATACTACTACATCTCTTTATCAACCAGTCTATATTAGCAGCAGACACAGTACAGTACGGTAGTTCACGGCTGTAGCTACCTCAGTGTCGGCACTCGGCAGTCCGTCCATAATTGTATACCACCTACCCGTGGTTTTTTTTTCTTTCTTCTTTATACATACATACTACTACATCTCTTTATCAACCAGTCTATATTAGCAGCAGACACAGTACAGTACGGTAGTCCACGGCTGTAGCTACCTCTGTGTCGGCACTCGGCAGTCCGTCCATAATTGTATACTAGTATCCATCCATCTCCATTGTTTACCTGAGGTGCCTTTTAGTTGTGCCTATTAAAATATGGAGAACAAAAATTTTGAGGTTCCAAAATTAGGGAAAGATCAAGATCCACTTCCACCTCGTGCTGAAGCTGCTGCCACTAGTCATGGCCGAGACGATGAAATGCCAGCAACGTCGTCTGCCAAGGCCGATGCCCAATGTCATAGTACAGAGCATGTCAAATCCAAAACACCAAATATCAGTAAAAAAAGGACTCCAAAACCTAAAATAAAATTGTCGGAGGAGAAGCGTAAACTTGCCAATATGCCATTTACCACACGGAGTGGCAAGGAACGGCTGAGGCCCTGGCCTATGTTCATGGCTAGTGGTTCAGCTTCACATGAGGATGGAGGCACTCAGCCTCTCGCTAGAAAAATGAAAAGACTCAAGCTGGCAAAAGCAGTAGCACCGCAAAGAACTGTGCGTTCTTCGAAATCCCAAATCCACAAGGAGAGTCCAATTGTGTCGGTTGCGATGCCTGACCTTCCCAACACTGGACGTGAAGAGCATGCGCCTTCCACCATTTGCACGCCCCCTGCAAGTGCTGGAAGGAGCACCCGCAGTCCAGTTCCTGATAGTCAGATTGAAGATGTCAGTGTTGAAGTACACCAGGATGAGGAGGATATGGGTGTTGCTGGCGCTGGGGAGGAAATTGACCAGGAGGATTCTGATGGTGAGGTGGTTTGTTTAAGTCAGGCACCCGGGGAGACACCTGTTGTCCGTGGGAGGAATATGGCCGTTGACATGCCTGGTGAAAATACCCAAAAAATCAGCTCTTCGGTGTGGAACTATTTCAACAGAAATGCGGACAACAGGTGTCAAGCCGTGTGTTCCCTTTGTCAAGCTGTAATAAGTAGGGGTAAGGACGTTAACCACCTCGGAACATCCTCCCTTATACGTCACCTGCAGCGCATTCATAATAAGTCAGTGACAAGTTCAAAAACTTTGGGCGACAGCGGAAGCAGTCCACTGACCAGTAAATCCCTTCCTCTTGTAACCAAGCTCACGCAAACCACCCCACCAACTCCCTCAGTGTCAATTTCCTCCATCCCCAGGAATGCCAATAGTCCTGCAGGCCATGTCACTGGCAATTCTGATGATTCCTCTCCTGCCTGGGATTCCTCCGATGCATCCTTGCGTGTAACGCCTACTGCTGCTGCCGCTGCTGTTGTTGCTGCTGGGAGTCGATGGTCATCCCAGAGGGGAAGTCGTAAGACCACTTTTACTACTTCCACCAAGCAATTGACAGTCCAACAGTCCTTTGCGAGGAAGATGAAATATCACAGCAGTCATCCTACTGCAAAGCGGATAACTGAGGCCTTGGCATCCTGGGTGGTGAGAAACGTGGTTCCGGTATCCATCATTACTGCAGAGCCAACTAGAGACTTGTTGGAGGTACTGTGTCCCCGGTACCAAATACCATCTAGGTTCCATTTCTCTAGGCAGGCGATACCGAAAATGTACACAGACCTCAGAAAAAGAGTCACCAGTGTCCTAAAAAATGCAGCTGTACCCAATGTCCACTTAACCACGGACATGTGGACAAGTGGAGCAGGGCAGGGTCAGGACTATATGACTGTGACAGCCCACTGGGTAGATGTATGGACTCCTGCCGCAAGAACAGCAGCGGCGGCACCAGTAGCAGCATCTCGCAAACGCCAACTCTTTCCTAGGCAGGCTACGCTTTGTATCACCGCTTTCCAGAATACGCACACAGCTGAAAACCTCTTACGGCAACTGAGGAAGATCATCGCGGAATGGCTTACCCCAATTGGACTCTCCTGTGGATTTGTGGCATCGGACAACGCCAGCAATATTGTGTGTGCATTAAATATGGGCAAATTCCAGCACGTCCCATGTTTTGCACATACCTTGAATTTGGTGGTGCAGAATTATTTAAAAAACGACAGGGGCGTGCAAGAGATGCTGTCGGTGGCCAGAAGAATTGCGGGACACTTTCGGCGTACAGGCACCACGTACAGAAGACTGGAGCACCACCAAAAACTACTGAACCTGCCCTGCCATCATCTGAAGCAAGAAGTGGTAACGAGGTGGAATTCAACCCTCTATATGCTTCAGAGGTTGGAGGAGCAGCAAAAGGCCATTCAAGCCTATACAATTGAGCACGATATAGGAGGTGGAATGCACCTGTCTCAAGCGCAGTGGAGAATGATTTCAACGTTGTGCAAGGTTCTGCTGCCCTTTGAACTTGCCACACGTGAAGTCAGTTCAGACACTGCCAGCCTGAGTCAGGTCATTCCCCTCATCAGGCTTTTGCAGAAGAAGCTGGAGACATTGAAGGAGGAGCTAACACGGAGCGATTCCGCTAGGCATGTGGGACTTGTGGATGGAGCCCTTAATTCGCTTAACAAGGATTCACGGGTGGTCAATCTGTTGAAATCAGAGCACTACATTTTGGCCACCATGCTCGATCCTAGATTTAAAGCCTACCTTGGATCTCTCTTTCCGGCAGACACAGGTCTGCTGGGGTTGAAAGACCTGCTGGTGAGAAAATTGTCAAGTCAAGCGGAACGCGACCTGTCAACATCTCCTCCTTCACATTCTCCCGCAACTGGGGGTGCGAGGAAAAGGCTCAGAATTCCGAGCCCACCCGCTGGCGGTGATGCAGGGCAGTCTGGAGCGACTGCTGATGCTGACATCTGGTCCGGACTGAAGGACCTGACAACGATTACGGACATGTCGTCTACTGTCACTGCATATGATTCTCTCCCCATTGAAAGAATGGTGGAGGATTATATGAGTGACCGCATCCAAGTAGGCACGTCACACAGTCCATACTTATACTGGCAGGAAAAAGAGGCAATTTGGAGGCCCTTGCACAAACTGGCTTTATTCTACCTAAGTTGCCCTCCCACAAGTGTGTACTCCGAAAGAGTGTTTAGTGCCGCCGCTCACCTTGTCAGCAATCGGCGTACGAGGTTACATCCAGAAAATGTGGAGAAGATGATGTTCATTAAAATGAATTATAATCAATTCCTCCGCGGAGACATTGACCAGCAGCAATTGCCTCCACAAAGTACACAGGGAGCTGAGATGGTGGATTCCAGTGGGGACGAATTGATAATCTGTGAGGAGGGGGATGTACACGGTGATATATCGGAGGATGATGATGAGGTGGACATCTTGCCTCTGTAGAGCCAGTTTGTGCAAGGAGAGATTAATTGCTTCTTTTTTGGGGGGGGGTCCAAACCAACCCGTCATATCAGTCACAGTCGTGTGGCAGACCCTGTCACTGAAATGATGGGTTGGTTAAAGTGTGCATGTCCTGTTTTGTTTATACAACATAAGGGTGGGTGGGAGGGCCCAAGGACAATTCCATCTTGCACCTCTTTTTTCTTTTATTTTTCTTTGCGTCATGTGCTGTTTGGGGAGGGTTTTTTGGAAGGGACATCCTGCGTGACACTGCAGTGCCACTCCTAAATGGGCCCGGTGTTTGTGTCGGCCACTAGGGTCGCTTATCTTACTCACACAGTCAGCTACCTCATTGCGCCTCTTTTTTTCTTTGCATCATGTGCTGTTTGGGGAGGGTTTTTTGGAAGGGCCATCCTGCGTGACACTGCAGTGACACTCCTAGATGGGCCCGGTGTTTGTGTCGGCCACTAGGGTCGCTAATCTTACTCACACAGCTACCTCATTGCGCCTCTTTTTTTCTTTGCGTCATGTGCTGTTTGGGGAGGGTTTTTTGGAAGGGACATCCTGCGTGACACTGCAGTGCCACTCCTAAATGGGCCCGGTGTTTGTGTCGGCCACTACGGTCGCTAATCTTACTCACACAGCTACCTCATTGCGCCTCTTTTTTTCTTTGCGTCATGTGCTGTTTGGGGAGGGTTTTTTGGAAGGGACATCCTGCGTGACACTGCAGTGCCACTCCTAAATGGGCCCGGTGTTTGTGTCGGCCACTACGGTCGCTAATCTTACTCACACAGCTACCTCATTGCGCCTCTTTTTTTCTTTGCGTCATGTGCTGTTTGGGTAGGGTTTTTTGGAAGGGACATCCTACGTGACACTGCAGTGCCACTCCTAGATGGGCCCGGTGTTTGTGTCGGCCACTAGGGTCGCTAATCTTACTCACACAGCTACCTCATTGCGCCTCTTTTTTTCTTTGCGTCATGTGCTGTTTGGGGATGGTTTTTTGGAAGGGACATCCTGCGTGACACTGCAGTGCCACTCCTAAATGGGCCCGGTGTTTGTGTCGGCCACTACGGTCGCTAATCTTACTCACACAGCTACCTCATTGCGCCTCTTTTTTTCTTTGCGTCATGTGCTGTTTGGGGAGGGTTTTTTGGAAGGGACATCCTACGTGACACTGCAGTGCCACTCCTAGATGGGCCCGGTGTTTGTGTCGGCCACTAGGGTCGCTAATCTTACTCACACAGCAACCTCATTGCGCCTCTTTTTTTCTTTGCGTCATGTGCTGTTTGGGGAGGGTTTTTTGGAAGGGACATCCTGCGTGACACTGCAGTGCCACTCCTAAATGGGCCCGGTGTTTGTGTCGGCCACTAGGGTCGCTAATCTTACTCACACAGCTACCTCATTGCGCCTCTTTTTTTCTTTGCGTCATGTGCTGTTTGGGGAGGGTTTTTTGGAAGGGACATCCTGCGTGACACTGCAGTGCCACTCCTAGATGGGCCAGGTGTTTGTGTCGGCCACTAGGGTCGCTTAGCTTAGTCATCCAGCGACCTCGGTGCAAATTTTAGGACTAAAAATAATATTGTGAGGTGTGAGGTATTCAGAATAGACTGAAAATGAGTGGAAATTATGGTTTTTGAGGTTAATAATAATATGGGATCAAAATGACCCCCAAATTCTATGATTTAAGCTGTTTTTTAGGGTTTTTTGAAAAAAACACCCGAATCCAAAACACACCCGAATCCGACAAAAAAAATTCGGTGAGGTTTTGCCAAAACGCGGTCGAACCCAAAACACGGCCGCGGAACCGAACCCAAAACCAAAACACAAAACCCGAAAAATTTCAGGCGCTCATCACTACTGAATACTCTTAACAACCCTTGGGTGTAAAGTAGCCTCATTAAAATCGACATCGGAATCAGAATCTGTATCTACCATCTGGGTAAATGAACGTTTTTGTGACCCTGAGGGGGTCTGCACCTGAGCCAAAGCATCCTCCATGGATTTTCTCCATGTTTGTGTATGAGAATCAGATTTATCAAGCCTCTTAGACAACAAAGCCACATTAGCATTAAGTGTACTCAGCATAGCAACCCAATCAGCAGTCGGCTGTGGCGACAGAGCCCTTTCCAGCTCCTTTTCTGCGCCCCCAGTAACTTCCTCCGGGGAGGAACATTCAGCCTCAGACATGCCGACACGAAGTACCGACACCCAACACACACACACTGGCCAAATAAAGGGGACAGCCTACAGGGAAGCCCAGAGAGATAAACACAGAGGGAGTATGCCAGATCACACCCCAGTGCCCATATACTACACCACAATAATATATGTCAGCAGCGCTGTATAATAATAATAAAAGCACCACAATTATTTGTACCCCCCTCCCCCCCCCCCCCCCCCGTTTTGCTCCCTTTTACTTGCAAGGAGCCTGGAGGTCCGGGCCAGCATTGTCTGCAGCGGCTGTGGAGAGAAGAAAATGGCGCTGGTGAGCTGTGCGGCTAAGCCCCGCCCCTTCCCGGCGCGTGTCAGTCCCGCTCAAATTTAAATTCTTTATACTGGCGGGGGTCTTATATACGGTGCCCGGGCACCGAATATGGCTTTCACCAGTTCCAAAAAACCTCAGTAACTGCTGCCCAGGGCTCCCCCCCCAGCGCCCTGCACCCGGTAAGTGCCGTTGGTGGTGTGTGTGGGAGCGTGGAGCGCAACGCTACCGCTGCGCTGTACCTTCGTTATTGAAGTCTTCTGCCGTCTGAAGTCTTCGGTTCTTCTAATACTCACCCGGCTTCTGTCTTCTGGCTTCTGTGAGGGCAGGGGCAAACGCAGGATTTCTTAAGGGGGGTTTCCGGATACAGTATGATAGATATATATTATATATATATATATATATATATATATATCCAAAAAAGATACAGGCACTCACCACTTCCTTGATGATGAAAACTTTATTGGTGTGTCTCACATAGAGACAGTTAACAGCATGTCAGCAAAAGGTGTCGACGTTTCGGCTCCATCTGAGCCTTTTTCAAGACTAACAAGATTACAACAGGTTCTCACCCAGCAGCCCATGACACACATCAAACCCTGGAGCACTTTTATAGCAGAGGCATATCACAAACCCCGCCCATCAATCATCCAACAGGAAATAAAAACACTGGTATTCAAGTGTTTAACATGTTTAATCAAGGATATGTGTACAGCCAATCGAATGTCCTATGACATCAAAGAGTTACACAACATGTGAACACAATCACAACTATTTAGAACCAAGGAAACAACCGATAGCGGCTAATAGCCGCGTTACCGGAAGTGCTGTGCGTTCCGTTGCCAGTGGAACGCACACGTCCATCCGGCGGAAGTGGATTAGCGGATGTGACGTGCGCTCCACTGTGTATGTGGCCGGAGGTATAAATGGCATAGGACGGCTGTACGTCGTCGCTAAGCAACCCGACTGACGCCAGTATATACGATCACATGACCGACAAAAACACATAAGTGAATATAATCATAAATTAATATAATCATAAATTGTGTGTAATAAGGCGCGCAAGTACGGGAATCATTCATAGATGTATTAAGCATAGGGCAGGGGCTCCATATTAGTCCTGAGTGCGGAACAAGCATTAACCACATTAAACATCTCTTAGTTTGATTCCAATAGATGACAAGTAATTATTGCATAATAATTCATATTTACTGTTGTCAAAACTTCATTCCTGAGATAAAAGCTTGTTAACCGCCTATCACTAACCAAAAGAACCACAAATTCTCGCCTTTGTAAGTATATATAGAATAATTCATAATGACTTATACAGCTTAGCTGAGAAATGTGTAATAGAAGTTTAAAACACATAATATGGATATAGATGGAACCCAGGACTTAATGGAGACCGTATTAGGTGTGTGATATTGCCTCTGCCACTAGATGAACCAGAGAGATCACCAACACAAAAGACAAGAAAATCACAAACAAGACAACACACATTATTGTAAACATACATTATGAAAAATGCAAATATTAAAAAAGTCTAGTCATAGCCCTATCCAAGAAAAATATTGAATGGATTTGCCTCATTTAGGCCTCGTGGTGTCAGAGTGTCCAGCTCGTATATCCATTTAGCCTCTCGTTGTCGTAACTGCCTCTCCCAGTCACCCCCATGTGGAGGTTTTGGTACATGATCAATCAGCATGCACTTCAAACTAGAAATTGAGTGCCCCCTACTTGCAAAATGTTGTGCTACTGGTTTGTCAGACACCTTTGAGACCAATGCAGCTCGAATTGATGTGCGATGATTAGCCATTCTGTCACAGAAGTTTCTAGTTGTCATGCCAACATAATAGTACCCACAGGGACAGATGATGATTTAGATTACATGGTCCATGGTACAATGTAATCGGTGACGGATTTTGATTTGTTGACCACTATGTGGGTGTGCAAAACTTGCACCAGTCATCATCGACCGACACGTGGTACAATTAGGGCACCGGTAGCAACCCTTCTTGGTATCTGAAAGCCAGGTCTTGTTAGTGGCAGATGGTTGCAAAGTAGGGCGCATTAGCATCTGTCGTAAATTCTTACCACGTCTGTAGGCACAAAGAGGTGGTTGATGGCCTAACCCTTTGAAGACTGGGTCAGTGGCAACAATTGGCCAATGTTTGCGTAAAACATGTTCAGAATGTGATGAAGCAACATCAAACGTGGTCGTGAAGATCATTCTATTGGCTACTCGCTTGGCACGATGACTGTGGCTAGAATGGGAGTGCCTGTATCTTGCTTTAAGCAAACATCTTTCGACAGTTCTCCTCGAATAGCCGCATTCGTAAAACCTTTCAGCCATCGCCTTAATCTGTATCTCAGTGTCCTCATTCAAGGTGTTATTTCGGAGCACACGCATAAATTGAGAGATGGGAAGACTCTCTTTCAGATGGACAGGGTGGTGACTGGAGGCATGAAGCAGCGTATTTCTGTCAGTCTCTTTTCTATAGAGGGTTGAGGCAAGTTTACCGTTGTGTCGAAAAAGAGACACATCCAAAAAATTCACTCTGTCACGATTGATGTGTATCTAGACTATGTAAATAATCAATCATCTCATAGAACTCTGTGTCGGTCCCTAGCCAAATGATAAAAACATTGTCAATATAACGAACAAAAATAGACACTTGGATCCAAATCTCGGTATGATGTTATTGGATTCGTACTTATGCATGTACAAATTGGCATACGATGGGGCCAAGTTTGACCCCATCGCAGTGCCACTGCACTGCATAAAGAAATCCTTGCCATAGGCAAAATGATTTTTGTTTAATACCAAGCTAGCAAGCTCCAACAAAAATTCAGACGTTGGACCATCGTGTGGACCTGTGAACAAAGCTTCACGCATGGCCTCTAGGCCCTCTGTATGCGGTATGACTGTATATAAGGACTGAATGTCTAAAGTTATTAACCAGGCATCTTCAGGTATAATGCCAATGGAATCAATCTTATCAAGCAGGTCTGCCGTATCCCTAATATAACTTGGCATCTTGGATACAAGTGGTTGGAGAAATGAATCGATAAAGATTGCCAATGGCTGTAAGACAGAGCCCATTGCCGAGATAATTGGGCGACCCGGGGGATCAATCATAGACTTGTGTATTTTAGGTAGCGTGTAGATGATTGGACATACTGGACTATCCACTGTCAAATAGCCAGCTATTTTTTGGTCCAACCATCCACACGCCAAAGCCCGATTGATGGTGATATCCACCAATTTTTTAATCTGCAACATTGGGTTGCCTCTACACTTCACATATACCATGGGGTCTGCTAATTGTCTGAGTATCTCAGCATTATATTTACACCAGTCCTGTACCACCACGGCACCGCCCTTATTGGCTTGTCGAATCACGATCTGTTCATTATTAATCAAGCTCTTTAATGCAACCCTTTGTGCGGGAGAAAGGTTACTGTACCGTGGTGGTACAACCCCGATACTCATCTCATTGTTAGTCAAACGGAGAAATGTTCGTATACTTGAATTGGTTGACTGAGGGTCAAACACACTCGGTCTGGCTAAACCAGTAATTTGGGTCATTTCATTAGATTTATTAGAGAAAAACTCACGCAATCTGAGTTTTCTCCCGAATTTGTAATGGTCTACAACCCAACCAAATTTATTGTGTGGAACAGTGGGCACAAACGAAAGACCTAGTGCTAATACTTCTGTTTCCACAGGTGAGAGCGTGTGTTCTGACAGATTAAAGACAGTATCTATTGGTAATTTCTTGGGCGTCCCCTTCGCCTTATAGCCACCCCTCCTCGAGGGGAACCTCGTTCTACGTTTCTGTTGGGGTTGGTATTGGTCCGGGCGCTCTTCCCTAAAAAAGCGCCAGAGGGGGGTCTATTATCAGTCACCTCACTCTCAGAGTTTGATTGGGATGAAGAATTGTCTAAGGGACCTTGATATCTATTTCTAGTTTGTAAGCGTGGTCTCCGACCAGTATAACCTTTGGGTTCACCCCTCAACCATCTATAAACCTGATTGTTTGTGTAATCAGCATTTACGGTAACCAATTTCTTCCGCTTAAACGTGATAAGGTCCTGCTGGTAAGTGTTTACTTGTTCAAACGATCAAGCCACTTGTCAGCAGTGTCCACCACCAATGTAGACAAATGTGTAGAATTAAACACAGCCAAATCCTCTCGCACTTGTTTCAATTCAACCCCAACCTCCTCAATAACGAGGAGGATGAGGTCTAGCGAACACTTGTTCAAGACACCACACCATTTGGTGCAAAATGTTGGACTATTGCGACCAATGGTGGGGATATTATTTACTCGAAATCCTCTCGGGATTCTCTTGTTCCTATAGTAGTCCGAGAGGAATTGGCCATGTAAGGTGAGATCCACCTCCCGCTTTCTTAATCTCAGAGCTTTATGGAACAGGTCAAGTGGTGTCTCATCTGGTAGCTTAGCAAATTCAATATGGTCAAAAAGCACCTTTTCGGCGTCGTCATCAGTCAGAGAAAGAAAAGTGCTATGTGCTAATTGGAAAGTGGCCTCATCAATCACTTGATTAGGGTCAATTGACATACTGACCACAGCAAGATTTAAACAGCACTTAGTAAACTATATGACAAACACAAAACTTGGACCAGGGACCGACACTAGAGTCCAAAGACGTTTAAAAATGAAAAAATGAAAAAATACAGTTAAAAATCACCACATGTTGGTGAAAAAGGTATCAGGGCAGGTGAGGAAAAGAACTCCACAAAAATATCTCCACAAGCTTTTCATATATTCAAAGTAAGGCGGGTGTCGGACTAAAGGAACAATTTGCATCACAGACCATTCCCTAATATATCCAGAAAGTCCACACTCACTGCTCCAATTTGCAACCTGGGCGGTGCTCCATAAGAGATTCACAAGAAATCCAGAAATATATCCAAAAAAGATACAGGCACTCACCACTTCCTTGATGATGAAAACTTTATTGGTGTGTCTCACATAGAGACAGTTAACAGCATGTCAGCAAAAGGTGTCGACGTTTCGGCTCCATCTGAGCCTTTTTCAAGACTAACAAGATTACAACAGGTTCTCACCCAGCAGCCCATGACACACATCAAACCCTGGAGCACTTTTATAGCAGAGGCATATCACAAACCCCACCCATCAATCATCCAACAGGAAATAACAAAAACACTGGTATTCAAGTGTTTAACATGTTTAATCAAGGATATGTGTACAGCCAATCGAATGTCCTATGACATCAAAGAGTTACACAACATGTGAACACAATCACAACTATTTAGAACCAAGGAAACAACCGATAGCGGCTAATAGCCGCGTTACCGGAAGTGCTGTGCGTTCCGTTGCCAGTGGAACGCACACTTTCATCCGGCGGAAGTGGATTAGCGGATGTGACGTGCGCTCCACTGTGTATGTGGCCGGAGGTATAAATGGCATAGGACGGCTGTACGTCGTCGCTAAGCAACCCGACTGACGCCAGTATATACGATCACATGACCGACAAAAACACATAAGTGAATATAATCATAAATTAATATAATCATAAATTGTGTGTAATAAGGCGCGCAAGTACGGGAATCATTCATAGATGTATTAAGCATAGGGCAGGGGCTCCATATTAGTCCTGAGTGCGGAACAAGCATTAACCACATTAAACATCTCTTAGTTTGATTCCAATAGATGACAAGTAATTATTGCATAATAATTCATATTTACTGTTGTCAAAACTTCATTCCTGAGATAAAAGCTTGTTAACCGCCTATCACTAACCAAAAGAACCACAAATTCTCGCCTTTGTAAGTATATATAGAATAATTCATAATGACTTATACAGCTTAGCTGAGAAATGTGTAATAGAAGTTTAAAACACATAATATGGATATAGATGGAACCCAGTACTTAATGGAGACCGTATTAGGTGTGTGATATTGCCTCTGCCACTAGATGAACCAGAGAGATCACCAACACAAAAGACAAGAAAATCACAAACAAGACAACACACATAATTGTAAACATACATTATGAAAAATGCAAATATTAAAAAAGTCTAGTCATAGCCCTATCCAAGAAAAATATTGAATGGATTTGCCTCATTTAGGCCTCGTGGTGTCAGAGTGTCCAGCTCGTATATCCATTTAGCCTCTCGTTGTCGTAACTGCCTCTCCCAGTCACCCCCACGTGGAGGTTTTGGTACATGATCAATCAGCATGCACTTCAAACTAGAAATTGAGTGCCCCCTACTTGCAAAATGTTGTGCTACTGGTTTGTCAGACACCTTTGAGACCAATGCAGCTCGAATTGATGTGCGATGATTAGCCATTCTGTCACGGAAGTTTCTAGTTGTCATGCCAACATAATAGTACCCACAGGGACAGATGATGATATAGATTACATTGTCCATGGTACAATGTAATCGGTGACGGATTTTGATTTGTTGACCACTATGTGGGTGTGCAAAACTTGCACCAGTCATCATCGACCGACACGTGGTACAATTAGGGCACCGGTAGCAACCCTTCTTGGTATCTGAAAGCCAGGTCTGATTGATCATGTACCAAAACCTCCACGTGGGGGTGACTGGGAGAGGCAGTTACGACAACGAGAGGCTAAATGGATATACGAGCTGGACACTCTGACACCACGAGGCCTAAATGAGGCAAATCCATTCAATATTTTTCTTGGATAGGGCTATGACTAGACTTTTTTAATATTTGCATTTTTCATAATGTATGTTTACAATTATGTGTGTTGTCTTGTTTGTGATTTTCTTGTCTTTTGTGTTGGTGATCTCTCTGGTTCATTTAGTGGCAGAGGCAATATCACACACCCAATACGGTCTCCATTAAGTCCTGTGTTCCATCTATATCCATATTATGTGTTTTAAACTTCTATTACACATTTCTCAGCTAAGCTGTATAAGTCATTATGAATTATTCTATATATACTTACAAAGGCGAGAATTTGTGGTTCTTTTGGTTAGTGATAGGCGGTTAACAAGCTTTTATCTCAGGAATGAAGTTTTGACAACAGTAAATATGAATTATTATGCAATAATTACTTGTCATCTATTGGAATCAAACTAAGAGATGTTTAATGTGGTTAATGCTTGTTCCGCACTCAGGACTAATATGGAGCCCCTGCCCTATGCTTAATACATCTATGAATGATTCCCGTACTTGCGCGCCTTATTACACACAATTTATGATTATATTAATTTATGATTATATTCACTTATGTGTTTTTGTCGGTCATGTGATCGTATATACTGGCGTCAGTCGGGTTGCTTAGCGACGACGTACAGCCGTCCTATGCCATTTATACCTCCGGCCACATACACAGTGGAGCGCACGTCACGTCCGCTAATCCACTTCTGCCGGATGGACGTGTGCGTTCCACTGGCAACGGAACGCACAGCACTTCCGGTAACGCGGCTATTAGCCGCTATCGGTTGTTTCCTTGGTTCTAAATAGTTGTGATTGTGTTCACATGTTGTGTAACTCTTTGATGTCATAGGACATTCGATTGGCTGTACACATATCCTTGATTAAACATGTTAAACACTTGAATACCAGTGTTTTTGTTATTTCCTGTTGGATGATTGATGGGCGGGGTTTGTGATATGCCTCTGCTATAAAAGTGCTCCAGGGTTTGATGTGTGTCATGGGCTGCTGGGTGAGAACCTGTTGTAATCTTGTTAGTCTTGAAAAAGGCTCAGATGGAGCCGAAACGTCGACACCTTTTGCTGACATGCTGTTAACTGTCTCTATGTGAGACACACCAATAAAGTTTTCATCATCAAGGAAGTGGTGAGTGCCTGTATCTTTTTTGGATATATTTCTGGATTTCTTGTGAATCTCTTATGGAGCACTGCCCAGGTTGCAAATTGGAGCAGTGAGTGTGGACTTTCTGGATATATATATATATATATATATATATATATATATATTATATGGGATGCGCCAGAATCCCAACACACAACGGTATGCCGCACCGAAATCCCAAAAGGGGCCAGGACATGACGCTGTATCCCGACTGTCGACACAGTGGGGTGGGTAAGTATTACACCGGGGATGGAGGGGGGTTTAGGTTTAGTTGACCCCCAGAGGACTTAGAGTTAGGGTGTGGGGTGTGGGGGGGTTTGGTTTAGGGTTTGGGGAGAGGGGGTTAGGGTTAGGCACCACCATGAAGGGGGGGGGGGGGGTGTTAGGCTCCGGGGGGAGACTGTTTAGGGTGTGCGGGGAGGGTGAGTTAGGTTTATGTGCCACCCGGGGGAAGGCGGGGTTAAGGTTAGGCTGTGGTGGGGGGGGAGGGTTAGGGGTAGGCACCTAAAAGGGAGGGTTAGGTAGGGTAAGGGGAGGGTTAGACCAGTACTTTTCAAATAATTGATACTGTAAACCGCAGGTTTATACACGTACATATCAGGGACGTAGTATAGCTGTATTCACAAACTGTAAAAAAAGATACATGCTCACATCTGCCTTCCTGCCACCATTGCCGAGGTCCTGCAGCTCCTCCGCTGATGGTGACTGCCTCCGTTCGCTGTTTCCAGGGAGCTTTGATGTGCTGACTCCTGCATCTCTGCAGCAGACAGTGACTGCCTCCGCCCGCCACTGACTGTGTGACTCTGACAGGCCGCACTGTGTGTACCTCGGAGGGAGCTGCTATGGCTAACCATGCGCAGCCAGCAGCTCCCCCCCCCCCCCCCTCACCCCTCCCGTGACACTCTCTATGCAGAGAGCTACACAGCTCTCTGCTAGAGCAGCTCCGCTGTCGCGATCGCGTACGCGATCGCGGCTTTTACTAAGACGGAGACACTGCTGTCTCCGTCTCAAAAATAAAAATGTTGGCTCATCAGGGGGGTTTCCAGGTACTCGGAAACCCCCCCTGCGTGCGCCACTGGAGGGGGGGGGGGGTGACGGTGCGGCTCCGGGAACAAGCAGCTAGGCGAACCAAGTGATCGAACCCTCTGGAGCTAATGGTGTCCAGTAGCCTAAGAAGCAGAGCCCTTAACTAAGCAGAAGAAGGTCTGCCTACTCTCCCCTCAGTCCCTCGATGCAGGGAGCCTGTAGCCAGCAGGTCTCCCTGAAAATAAAAAACCTAACAAAAGTCTTTCTAGAGAAACTCAGTAGAGCTCCCCTAGTGTGTGTCCTGTCACTCCTGGGCACAAAGTCTAACTGAGGTCTGGGGGAGGGGCATAGAGGGAGGAGCCATTTCACACTCAGTGAAAGTCTTTTTAGTGTGCCCAAGCTCCTGCGGATCCCGTCTATATCCCATGGTCCTTTTGGAGTCCCCAGCATCCTCTAGGACATAACAGAAATAATTGTGCATAGACGAGTGCATGCTTTCTGCTTGCATTCAGCCCACAACCAAGAATGGAGGAGGTTCCATTATGGTCTGGGGATGTTTCTGAGGTGGTGCATTTGGTGACTTCATAAAACTCAAAGGAATGTTGAACTCCAAGCGCTACCACCAGGGCCGGACTGGCCATCTGGCACTTCTGGCAGATGCCAGAAGGGCCGATGGCCACGTGGGCCGGTCCAGCGGTCACTGAGACGCGCTGCCGCTCAGTCCGGCGGCAGCGCGTCTCAGCTGTCAGGCTTGGAGAGCTGTGAGGGACGGGGGTGAGAACGCCGGGCGCCCGCCAGCACGGCTGTGTCTGGCGCGGCGCGTATAGCGGACTTCAAAGCAGCCGCCGGTTCGTGAGCCAATCAGAGCTCGCGGACCGGCAGCCAATCAGAAGCCGCCGGTCCGCGAGCTCTGATTGGCTCACGAACCGGCGGCTGGTTTGAACGCTATACGCTGCCGCGCCAGACACAGCCGTGCTGGCGGGCGCCCGGCGTTCTCACCCCCGTCCCTCACAGCCCGGAGGAGGAGGAGCAGCAGCAGCAGCAACAGCAGCAGTGCAGCAGCGGTAAGCAGCTGCAGCACTGGCTGCTGTGGGGGCAATTGTATACCTGGCACTGTGGGGGCAATTGGCTGGCACTGTGGGGCAATTGTATACCTGGCACTGTGGGGGCAATTGGCTGGCACTGTGGGGCATTTGTATACCTGGCACTGTGGGGGGCATTTGTGGATCTGGCACTGTGGGGGCATTTGTGTACCTGGCACTGTGGGGGCAATTGTTTACCTGGCACTGTGGGGGCAATTGGATACCTGGCACTGTGGGGGCATTTGTATACCTGGCACTGTGGGGGCATCTGTATACCTGGCACTGTGGGGGCATCTGTATACCTGGCACTGTGGGGGCATTTGTATACCTGGCACTGTGGGGGCATTTGTATACATGGCACTGTGGGGGCATTTGTATACCTGGCACTGTGGGGGGCATTTGTGGATCTGGCACTGTGGGGGCATTTGTGTACCTGGCACTGTGGGGGCAATTGTTTACCTGGCACTGTGGGGGCAATTGTTTACCTGGCACTGTGGGGGCAATTGTTTACCTGGCACTGTGGGGGCATCTGTATACCTGGCACTGTGGGGGCATTTGTATACCTGGCACTGCACTATCGGGGCATATAATGTAAATTTCGACTCATACCGGGTGCTGTAATGTGAATTTTGTCTTATACTGTGTGGTATAATGTGAAAGGGGCAGCAGTACTAGATAGTATAAGGGGTCCTACTATTGTGGTGCATAATGCGTATAAGGGGTGTATGGTGTGGTAAATTACACTGAAGACCACACCCCCTTTTGAGTGACCACGCCCCCTTTGAGTGACCACGCCCCTTTTCCGGAGCTTAATTACAAGCCTCACATTTCCATACCCCCACTTAAAAATTTCCACTTCAACCACTGGTTGTGTATATTTTAATAGAGAATGATGTACGCCTGTATGTTGTTAGAATATTAATTATATTTGTAAGAACATAGACTAATAAGTGGGAGGAGTCAGGAATAGTAAGGGGAGGAGTCACAGAGGTGGGCCTGTGTGCTTCAAAAATGCCAGGGACTATTTTTAGTCCCAGTCCGGCCCTGGCTACCACAACAACCTGGTGTGCCATGCCATCCCTTCTGGTACCGCCTTATTAGTCATGGTTTCACACTACAGCAAGGTAACACCCAAAACATATCTCCAGTCTTTGCAAAAAGTATGTTGAATGAAAACAACGACAGCAGGTGAAGGTGTGTCTGAGATGTGCAAGTAACGAGCTAAAATCAGCTTTGGGAGTTGCTACAAGACAAGTGGGCTGAAATACTTTAGTCAAGTTGGCCAACAGAATGCACATGCATTCTGTTGGCCAACTTGACTAAAGTTTCAGCTCTGATTGCAGCCCACTTGTCTTGTAGCAACTCCCAAAGCCGATTTTAGCTCGTTACTTGCACATCTCAGACACACCTTCACCTGCTGTCGTTGTTTGGGTGTGGGTTGATAGATAGACAGTGTCTAGTTAGACAGTCAATAGATAGACACCATATGTTAGACAGACATTAGGTCGACAGGGTCAAAAGGTCGACATGAAAAAGGTAGACAGTACAAAAAGTCGACAGGGTCAGAAGGTTAACATGAAAATTGTAGACACAAAAAAGGTAGACACCATGTTTTTTGCATTTTTGTGGCTTGTGTGGATAGTTTTGTCATCTGGGAACCCCAGTGGTTTATAACCAACTCTATGCCGGCATGGATAGAGAAGGTATGAAATAGTCCAAAAACATGTAAAAAAACAGTTGTCTATCTTTTTTTATGTCGACCATTTCATGTTGACCTTTTAACCCTGTCGACCTTTTGACCGTGTCGACCTAATGTCTGTCTAACATATGGTGTCTATTTAGACAGTGTCTAGTTAGACAGTTAATATCTATCAACCGGATACCGTCCTCACTATCCCGGATAGCAAACTGAAATGATTATACCATGCCTGTCAGCAGAAACAGAACGGGTGTGGAAAGGGGTGAAAAGAATTGAATACCACCCTAAGAGTCAATACTTTGATGAGAGAAAAATTAAAGGAAATCAAAACTCAATGTACGTGAGTACAAAATATGTTTATTTGGCAAAATATATATTCATCACAAACTAGCTTCTTTTGTTCATTACTTTCCAAAAATCAACGTGTTGGGTGGTATATTGAAATTAATGTAGAGTATGTATATATATATATATATATATATATATAGAGAGAGAGAGAGAGAGAGAGAGAGAGAGAGAGAGAGAGAGAGAGAGAGATATGCAGGACAACTATAATAAAGTTCACCTGTTCCAAGCGGTCTACCGCAAAAACTCTATAGATTATAAGATTGCGAGCAGGGACTTCCTATCTCTATGACTGTTCGTTATTATCCAGTTTTGTTTTATTATTGTTTACAATTGTAAAGTGCAACGGAATATGCTACGCTATATAAGAAACGGTAATTAAATAACTACTTATTGGAATGTCGCCAAATTTTCTATCCATCTTAAAGCAGCCATAGGTAAGAAATTCACAGCAAAAGATAAATAAATAAATAGGTTAATAAAATCACCACCAGGGGTTGTTATCCACTTGTATGGTATCAGATATGCAATTTCCTTTAGCACATCATCCCTCATAGTACTACTTACAGAAAAGAACATTTACAGTAAACAACCTTTTTCATTCTCATTTTGGGCAGGATGTACTGAGCATTGTATTTGCGATGCTTTACATCCCACCACGTTCCACATACAGTAGCTACTAATCACATTAGTATTTCCATATGCAATTATTATCAAAAAGGACAACTCTCCCGATAACGGGGGTAATTCCAAGTTGATCGCAGCAGGAATTTTGATAGCAGTTGGGCAAAACCATTGCCCTCATTCCGAGTCGTTCGCTCGGTAATTTTCATCGCATCGCAGTGAAATTCCGCTTAGTACGCATGCGCAATATTCGCACTGCGACAAATAATTTTACAATGAAGATCGTATTTTTACTCACGGCTTTTTCTTCGCTCCGGCGAACGTAGTGTGATTGACAGGAAATGGGTGTTACTGGGCGGAAACACTGCGTTTTAGGGGCGTGTGGATAAAAACGCTACCGTTTCCGGAAAAAACGCAGGAGTGGCCGGAAAAACGGGGGAGTGTCTGGGCGAACGCTGGGTGTGTTTATGACGTCAAACCAGGAACGACAAGCACTGAACTGATCGCAGATGCCGAGTAAGTCTGAAGCTACTCTGAAACTGCTAAGTAGTTTGTAATCGCAATATTGCGAATACATCGGTCGCAATTTTAAGAAGCTAAGATACACTCCCAGTAGGCGTAGGCTTAGCGTGAGCAACTCTGCTAAATTCGCCTTGCGAGCGATCAACTCGGAATGAGGGCCCATGTGCACTGCTGGGGAGGCAGATATAACATGTGCAGAGAGAGTTAGATTTGGGTGGGTTATTTTGTTTCTGTGCAGGGTAAATACTGGCTGCTTTATTTTTACACTGCAAATTAGATTGCAGATTGAACACACCACACCCAAATCTAACTCTCTCTGCACATGTTAAATCTGCCTCCCCTGCAGTACACATGGTTTTGCCCAACTGCTAAAATATTTGCTGCTGCGATCAACTCAGAATTAGGCCCAACAGCTGCCCTTTGCCATGTTGGGCCTTCTGGGTTTAGGACCTGGAGTCCCTCTGCGCTTTGTCTTAAATCCAAAATGAGGTTAAATTAACGAGAACGTTACTGGTGAAATGGTTATACCAAAACGCAGATTAAGCACCAGAAGCTTTGCAGAGGTTTACGTCATTGGAAGATCTTCCTGAATCAGTATGTGCCCATAGGATTTAGGAGTAAACACATGATAATCTTGGGGAGATGATGGTGACATTTCCAGTGTTCAAATCAGGGAAAGCCAAGAAACAATTGTGTATCGTGTTATTATTGTGTTTGGTTGCTATGACTTACAATTGTGTTTATTTCGCTGTTAGTGATGTCATTATCCATCTGTTCTTGATACCATTTTGTGGTTTGTTCTTTATGTTAGCCTGAGGAGACCTGAAACATTGCTGTCTGCTGAAAATACATTACTGTTTACAGCCAGTCATCTCTAGAGTGGCAATGCATAGGCAAATGCAGGGGGGGTTCCGGTTGCCCAGAAACCCCCCCCCCCCTCCTCTTGGCAAGTGGCTCAAATTATGACAACAATAGCAATGATATATAATATGATTACTAGAGCCAGGGCTGTAACTACGTGTGTGCTAAGTGGGCCTGGCACACAGCGCAGTTGCCCTGAGGGCGCACGGCCAGAGTCAAATTGACTCATTACATGCCGCCTCTGTAGTGTGCGCCGTGCGCCGCTGCGCTGTGGAGGGAGAAGAGAGCAGCGCCGGGCAGCGGGGAAGGAGGAGGAGGGAGGGGACTGGAGCCGCAACAGCGCTATTTCATTGGTAGTAAGCGACGCTGCTGCAGTCCCCTCTCCTTCCGTATTGGCTGCCCGGCGCTGCTGTGGATGCTTGGATGTGGTTCCTCCATCCCAGCATCCACAGCAGCGCCAGGCAGCCATTACGGAAGGAGAGGGGACAGCTGCAGCGGCGCTTACTACCAATGAAATAGCGCTGCTGCGGCTCCAGTCCCCCTCCCTCCTCCTCCTTGTCCGATGCCTGCACCGAGGGAGCTGCCAGCACGAGGAGCCTGTCAGTGGGGAGATGGTAAGTATCTCTCTCTCTCTCTCTCTTTCTCTCTCTCTTTCTCTCTCTTAGGGGGACACCGTCTGCCATAATGTGTAAAAAGGGGGCCTGGCTGCCGCAATGTGTAAAAAGGGGGACTGGCTGCCGTAATGTGTAAAAAGGGGGACTGGCTGCCGCAATGTGTAAAAAGGGGTACACCGTCTGCCGTAATATGTAAAAAGGGGGCCTGGCTGCCGCAATGTGTAAAAAGGGGGACTGGCTGCCGTAATGTGTAAAAAAGGGGACTGGCTGCTGCAATGTGTAAAAAGAGGGACACCGTCTGCCGTAATATGTAAAAAGGGGGCCTGGCTGCCGCAATGTGTAAAAAGGGGGACTGGCTGCCGCAATGTGTAAAAAGGGGGACGCTGTCTGCTGTAATGTGTAAAAAGGGGACGCTGTCTGCCGTAATGTTAAAAAAGGGGATGCTGCCTGCCGTAATGTGTAAAAAAGGAGGACGCTGTCTGCCGTAATGTGTAAAAAAGGGGACGCTGTCTGCCGTAATATGTAAAAAAGGGGACGCTGTCTGCCGTAATGTGTAAAAAGGGGACGCTGTCTGCCGTAATGTGTAAAAAGGGGATGCTGTCTGCCGTAATGTGTAAAAGGGAGACTGTCTGCTGTAATGTGTAAAAAGGGGGACGCTGTCTGCTGTAATGTATAAAAGGGGCTCTACCTGGTGTGGCGCTACTGTGCAGTGTAATTTGAATAATGGAGACTACTGTGCACCGTAGTATGAATTGCTGTTATTTTGTGGCCACGCCCCTTCCCCATGAAGCCACGCCCCTATATATTTTTCACGCGCCTACGACGCGCACTTCCCCTCTCTTACATGGGGGGTTGGGGCGCCAATGCCGTTTCTTGCACACAGCGCTAAAATGCCTAGTTACGGCACTGACTAGAGCTGCCACCACATCATTCAGTTTAAGGGACAGAGCATAGTTGCTGCAAGTGCCCAGTGGATGTGAGTCCTCAATCAGTGACCTGGACCAGAGAATAGCTACCAGGAAGAAGAGACAGGAGCCTTACCATGAGGTGGGAGAATGTGTGCTTAGAAAGTGCAGTACTGGTTCTATTAAATTTGTATATTTATTTATTTATTATAGTATATTTATCCTTTTCCTGGCCACTTATTTATATTATGTAAATATGTTTGATACAGCCTATACTATAGACCATGTATAGTGTTAAATATTAATGCTGTATTCCATGATCTGCAGAGTGGGAGATTGTGGATTGCATTTGGAAACCCCCTTTAGAAATCCTGCGTTTGCCACTGCAATGCCTATTGTTCCTTTACCCCAAGGTTCTCAAACACAGTACTCAAGGCACCCCAATAGTCAAGGTTTTAGATTTATCCATAGCTCAGCCCAGATGGTTAAATCAAATTGACTGAGGTGCTAATTAAGTCACCTGTGGCATAGCATGGATATACTTAAAACCTGGACCGTTGGGGTGCCTTGAGGGGTATGGGTCGTTGGGTCGACCCAACTTATGTCGACACTCATTAGGTTGACCACCGAAGGTCAACATTGCCATTAGGTCAACATGCATTAGGTTGACATGGGCGTTAAGTCGACATGTACTGGGTCAACAGGTCAAAAGGTGAACATAAGGTTTTTGACTGTTTTTGGTGGCGTTTTCTCTGTAAAGTGACGGGAAACCCAAATTAGTGCACCGTGTCCCCTCGCATGGCTCGCTTTGCTCGCCATGCTTCGGGCAAGGTGCCTCGCTCTGCTACCGCTTCGCTCAGCACAAATTACCGTTCCAATCATAGTCCACGTGGATCGTTAAGTATGAAAAAATCCAAAAAATGAAAAAATGTGTAAAAAAAACTCATGTCGACCTTTTGACCTGTCGACCTAGTACATGTCGACCTAATGGCATTGTCGACCTTCAGTGGTCGACCTAAGTTGTGTCGACCTAACGACTGTAACCCGCCTTGAGAACCTCTGCCTTTACCATTACATTTTCATCTGGCTCCTGTACGATGTGTTTGGTTATATGCAGTGCCCACCCTTCTTCAAGTAGTATGTATGTACCCTTATGTACTAGAGAAACCACTTCCATTCCCAGACCATGCCACCACAGCCCAGCATTGTATGGCGGGGATGCAGTTAATTTGCTGGCTGTTGGGATCCTGGTGTTCAAGATACGAACACCGGAATCCCGACAGCTGGCAATGCCGACAACCAGAATCCCGGTTCTCAGGGTCTATTCGCACTCGTGTCCACGACACCCATAGAATGGGAATAGAACCTGTGGCAAGTGCAGCGAGCGTGGTGAGCCCGGAAGGGGTCTCTTTGTGCTCGCTTTGCTGCCGGCATACTGGCGTCCAGGATGCCATTGTCGGTATACTGACGGCCGGCATCCTGGCCGCCGGGAAATCATACTGAAGCTACAATATATGGTATATTCCCCAATGAAGTACTATACTGCAATCTGTATATTTACCTGTGAAGATAGCAGTTGTATTACGATTTATATTTACAGAAAAATAAATATTTACATTCAACATTATATATATAATGCATGCAGAAGAAATATAAAACAAACAAAACAGTGTAATATTATCAATAGTAACACACAGAGGTGTAGCAAGGTGCCATGGTGCCTGGAGCACGGGTATATTTTGGCGCCCCCTCCCCTGTACTGAATTGGGTGCATGTTAAATTTGAAAAGAAAAATATTTAAAAATCCTAAATTGGTGACAGGGCCGGTTCTAGACCTATTGAAGCTGAGGGTGAAAGTTTCCTTTGAGCGCCCCCATGTTTAAAATAGGGAAAATATAGGGGCGTGGCTTCATGGGGATGGGGCGTGGACACAGAATAGTACCAATTCACATTACACCTCACAGAAGTACCCCTTATACACTTTACGCCACACAGTGGAGCCCCTTATACAAGTTACACAACACAGTAGAACCACTTATACATGTTACACTGCAGTAGAACCGTTTATACACATTACACCACAGTAGAGTCACTTATATATGTTACTCTGCAGCTTCTAATACAGAGAGAGGTACTGAGGCAGCAGCAGCTGGGGCAGAGAGAGATGCTGTAGCATCAATTTAGAGAGAGGTGTTGTATCACCCGGGGCAGAGAGAGGTGATGCAGCAGTCGGGGCAGAGAGAGGTGCTGCAGCAACCGAGGGAAAAAGAGGTGCTGCAGCAGCCGAGCCAGAGAGAGGTGCTGCAGCAGCGAGGGCAGAAAGAGGTGCTGCAGCAGCCGGGGCAGAGTGTGGTGTAGCAGGACAGAAGTAACCCTTCTGCACAGCAACAGTACAAGCAGACAGTGAGACATATAAAGAGGGTGGCAGAGCTCCAGCATGTACTGGCTGTCAGTGTCTCCCGCTGTATCCTCTGGCCGGACCTGTAACCTACCTAGTCTCCGAGTCAATGTGCACCTCTCTGCTTCTGTGGCTGCCTATACAACAGCCCACACTATAGCGTGCAGAGTGAGGGGGGTGTTAAGGCGGCAGCGCACCCTTTAGGTTTTCCAGCGCCCAAAGCTCGCGCTCCATTGGAGCCACCCTCGCTACACCCCTGGTAACACACCCTTCTGATAAAGAAACAATACACGTGTGTCTTCCACATCAGAAGAATGGCAATTTTTTCTTTTCTCTCCACCAATGCTTTCAATATTCACTAGATACTCCGACTGGTAAGAACTTTATACTATCTCCCGGGATTTGATCTGTGCAAGTGTGCGAACGCATGTGTAGCAGAGTATTTTAGCTGTGCAAGTGTGCAAACGCATGTGTAGCAGAGCTGCACAAACTGATTTTGTGCAGTCTCTGCGCAGCCCAGGACTTACTCAGCCACTGCGATCACTTCAGCCTGTCCGGGACCGTAATTAACTTCAGACACGCTCACTGAAAACACTTGGACACGCCTGCATTTTTTCAGACACTCCCAGAACATGGTCAGTTGCCACCCACAAATGCCCACTACCTGTCAATCTCCTTGCTTTCGCCCGTGCAGTCGCTTTTTTCGCACCATCCCTTCACTATGCACCGATGCCCGGTGCAGGCGTCCGACGTGCCTGCGCATTGCGGTGCATACGCATGTGCACTTCGGACCTAATCGCAAGCTGTGAGAAAACACAGCCTAGGGATCAGATCTGAATTACCCCCTGTGCTGGGTGAGTACTGGGTCTTAGCAGGATCTTGGGGCTGTGGCAATGAGCTGTCACATTTGTTGCTGTTGGACTCAAATTGTAGTCCTACCGATCTCATTGTTCTTGCTGGAAGTTTGTTGGCCTTTCATCTCGGACAGAATTTATTCTCAGAATATAAACTTTTGTTGACTTTATACGTTTTCCTTCCTATGCAGCTTTTCTGTACAGTATATTAAGGAATCTGCTTTTCCACTGACGAAGGCCTCTCTAAGGGAAACACAGCATACATATAACTAATTTGTGACATTGTCAGGGTGTAGATATGATTGTGTGCTATTTTGCTCAGTGGGGTGCAATGTCTGCACCACTCCCCTAGATAGTGCTTTCCTATTGAGCATTGATGCCACTCAGAGATGAAGGGGAAAGCAGGATCCACAGAGTGTAGGTAGAAGATGAAGGATCAACTCTTTGGGTGTGAGGGTCCTTGGCTCCTAGAACTTTGGGCCTTATTCTGAGTTGGAAGTAAAGCAAAATAGAGCAAGTAACTGTGTACCACCCTGAACAAACCATGCTGCAATGCAAGCAGCTGGGCAGGCATTACAATTTGCCCTCTCAGCTGTGATGTCAGCCCACACAGCAAGTGTTCGGGTGGTCACCGGCCCGCCCGTCAACACAGCCACATGTGCCGTTATGGCATTAGATATATCGATCATCGGCTGTGCTGCACAGCCGACATGATATGTCTGTGAATGACGTCATTCACAGACATAACTGGTGTACACACCCACAGACAGGCTCACGATATATCGTCCGTTCACTCAAATGGACAATATACTGTATCGCCTTTTGTGTACCCAGCATAACTCTCTCTGCACATTGCAACATGGTTTTACCAAGATGCAAAGTTTCTTTCTCTATTTTGCTTTACTCCCATTTCAGAATCAGGCCCTATGTGTCTGGTGTGAGAAAGAGAGAGGACTGACTGCTTCTGTAGCTTCCTCTCTCCCCAGCCCAGCACACAGCAGCAGTAAGTCCACTCTCTGCCTGCCCAAAGTGCCACTGTCTTCATTGGGGAAGGGGGGCGGGGGGCAGAGGGCCTGTCCCAGGTAAAGAAAACCCACTTCCCCCCTCCTGGTGCCACTGCCAAAAGTGCCTATTTTTCATTGTATATTTTGTTTTTGGAGGATATGCCACAAATATACAATGAATAATAGCCCCCCTTGGATACCAACAATTATTAAGCATGCTTGCCTACATTTGAGGTCTCCTCTGGAGAGGAAACACTGCTAGCAACTTTGGGGGGAGGGGCCAGACTGTCACGTCATTAGAGCCCGCCACTTTGGTGGCAAACTGCCAAAATGTGCAGATCTGCAAGGAAGCGGTGGGGCTAATTTATGCAAATTTGCATCATTTTAGCCCCACCCCCTCTATATGGAGCCATAATTCCTGGCATAATCTCCTCATCCTGCCTACTTCACTAGGAAGTGTGCGGTATGCAAGATATGCGGGGACTCCCCTGGGAGTACAAAAAAATCTGTAGATTCCCGCAACTTCTGGGAGAGTAGGTAAGTATGTTATTAAGGATCCCCCGAATGTATGAAGGAGGGACTGCAGCAGATATCCCTCTGTGAAGCTGCCAGATTTACCAAGCTCTGGAATGGTTCGCGTTCTGGAGTTTGGCCCCACAGCTAACACCATCTAAAACTATAGTCTAAGGGCTACATTTCACAAAACTTATCTGGAGAGGATTCCTCCAGAACCCCCCCCCCCCCCCCCCCCACACACACACACAATGGCCAGCACATGTGCGCAGTCAGCAAACTGCACATGCAGGTCCTGACAGAGGAGTGAAGAGACCACTGATACAGTCACTTCACTCTAGACACATTGCAGGACTGGGTTCGATTGGAAGCCACTGTCCTTGCTAGCATACATTAATACATCCAGGCGGTATTATTGCGAATAGCCCAATAATTTATAAATATGCCCCTATCAAATCATGCACACCGCAAAATGCTTTGCTGTATCTGGATGTTCTTCAAGTGCCTATTATAGTTCATGCCTGTTATCTCCTCTCTGGCTACCCCTCCACACACTTGAAGCATACTTACCGACTTTTTGGCTGCTCTCTCCGGGAGAGAGCAGCCAGGTCGGTTCGGCAGGGGGGCGGGCTGCGATCTGAGTGCAGAGGGGGCGGACCGGAGGCGTGGCGTAGGCGGGCCGGGGGCGTGTCGGAGGCGGACCGGGGGCATGACTACGGGATCGTCCCGTGTAAGCCCCGCCCCCGCTGTGTAATGCCGCTATTGCCGGCATTATACAGCAGGGGGCGTGGCTATGATGACGCGATTCAACAAGAATTGCGTCATCGCCTTCCCGGACCGCCCACTTTACTCGCTAAGTGGGCGGCCGGGCAGGGGGGGGATCCCTGTAACCGGGAGACTTGCCTGCTCTTCCGTGGGGCCGGGAGGGTCACCCGATTTTCGGGAGCCTCCCGGCCATTCCGGGAGAGTAGGCAAGTCTGACTTGAAGTGCACCTTGTTATATAGAAAGGTGATATCAAAGTGGAAGCTTCAGGCCCTCACAATGTCCCCCCCACCCCCATTAATGGAGCAAATTGTACCAATCAGCAGCAAGAGGTGGGGCCACAATGACACGATATGCTGCAAATCACATAATAAGTATGTTTAATCTTCCTGGAGTCCCAGATAGTGCACCATATTCAGCCATCACTCTAAGTGAGTAGTCAGGAACGTTAACATAAAAGTCCAACCTTCTATCATTTAAGCATCACTCGTCTTAACCTGCATGGAAGTATCGCCTCAACAGTACAGTGTCCCTGAAAACTATTTTCAAATGTTGGCAAATGTTGAACTATTATTATTATTATTATTATCCTTAATTTATATGGCGCCACAAGGGATCCGCAGCGCCCAATTACAGAGTACATAAACAAAATAATCAAAACAGGAAAATAGTGATTTACAGTTGAAGACAATATAGGACAAGTATAGGGTAAATAAACATAGCTACATCAGCAGATGACACTGAGATAAGTATCAGGAAGGCAGAAAACCACGGGATTCAGTGCCATTGAAGACGGTTTAAGTAAGCAAAGGATAAGCACATGAGGGTTGAGGACGATGATCGTGAGAGCTTACATTTTAAAGGGGAGGGGCAGACAGACTGGGGTGACACAAATGGGGTAGACGGTGAGCGTGGAACAGAGGGTTAGGATGAGATTAGGCCTGGTTTGGTAAAGAAGTGGGTCTTCAGAGCCTGTTTGAAGTTTTGTAGTGAGGTGGAGAGTCTGAGGGGGAGAGGTAGAGAATTCTAGAGAAAGGAAGCAGCACGTGATAAATCTTGAAGGTAGGAGTGAAAGGAAGTAATCAGTAGTCAGGAGAGGCGGCTTGCATTACCGGAGTGAAGAGGACGGGTTGGAGTGTAGAGGGAGATAAGGTCAGAGATGTAAATGCGAGAGGAGTGGGAGAGGGCTTTGTAAGTGAGTATGAGAAGTTTGAATTGGATTCTGAAAGAAAAGGGAAGCCAATGATGGGCTTTTAGGAGAGGAAAGGTGGTCATAGTGTGTTTGGTGAGGAAGATGAGGTGTGCTGCAGCATTGAGGATAGATTGGAGTTGAGCGAGTCATTTGTCAGTGATGCCAGTTAGGAGGAGATTACAGTGGTCTAGTCTGGAAATGACCAGTGAGTGGATAATGGTCTTAGTAGCATCCTGGGTGAGAAAGGGTCTGATCCTGGAAATATTGTTTAGATGAAAATGGCAGGTTTGTGAGAGGTGCTGAATGTGTGGTTTGAAGGAAAAGGAGGAGTCAAGGATTACTCTAAAGGCCCGTACACACTGGTCGATATATCGGCCGTTCTCTTGAACGGCCGATATATCGCAGGACCGTCGACCAGTGTGTACGGCCGATACGTCTGTGAACTCCGTCGTTCACAGACGTATCGCGTCGGCTGCACAGCACAGCCGACGGCCAATATATCTACCGATATATTGGCGCATCGCTGTGTGTATGCTGCGGCGGCCAGCGGTGATTGACAGCTGAACTGGGCGGGCGTGTGTACACGCCCGCCCAGTTCATGACGTCAGTCCCCGATGGATCGGGCAGTGTGTATGCAGTGTGTATGCACAGCACACTGCCCGATCCATCCATAGATATATCTGCAGATCAATTGATCTGCAGATATATCTATTAGTGTGTACCCACCTTAAGACAGCGTACTTGGGAGCTAGAGGAGATGGTAGTGCCATCAATAGACAATGAAATAGTGGGATGTGATGTTGCGCGGGAGGGTGGGAAGATGATCAGCTGAGTCTTAGACTTGTTAAGTTTAAGAAAGCGCTGGGACATATAAGAAGATATAGCAGAGAGACAGCTGGAGATAGAAGTGAGCAGAGCAGGCTAGAGGTCAGGGGAGGAAAGGTAGATTTGAGTATCATAAGCATGGAGATGGTATTGGAAGTTAAAAGAGCTAATGAGTTCACCTAAAGAGGATAGATTGAGAGAGAAAAGGAGAAGACCAAGAACAGAAACTTGGGGGTACACCTACAGTTAGTTGAAGTGGGGGCAGAGAAGGAACGCTTAGAGAGGTAGGAGAATAGCCAGGAGAGGGCAGTATCATGCAGATCAATGGAGTGAAGGATTTGCAGAAGGAGAGGGTGGTCCACAGTGGTCAAGAAGAATAAGCAGAGAGTAGTGGCCCTCAGATTTGGCAGCATAGAGGTCATTGCAGACTTTTGTGAGGGCAGTTGCAATAAAGTAGAGAATGGAAGCCAGACTGGAAAGGGTCAAGCAGTGAGTGGTAGGAAAGAAAGGCAGTAAAGCAATTGTAGTCAATACGCTCAAGGAGTTTGGAGGCAAAAGGGAGGAGAGATATGGGTTGGTAGTGGGAGAGGGTGTTAGCATCAAGGGTAGGTTTTTAAGAATAGGGGAGACAAGAGCATACTTGAAGGCAGAGGGGACAGTGCCTGAAGAGAGGGAGAGATTGAGAAGGCGGGCAAGATGGGAAAAGACAGAAGGAGAGAGGTAGCGGAGGAGGCGGGATGGGATAGGGTCAAATGGGGAGGAGGTGTGGGGGGAGGAACGGCTGAGGGCCATGACTACCTCACCAGATATGTGGGCGAAAGATGTCAGAGTTGGTGAGAGGGATAGGGAGGGCTATCAGCCATTTTGTTAAGTAGCAGCCATGATGTAGTGAATAAGAAGTATGCTTTGCTGGAGAAGTCATAATAATGCTGACATTTCATAGTACGTTCTGTGTGAAGCAAGGTCGTAGCTATAGTCTTGAAAATATGTTATTAGACAGTCTCTTGTGTTTAGACTTCTTGTGAAGGACACGAAGGAGGGTGTCAGCCAGAGAGGAGTTATGAGAAGAGATGCATTATTGTTTTGAAATGTGACGTGTATCAAATGTTCATGCAAGTACCTTTTTGCTATATAACGCCCTGCTGATTAAACGAGCTTGAGTTTCATTTTGCCAACATAATCCTGTGTGTTGTCTGCTTCCTGTGATTCCCAATCGATTGGTAAACAAAAGGTATCGTACAGACAATTGAAGGGACTTGATAGGAGGAGGCTTATCTCCGACAGTGGTAAGGGATAGAAGGTGGCTGATTGGTGATAGTCTGGTGGGGTGTGATGTTCTGATATATGAAGTCAATCTTGGATGTGAAATAAGAGGCAAAGTCAAGAGCAGACAGTGATGAGGGGAGACGAGGTGGGGGTGCGCAGAGGAGGGAGTTGACAGTGGCAAAGAGGCGCCAAGGGTTGGAAGACTGGGAGAAGATGAGATTCTTGAAGTATGGCTGTTTAGCAAGGGAAAGGGCAGCACTGAATTACGAGAGCATACATTTGATATGGAGGAAGTCTGCCTTAGAGTGTGATTTCCTCCACTGTCGCTTGGCAGTGTGTGAGCATTTTTGAAGATATCTGGTGCATTTGGTGTGCCAGGGTTAAGGTTGTAATCTGCAAGGGTGAATAGTGGTTGGTGGAGCAACAGAGTCAAGAGCAGAAGTAAGGGATGCATTCTATAGAGAAGTGGCTTGCTCAGTGCATGAGTGAGAGAATAGAAGAGATAAGTAAGTCAAACAGGGAGGATAGGGATGTGGTGTCAATAGCCTCAATGTTACACTTTGTGATGGTAGCCTTAGGAGGTAGAGAAATGGGAAAAGGAGAGTTGTCAAAATCAGAGATGTCACAACAGTGAGTGAAAACCAGATACAGTGAGCTCCCATTTACATAGGAGGGTGAGGAGGTCCACTGAGGGAGACCAAGTGAAGATGTGAGTTTAAGGAGTTTAGAGGCAGGGAATTTAGTGGGGATATCGATAGGGATGTTGAAATCACCAGGATAATGCAGGGAATGTCAGAAGAGAGGAAATGAGGAAACCAAGAAGCAAAGTTGTCGAGAAATTTGGAGGAAATGCCAGGGGGACGGTAAATGTCAGCAATTCGAAGATTAGCAAGTTGGAAGAGGCATAAAGCATGGACCTCAAATGTAGAGAATGTGAGGGACGGTTCTGGAGGTATGAGTTGGTAGGTGTAGCTAGAGGGTAATAGGACACCAACACCACCACCATGGTGACCCCCTGGTTGGGGGGTATGTGAGAATGTGAGTCCTCCAGCTGAGAGAGCAGCAGGAGATGTGATGGCCAGGGGATGCAGGGAATTGGAGATGAAGGGGTCATGGGTAGGGACCAGTTTGTTACAGACAGATCTGGAATTCCAGAGGGCACAGGAGAGAGGGAGAGAGTCTGAGGTGGTGATGTGAATGAGATTGTCAGTGTTTTTGTAGGTGAGCTGAAATTGGAAGGAAGGGATATAGAGGGTGTAGCGATGGTGCTGGGTCCTGGACTAGAAAGGGAAACTGAAGTAGTGTGGCCCGGAGGGAGTGCGGTATGATACTGGTGGAGGAGAGATGAGGTGACAGGGAGATGAGGGCGAGAGCAGGGCTGGGTAGTGGGGTGGAGCGTCCATCCTGGGGCAGAAGTGAATGACAGTGGGGTAACAGGAGAAGGGGGGAAGTGAAGTAGAGGAGAGGATGGGAGACAGGGGAGAGGAGAGAGGATGAGATGTAGGAGACTAGGGGGGTAATTCAGAGTTAATCGCAGCAGCAAATTTGTAAGCAGTTGGGAAAAACCATGTGCACTGCAGGTGGGGCTGATATGACATGTGCAGAGAGAGTTAGATTTGGGTGGGGTGTGTTCAATCTGAAATCTAAATTGCAGTGTAAAACTAAAGCAGCCAGTATTTAACCTGCACAGAAACAATATAACCCACCCAAATCTAACTCTCTCTGCAAATGTTATATCTGCTCCACCTGCAGTGCACATGGTTTTGCTCAACTGCTAACAAATTTGCTGCTGCGATCAACTCTGACTTACCCCCTAGGAGAGAAGGATAGGGTTGGTACCAGGGGGCAAGATAAAGGATTAGGTAGAGAAGGAGTGTTGTCAGCCTGGGCATAGTACGGATGAGTTAAATAGGGGTAGTAAATTGAAAATAGGAGTGGTGGCAGAATGAGAGACAGAGCAGTAGAATTTCAGAAATGGAGGTTATAATAATACCAAGGTAATTCAGACACGATTTGCAAGTATATAAACTGTAGTTAACAGTACAGCTGATGAAAGATAAAAAATTATGCAGTATTTGTTTATGCAAACAGCAACCCAGTGTACCTTCATTAACTATGCCTCTCAGTCCAAAATTTGGATCCCAGGTACAGTATTTTCAATGTGAAACAAAACATTGTATTTCAAATCTTTTACAACAGAAATTAGTTGTATAGTGTTCATGGACAGTGAGGATTGGAGGATGTTAGAAATGAACATACATTTGTAGTTGTGCAGCAGTCCAAGGGGTATATTTACTAAGATTCGTATTTGTGTCGATTTGGAGGGAGATTAAACACGAATGACATCGAATGTGTGAATTTGCAACTTTTTGAATTTTTCACGCCTCATTTACTATGCTGTCGTATTCTGCATTTTCGTTTTTTCCGATGTCGATGTCATTCGTAATTTCGGCCAGTGTTTTACGGGAGTGATTAGTAAAACACTGCCGAAATTAATACAATGAATCCCGGCCGGATCAGTGTGATCCATGCAGGGCTTCATTGTGTACCTTAAAAAAAGAGTTTAAAGAGTTAAAAAACTGAAAAAAACTGCGTGGTGTCCCCACTCCTAAGCATAACCAGCCTCGGGCTCTTTGAGCCGGTCCTGGTTGTAAAAATATGGGGGGGGAAATGACTGGGGATCCCCCATATTTTAACAACCAGCACTGGGCTCTGCGCCTGGTCCTGGTGCCAAAAATACGGGGGACAAAAGATGTAGGGGTCCCCCGTATTTTTAACACCAGCACCGGGCTCCACTAGTCAGAGAGATAATGCCACAGCCGGGGGACACTTTCATATAGGTCCCTGCGGCCCTGGCATTAAATCACTAACTAGTCACCCCTGGCCGGGGTACCCTGGAGGAGTGGGGACCCCTTAAATCAAGAGGTCCCCCCTCCAGCCACCCAAGGGCCAGGGGT
Organism: Pseudophryne corroboree; assembly: GCF_028390025.1. Lineage (NCBI taxonomy): Eukaryota > Metazoa > Chordata > Amphibia > Anura > Myobatrachidae > Pseudophryne > Pseudophryne corroboree. Next base: position 845,284,346 of record NC_086447.1, on the reverse strand, counting down.
GAAGCCCGAGGCTGTCCCCCCATTCAAGGGCGGCGGATGGGGGGCTGATAGCCGAGTGTAAAAAAAGAATATTGTTTTTTGTAGCAGTACTACAAGTCCCAGCAAGCCTCCCCCGCAAGCTGGTACTTGGAGAACCACAAGTACCAGCATGCGGTGGAAAAACGGTCCCGCTGGTACCTGTGGTACTACTACAAAAAAATACCCAACAAAAAACAGAACACACACACCGTGACAGTAAAACTTTATTACATACATGCACACCTACATACACACATACTTACCTATGTTCACACGAGGCACGGTCCACTTCTCCACGTAGAATCCACGGGGTACCTGTAAATAAAATTATACTCACAAAATCCAGGGTAGCTCCGTCCTCTTTGTAATCCACGTACTAGGCAAAAAAACAAACCGAAAAACCCGATCCATGCACTGAAAGGGGTCCCATGTTTACACATGGGACCCCTTTCCCCGACTGCCGGGACCCCCCTGACTCCTGTCAAAGAGGGTCCCTTCAGCCAATCAGGGAGCGCCACCTCATGGCACTCTCCTGATTGGCTGTGCGCTCCTGAGCTGTCAGTCAGGCAGCGCACGGCAGAGATACAGTGTAGCGCATAGGCGCTACATTGTATCCAATGGTGGGAACTTTGCGGTCAGCGGTTGAGGTTACTCGCGGTCAACCGCTGACCGCAAAGTTCCCACCATTGGATACAATGTAGCGCCTATGCGCTACATTGTATCTCTGCCGTGCGCTGCCTGACTGACAGCTCAGGAGCGCACAGCCAATCAGGAAAGTGCCATGACGTGGCGCTCTCTGATTGGCAAAAGAGACCCTCTTTGACTGGAGTCACGGGGGTCCCGGCAGTCGGGGAAAGGGGTCCCATGTGTAAACATGGGACCCCTTTCAGTGCATGGATTGGGTTTTTCGGTTTGTTTTTTTGCCAAGTACGTGGATTACAAAGAGGACGGAGCTACCCGGGATTTTGTGAGTATAATTTTATTTACAGGTACCCTGTGGATTCTACGTGGAGAAGTGGACCGAGCATCGTGCGAACATAGGTAAGTATGTGTGTATGTAGGTGTGCATGTATGTAATAAAGTTTTACTGTCACGGTGTGTGTGTTCTGTTTTTGTTGGGTATTTTTTTGTAGTAGTACTACAGGTACCAGCGGGCCCATTTTTCCACCGCATGCTGGTACTTGTGGTTCTCCAAGTACCAGCTTGCGGGGGAGGCTTGCTGGGACTTGTAGTACTGCTACAAAAAACAATATTCTTTTTTTTACACTTGGCTATCAGCCCCCATTCCGCTGCCCTTGGATGGGGGACAGCCTCAGGCTTCACCCCTGGCCCTTGGGTGGCTGGAGGGGGGGACCCCTTGATTTAAGGGGTCCCCACTTCTCCAGGGTACCCCGGCCAGGGGTGACTAGTTAGTGATTTAATGCCAGGGCCGCAGGGACCTATATAAAAGTGTCCCCCGGCTGTGGCATTATCTCTCTGACTAGTGGAGCCCGGTGCTGGTGTTAAAAATACGGGGGACCCCTACGTCTTATGTCCCCCGTATTTTTGTCATTAGGACCAGGCGCAGAGCCTGGTGCTGGTTGTTAAAATATGGGGGATACTCAGTCATTTTCCCCCCATATTTTTACAACCAGGACCGGCTCAAAGAGCCCGAGGCAGGTTATGCTTAGGAGGGGGGACCCCACGCAATTTTTTTCAGATTTTTAACCCTATCACACCCCTTCCCACTGATAAACATGCACGGATCTCACGGATCCGTGCATGCCTATCAGAAGACGGTAAAAAAAAGCAGGTCTATTTTAAAACTGCTTTTTTTTACGAATTGTATTTTTTCACGGCAGTGTTTGGCTATTGCCGGCAGTGTTTGTGAATTAGAATTTTTAGTAAATTACCGAGTTGTATACCTAAACAGCCGCGTTTGACCGATGGTGTATTCATTCGTATTTTTTTTCTTTGACTTCCAAAAAAATACGAATGCCCTCATCACTGCCGAGATTTTGGTTTAGTAAATTCCCGAGATGACACTTTGAAGAAAAAACACCAAATCGGTCAAAATCGGGAGCTTAGTAAATATACCCCCAGGTGTTGATGTAGTTGTAAGTTGGTTTTCTTAATTAGTTTGATGTTTTCTTTCAGTTTTCATCCAGTTTAAATCCAGTACAATTCCACCCTTAGAACTTTACGCCCCAGATGGATCAGCCCAAGGCATACTTGCCTACTCTCCCGGAATGGCCGGGAGGCTCCCGAAAATCGGGTGACCCTCCTGGCCCCCCGGAAGAGTAGGCAAGTCTCCCGATTTCTAGGGTCCCCCCTGCCCGGCCGCCCACTTAACAAGTAAAGTGGGTGGTCCGAGCAGTCGATAACGCGATTCTTGTTGAATCGCATCATCATAGCCACACCCCCTGCAGTATAATGCCGGTAATAGTGGCATGACAGAGTGGGGGGCGTGGCTTACATGACGCAATACATCATCCACGCCCCTGTTCCGCCTCCGCCATGCTCCCGTTCCACCTCTGGCGTGCCCTTACTCTGCATGTCACGTCACGTCCCCACCCCCTGCTGAGCCGATCTGGCTGCTCTCTCCCAGAGAGAGCAACCATAAAGTCGGCAAGTATGGCCCAAGGCTTGATCAGCCTTACTAATATAAAGACCTACAACTATGTGTGTGTAAGCACTGTCGAAGTCAAAAAATATTACATAGAGAAAACATACAAACTCCACACATTATGAATTGCTATGCTTGCGAATATGCACAGTGTGCACAGCAATATATGGTAACATATGCATTTACACAGACATGCCACAAAGATATATTCAACACATATTTCATACAGCACATAAATTAAACATGTCAAGCACCAGACATTATAAGGTTTTAAATTATAGAATGGAGTATAACATCATGTATGTGTATTGTTGGAGCAGAGCAAGATGAACATGTCGTGCTTGGTGTCAAAGTAATCAGAGTAATGTGTATGTTAATTTGATACCGGTGGCTGGATTGTAGCACATTGCAATGAGTAGTTATGATTGAATGTAGGAATATAAAGCCACAATTCTGAAGTGAACAAAAGGACATTCCTGAAAGGAGAATGTGTGGGCGGAAACCAGAGGCCAACCCTTTTGATGTCTTCTTCAAGGCTTGCATATGAACTGACCAATGACTCATTATGAATGAGAAAGTTCCCTCCCCTCGACCTATAGCGGAAGACATGTACACCTCCAACAGACACAGTGTATAGCTGATCCCAGAGACAAGTTTTTCTATTTGGCTGTTACTCTGCTACTGTGAGCATGGAGAGAGAGAGAGAGAGAGAGAGAGATATGGAGCGAAGTGTGCATTGAGCAAATATGGTGATGTATTGCTGGCTGTAATGGATTCGTTTGTATCTATCTGCTTCCTGTGTAATTGTAACATTATAACTGAATGATATATACTGTGCATGTGATATATTTTATACATATCCTTTTAATATCAATATACATCAATGAGCTTTGGAACTCAGACAATATGTGTGCGTGTACTTGTTTTCTCTTAAGGGATGTAGTGTTTGCGATGTACAGCGCACTTTTATCATATATGGTAATAAGATGCGCCTGGCGTCCACATAATATATTTTGCTGGCATTTTAGATATTTAATAGAAATAAATCTGACTCTTACATTTGGGGGCTGCGTCCGCGATATCACGTTCTTAATGATTTCACTGTACAGACGCGGCTGTGGTCTACCAGCTAACAATGGACGCATCTTGATGCTTGCTGAATAACTTGCCGTTTGTTTTTGTGTTATCAGTAAATGCGCTGATATGAAATTCAAGGGACAATATATAAATGCACAGTATTTAAAATGCTACAGCGTATTTTTTATTGTTGCAAAACAAAGTTCAAATAAGTCATATTGTGTTTGATTCAGATTGGATTGTTTATTTGTTAAGTAAATTTAAAAGAGCATTTAAAAGTTAGTGCATAGGTATAATATAGCTGTCTTAGGATGCTGAGGCCAATTCGCATACTTTTAAACCCAGGCCTAATGTAACTTCTGGTGCTTGTATAATTTGTGATTTCTTTGTGACAAAAGAGCTAGCCACATGGTGTCCTCAATTTTGGGCTAGCACATGGCTTGTGAATAAGGGGGAGGAGCAGTGGCCATTTTAGGAAGGTCACTTTATCCAGCTTATCTAAATAGCTGACTTTCAGTCTTGTTAAAACAATCAGTTTCCTTTGTCACAAAGTAACAACATATATGTACAAATCCAACACCATTTATAAGCTACCAATGAATTTATTTAACCCATGCCATAGTCAATTACAAATAGTTTCAATTGGGCCTAGTGAGAGTCAATAGTGAGATGAATACTTGATGTAAGAAATTACACACAGATATAAAAAAAGTCTTTTTTTTCTTTCCAGGATTTAGTTAACTCTGTTTGCTAAAAGATAGGCATTGAAATGTTAATTAACTTGTTTAACCACTAGTACAGCCAGGCAAACATCTTTGATATGCAAAATAGAGGCTCTGAGAGAAACTACATTCATTCAGTGTGTTTACGAATACATATGCTGGGTGAGGGGTCTCATAGAAGTGCAGTAAATGGTGTGTGTGTATACATATATATTATATATATATTATATTATTATATAATATGGGTATTTATATCAGCGCATGTTCTGCAAAATAGCTATCCAATCTGAATCATAGCATTTAAATTATAGTCAATAGTCATTATAGATCTGCATAAGAATCGGATACATTTACTTGTTATATATTTAATATAGTTTGTTAAGGGAGTAATTATAAATAACACAAGACACAGTTCCGGCCTAATAATTTAGGTAAACACTAAAAGGAGGATTACCCTTGTGGGCGAGTTCCGGCGGGTGTAAGGAACCAAAATGTATTGTGTAGTGAGCAGTAGCATTTTGCTCACATTGATCGTGATAAGTGTGGTGTAGTCAGTTGCGAACGCATGGTGTACACGTGGTACGGTATGGGAGGTAAACGTACGGAAGCGCACGTGGCGAAGGAACGTGCACGGTTGCGTAAGCACGCAAGATTGCGTGAAGTAGCGAGCGCAAGTGTAACCACACAAAAGGTATAAATTTAAAGGCGGGATAGAAGACATTTATACAATAGCAAGTAGCTATCCGATTTTGAAAGCAGATTAATATAATATTTTGTTTGAAGTGTAATTCCTCTGGTGCAAGCTATCAATCAAAGGGAGTGATATTTTTCTGTACAGAAAAACACTGTGTTAGTGTGAGTGGAAGGTAGGAGTGGATGTATTGAACCCCAGAAATCGGGAACCCCCATGGAGACGCTGAGTTAGTAGAGGCTCAACGGCGTGGAAGGGTCGCAACCTCGTGTATTAATCAGGTATTGAAGCACGTAGTGTGTGATTTAAAATGTGCAAAGGAGCGTGATAAATAGATTGTGAAGTATTGAAGTTTAAGGTTTTTGTGTTACGCTCTGGCTGAGGAGCGCAGCTTGTGAATTCGACTCCCGTGATCGTAGGGCATATAGAAAACAAGTATATATAGGCCGTGCGATTGGACCGCGCGTCCGTGTGTTATACGCGTTGCATTGTGATACCATTTGCGTTATTTTGCGCAGTTGTGTCATATGCGCTTTGTAAAGCATACGCAGACGTGATTTGTGTAAACAAAGGGGTTTTTCGCTGAGTTCCTCAGGAAATCTCCCTGGTGGGCATTCACTGGAAAGGGTGATCGATAAGTTGTTTCTCATCCTACAAAAATTCCAGTGGATAGATAACGAAAAGGAATTTTTCGCTGCCTCTCAGGAAAATATTCCAACAGAACCTCCACTGAAAGAAATTACAGTGCTGAAGGGTCTGTTAGGAGCCTAAGTTTGGGTACATCGGCTTTTCCACTGTTGGAGTGGGACTTAGTACAGGCCAGCGGGGGCAGGAGTGAGTGAAAGCGCTCGGTAAGAACTTTCACCGTCTGCTCGTATTGTTCATTTGGGGATTGTGTATAAAAGGCCCACAATGGGAGCCAAGTGCACAGGCGAGAGACATTCTGCAGCCAAGGTTCAGGCTGGAGAGCGGAGGCCAAGAGAGCCGCTTGGTTTATTGAGGCACGTACTGTGTGAAAACATGCGGAGGAGATAATGTGTGGAAAGTATGGTCCACACGGAGAGGCTTTTTGTGACGAATGGGTGCGAATGACAGTGGATGATAGGGCATCATTTCCTAGAGTTGGTGGGTTTTGATCCTGAGGTATTGCAGGTAGTATGTCTAACCAAAGTCATATAAGACAAGAACGGAAATATAATAACTGTTTGAACTTGTAGCAACAATAAATAAGTAGAAAAAAGATAGAAAGCAAGTACACCGCCATATGTGGATGTGGAAGCAGTTACAGCCAGCATACAAACTATAGAAAATAATAAAAATAAAAATATGAATGTAACCTATATATGTACTAATGAATATCAAAGTTTTATTTAGGAGGAGAAGGTGACCTGACCGGTTTCAGCCATTTCTCATGCACTCAGAGGAGTAATATCCAACCGGTAAAAGAGGAGTAGTAGCCAGCAGGGGAAGTGGCTGAGACCAGTGGAACTGGTAAGTATGGAGTCATTCGAGTACATATATAGTAAAACCCAAAAATAAAATAAAAATCAAGAAAGTAACGCCATAAATGGAGGATATCCTGTCCGCACATTAGTATTTCCCAGTAGGAAAGCGGACAGAGATAGGGTAATCCCCGGGTATTTCTTTTTAATTACCACATAAGAAGTATTCATTTCTAGTAATGCCCCTAGTCTAGATGAGCTCGGAAATGTTTGTTGGACCATGTACAGACCCTTAATACGGGTTGAGAAGGATTGAATGAATACTGGGGGTCAATCCGAGTTGTTCGCTCGTTGCCAATTTTCGTAACGGAGCGATTATGGCAAAAATGCGCATGCGCATGGTTCGCAGTTCGCATGCGGTTAGTATTTTAACACAAAACTTAGTAGATTTACTCACGCCCGAACGAAGATTTTTCATCGTTGAAGTGATCGTAGTGTGATTGAGAGAAAGTGGGTGTTTCTGGGGGGAAACTGCCCATTTTCTGGGAGTGTGCGTAAAAACGCAGGCGTTTCAGGGAAAAACACAGGAGTGTCTGGAGAAACGGGGGAGTGGATGGCTGAACGCTGGGCGTGTGTGTGACGTCAAACCAGGAGCGAAACTTACTGAACTGATCGATATTTGTGAGTAAGTCTCGAGCTACTCAGAAACTGCTAAGAAATTTCTATTCGCAATTCTGCTAATCTTTCATTCGCTATTCTGCTAAGCTAAGATACACTCCCAGAGGGCGGCGGCTTAGCGTGTGCAATGCTGCTCAAAGCAGCTAGTGAGCGAACAACTCGGAATCACCCCCACGGTGCATGAACTTGAAGCTTATTGATTTTTTTTCTTTTGCAGTACTAGAAAAATTCTCCGTCTGGATAAGATCACTGGTAAACACTAATTCGGCAAATGGGAGGAACGAAAGAAGTGCAACATTACCCTTTGACAAAACCTGCTGAAGTTACGATTGGGCCTCTATGATGCTAAACCCTTTTCCTTTTTTTCCTAGCAGCAGTGGCCCCTGACTAACTTAATCGACAGAGATTTTGTAAAATGTGAAATGCATATATTGTACTCCCGCTCAGGAAGTACAAGGTATGTTAGATACCCTCAAAGACTAATGTTGCATTCCACTGTTCTAGATTCATGTCCATCACAGGTAGAGGAAATTATCTCACAAGATAACAGGTTCCCTATGAACTTAGGATAGACAGTACACTGGATTGATGGCTGGGGTAGTCCCAGCAGTGACACAGCAAGCACAAGCTTTAAGGGGGGTAGACCAAGTAGTTAATCAATTCCCTGTAGTGCCCAATCCAGTTGTCATTTTAATAAAATCCCCTCCACCTCTACAAACTTATCTGTCACCAACCTCTATTCTGTTTTTCTTCACAGTTTTCCTCTTCATTTTTGCATTCACACAGGGTGGTACAATACATGGACCCAACTCTCCCAAGGTTTCGAGTGACAGCCTGAGTATTGTCTCCCAAGACCTGCATGACTGTTTACAGTCCTTTCAGCCTGAGAATGGGTCGGTGCTGATACAATATGTTGATGACTTGTTGTTGTGAGCTGATTCATTTGAGTTGTCCCTTGCAGATACGAAGCAGTTTCTGTTTCGTCTCTTCCAAACAGGACACCAGGTCTCAAGGGATACGCTACAGTTGTGTGGGACAAGGGTCAAATACCTGGGACATAGTACTGGTACATGATTTGACAGTTCATACACCACATGCCTTATTGGTCCTTCAAAGTTCTGCCCGAACCCGGTATGTCTCATCAGCATGATGGCACCAGTATATTACTGCAGTGTGCCTTGTAATGCACAAAGGGTGGAGGATGAGAATACTGCTGAAGGGAGATTTTGTATAGACACTGAGATGCATGATGGAATGGAATATCTGAATCAGACCTTTACTACGAGACCAGACATAAGTGACTGCCCGTTGGTGAACGCAGACCTGATATTTTCTCCTCTAGAGATGTTTTTTTTCTTTTTTGAGAGATGCTCATGGTACTCTACATTGCAAACACACAACAGTTAAATTAAGATGCAAAATTGTGTTTCCTACAGGAAAAGGAGGTCTGGAAGTCGAAGGGGTATGGTTAGGAGTCCTCAGGACTCTGAAGAGATGGACAATGTAAGCCAGTAGCCCCCAGGACGTATCTCCCAGACCTAGCTGAGGCGGCATATGGTCTGACTCACTTAGGGTAAGGAAGGTATGTGCAGATTGGTAAGAACTTACTGGCGTGTACCAGGGTTCTCTTCTCAGGCAAGCAGGAAAGCAATGACTTGTCTTACTTGCATGAGGAAGAACATTTGGTAAGGTAGTACTCACAGAGCCATTCCATATCCCTCCTGCAGACGGACTTTTTCAGGTAATACAAATCGACTTTGTACAGTTAACACCCTGTAGGAATTTGAATTATGTATTGGTGTGCACTGATGTTTTCTCAAACTGGGTAGAGGCATTTCCTGCCACCACGGATGCTGCTGTGTTTACCGCAAAGAAAATTGTGCAGAAATTTGTGTGTAGATATGGTACCCCTAGGAGTAGGAGCAAAGCATGAAACTGGACTATTGTGGTCATAGACACTGCCACTAGTGTTACATAGCATCGGAACCACTCCCAGATCCTCACTTAACGAATCACCACCTTCAAAATTTTTGTTTTTGTTTTTTTATTGGAAGACAACCTCATGTCATGATCGATCCACACCATGATCAGAAATACACCAATGAGGTGACAGTACAGTACCATATCGAGATGAGCCAGCATTTGAGAACTTGACAAAATAACTTGAAACTGTTGATTCCTGGTATGCCAAATACTAACTGTCTTGATTGTGAACCAAGAGACAGTGTGATTGTTCTTACGCTCAGGTTGACCGCATGATCCCAGTGAAAGTAGCCGAGAGAGAGACTTGGATCCACGATTCCCATCGCAGGAAAGTCGGTAGTCCGGAAGGAACTCGTAAATGGAGTGAGATCGCAGAAGTATCACCAGAGAGTCTGTTCTGTGAAGACTGAGAGGCAGCACTGTTGAACACTACCTGAGCGTACTAAAGGATTACAGAAAGACCAGTCGTTGTAATTGATTTGCTATGGACAAGATTTGTTTTGTTCTATCTTTCTTTTTTTTCCCCATTGACAAACATTTTTTTTTTCAGGACATTCAATTTTTGTGAGGTTTTTCATGAGAAGTCAAGTGTGGGACTGGAACTGGTTCTGGAAAAAGGAGTGATGTATTTATAGGATCCCAGGATCAGCCTATCACTTTGTTAAAGCCAGAGAAAATCAAAGGTCTAGTAGTAACGGAGTTCAGAGGTAACATGATAGGCTATTGTCTGAGGAATACTGTATTTTGTAGTTATTGTGACCCCATAATTGAAGATGAGTGCATCCAGAGATGTCAGTCTAGCAATAAGGCAGCATTTGACAGACATCCCTTGAGTGATTACCACTCACTAGTGGGTAAGGTCTTAAACCAAACAGAATGTTGGATATGCTCACAGGTACCTCTAAGACCAAATATGGCTCTCCCCGACCTCCGAAGGTTTATGTTATCTAGAATGGACACTAATAATAACCCTTGTTCAATGATGAAACAGACCTAGCATACGTTCCAGAAATGGAAACAATGGTGGTCATTCCAAGTTGTTCGCTTGCTAGCTGCTTTTAGCAGCATTGCAAATGCTAGGCCGCCGCCCTCTGGGAGTGTATCTTAGTTTAGCAGAATAGCGAACCAAAGATTAGCAGAACTGCTACTAAATAATTCCTTGCAGTTTCTGAGTAGCTCCAGACCTACTCACAGATTGCGATCACCTCAGTCCGTTTAGTTCCTGGTTTGATGTCACAAACACGCCCTGCGTTTGGCCAGCCACTCCCCCGTTTCTCCAGCCACTCCTGCATTTTTACCTGGAACGCCTGCGTTTTTTAGCACACTCCCTGAAAACGTCCAGTTTCCGCCCAGAAACACCCACTTCCTGTCAATCACACTACGATCACTCGAGCGATGAAAAAATGTTGCTCGAGTTTGTACAAATCTCCAAAGTTTTGTGTTAAATTACTGAACGCATGCGCATTTTCCACCTAATCGCTCCGTTGCGAAAAACGTCAACGAGCGAACAACTCAGAATGACCACCAATGTTCAGAGAGTGATAGGAAAATATATCATGAAAATTTAATATGTCTCTTTCACGATTTGTTTGTGTTTTCTCCGTCTACCCAACAGAACCTCTATCGAATCCGAACATCAGTGTACAAAGACGTAGGTACACGCATGTGTGAAACGTTCATTCAAATCAGACATCATAGGCCATAGCACTGTCCCAGCATACTCTATAGGTTGAATGTCGTCCCACACACAACCAGTGGTCCCGTGACCGCCGAGTGCATATAGAGGATGTCTCGTCCTCCTCCCTGTCTTCCCCAAATATAGTCAAATGTCTGATTTGCGAAATGAATACATACGTGTGTCTAGGTCACCGATTATGTGTTTGAAATATTTTTCTTCTGTTAATAATTTATGGCAGTTCTTGTTTACTGCCAAAGGGTGGACTGTCGAAGTAAAAATATTACATAGAGAAAACATACAAACTCCACACATTATGAGTTGCTATGCTTGCGAATACGCACAGTGTGCACAGCAATATATGGTAACATACGCATTTACACAGACATGCCACAAAGATATATTCAACACATATTTCATACAGCACATAAATTAAACATGTCAAGCACCAGACATTATAAGGTTTTAAATTATAGAATGGAGTATAAAGTCATGTATGTGTATTGTTGGAGCGGAGCAAGATGGACATGTCGTGCTTGTGTCAAAGTAATCAGAGGAATGTGTATGTTAATTTGATACCGGTGGTTAGATTGTAGGACATTGCAATGAGTAGTTATGATTGAATGTAGGAATATAAAGCCACAATTCTGAAGTGAGCAAAAGGACATTCCTGAAAGGAGCATGTGTGGGCGGAAACCACAGGCCAAACCTTTTGATGTCTTCTTCAAGGCTTGCATATGAACTGACCAATGACTCATTATGAATGAGAAAGTTCCCTCCCCTGGACCAATAGCGGAAGACATGTATACCCCCAACAGACACAGTGTATAGCTGATCCCAGAGACAAGTTTTTCTATTTGGCTGTTAGTCTGCTACTGTGAGAATGGAGAGAGAGAGAGAGAGATATGGAGCGGAGTGTGCATTGAGCAAATATGGAGATGTATTGCTGGCTGTAATGGATTCTTTTGTATCTATCTGCTTCCTGTTTAATTGTAACATTATCTTAGAATGCTGGTTTGTTTCCGCACCAATAGTTCATGTAAAGAGTTTATACAAACAACCAAATATTAATAAACCAACTAAAAATGTTTACAATTGCTTATTGCCAATGATATTGAGTTGGTGGTGCACCAGGGTGCAGTATCCTACTGATGATCACAAATTGAAGAACATTATAACTGAATGATATATACTGTACATGTGATATATTGTATACATATCCTTTTAATATCAAATATAGATCAATGAGCTTTGGAACTCAGACAATATGTGTGCGTGTACTTGTTTTCTCTTAAGGGATGTAGTGTTTGTGATGTACAGCGCACTTTTATCGTATATGGTAATAAGATGCGCATGGCGTCCACAGCATATATTTTGCTGGCATTTTAGATATTTAATAGAAATAAATCTGCCTCTTACAGCACATTGACTGAACCCACCATTTGCCCATCAACCTTTTCTCAATCACCCATTTACTAACAATAAAAACTAAAACAAACAAATGGGGAGAGGGGAGGATACCATTACAAATTCCCCAAATATCTTGCAAAGAAACAGCCTTAAATCTGCTTATAACAATGGGGGTCATTCCGAGTTGATCGCGCGCTGCAACTTTTTGCAGCCCGTGCGATCAGCTAGTCGCTGCCTATGGGGGAGTGTATTTTAGCTGTGCAAGTGTGCGAACGCTTGTGCAGGGGAGCGGTACAAAAACATTTTGTGCAGTTTCTGAGTAGCTCTGAATTTAATCAGTCACTGCGATCACTTCAGCCTGTCAGGTCCCGGAATTGACGTCAGACACCCGACCTGCAAACGCCTGGACACGCCTGCGTTTTCCTCTCCACTCCCAGAAAACGGTCAGATACCACCCCGGAACGCCTTCCTGCGGTCAGTCACCTTGCGATCGCCGCTGTGATCGAAATCTTCGTTAGAAAATTTGCTGCCTGCCCATCCCGGCCCCAATCGCATGGCTGCGAAAACCCCCAATAATTCTACAAATACCTAAAGATATTCAGTCTTGCTAATCAGGCTGTGCTATTCAACAAATGCAATACAGTTGCTGGGAGCTGATTGGAACAGGGAGATGGAGGCAAGCAGGAAGCCACAGAGCAGGGAAAGGTTCATACATCCAACTTGTTATTTTTAGTTTTAGTACTTTATGAACTTAACTGAGATTTTTAAAAGTAAATTCAGGAAATCAAACCGGGAACCTTCCCAATGAAAAACAATGTACTATTATCTAAATATGATCATTGCCTATGACATAATTCACTTCTAACTGTCCATCCTGACACTGGGCCCAGAGCCCTGAGAATGAGAATATTTTATTTATGTGTATATTTTATGTTTTACATATTGCCTTTTGTTTCTCTGTTATACTAAATACTTAGTTCAAACATGAGCCTTCTGGATCTCTGTAACAAGATAGGTCAGTTGTGATAAATGAGTAACTCTGGGGGTCATTCCGACCCGATCGCTCGCTGCAGTTTGTCGCAGCTTTCGTTGCCTGAGACAGGCGGTCGTTGGGCGGGAGGGGGCTGAACGGCGGCGTTAAGCCGCTGTTTAGGGGGAGCGGTCCGGCCAACGCAGGCGTGGCCGGACCGTTAGGGGGGGCGGGCCGCAGCGGCTGCGTGGGACGTCAGTGGCATCGACAAATAGCTCCTGCGGCTGGCCGGGAGTTACTCCTCAAATACAAAGGCATTGCCGCTGTACGATGCATTTGTATTTGTGCGGGAGGGGCCGGCACTGACATGCAGGGCTGACTAGCCCTGTGCTGGGCGTCCCCCCGCATGTCAGGGAAAATGATCGTAGCTGTGCTAAATTTAGCACAGCTACGATCAACTCGGAATGACCCCCTCTGTTGCTTTAGTTCCCGTATAAAGTAGCATTGTGGATGATTAGTACATGCTTTTCCCAGCCATTGTGCAACAAGGATATTAATACAAAACACTTCAGCCATATCTGCCTACTTGTGAAAAGTAGTTTAATGGAGATTATAGCTTGCAGTAGAATGTGCAGTTGAGGGTGGGTGTCATGGTCTGCCCAAAGGACATGTCCATCCAGAGGCGTATTAACAGAAGAGGGGGCCTGTGTGCAGACTCCGGGTGGGCCCCCTCCTCTCCACAGAGCAGTAGGCTTCGGCATTGTTCCGGAGTTTTCTGCACATGCGCAGGTCTCCGGAAACTTGGTGCCTGCCATGTTCCGGAGACTAATTCCTACTGAGCATGCACAGTGGCCATTTTGGCAGTGATTTTTGCCACAACTGCAGCGCCCAACATGGGACTCCAGAAAGGTAATTATTAAAACATGGGTGCAGTGTGTGTGATGTCGGCCACCCTGGACCCAGGGGCATATATGCACAGCGCACATTTCACCCATTATAGAAATGCCAAAGGGGCTAACTCAAACTGGATCGCTGCAGCGACAGCGATCGCAGTCTGATGTCCCTTGGGGAGTGCGCCTGCACTGCGTGTGTGCACTGCGTGTGTGCACTGCACGCGTGCACCCCGGGTGCCCAGTGAGATGCTAATATCATCTCAGAACTGCGAACGCCTCTGTCTGATTGACAGGCGGAGTCGGTCGCGGGGCAGCAGGGGGCGTGCCAACGGCAGTAGAACGCCGTTGCCGTGGCACAGTCTGGAAAATGCAGGCATGTCCGGACCACTGTGGGGGCATCACACGCAGCCGATGCAACCTGGGATGCAGCGGGTAGCTGCCTGCCAGCACAGCTAGGATGTGCACTAGCTGCGCAAGCAGGGAGCTACACACCGGTTGCAAAGGCATCACTGCCGTGCGATGCTTTCGCACCTGTGCAGGGGGGGGGGGAGACACAGAGCCATACATGCGGGGCGTAATAGCGCTGTGCTGGGCGTCCCCACGCATGTCTGAGAAAATGATCGTAGATGTGCTAAATTTAGCACATCTACAATCAGGTCTGAATTAGGCCCAAAGTATCTGTCTCCGCCTATGGGCGAATCTATTGCCACTGATAATGTTGATATTATCTTAAAACATAAAGCTATACCTTTAAACACACTTTTACCATGGAGCCGCTGCGGCCGCTAAACTTAATATGCACTCTACGTACCTCTTACGCTATTTGCGTAATGAGTCCCGTACCATGTACGGACTCTGTGTACAAACGCTGCGCTAGGGGTACAAAGTACACGCAGCGCGTACACACCCAATTCAATACACTTTTAAACCTTATACAGTTAGTCAATGTAATACACTTTAAACCCTAGCAGGGAAAAGAGGACACAACACCGATTTGTAGTTAATCACTGGGTTCCGACACCACAGAGTAATATTTCTGAAAGGGGGTTAACAATACAAATTATGCACTACAATACAACAGAGTAAATGGCTACAGTCAATGTACATACGTGAGAATATTCGCATGCGCCTCCCGGTCCGGTCCTCCGCTATCAGGTAGATAACGTTAAGAGTCTTGTGTCTGGCCGGGCTGCAGCAGGCTTTATTTATACAAGTCTTCCAAAAGCAATACAATGGATACTGTAATCCCTTTGTCCATTGGACACAGGGATGCATCTTTACAGTACAGGAGAGGTCATAGGTTGTTTTGAAAAGGTGGGCGATGTCTTTCTCAACTGTTCTTGTGGGTGGTCTCCTCTGGATTCCCGCCGCATACATAATATACAGTAAATACAGTTTATATCTATATTCTGCTTCTGCACATAACTATCCACAGGAACATGCGATCTTCCGCAAACCAACACCGGAATGTTACCCTTAAAATACCCTACAGCTGGATACCAGACACCACCTTATAACCTTAGTCTGTCCCCTCCTATCATGCAAAGGTGAATCCCTTTGTTCTGGAATCATTTAAACTGTTGATACTTGCTGATGTGGTGCAGGGGGACTATTTGTACAATGTGCACTATTTGGATTAAATATGTAATGTTTTGATAGCCCTCCATGCGCTCACAAACTCCGCCGTAAATACCCATACCACGTGCAGGACCGCGGGAGCGACCATACGCAAATTGCGGATATGTGCACGCACGGCGGAACAAGTGCACGCGCGGTGGGCATGTGTGTGTATTTTATACGTGCTGCGTGTTCTGTAATATTTTTCGACTTTGACAGTCCACCCTTTGGCAGTCAACAATAACTGCCACTATCTTATCACTAAACACAAAAATATCAATACAATATCTACAGACGATTGGATGGTAGGAGGAGAGTTGTAGGTGGGAAATGTATGACCTAGTGGGATAGTAAAAAGCATGTATGTATGAATCCATGTCTGAAGGGCATGTATCATCGTGCCGTATATGTTCTAGATAAGCTTTGAGGTATTGCGAAGTATACATTAAAGCCTTCTTATCTCGTATTAAGGGTCTGTAAGTGGGCCAACAAACACTACCAAGCTCTTTTCGGCTTCTTGTTCCAACAAATGGGGTGCACATTTAGTTGATGATACATGGAGGTGGAACATATGTGAGTGCTAGTATATGTGGATATCACCTGTCGACTATGTGTGTCACTAACTGAAGGTTGCAGAGATGAAGATAAGACACATATCTAAAATACATTCACATAACATTTTCATAATCATTCTTGGGTAGGATCGATGTCTTTTCCGGATCGGTGTATCTGGGCAGAGGGGGAGACAAAGGAAAAACGGGTGAAAGAAACAGGCCATGGATGTCTCTACGGATGTCTCTATGGATGGGTCGTAAATTAAATCTGCTGCTGTAACAATGCCCCCGCTCCTTAAACTCATCAAATTTGTGCCGTGCTTGCGCCGCGTTAGAATTTGAACACACCTAAATATCAAGCCAATAATTATGACGACTCCCAGGATACAAAGGAGAAACTTTCCTACACTCATAATAACATTTTGAGCCCACTCTCCTAATCCTGAGAACCAATTTTGTGGGTTCAACCATGAGACCCAGCCGGTCAGCTCATTACCCACAGCGGTCAGGGTAAGGTTGTGTCTCCTCCGGAACTCCCACTTCAACTGCAATATATCATCCATCTTTTGATCGATAATCTCTGTGGGGTCATCAGTGCTGTTTGTAATATACGTGCAGCACTTCACACCATATTGAGTTGCCAAAGTGACACAGTACCCACCCGTCATGGCTGTGATATAATTGAGGACCATCCTGTGCTGGATCAGTTCTGTCTTGTAAGCTTGTAACTCCCTACCCGTATACCTGAAGGTGTCGTCATACATCTCAGTGATATTATCTACCAAGTTCGCTAGCGCATGGATATACCTATAATTTATAATTCCTCTGGCAGTACGGGTGATGTCTAATGCGAGAAGGAATTGAATCCCGGTGGATTCGTGGATCAAATCAGAGGCTACGTGCTCTGTCCTCTCTATGAGGTGTCTCTTGACGATGTGTTCATAGTGAGTATAAGGAGCCTGAGCACTGCGGTGAACATCTTTCATCTTATCATGGGTTATGGTCATGACCTCTGGCAACACTCTTCCAACATAACACAATCCCTCTGAGTTCGGGGCAAGCCACTTATACGCCTTCCTCCCGCATATGAAATAGGCATCATCGGGGAGAACATATGGGACAGAATATGACATTACCATATTATAGTGATGTGCACCGGAAATTTTTCGGGTTTTGTGTTTTGGTTTTGGATTCGGGTCCGCGGCCGTGTTTTGGATTCGGACGCGTTTTGGCAAAACCTCCCTGAAAATTTTTTGTCGGATTCGGGTGTGTTTTGGATTCAGGTTTTTTTTACAAAAAACCCTCAAAAACAGCTTAAATCATAGACTTTGGGGGTCATTTTGATCCCATAGTATTATTAACCTCAATAACCATAATTTCCACTCATTTTCAGTCTATTCTGAACACCTCACGCCTCACAATATTATTTTTAGTCCTAAAATTTGCACCGAGGTCGCTGGATGGCTAAGCTAAGCGACACAAGTGGCCGACACAAACACCTGGCCCATCTAGGAGTGGCACTGCAGTGTCAGACAGGATGGCACTTCAAAAAAATAGTCCCCAAACAGCACATGATGCAAAGAAAAAAAGAGGTGCACCAAGGTCGCTGAATGGCTAAGCTAAGCGACACAAGTGGCCGACACAAACACCTGGCCCATCTAGGAGTGGCACTGCAGTGTCAGGCAGGATGGCACTTCAAAGAAATAGTCCCCAAACAGCACATGATGCAAAAAAAAAAAGAGGCGCACCAAGATCGCTGTGTGACTAAGCTAAGCGACACAAGTGGCCGACACAAACACCTGGCCCATCTAGGAGTGGCACTGCAGTGTCAGGCAGGATGGCACTTCAAAAAAATTGTCCCCAAACAGCACATGATGCAAAGAAAAAAAGAGTCGCAATGAGGTAGCTGTGTCACTAAGCTAAGCGACCCAAGTGGCCGACACAAACACCTGGCCCATCTAGGAGTGGCATTGCAGTTTTCTAGCGAGAGGATGAGTGCTTCCATCCTCATGTGAATCTGAACCACTAGCCATGAACATAGGCCAGGGCCTCAGCCGTTTCTTGCCACTCCGTGCTGTAAATGGCATATTGGCAAGTTTTACGCTTCTCATCAGACGCTTTCAATTTTGATTTTTGGGTCATTTTACTGAACTTTTGTTTTTTTTTTATTTTACATGCTCTCTACTATGACATTGGGCATCGGCCTTGGCAGACGACGTTGATGGCATTTCATCGTCTCGGCCATGACTAGTGGCAGCAGCTTCAGCACGAGGTGGAAGTGGATCTTGATCTTTCCCTATTTTAACCTCCACATTTTTGTTCTCCATTTTTTAATGTGTGGAATTATATGCCAGTATCAATAGCAATGGCCTACTACTATATATACTGCGCACAACTGAAATGCACCACAGGTATGGATGGATAGTATACTTGACGACACAGAGGTAGGTAGAGCAGTGGCCTTCCGTACCGTACTGCTATATATACTGGTGGTCACTGTCAGCAAAACTCTGCACTGTACTCCTCCTATATAATACAGCTGCTCCCCAGTCCCCACAATTAAGCAGTGTGAGCACAGATATATGCAGCACACTGAGCACAGATATGGAGTGTTTTTCAGGCAGACAACGTATACTGGTGGTCACTGGTTAGCAAAACTCTGCACTGTACTCCTCCTATATAATATACTGGTGGTCCCCAGTGCCCACAATAAAGCAGTGTGAGCACAGATATATGCAGCACACTGAGCACAGATATGGAGTGTTTTTCAGGCAGACAACGTATACTGGTGGTCACTGGTCAGCAAAACTCTGCACTGTACTCCTCCTATATAATATACTGGTGGTCCCCAGTGCCTACAATAAAGAAGTGTGAGCACAGATATATGCAGCACACTGAGCACAGATATGGAGTGTTTTTCAGGCAGACAACGTATACTGGTGGTCACTGTCAGCAAAACTCTGCACTGTACTCCTCCTATATAATACAGCTGCTCCCTAGTCCCCACAATTAAGGAATAAGCACAAATAATTTTGCAACAAGATTAATAAACTGAGAGGACGCCAGCCACGTCCTCTCCCTAACATTTCCAATGCACGAGTGAAAATGGCGGCGACGCGCGGCTGCTTATATAGAATTCGTATCTCGCGAGAATCCGACAGCGGGATGATGACGTTCGGGTGCGCTCGGGTTAACCGAGCCATACCGGAGAATCCGAGTATGCCTCGGACCCGTGTAAAATGGGTGAAGTTCGGGGGGGGTCCGGTTTCCGAGGAACCGAACCCGCTCATCACTACCATATTACAAACTATCCAAGTGAAAAACCCAATCCCTAGTTCTCCCATCTGTTCAGTACAAGTATCAGGCTGGATGATATGAGCACAGTACCCTGGTGATACTTCTCCAACCCACATGGTCTTGCTTCCTCGAGTATACCTATACCGAAAATACCTTCCACTGTTGGCTATTTGGCGTACAAGTTCAGAGTCTATGGGTATCCTATCAGCTCTATGTGAAAAGGCCATTGTCTGGTTATTCCAGGTCACTTCCCAATTTCCCGGTTTTCGGTAATTGGAAATGTTGAAACACACTAAAGATCTATCTACATGATACTGGTGGAGCTTCAAACTAGGGGGCCTAGAAATATTAAATTTCTTGTCCACCGGTCTCCCACCCCATAATTCGAGTACCTCATCTATTGTTAAAGGATACGGTACTAGTCCTGACTTGCTCTGACCTTGAGGTACTTGTGAGCACACCCAGCATTCTGTCTGGTTTAAGACCTTACCCACTAGTGAGTGGTAATCACTCAATGGATGACGGTCCATGTTGATATTAAGGCTGGACTGACATCTCTGGATGCACCCATCCTCGACTATGTTCTCACAATTCCTACAAATGCAATTTTCCTCAGCCACTAACCCTTCACAGTGCCTCCGAGCTCCCTGACTACCAGATCGCTTTCTGATACTCGCCTTTGCTCGAGTGATGTGTTGCTCTTGAGATTCTACAAATCCATCCTCGCCATCAGAACCCATTCCAGATCCTTTCTCGACCTCTCTGGGACCCTCACCGAACCAGACTGTCCTGGTCAACAACAGGATTAACAGGAAAACCCGGAACGCAGTCTCTTGGGGTAAATCCATCTTGTTAAAGGAAGAGAAGGGAAACAAGAAGGGGGAGAAAGGGAAGGAGAGAAGGAGGGTAGTGGGAGATGGAGAAAATAATAAAAAAAGAAAAACTGGTGCGCCATCGCCTCTGGTCTTGTTGTTCTCTGCGCTCAGGTACCGTGACAACAGTTCTGCCTCTCAACCTTCCCGGAACAGACACTCCAGTGATACGATGTTCTCTACACTCTGCTCTTTGTCACGGGTTCACTCTGGGTAAGCGACCTTCTTACAGTGGGATGAGTGGACCCAAGTCTCTCTTTCGGCAACCTTTAATGCTGTCGTGCTGGTTAGTAAGACTTGGTACGGTCCTTCCCACCTGTCAATGAGGCAACCTGAGCGTAGAAAATTTCGAATCATTACATAATCCCCAGGTTCAATGTCATGACAATTACTGTTCGGTAGGTCAGGAATCACCAGCTTTAGATATCTGTTTTGATTCCTCAGATGCTGGCTCATCTTAACCAAACATTTTACAGTCATTTCGTTATTGCATTTCAAATCATCCTGGGGGTCTATCATTACATGGGGTTGTCGACCAAAAAGAATCTCAAAGGGTGATAGGTTAAGGGGGGACCTGGGAGTGGTTCTGATGCTGTACAATACTAGTGGCAAAGCTTCTGGCCACGACAATCCAGTCTCAGCCATCACTTTGCTCAGCTTGTTCTTAATAGTGCTGTTTACTCTCTCCACCTTCGCACTCGCCTGTGGGCGGTACGGAGTATGCAGCTTGCTATTAATTCCCATCAGTTTGCACATAACCTGAAAGACTTCACCTGTAAAATGGGTACCCCTATCGCTTTCAATTATTCTAGGGATACCATATCTACACACAAATTCCTGCACAATTTTCTTTGCAGTGAACGTAGCAGTATTTGTGGCAGCAGGGAACGCTTCTACCCAATTGGAAAACACATCAATACAGACTAACACATATTATAAATTCCTACAGGGTGGGAACTGTATGAAATCAATTTGTATTACCTGAAAAGGGCCATCTGTCGGAGGGATATGGGATGGTTCTGTTGGTATTGACTTTCCAATATTCTTCCTCAAGCAAGTAAGACATGTCATTGCTCTCTTACCCGCATGAGAAGAGAATCCTGGTGCACACCAGTAGGCTCTCACCAGCTTACACATACCCTCTTTACCCAGATGAGTCAGACCGTATGCCGCCTCAGCTAAACTTGGAAGATATGCTCTGTGGGCCACTGGCTTACCCAGTCCACCTGTCCAGAGTCCTGAGGACTCCTGGCCAAACCTCTTTGACCTGCAGACCACCTTTTCCTGTGGAGAACACAAATTTTGCATTTCAATTAATTTTTGTGTGTTGATTGTGTTGAATGTCATCAGTGATGTGATGTTCGTTTGTATGGGGGTGCTGGCTGCTGATTTAGCAGCTTCGTCTGCCCGGCTGTTACCAAGTGAGATTGGATCTTGGTTGTAAGTGTGTGCTTTACACTTGATAATAGCCACCCTGTCTGGTTCTTGTATCGCTGTTAGAAGCCTTTTTATGTGGGATGCATGCGCTACAGGTGTGCCAGCTGCCGTCATGAAATTTCTGAGGCGCCATAGGGCCCCGAAATCATGCACTACTCCAAAGGCATACCTAGAATCTGTGTATATATTGGCTGACTTACCCTTGGCCAATTCACATGCTCTGGTTAGGGCGACCAGCTCAGCAACTTGTGCTGAGTGCAGTGGGCCCAGGGGTTCAGCTTCTATGATACCTCTGTCATCTACGACTGCGTATCCAGTAGACAGGTCTCCCGAGTCCGTCTGTCTGTGGCAACTACCGTCAGTGTAAAAAGTAAAATCTACGCCTTCCAGTGGGTTGTCACTAATGTCAGGTCTTGCAGTGAAAGTCTGGTTCAGGTATTCCATACAATCATGCGTGTCAGTGTCTGCACTAAATCCTCCTTCACCATCATTCTCATCCTCCACCCTTTGTGCCTGTCCAGGCACACCCGGTAGATAAGTTGCAGGATTTAGTGCGCTGCATCTCTTTATGGTGATGTTTACAGGGGCCATTAGTGCTAATTCCCACTTTGTAAACCGTGCCGATGAGACATGTCTGGTTTGGGCGGAGTTCAGTAAGGCTGACACTGTATGAGGTGTATGGATTGTCAGGTTGTGTCCTAACACTACGTCTTCGCTTTTACTTACTAGCAAAGCTATCGCTGCAACACTTCGCAAGCATGTGGGGAGAGACCGCGCTACGGTGTCCAACTGTGCACTGTAGTAAGCTACCAGCCTGCTGGCATCACCATGTCTCAGGGTTAGGACACCTGCCGCACACCCAGCACTTTCCATACCGTACAATTCAAAGGGTTTCCCATAATCTGGCATGCCTAATACAGGTGCCTGTGATAGGCACTGTTTGAGTCTCTCAAATGCCAGTTCGGACTCATCTGTGTGCGAGAACCGATCTGGTTTGTTCGAAGAGACCATTTCTTGCAAAGGTAAAGCCAGTATGGAGAACCCAGGGATCCAGTTTCGGCAGTACCCACACATTCCAAGAAAGGTGCGGATCTGTTGCTGGGTTTGTGGCAGAGTCATGTCGCAAATCGCCTGTATTCTATCAGCGGTGAGGTGTCTAAGTCCTTGCGTCAAGCAATGTCCCAAATATTTTACCCTGGTCTGGCACAGCTGCAATTTATCCCTTGAAACCTTGTGTCCCGTATTAGAAAGGTGAAACAGAAGCTGTTTGGTGTCTTTCAAGGACGATTCGAGTGAATCAGAACACAGCAGTAAGTCATCTACATACTGTATTAATACTGATCCGCTCTCAGGTTGAAAGGATTGTAAACAGTCATGCAAAGCCTGGGAGAAAATACTTGGGCTGTCAATGAAACCTTGGGGTAGGCGAGTCCAGGTGTACTGTACTCCCCTGTATGTGAATGCAAACAGGTATTGGCTGTCAGGGTGCAGAGGGACCGAAAAGAAGGCAGAACAGAGGTCAATGACAGTGAAAAATTTAGCAGTAGGGGGAATTTGCATGAGGATGACAGCTGGATTTGGCACTACAGGGAATTGGCTCTCAACTATCTTGTTTATCCCCCTTAGATCCTGCACTAGCCTGTAACCCCTCCCCCCACTCTTTTTCACAGGGAAGATGGGACTATTGGCAGTGCTGGACGTCCTGACTAGGATGCCCTGTTGTAGCAAGCGCTCTATGACTGGGTACACTCCTAATTCCACCTCTGGCTTCAGAGGATACTGAGGGATTTTTGGAGCTATCCTACCATCTTTTATTTGCACTACTACTGGAGCTACATTCGCCATCAATCCAGTGTCTTGTCCATCTTTGGTCCAGAGGGATCCCGGTATTCGTGAGATCATTTCCTCTACCTTTGATGGACACCTGTCTATAACAGCAGAGTGAGACATTAGCCTTTGTTGGGTGTCTAACATATCCTGCACTTCCTGAACGTGATTCTCGGGTATATCCAAGAAGACACCCTCAGGAGTACAATATATGACACACCTCATTTTACACACTAAATCTCTCCCAAGTAGATTAGTCGGAGCCGATGCAGCTAGCAAAAAGGAATGCTTGGTCTGCAAAGGCCCTATCGTAATCTCCGCAGGTCTACTCAAAGGGTAGTGTTGCACTACTCCTGTTACTCCCATTGCTGAAATTGTTTTACCCGTGGTTTTCATACCTACCGTCGAATTTAACACTGACCTGACCGCCCCTGTATCTACAAGAAAAGGTAATGATCTACCAGCTACATCAACTGTGACCTCAGGTTCACTACCAAGGCTAACAATCAACTTCACTGGCTGCAGACTACAGGTGTGGCCCAACCCCTATTGTATATTGTGACCCTCCCGCAATGCTCTGGCAGCTACAATATGTGAGGGGGGTAACTGAGAATTTTCGGAGGTCTGCCAGTCCCTCCTAGGTGGGTACCTCCTTGTTTCCCCTGCATGTGGCTCATAACTTCTCCTTTGCGATCCCTGATCCCAATTATTTGTATTATAGTGTGGTTCATATCCTGGTCTAGGGGGTCGGTATACCTTATGTGTGTTTGTATACCTACAATTCCGTGCAAAATGTCCTTCCTTCTGACAGTTATAGCATACTACTACACGTGACTTACCATCAGGGGTCTGGGGTTTTGGCTGATGCGGTTTTGTTGTAAGAGCATTTATACTTACTGTCATCAGCTTATCCCCCTGTGACTCCCTGTGCTTAATGACGTTCCGATCGTGCTCGATAGCGGACTCTCTTAATGCAGCCACCGAGATACCTCTCCAGTTAGGTAGAGTGGTTTGTACCCTTGTTCTTAATGTCGTTTTTAAACCGTCCATTAATACTGACACAGCT
The DNA here is from genome assembly GCF_028390025.1 of Pseudophryne corroboree. Lineage (NCBI taxonomy): Eukaryota > Metazoa > Chordata > Amphibia > Anura > Myobatrachidae > Pseudophryne > Pseudophryne corroboree. The sequence goes on along the minus strand of NC_086447.1, from coordinate 845,259,512 downwards.
ACCTCCCTGTGATGTACATTGTCCTAAATGTCCTCGATCCCAGTGTATCTAGCCATTTCCTGCAGTGCTTGGTGGAAATATTCAGATGCCATTTCACCTTCTTTTTGTCTTATGGAAAATATTTTATTCCATTTGACAACAGTAGGGAAATATACTCATGAAATGTACTCATCAGTGAGAGGTACTTCTGCATCTAATTTACAATCAGTAATGAATTTCGCGGGGTCAATATTGGAAGGTAAACATACTCGTAGCACTGTTCGCCAATCTTTGATTGTGGGTTCGGTGGTGTTACCTAACTCTTTAATGAACCTCTGGCATGCGACTAGATCCTTTCTGGGATCGGGAAATTCTGACATAATTGCCCTCAATTCTGTCCGGGACCAGGGACAATGCATAGCAATGTTCCTGATGGGAGTGACTCTCTGAGCGTCAGTCCTCCCATTGGGGACTGCGATCACCCTGACAGGATTTAATTCAATTACGTCATTTTGAGTTGACTCCACAATCTGAGGTGCTATTGTTTCTGCATAATGTATGGTACCGTACTTACCTGTGGACATGACCTCACTTATCCCTCCGCTAGGGGGCCTTACTACTGCTCTTACTGGTTGGGCCATGCCCACCTGAGTATTCTGAATGGTGGCTGCTAGAGAAAGTGCCGATATCGTGCTGGGCTCATCTTCTTGCTCACAGTCCTGAGGAAAGTTTAAAATGGGATACAACTTACAAGGGTTAGCGTTAGTACATTTATCATCTATACTCTAATCGATACCAATATGCCATTGTCTGTAGCCTTTTTCTCCCCTACAATATACGGTGGTGGTGGTGCAGTTGCCATCATTTTCCTGCTAGGTTTGGAATCTGCTGCGTGAGCTAATTCTCTTTGCATATCGCCCTCTTGCTGCCATTAGTTTAAACAATTTGTGTGTCTGACCCTTTGTTTTCGGAATTTTATCAGACATATCCTAATCCTTACATTCTGCAATACCTCTGGATCAAAACTGCCTACCTTAGGGAATGTTTCCCTATCTTCCACAGTCATACGTTCCCATTCATTGCACAAAACCTCTGTGTGTGGTCCATACTTCTCACACATTATGAACCTCGCTGACCCCCTGGGCCGCGGTATGTCAACCTGAACCCTGGTTGAACGTCCCTTACTTGAGCAACTGGCCCCCATATTTTGCAGGTATTGTTCTTTCGGCTAATCCCACAAAAAAAACAAAATACTCAATATAAGGCAACGGTGAAAGTTCTCCGAGCGCTCTTCACCCGCTCACCGCCCACGTTGGCCAGTACTACCATACACTGTCGATAGCGAAGGCAATGTACCCAACTTAGGGCCCTATGTAACCTCTATTTACTGGAAGTTTCTGGGAATAACTTACCCTTTCCAGTAAATATAAGCTGTTGGAGATTACCTGAGAGAGACCAGCGAAAACTCCCTAAACCTTTATTATACACAAATCACGCTTGCGTATGCTACATACAGCGCTAATGATACCGCGATTTTACGCAAAGCTCGTAAAAAGGGTATCACGTTGCGCTAAATATTGCACCCACGAACGCGCGGTCCAATCGCACAGCGTATAGGTACTTGTTACTTATCCGCCGTACGACCACTGGAATCGATTTTCAGGCTGCGAAAACTCAGCCGGAGCGTATAAAAAAAAACTAAGTGGGTAAACCTTCGCTAACCCCCTGGGCCGCGGTACTCTAAACCTCGCTGACCTCCTGGGCTGCGGTACTCTGTTACCTTGCTCCTTTGTACTTCAATCTATATTAACGTGAGTCAGCTGCCTCCACTCACTTGATGTACCACTCGACGGGATCCCGAATTCCCTGGGTCCACTAAACCTTTATTACGTTTGCTCACTCACGTTCATTCACTCAAATACACTTTGGTTTTTTCTGTACAGAAAATTATCTTTCATTGAGATAAACAGCTTTAGTACCAGAGGCAATACAGTAAAAAAGGTTTTATTTAAACTAAATCTTGGAAACCGAGCAATTTGTGCTAATGTAGCGTGGCTACTGTCCCGCCCCTAAACTAAACAATGTTATTGTGTAATTTGTACTTAGCGGTCGTACCCTTACGCACGTTGCGTAAACACGCGACCGTGTGTATGTCTTTACGTTGCGTACGCAGTCCCGTCCTTTGTCCGAGACTCGTGTACAAAAACCGTACGTCCGCAATAGTACAAATCCCACACTTCTATAAATGTAAGCGATATTACCTATAATCGCTCACTTAACACAACACAGTTTCTTTCTGTATAAACCTTTTTAACTAGGCCAGACTGTGTTTGTGTTTTACGTTTACTTCCTTAATATTTATTCTATGTTTTAACTAAATAGCAACAAATTTCTCCGCACAGGTCTAAATGAATCTAGTAATCAGTACTTATGGCAACAATGTGAGCAGATATACAGAGTACAGGTGTATGCTTGTGTTGTGTGCGCATTTGGCGCCAAACAGAAATTCACAGATTTTTTTAAATAGCTTTGCGTATTTACTCTACGGGTCCCACCAGCATCCCTACAAACCATGCAGAGCAGACGCCATCTAATCAGCAATGAAATAGGGTTTCCAGTGTATCCTGCGGCCAGAAAAAGGTTTACGTAGGATAGCTGTCCGCCCTTTGCTGATAGATAAAGTGTGCTTTAACCTGCTAGGCTGCGGGTATGTGGAAAAACCAGACGATGCCTCCAATTGATAATGTCGATATTACCTTAAAACATAAAGCTATACCTTTAAACACACATTTACCATGGAGCTGCTGCGGCCACTAAACTTAATATGCACTCTACGTACCTCTTACGCTATTTGCGTAATGAGTCCCGTACCATGTACGGACTCTGCGTACAAACGCCGCACTAGGGGTACAAAGTACACGCAGCGCGTACACACCCAATTCAATACACTTTTAAACCTTATACGGTTAGTCAATGTAATACACTTTAAACCCTAGCAGGGAAAAGAGGACACAACACCGATTTGTAGTTAATCACTGGGTTCCGACACCACAGAGTAATAGTTCTGAAAGGGGGTTAACAATACAAATTATGCACTACAATACAACAGAGTAAATGGCTACAGTCAATGTACATACGTGAGAATATTCGCATGCGCCTCCCGGTCCGGTCCTCCGCTATCAGGTAGATAACGTTAAGAGTCTTGTGTCTGGCTGGGCTGCAGCAGGCTTTATTTATACAAGTCTTCCAAAAGCAATGGATACTGTAATCCCTTTGTCCATTGGACACAGGGATGCATCTTTACAGTACAGGAGAGGTCATAGGTTGTTTTGAAAAGGTGGGCGATGTCTTTTTCAACTGTTCTTGTGGGTGGTCTCCTCTGGATTCCCGCCGCATACATAATATACAGTAAATACAGTTTATATCTATATTCTGCTTCTGCACATAACTATCCACAGGAACATGTGATCTTCCGCAAACCAACACCGGAATGTTACCCTTAAAATACCCTACAGCTGGATACCAGACACCACCTTATAACCTTAGTCTGTCCCCTCCTATCATGCAAAGGTGAATCCCTTTGTTCTGGAATCATTTAAACTGTTGATACTTGCTGATGTGGTGCAGGGGGACTATGTGTACAATGTGCACTATTTGGATTAAATATGTAATGTTTTGATAGCCCTCCATGCGCTCACAAACTCCGCCGTAAATACCCATACCACGCACAGGACCGCGGGAGCGACCATACGCAAATTGCGGATATGTGCACGCACGGCGGAACAAGTGCACGCGCGGTGGGCATGTGTGTGTATTTTATAAGTGCAGCGTGTTCTGTAGTATTTTTCGACTTTGACACCACGCTGATGTGTACTGCAGCGATAGGTCAAACAGTAAAGAAAAGTAAAGAACTAAGGGGCCTATTTATCAATGAGTGATAAAATTCATTGAGAATGACAAAATGCGTTGCTTTTTATAAATGGTGCTGAAACCAATCATCTCCCAACTGTTATTTTCCAAACACATGACAGATAGGAGCAGAACACGTACAGTAACAGTTAGGAGCAGAATGGCTGGAACACCATATATCAAATGCAATGGGCGTGACACTAACATTACAGCTACACTACATCGCTACACACTGACATCACAGCAATACTACATATGTATAAACTGACATCACAGCTACAGTACATGGCTACACACTGACATCACAGCTACACTTAATGGCTATCCATTGACATCACAGCTACACTACATGGCAACCCACTGACATCACATCTACACTACATGGCTACACACTGACTTCACAGCTACACTACATGTGTATACACTGACATCACAGCTACACTACATGTGTATACACTGACATCACAGCTACACTACATGGCAACCCACTGACATCACAGCTACACTACATGGCTACACACTGACTTCACAGCTACACTACATGTGTATACACTGACATCACAGCTACAGTACATGGCTACACATTGACATCACAGCTACACTACATGTGTATACATCGACATCACAGCTACAGTACATGGCTACACACTGACATCACAGCTACACGACATGGCTACACACTGACATCACAGCTACACTTCATGGCTATCCATTGACATCACAGCTACACTATGTCAGCGTCCGGAGTCTTACCGGTACGCTGGGGCCGCGGGGCTGGCTTCCTTGGCGATGTGCGGGCAGCGGCGGAGGTGGGCTTCTGTGCCAGATCCGTGGGCAGCAGTAGCGGCGGTGAGGGGGTCCGCTCGTGGCAGCGGGACGTCGCTACAGTGGATCGCTCTTGCTGAGCCGTTGCTAGGAGACCAGGGGCAGTGAGCAATGTGGCTTTGCAAAAAGGTCTGCATTACTGGGCGCCGCCATGTTGGAGACCAAGTTTTGAGCATAGTTCCTGTTTCCTGTCTCGTACTGCCAATTCAGGGGAAGCTCTCCCTATAAAAGGGGGCTGGTTTAGGACAGGGATGCCAGTGCTTCAAGTTACAACCCTGTTGTAGGTGCTTTAGCCTGTGCTCCCAGGATTCTAGCTGTATTCTGGTTCCTCCTGATCCTGCTTGGTCGGTTCTCTATTGCTGCTGCAGCCCTGCCGTTTCTACCCTGCTACTGCCTGTGGAAGCGCCCCTGGAAAACCCGGTCCAGTAAGACTCTTTGGGCACAGTCGGCCCCGGGTCTTCTGCCTCATCTTTCAAGCCACACTCCACAGATCTCCTTCACCAGCCACGCCTTTGTACCACCAACCACCGCCTGCAGATTATTATCTTCAGCCTAGTTTTCCAAACCACAATCCACAGTCCTTGTCTCCAGCCACGTCTTCAAACATCATCCACAGTTCCACAGTTCATCATCTACAGTCTCGTCTTTCAAATCATAGTCCACAGTTCTTTGCCTCCAGCCACGTCTTAACCATCGTGCTCCAGCCTCGGTTCTCTACCTCAGCCCTGTACATAATAAATACTTTCCATTGACTCTCAAACCCCGCCTACATTCTTCATTGCTCCGTGTCCCATGCGAAGGAACTATATCCAACCCCCTCATCTGGTTCATTCACAGTCTGCTACCTCCTCGGGCAAATCTCAGATGCCGGATCCTCAAACTCTGCTAGACGTGACAGTAAGCACTGGCCCAATGGATTCGACGGGTGATCAGGCCTCAGGAGGGGATTCAACTGCAGATATCTGGTCTCGCTTAAGTAAGCAGGAGGCCACACAATCTCAAATCGTGCAGTTCATGCAGAGTATGTCCGAACGTCTCGATTCTCTCTGTGTTGCCATGACGGCCTCTCAAGTATCTACAGCTGCTCCCACATTAGCACCTCCGGACCGGTACCACTTCCTCCTGTAGCAGTACCACTTCCACGGTTGCATTTGCCACCTCCCAATAAATTTTATGGAAATCCAAAACAATGCCGCGGGTTTCTTAACCAGTGCGAAATCCAGTTCGAACTACAGTCGGCCAATTTCCCATCGGCACGAACCAAAGTAGCCTATATAATTTCTTTACTTACCGGGCAAGCGTTGGAATGGGCTTCACCTTTGTGGGAGAGGATGGATCCCATCTTATCTAACTATACAGAATTCGTGGCCACCTTCCGAAAAATCTTCGACGAACCGGGCAGGACTTCAGCTGCCTCATTGGAGATCCTGCGTCTGCGTCAGGGCACGCGTACGTACGGTCAGTCAGTACGTGATCCAGTTTCGCACCCTTTCCTCGGAACTGAACTAGAACGAGGAGGTTCTCATTGCAGCTTTCTGGAGCGGTCTCTCCGAAAAGATCAAAGATGACCTCGCAACTCAGGACGTACCTGATAAGTTGGATACACTAATTTCTTTATGCAACAAGTTAGACCTGATGTACAGAGAACGCTGTATGGAGAGGTTGCGGTCAGATCGCCCTAAGCCTAGAGTTGTTCTTCCACCAACACCATCATCACCAACTGCGGAAGAACCCATGCAGATTAATCGCTCCCGCCTCTCCAATGAAGAACGTCAGAGACGGCGACAAGGGAACCTCTGCCTGTATTGTGGTGCATCTGATCACTTTGTTAAAACTTGCAATCTACGTCCGAGAAACGCCCGCTCCTAGTTTGTGCTGGAGAGGTCAAGCTAGGAGAATTCTCAGAATTACATACCAAGAAAGAGTCTGTCCTGTTAACCTAATTGGATCTCCCTTCTTCTTCTCTTCTCATCCCTGCACTACTCGAATCCGGAGCCGCCGAAAGCTTCATTACGTAAGCTCTGGTCAAACGATCTGGAATACAAACAGTTCCTTTGGATCGTACCATTTCTGTTACCGCAGTGGATAGAAGTTATATTCCTGAGGGTATTATATCCTTTCGTACTATTCCTCTCAAGATGAAGGTCGGAGTTCTCCATTCAGAAGAAATCTCTTTCCTTGTAATTCCTAAAGCCTCTCATGAACTAATCCTAGGGTTTCCATGGTTAATCAGACACAATCCCCACATAGATTGGCAAACTATGGATGTTCTCTCTTGGGGACAAGACTGTTTTCAGAACTGTTTACCTTCAGTTAGACCTCTGTTCTTCCAGCCCTTCCAGCCTTCCTGTGGAGTACCAAGCTTTTCAAGATGTTTTCAGTAAGCAAGGGGCGGACACCTTGCCTCCGCATCGTACTTGGGATTGTCCCATTGAGCTAGTACCGGGTAAGACTCCTCCCCGAGGTCGAATTTACCCTCTCTCACTTCCCGAGACACAGGCCATGTCGGAGTTTATCCGGGAGAACTTGGAGAAAGGGTTCATCAGGTCTTCTACATCTCCGGCTGGAGCGGGGTTTTTCTTTGTCATAAGGAAAGATGGGGGGTTGCAGCCCTGTATTGACTATAGAGGTCTCAATGACATAACAGTTAAGAACAGATATCCGTTACCTCTGATTCCAGAACTGTTCGACCGTGTTAAAGGAGCTACTGTATTTACTAAGTTGGACTTACGGGGGGCCTACAATCTTATACGTATTCGCCCAGGGGACGAATGGAAGACGGCATTTAATACCCGTGACGGCCATTACGAATACCTGGTAATGCCTTTTGGCCTATGTAATGCCCCAGCCGTCTTTTAAGAGTTCGTTAACGAAATCTTCAGAGATCTTCTCTATGACTGCTTGGTAGTATATCTGGATGACATCCTCATTTTTTCTAAGGATCTGAAGACCCATCGGGAACAAGTCAAAGAAGTGTTAACTCGTTTACAAAGGGATCGGTTATTCTGTAAGTTACAGAAGTGCACCTTTGAAGTACCCACGATTCCATTCCTCGGTTACATTCTTTCAGGGCAGAAGTTACAGATGGACCCCGCTAAAGTCCAGGCGATACAGGATTGGGCACTTCCAGCTACCCTTAAAGGAATTCAACATTTCCTGGGGTTTGCTAACTTCTACCGAAGATTCATTCAAAATTATTCTTCTGTCATAGCTCCTATAACCGCATTAACTAGGAAGGGAGCTTTGGAAGCTTTTTCATCTTTAAAGGAGGCCTTCACGACTGCTCCAGTTCTTCGACAACCCGATCTCATCCGCCCGTTCTTGGTGGAGGTTGATGCCTCTACTGTGGGAGTGGGAGCAGTATTATCCCAGCTTTTCGAGGACAAGAAGGTCCATCCCTGTGCGTTCTTCTCGCGAAGATTCTCCCCCGCTGAACAGAATTATGCTATTGGGGAACAGGAATTACTGGCAAATAAGTTGGCCTTTGAGGAGTGGAGGTATTTGTTGGAGGGAGCGCAGCATCCAATTTCGGTAACCACAGATCACAAGAACCTCCTGTATCTACAGTCAGCCCAATGTCTGAACCCACGCCAAGCAAGATGGGCACTCTTCTTTACCCGTTTTAATTTTAAACTCAGTTACCGACCAGGTTCCCTCAACAAAAAGGCAGATGCCTTATCTCGCTCCCTAAGTTCAGAAGAACCCTCTGACCGTTCAAAAGAGCAATTTATCCTGGAATCCACCTCTATTTCTGCAACTAATACCTCTCCACTTCCTCCTCCAGGGAAGATCTTCGTTGCACCAAATCTGCGCAAAAAACTTCTTACATGGGCTCACTCTTTCTCCTTCATGGGCCATGCGGGCGGTCATAAGACACTTAAATTCATTCAGCGCTCCTACTGGTGGCCTCATCTCAGGACAGATGTTCAGGAATTCGTGGCTGCCTGTCCAAAATGTGCTCAGCATAAAAGTCCCAAAGGTCCACCAGCCAGGTTACTCCATCCTTTACCGGTACAACTAAGGCCATGGACGCATATTTCTATGGACTTTATTACAGATTTATCTATGTCTGGTGGGCGGAACACCATATGGGTCATAGTTGACCGATTCTCTAAAATGGCACACTTTGTTCCTCTGGCTAATCTTCCATCTGCATCCCAGTTGGCAAAATTGTTTATAGCAGAGATCTTTCGACTCCATGGTCTACCACAGGAAATCGTGTCTGATAGAGGTCCTCAATTTGTGGCCAAGTTTTGGAGATCCCTATGTTCTGCTCTTGGCGTGAAATTAAACTTCTCAGGCTATCATCCCCAAACGGATGGTCAAACAGAGAGAGTGAACCAGGATCTGGAGACTTTTCTGCGTTTATTCATGTCCTCCTCACAGGACAACTGTCTGGACTTCCTCCCATTCGCAGAATTTGCCCATAACAATCTTTATCACTCTGCCACAAAATCTTCTCCATTCTTCATTAATTATGGTTACCATCCAAGAGTTCCTGACTTCCAACTTCTGCCTACGCTCGAGGTTCCTGCCGCAGAGTCAACACTTCGACAACTTACTGAAGCCTGGAAACAAGTGCACAAGACTTTGCTCAAGACTTCCAAGAGATATAAGACCTATGCAGATCTGAAACGAAAAGCTGTACCAAGCCTTAAGGTAGGAGATCGTGTTTGGGTTTCCACACGTAACCTAAGATTAAAGGTCCCTACAAAAAAGTTTGCTCCCAGATTTATTGGGCCTTACCCAATCGAAAAAGTGTTGAATCCTGTGGCTTACAAAGTGAAATTACCTCCGCAGTTAAGAATTCCTAATGCATTTCATATTTCTCTCTTAAATCCATTGGTACTTAATCGGTTCAGAGCCGCTCTGCCTAAATCACCCAAGATCCAATCAGCACAAGGAGACGAATTTGAGATTCACAAGAATGAAGGTAGATGCAGAGGATGTCCATGCTCCAAGACTTCTTCGGACATTTCATGCCAAGTTTCCAACTAAACCACATAGGTGTCCGGAGTCCACCCGCAAAGGGGGGGGGGGGGGTACTGTCAGCGTCCGGAGTCTTACCGGTACGCTGGGGCCGCGGGGCTGGCTTCCTTGGCGATGTGCGGGCAGTGGCGGAGGTGGGCTCCTGCGCCAGATCCGTGGGCAGCAGTAGCGGCGGTGAGGAAGTCCGCTCGTGGCGGTGGGACGTCGCTACAGTGGGTCGCTCTTGCTGAGCCGTTGCTAGGAGACCAGGGGCAGTGAGCAATGTGGCTTTGCAAAAAGGTCTGCATTACTGGGCGCCGCCATGTTGGAGACCAAGTTTTGAGCATAGTTCTTGTTTCCTGTCTCTTCCAGCCAATCCAGGGGAAGCTCTCCCTATAAAAGGGGGCTGATTTAGGACAGGGATGCCAGTGCTTCAAGTTACAACCCTGTTGTAGGTGCTTTAGCCTGTGCTCCCAGGATTCCTGCTGTATTCTGGTTCCTCCTGATCCTGCTTGCTGCTGCAGCCCTGCCGTTTCTACCCTGCTACTGCCTGTGGAAGTGCCCCTGGAAAACCCGGTCTAGTAAGATTCTTTGGGCACAGTCGGCCCCGGATCTTCTGCCTCGTCTTTCAAGCCACACTCCACAGATCTCCTTCACCAGCCACGCCTTTGAACCACTGACCACCACCTGCAGATTATTATCTTCAGCCTCGTTTTCCAAACCACAGTCCACAGTCCTTGTCTCCAGCCACGTCTTCAACCATCATCCACAGTTCCACAGTTCATCATCTACAGTCTCGTCTTTCAAATCACAGTCCACAGTTCTTTGCCTCCAGCCACGTCTTAACCATCGTGCTCCAGCCTCGGTTCTCTACTTCAGTCCTGTACATAATAAATACTTTGCATTGACTCTCAAACCCCGCCTACGTTCTTCATTGCTCCGTGTCCCATGCGAAGGAACTATATCCAACCCCCTCATCTGGTTCATTCACAGTCTGCTACCTCCTCGGGCAAATCTCAGCTGCCGGATCCTCAAACTCTGCTAGACGTGACACACTACATGCAACCCACTGACATCACAGCTACACTACATGGCTACACACTGACTTCACAGCTACACTACATGTGTATACACTGACATCACAGCTACAGTACATGGCTACACACTGACATCACAGCTACACTACATGGCTACACACTGACATCACAGCTACACTTCATGGCTGCCCAATGATATCACAGCTACACTACATGACTACACACTGACATCACAGCTACACTTCATGGCTATCCACTGACATCACAGCTACACTACATAGCAACCCACTGACATCACAGTCACACTACATGGCTACACACTGACTTCACAGCTACACTACATGGGTACACACTGACATCACAGCTACACTACATGTGTATACACTGACATCACAGTTACACTTCATGGCTACACACTGACATCACAGCTACACTACATGACTACCCACTGACATCACAGCTACACAACATGTCTTTACACTGACATCATAGCTACAATTCATGGCTATCCACTGACATCACAGCTACACTTGATGGCTACCCACTGACATCACAGCTAAACTACTTGGCTACATACTGACATCACAGTTACACCACATGGCAACACAATGAGTTCACAGCTACACTACATGTGTGCATACTGACATCACAGCTACAGTACATGGCTACACACTGACATCACAGCTACACTACATGGCTACACACTGACATCACAGCTACACTACATGACTACCCACTGACATCACAGCTACACAACATGTCTTTACACTGACATCATAGCTACAATTCATGGCTATCCACTGACATCACATCTACACTTGATGGCTACCCACTGACATCACAGCTAAACTACTTGGCTACCCACTGACATCACAGCTACAACACATGGCAACACAATGAGTTCACAGCTACACTACATGTGTGCATACTGACATCACAGCTACAGTACATGGCTACACATTGACATCACAGCTATACTACATGGCTACACATTGACATCACAGCTACACTACATGTGTATACACCAACATCACAGCTACAGTACATGGCTACACACTGACATCACAGCTACACAACATGGCTACCCACTGACATCACAGCTATACTACATGGCTACACATTGACATCACAGCTACAGTACATGGCAATACACTGACATTACAGCTACATTACATGGCTACACACTGACATCACAGCTACACTACATGGCTACACACTGACATCACAGCTACACTTCATGGCTACCCAATGATATCACAGCTACACTACATGACTACACACTGACATCACAGCTACACTTCATGGCTATCCACTGACATCACAGCTACACTACATGTCAACCCACTGACATCACAGCTATACTATATGGCTACACACTGACTTCACAGCTACACTACATGTGTATACACTGACATCACAGCTACAGTGCATGGCTACAGATTGACATCACAGCTACACTACATGGCTACACGCTGACATCACAGCTACACTACATGGCTACACAATGAGTTCACAGCTACACTACATGTGTACACACTGACATCACAGCTACACTACATGGATACCTACTGACATCACAGCTACACTACATGGATACCTACTGACATCACAGCTACACTACATGTGTATACACTGACATCACAGCTACAGTACATCGCTACACACTGATATCACAGCTACAGTACATTGCTACACACTGACATCACAGCTACACTACATGGCTACACACTGACATCACAGCTACAGTACATGCTCAAACACTGACTTCACAGCTACACTACATGTCTTTGCACTGACATCACAGCTACACTTCATTGCTACCCACTGACATCACAGCTACACTTGATGGCTACCCACTGACATCACAGCTACACTACATGGCTACACAATGAGTTCACAGCTACACTACATGTGTACACACTGACATCACAGCTACAGTACATGGCTACACTCTGACATCACAGCTACACTACATGGCTACACATTGACATCACAGCTACACTACATGTGTATACACTGACATCACAGCTACACTACATGGCTACACACTGACATTACAGCTACACTACATTGCTACACACTGACATCACAGCTACACTACATGTGTATACACTGACATCACAGTTACACTTCATGGCTATACACTGACATCACAGCTACACTACATGACTACCCACTGACATCACAGCTACACAACATGTCTTTACACTGACATCATAGCTACAGTTCATGGCTATCCACTGACATCACAGCTACACTTGATGGCTACCCTCTGACATCACAGCTAAACAACTTGGCTACCCACTGACATCACAGCTGCACTACATGGCAACACAATGAGTTCACTGCTACACTACATGTGTACATACTGACATCACAGCTACAGTACATGGCTACACAATGACTTCACAGCTACACTACATGTGTATACACTGACATCACAGCTACCGTACATGGCTGCACACTGACATCACAGCTACACTACAAAGCTACACACTAACATCACAGCTACAGTACATGTGTATACACTGACATCACAGCTACACTACATGGCTACACAATGAGTTCACAGCTACACTACATGTGTATATGTAAGCGGATCAGTATATGGTACGAAGTCTGCGCCCGTGCAAGTAAATCCCTGCTTACCTCTGTATACGTCTTATGCACTGCCCTCAACCTGGGCTTCTGGGGTCGCTTCTTCGGAGCCCTCCCCGCCGTGGCCCAGCCGGAACTCGACGGCTAGAAAAGGACAAGAAACAGTCTTACTGCGGGGCCACTGGTTCCCTCCAGGGAATAGGTGGCACACCGGGGCAGCTGCGACGTTCACCGATTAGGTGAATGTCATCATCGGCCCGTGGGCCTCAGCTACCCAATCATCACCTATTGGCACTTGCGCACCGAGGTGTGAGCGGGTCCGCTAGGCCTAGCGGGATCCTGCAACCGGTGCTCGACACGGACAAATACACAACTCACAATTAGTACTTACGCAGGCAATCTTGTCAGCTTGCTTGAAGCGCCCCTCCGCTCCTGGGGAAAAAGGACGACAGCAACCTCCCTACAACTAAACAACGGCTAACAACAAACTGAGCCTAATTGTTAGAAACTACAACTTATTGGGCCGGCTACGTCTCCTAATCACTAACAGGTCAAGCAAGTGCAAGTTCAAATGCGAATACATTTATTATGAGGAGTACCTTGTCATCCGGTCCGTCACAGGTTCTGCTGCCCCTCCTGGTGAGGCCCCACTCCCCACGGTCCCTACCCACCTGGGAGCGTACACCCGACGCGAGGGTCAGCCGACCCTCCGCGCCTCACCTACAGCGCACCCCGCCGAGCGGCCGCACAGCACACTCGTCGAGGTACGCAAGGCACGGGGTTCCACCTATTAGGTCAACAGCCCGATGGTGTTCTCCTCCCCTGGTGGGTCTGTTACCGGGTCACCTTGTAATACCCTAATGCCCCACAGGCCTAGTGCCTGGCTTGCGCCCCGGGCCTAGTGCCCGCCTAACTGGCGCCCGTTGGGTGACCTGGGCCTAATACCCAGGGTCACCTTATTCGTCCCACTTGGCCACAAGGACTCAACAGTATGCCCCACGGGCCAGGAGGACCCGACTCGGTGCCCACGGGCCGCAGGGGCCCGACTAACTACCCACAGGCCGAGAGGGCCTGACCATGCCCACGGGCCTAGTGCCCGAACACCCGGTGGTCTAGTGGTAGGAGGCTCGGCGCGAGGCCGCTTACCGGGCCGTTGGGAGAGGCCGCGGTGGGGAGCTTCGTTAGCTCTTTCGCTTCCCACACACCGCGGCACTCTCCGCCGGGACTTCCGGTGGGCTCCTCTGTCCTGGCCGTTCCGACGTCTTCGTCCTCTTCCCGGGCGTAGACAGGTTCTTCCAGCTGTGACCTCTTCTGTCTTCTTTTGCCGCTTCCGGGCCGCTCTCGTCGTCGTCGCCGCCGCCGCTTCCCGGGCACCGCCGCCGTCTTCTTTCTTCTTTTTCTTCTGGAGCTCTTCTCTGCTCCGTCCCCGGCGCCGACTGACTGCTCCCGCTCCGCCGCGTCTGTTATAAGACGCTGGGAGGGGGCGGAGCTATGACGCGACGAGCCTCGATTGGCTCGTCGCGGCATGTCCTGATTGGCTCCCGCCCGGCGCCGCTCCGTGCCGCGATTGGAGGGGCCTGAATCCCAACGGATGCAAGCCCCTCCGCACTCGGGACCCGCCGCAATGCCGCCGCCGACCGAGGGAGTGGGGGCAAGCAACTGCCCCCGTCCCCCGCAACCCGCTGCCCTCTCACATTTCCCCCCCCTGTTTCCTTTGTAGTCCCTACAAAAATGCGAGCTGCGGCCCACTCAAAATCTGGGTCCGCAAAACGGGGGGACGGCACCCCAAGGGTAGTTCGCGTCGACCGCCTGGGCAGGGTTGCGGAGGCGGGGACGGGAACTTCTGACACCGAAGTCACCAGTTCTTCACTCCCGGCCGACTCTCCCGATGGTGGAGGCCCCGGGACCCCTTCCGGCGGCGGCATCCACCAATCATCCTCCTCCGGGTCCGGAGTGTTCCCTGAGACCGTCTCCAGGGGAAGCAGATCCTCAAATAGGCAGGGACGCAGCATGTTCCTATGTAAGGTGCGGGCACGCCCACTCCCGTCTTCGGCCTTTACTTCGTAGACGGGGTTGTCAGGAGACACTCGCCGCTGCACAACGTAGGGCATCACCTCCCACCGTTCGCTCAACTTGTTCCCAGGACGTTTCTCGCGGACTAGCACTCTTTGCCCCTCCACGAACGGTCCTCCTAGTGACCTCCCGGGGCTGGGGTGCAGGTTGGACCCGATGTTCCCCGCTGCCACCTCCTGGGCGAACGTCAGGCGGCGTTTCTGTTCCTCAATCCACCCACTGTGTGTCCACTCTTCCTCCTCCGCCGGTAGAGACAGATCGAGGTCCTGCAGGTCCTTCTCAGGTCGGCCGAACAACAGGAAATACGGCGAGAACCCAGTGGTCCGATGCACTCTGTTATTGTAGACCCACACCAATTCTGGAACGAAGTCGGGCCAACGTCGCTTCTTGTCAGCCTCCAGGACCCTCAGCATTTGTAGCAACGTCCGGTTGAATCGTTCGCAGGCCCCATTCCCCTGGGGGTGGTACGGGGTGGTCCTTGATTTATTCATGCCATAGGTGCGACACAACCGCTCCATCACCCGCCCCTGGAAGCACGCACCTTGATCCGAATGGAGGCGCTCCGGGCAGCCGTACCGCCGGATGAAATGCTCCACAATGGCCCTAGCCGCCGTGTCGGCCGTCTGGTCCCTGGTAGGGACAACCACTGTGAATTTGGTGAAGTGGTCGGTCATGACAATGGCATACTGGCACCCACGCACCGACTCTCCGATCAAAACATAGTCCACCATGAGGAGCTCCAGGGGTCTGGTGGTCCGGATGGTCTGCACCGGTGCCCGTTGTTCGCCACCTTTGGTGACTGCACACCTCCTACAGGTCTGACACACGCTTTCTACCAGGGTCTGCAACCCCGGGAAGAAATACTGTCGGCGGACCCATTGCAGGGTCTTCTCTGTACCAAAATGGGCGCCTTCTTCGTGGGCCTCTGTCACCAGGCCACGGGCCGACTCGCGGGGTAGAACCACCTGCCATACTTTCCGGAGCTCATGCTCGAGGTAAGCTTGGCGGCACAACACCCCTCCTCGTACGGCCAGTCGTTCCCACTGACGTACCAGCCTCCTGCCCCACGGGCTAAGCCGCAGCCTCTCCGCGGAGGTCGGCCAGTGGTCCCGCTCCTTCCACCCCCGTACATACCGCACCTCCGGGTCTTGCCCTTGGGCCGTAGCCCAGTCCGGCAAGGTCTGCTGTAGAAGAATCCCGCGTGCTGCCTTGGGCCCGTCCGGGCTGGGGGTCATCCGGGTAAGGTCAGGCATCTCCTGACCCTCTCTCTCTTCATCCGTGGGCCCCATAGGTAGCCCTACCGGATAGCGGGACAGGGCGTCTGCGTTGGCATTCGCCTTACCCGGCCGGTATCGAATCTTAAAGGAGAACTTGGCCAAGCGGGCTACCCAACGCTGCTCCAGGGCGCCCAACTTGGCCGTATGCAGATGTGACAGGGGGCTGTTATCCGTGACCACTTCGAAGTCGGTGGCGGTCAAGTACTCTGCAAACTTCTCGGTGACCGCCCAAACAACTGCCAGCAACTCCAGCTTAAACGAGCTGTAGTTGTCAGGGTTCCGCTCCGACTCCCGGAGACTCCGACTCCCATACGCGATGACTCGCTCCTGGCCCTCCTGTAACTGGGAGAGGACGGCCCCCAGGCCTTGGTGACTTCCGTCGGTGTATAATATGAATGGCTTATCGAAGTCCGCATAAGCCAGCACGGGTGCCTGGGTGAGGGCTTGTTTAAGCCCCGTGAAGGCAACCTCCTGTGCTTGGTCCCACGCCACTGCCCGATTCCGCACATCCGTGGCAACACCTCGCAACAGTCCATGCAGAGGGCCGGCAATTTTGGCAAAATCCCGAATGAACCGCCGATAATAGCCCACCAACCCCAGAAACGCCCTCACCTCCGTCACGTTGCCCGGGGTCTTCCATTCCTGGACTGCGGCAATTTTATCGGGGGTGGGCCGCACCCCTTCCTCTGAGACTACATGGCCCAGGTACTCCAGGCTGGACTTCAGGAGGTGGCACTTCCTTGGCTTCAATTTGAGGCCGTATTGCTCCAATCGCTGGAGCACTTGTTCCAGCCTCTGCAAGTGTTCCTCCAGGGTGGGGGCGAACACTATGATATCATCCAGGTAAATGAGGATTGCCTCGAAGTTCAAGTCCCCGAGACAGCGCTCCATAAGGCGCTGGAACGTGGCCGGTGCATTGGAGAGCCCGAAGGGCATTCGACAAAAATCAAAAAGCCCCATGGGCGTCACGAACGCCGTCTTCGCCTGATCCTTCTCCGCAACGGGCACCTGCCAGTACCCACTGGCCAGATCCAAGGTGGAGAAGAAGCGCGACTTCCCCAGGGCCGCCAATGACTCCTCAATGCGGGGCAAGGGATAAGCGTCCCGGACGGTGCAGCTGTTTAACCTCCGGTAGTCCACGCAGAATCGGATCGTCCCGTCCTTCTTCTTGACCAGCACGATGGGGGCAGCCCATGGGCTCTTACTCTCCCTGATGACGCCGTTGGCCAACATCTGCTGGATCATGGTCTTAACCTCTTGGTACAGCTTCGGGGGAATCTGCCGATAGCGCTCCCGAGCGGGCAGGCTGTCACCGGTGTTTATCTCATGCTCTATCTCGGTCGTGTGCCCAAAATCTTCCTCGCTGCGGGAGAACGACTTCTGTCGTGCCCACAACATGCGCTTTACCCGGTCCACCTCGGCGGTACTAAGGCCCTCCAGTGATACGTCCATCTAGTTCAGTATCACGTCCCCGTTCCACTCCGCGGTGGGTTCCTGTTTTTCCTCGAGGGCGACGGCCAACGTCCAAGGCTCGCATGCGTCTGGCTTTAAAGTAACCCTAGGGCCGGGTTCAATACCACCCTCGGGGATAGCCTCTAGATGGGCCAGCACTGACCTGCCCGGGATCTTAATTGGAGAGTTTCCCAGGTTGCACACCCGTAGGGGTACGGTACCATTCCGTACGACCGCTACGGTTTGGGCCAGCAGCAACCCGGCCTCCACTTGTCGGAACCAACAAGGCTCTATCACAACCTCCTTCCCTTCTAACCGCTGCTGTGCACGGACGGGTACTTCCAGGACCACCTCCTGTCTCGCCGGAACCCTCACCCTTTGATTATATCGCGTCTTGATCAAGCCGAGAGGATGCAGGGTTTCTATAGAGGCGGTCTCCTCCTTCTGCTGGACGACCCTCTGGAAAGCCTGCTGCACCGGCCTCTGTACACCCAGGTACTTCCAGTACTGGGGGCCCTTATCGTGTACAAGTACTCGATCTAGACTCCGTAGGATGTTCATCCCCAGAATCACCGGCCCATGGTGAAACTCCTCGCCACTCACCACTACGAACCCTTTTCTCCCAAGGGACTGCCCATACACCTCCACCTCAACCCACACGACACCTGTCACGGGAATGGGGAGGTTGTTTGCGGCCACTAGGGTTACCCAATTTACGACGCTGGTGGTCGTGAGATGGGCATAATCTTCCCTAAACCGTTTCTCGGACATGGTGGACACTTGGGATCCGGTATCCAAAAGGCAACGTTGATCCCTCCCTCCTAGCTTTGCCACTACCGTGGGACACTCACCGAACAAGTCCGATGAGTTGACGACGTCTACTTGCGCGCCGCCTTCCCCCGCGGATTGTCCCGTTACCGCGAGGGACCTTAGTTTAAAGGTCTCCTACGCCCCTCCCGTCCGGAGCGGCGTCCTGGGCAATCCCGAGCGAAGTGTCCAGGCTCCTCACATTCCCAACACACCAGCTCGCGGGGTCCTCTCGAGCGCCCCTCGCCTCCTCGACGTCCGGCGGTCTCCGTTTCCTTTTTTTTCCGAGGGTTCCTTTCCTTGGGCCGGTCCTCGTCATCCCAGCTCCTCCTTTCAGGGTCGGCGTCACGGTTTTCGGCCCGTTCCACCCGCTGCCTCAACTGGGACACTTCGTCCTGGACGAGAAGGAGCGTGGTGGTTAACTCCTTGATACATCCTTCCAGGGGACTAACCTCCGGTGTTCGGACCCTATCTACCGGTTGGGTGGGTGGTGCGGCCACGGCGCTGGAACTAAGCTCCGCATTTTCCTCCTTCTTCAGCACCATCCCTAATACTTCGAAGAAGGTGAGTTCGCCATCCCCGTCGATCTTATCCTGGAGGTAGTTCCGCAGGGACCTGCTCCTCAGTCCACCAATTAAAATACCTCGCAAGGTGGAATCCGGGTCCCCTGTCATCAAGTCCTCATCTTCTCTCGTCTGGATCTCGCTCATGTACTCCTGGATCGCGTTCGCGAACTGGGAGATCGTCTCATCTTCCCGTTGAACCCGTGCGAACACACGCTTCTTCAGGGTGGTGGTGGTGGCCTTCTCCCCATACACGCCTTTCAGGATGGTGAAGACATCGGCCAGGTTCTTCCGTAGCCGCTCGGGGCGTACTCGCACGGTCTTGCGGGCATCGCCAGTCAGAACCTTCAAAGCCAAATTCACCTGGATCCGCCTCGGAATTTGGTAGAGGTCGATCGTAGTTTCCAACTGCTCGATCCACTCTGTCAAGGGCATATTCCGTCCATCGAACTTATCGAGGTGGTTAAGGGCCGCCCCAATGGGTACCCTGTCTCGAGGCGCGTCCTTCGTCTCCTCGGGGGACTCGTTATCCTCATCCTCCGGACGTTCCACTTCCTGATCCATCTTTTCTCAGGATCCTGCCGACTACGCCAAATGTAAGCGGATCAGTATATGGTACGAAGTCTGCGCCCGTGCAAGTAAATCCCTGCTTACCTCTGTATACGTCTTATGCACTGCCCTCAACCTGGGCTTCTGGGGTCGCTTCTTCGGAGCCCTCCCCGCCGTGGCCCAGCCGGAACTCGACGGCTAGAAAAGGACAAGAAACAGTCTTACTGCGGGGCCACTGGTTCCCTCCAGGGAATAGGTGGCACACCGGGGCAGCTGCGACGTTCACCGATTAGGTGAATGTCATCATCGGCCCGTGGGCCTCAGCTACCCAATCATCACCTATTGGCACTTGCGCACCGAGGTGTGAGCGGGTCCGCTAGGCCTAGCGGGATCCTGCAACCGGTGCTCGACACGGACAAATACACAACTCACAATTAGTACTTACGCAGGCAATCTTGTCAGCTTGCTTGAAGCGCCCCTCCGCTCCTGGGGAAAAAGGACGACAGCAACCTCCCTACAACTAAACAACGGCTAACAACAAACTGAGCCTAATTGTTAGAAACTACAACTTATTGGGCCGGCTACGTCTCCTAATCACTAACAGGTCAAGCAAGTGCAAGTTCAAATGCGAATACATTTATTATGAGGAGTACCTTGTCATCCGGTCCGTCACAGGTTCTGCTGCCCCTCCTGGTGAGGCCCCACTCCCCACGGTCCTTACCCACCTGGGAGCGTACACCCGACGCGAGGGTCAGCCGACCCTCCGCGCCTCACCTACAGCGCACCCCGCCGAGCGGCCGCACAGCACACTCGTCGAGGTACGCAAGGCACGGGGTTCCACCTATTAGGTCAACAGCCCGATGGTGTTCTCCTCCCCTGGTGGGTCTGTTACCGGGTCACCTTGTAATACCCTAATGCCCCACAGGCCTAGTGCCTGGCTTGCGCCCCGGGCCTAGTGCCTGCCTAACTGGCGCCCGTTGGGTGACCTGGGCCTAATACCCAGGGTCACCTTATTCGTCCCACTTGGCCACAAGGACTCAACAGTATGCCCCACGGGCCAGGAGGACCCGACTCGGTGCCCACGGGCCGGAGGGGCCCGACTAACTACCCACAGGCCGAGAGGGCCTGACCATGCCCACGGGCCTAGTGCCCGAACACCCGGTGGTCTAGTGGTAGGAGGCTCGGCGCGAGGCCGCTTACCGGGCCGTTGGGAGAGGCCACGGTGGGGAGCTTCGTTAGCTCTTTCGCTTCCCACACACCGCGGCACTCTCCGCCGGGACTTCCGGTGGGCTCCTCTGTCCTGGCCGTTCCGACGTCTTCGTCCTCTTCCCGGGCGTAGACAGGTTCTTCCAGCTGTGACCTCTTCTGTCTTCTTTTGCCGCTTCCGGGCCGCTCTCGTCGTCGTCGCCGCCGCCGCTTCCCGGGCACCGCCGCCGTCTTCTTTCTTCTTTTTCTTCTGGAGCTCTTCTCTGCTCCGTCCCCGGCGCCGACTGACTGCTCCCGCTCCGCCGCGTCTGTTATAAGACGCTGGGAGGGGGCGGAGCTATGACGCGACGAGCCTCGATTGGCTCGTCGCGGCATGTCCTGATTGGCTGACCGGGCGCGAGCCCTGATTGGCTCCCGCCCGGCGCCGCTCCGTGCCGCGATTGGAGGGGCCTGAATCCCAACGGATGCAAGCCCCTCCGCACTCGGGACCCGCCGCAATGCCGCCGCCGACCGAGGGAGTGGGGGCAAGCAACTGCCCCCGTCCCCCGCAACCCGCTGCCCTCTCACATATACACTTACATCACAGCTACAGTACATGGCTACACACTGACATCACAGCTATACTACATGGCTACACATTGACATCACAGCTACACTACATGGCAACCCACTGACATCACAGCTACACTACCTGGCTACCCACTGATATCACAACTACACTACATGGCTACCCACTGGTATCACAGCTACACTACATGGCTACACACTGACATCACAGCTACACTACATGTATATACACTGACATCACAGCTACAGTACATGGCTGCACACTGACATCACAGCTACACTACATGTCTTTACACTGACATAATTTCTACACTTCATGACTATCCACTGACATCACAGCTACACTTGATGACTACCCACTGACATCACAGCTACAGTACATGGCTACCCACTGACATCACAGCTACACTACATGGCTACCCACTGACATCACAGCTACACTACATATCTATATGCTGACATCACAGCTACACTACACAGCAGGTCTACATATTGATGGTCAATAAGAACAAAGCGTCTGTCGCAGTATGAACTTCCTTATGATCAGAGTACTAGAGTAAACCACTTTCTAGTATGATTAAATAAAATCCCATTGTTTATTTAAAAATAGGGGGTGCTCCTACAGACAAGGAAAAAATAATTTAATATGTACTAAAGGAGAAAAGATGGCTGTAAATAGTGCACTGAGAAATATAAACATAATTTTTATTCAACAAATGCTTAAAATACTTGAAAATGTATGTCAAATCAGCTGCTCTGTATACTTTTATGGTATGCAAATTATAAATGTTATGTCAATGCTGATTGGTTGCCATAGGCAACTTTTCCACTGGCTAACTTCTCAACTTTTATCACTACTTAGTACATCTCCCCCTAAGTTCTATATCACTTTCAGAATTTGAGTTCCATAAAACTTTTATCCTATATTAATCACCTTGCTCTCTATTCAGCAGTGGTACAGATGAGTCTGGTATGTAATACCGGAGGTCAGGAGACAGACGCCGGAATCCCGACTGCCGGAATGCCGCAGCGAGCACAGTGGGCTAGCTGAGCTTGCCACTCTTCGGGCCTGGTGGCGATTTTTGCTCACCATATTTTTATATTCCTCCTCGGGTGGTGACATGGGAATTCAGGGCTCGACATTTTGCCAGCTGTTCAAATTCCGGCGTCGGTCCCCTGACCTCTGGGATCCGTACAGCCAGTAAAATATCTGCATCCCGTACATACTATGGGGCTCATTTACTATTGCACCAACACTCCTAGTTCCTAACCCCCCCAACCCTGATAATTACCTTTGGGATGTCGCCTCCTGAGTGGTGTTGGGATTCCGGTGTCGGTCACCTGACCGCTGGCATCCCGATAGTATCACTCATACTCCGTGTAAATAGTGGTACAATGGGATAAAGATCATCTCTAGTCTTCCATAGTATTGTGGCTATTAGTATTGAGCAATAAGATGATTATTTCTCCGGCATTGATTTGCACATGGCAAACACTGTACAAGCAAAAGCAGACTTGAAAGAAAACTCTTTTCTCTTACGCCCTAGAGGATGCTGGGGTCCACATTAGTACCATGGGGTATAGACGGGTCCACCAGGAGCCAATGGCACTTTAAGAGTTTGTGAGTGTGGGCTGGCTCCTACCTCTATACCCCTCCCACCAGACTCAGTTTAGAAAATGTGCCCGGACTAGACGGTCACAGCTAGGGGAGCTCTGCAGAGCTTTTCTAGTTAAAGTTATTTTTAGAGTTTATTTTTTTACAGGAGGCTGTTGGCAACAGCCTGCCTGCAACGAGGGACTAAGGGGGGGAGCAGTGTCCGCCCTGCGGGGTCTGAGCCACTGTCTCCGCTGACTGGACACTGAGCTCCAGAGGGGTCTGATCGTTCTCCGCCACAGGGGACCGCTCGTCCCAGCAGCATGCCGCCAACCCCTTACAGAGCTGAAGAAGTGGTGAGTGAGTCACCGACCCCCCTAGCAAGCGGGGGGCCGGTGTGAAGATGGTGGCAACGGGGAGGGAGAGCAGTATTAACTGCGCTCCTGTGAAGGTTCAGAGGCACATGGTGCGGCGCTGTGAGGGGCGCCCTGAGCCAGCGCTTACCCCCACACTGGTCCACAAGTCTGTTGGGGTCCGCAGATTTGAGCCAGCAAGTTTTACCTCAGGCCAATATAATCAATGAAGAGCGGGAAGACAGCACCATTAAGGGGGCGGAGCTTCTCCTCAGAGCGGACTCAGCAGCGTTCCAGCGCCATTTTCCTGCTTGCACAACACTGGATGGAAGAACAGGTCCCTCCACAGCAGCTCCAGCTATCAGTACACGGTACCAGGGGGCTGTAGAAGGGGGAGGGGATGCTGTAAACCGACTGTGTCTCCTATTAAGGGACACAGTCTGAGCTGACAAGGGACTCCCTTTGCTGAAAGCGCTGTGTGTGGGTTGGCTCCGATCTCTGTGTCTCTCTTGCCATTCTTGGGGGGGCAAACTCTGTCTGCCCCCACCTGTGTGTGTGTGGAGTGTTTGATGGTCTCCTTTAGCTATGTCCAGGGACACTGTGTCATATGCTGCAGAGGATTTGTCTTCCCAGGATGATCTCATTCCATGTAATCAGGATAGCACTGGTTTAGCACAGATACCAGCAAGGGAACCAGAGTGGTTTTCCTCTATCAAATCTAGGATTTCTCAGATTTCTGACAGGGTTGCAAGTAATGAATCTGCAACCCAGGTATTACAGAGCTCTATGGCAGTATGGCCTGGTTCTGGTACCTCAGGACGCCCCGTTATATACCCCCACAAACATGCGCTTGTGCATGTCACACAAGACGACACGGATACAGATTCTGACACCACAGATGGTGATGGGGATGTGTTGCGGGGGTCCGCATCTCTTGCAAAGGGGGTGCAGTTATTGATAGAGGCTATCAGGGATGTGTTAAATGTTAATGATACCACACCTGAGCAGGTTGAGGAGGCTTTTTTCACTGAAAATAAAAAAGCCTTGCTAACCTTCCCTGCGTCAAAGGAATTGAATGCTATATTTGAGAAAGCATGGGTAAACCCTGAGAAAACATTTCAGATCCCTAAAAGGGTTCTGGTGGCATTTCCTTTCCCTGAGGAGGATAGGAAAAAATTAGAAAACCCGCCGATTGTTGATGCCTCTCTGTCCAGACTCTCAAAGAAGGTGGTTTTACCTGTTCCAGGATCTACCGCCTTAAAGGAGCCGGCTGATAGGAAAATTGATTACACGCTTAAATCAATATATACTGCTTCAGGGGCCTTATTACGTCCCACTATTGCTACTGCATGGATTGCAAAGGCAATAGTAAAGTGGCCGGCTACCTTACTTGAGGATTTGGATACGATGGATAGGGATGACGTTGCATTGTATTTACGCAACATACATTATTGTGCAGGTTTTATGGTAGAATCCATGAAAGGCCTGGGTTCCATGGCTGCAGGAATATCTTCCATGTCTGTTTCAGCTCGTCGGGGACTGTGGCTGCGCCAGTGGTCGGCCGACGTGGAATCCAGAAGAAGTGTGGAGTCCCTACCCTATACAGGTCAGGCTCTCTTTAGGGAAGCTCTAGATGCATGGATATCCACCGCTACAGCGGGTATGTCTCCGTTTCTTCCCTCAGCAGCACCTGCTCCAAAGAAATCTTTCTCTTCATCTGCAACGCAGTTCTTTCGGCCTAACAAGCCTAGAAAGGCCAGAACTTCCAATACCTTCTTTAGGGGAGGTCGGGTTAAGTCCAAGAAACAGGCGTTGCAGGTTCCCAGGAACAAAAGCCTGCTTTGGGTACGCCAAAGTCCTCCGCATGACACTTCAGTCATGTCTGGGTATCGTCCGGCCTGGATCCTGGGTGGTAGATGTTGTGTCTCAGGGATACTGTCTGGAATTTCATAGTCTCCCTCCTCATCACTTTTTCAAGTCAGGCTTGCCAACTCTGTTGGAGGACAGCACTGTACTACAAAACGTTGTCCAAAAGCTGGTAGAGGCACAGGTCATTATGCCAGTACCACCTCACATGCTGAACAATGGTTACTACACATACCTTTTCGTGGTACCAAAACCGGATGCTTCGGTCAGGCCCATTCTGAACCTAAAATCATTGAACCCCTTTCAAAAGGAGTGGAGTCTCTCAGGGCGGTGATATCAGGTCTGGAAGAAGGAGAATTCCTGGTATCCCTGGATATCAAGGATGCGTACCTCCACATTCCGATCTGGCTGCTGCATCAGGCTTATCTCCGCTTCGCATTGCTGGACTGTCATTTCCAGTTCCAGGCACTGCCATTCGGCTTCTCCACAGCACCGAGGGTGTTTACCAAGGTGATGGCGGAAATTATGATTCTCCTCCGCAGGCAGGGTGTGAACATCATTCCATATCTGGACGACCTGCTGATAAAGGCATCGTCCAAGGAGAGGCTGCGGCAGTCCATTGTTCTCACAACGCAACTGCTCCAGAGTCACGGTTGGATTCTGAACCTTCCAAAGTCACATTTGGAACCAACCCAGAGGTTGTCATTTCTGGGAATGATCCTGGATACGGAAGTGCAGAGGGTGTTTCTTCTGCAGGAAAAGGCGTTGGTGATACAAGCCATAGTCTGGGATGTCCTGAAGCCACCCCGGGTGTCGGTTCATCAATGCATTCGCCTATTGGGAAAGATGGTGGCCTCTTACTAGGCTCTCCAGTATGGGAGGTTCCACGCTCGGACCTTCCAACTGGATCTCCTGGACAAGTGGTTGGGATCTCACCTCCACATGCACCAGAGAATTCATCTGTCGCCAAAGGCCAGGACTTCACTCCTCTGGTGGCTCCAATTTCCTCACCTTCTGGAGGAATGCAGGTTCGGGATTCAGGGCTGGGTCCTTCTAACCACGGATGCGAGCCTTCGGGGCTGGGGAGCAGTCACTCAAGGAGTAACCTTCCAAGGACGGTGGTCAAGCCTGGAAGCCGGCCTGCCCATCAACATCCTGGAACTACGAGCCGTCTACAACAGTCTTCTTCAGGTGGCCCCTCTTCTGAGAAATCGGGCCATTCAAGTGCAGTCGGACAACGTAACAACAGTGGCTTACATAAACCGACAAGGCGGAATGAAGAGCAGAGCGGCAATATCAGAGGTGACAAGAATACTCCACTGGACAGAAAAGCACGCATTAGTGCTGTCAGCCATCTTCATTTCGGGAGTAGACAACTGGGATGCAGACTTCCTCAGCAGACACGATCTCCATCCAGGAGAGTGGGGACTCCATCCGGAGGTGTTCAAGGAAATAACAGATCTTTCGGGTTTACCCCAAATAGACAGGATGGCCTCTCATCTCAACCAGAAGCTTCAACGTTATTGTTCCAGGTCGAGGGACCCATTGGCAGTGGACGCCCTGGTGTCTCCGTGGGTGTTCCAGTCAGTGTACGTGTTTCCACCACTCCCACTCATCCCAAGAATCCTAAAGCTCATAAGGAGAATCCCTCATTGCCCCAGACTGCCCAAGAAGGGCTTGGTACGCAGAATTTCTGAATCTACTGCGAGAAGAGCCGAATCCTCTTCCTCTTCGGGAGGACCTGCTGCAGCAGGGGCCGTTCGCCTATCAAGACTTACCGCGGCTACGTTTGACGGCATGGAAGTTGAGCGCCTGATTCTTACTCGGAAGGGCATTCCGAAGAAGGTTATTCCTACCCTCATACAGGCTAGGAAAGGGGTAACGTCTAAACATTACCATCATATTTGGAAGAAATATGTCTGTTGGTGTGAGTCCAAGAAGTTTCCTATGGTGGAGTTTCAACTGGGACGTTTCCTCCTCTTCCTGCAAGCTGGAGTGGATATGGGCCTGAGTTTGGGTTCTGTGAAGGTCCAGATTTCAGCCCTATCCATTTTCTTTCAGAAACAATTGGCTGCCCTCCCTGAGGTTCAGACCTTTTTGAAGGGAGTTCTGCATTTCCAGCCTCCCTTTGTACTGCCTACGGCGCCTTGGGACCTTAACGTGGTGTTGCAGTTCCTCCAGTCGGATTGGTTTGAACCTCTACAGGAGGTAGAGGTCAAATGTATTATTATTATTATTGTGGTGCCAGTGGCTACTGACTCCTCAATTACATTAAAGTCCTTGGATGTTGTAAGGGCTCTGAAGATATATGTGAAGAGAACATCTTGTCACAGAAAGTAGGACTCTCTGTTTGTCCTCTATGATCCCAAGAAAATTGGGTGTCCTGCTTCTAAGCAGACTATTTCTCGCTGGATTAGGTTCACTATCCAGCATGCTTATTCTACAGCAGGGCTGCCGTGTCCAAAATCTGTTAAGGCCCACTCTACTCGTAAGGTGGGGTCTTCCTGGGCGGCTGCCCGGGGTGTCTCGGCGGTGCAACTTTGCCGAGCTGCAAATTGGTCTGGGTCGAACACGTTTGCAAAGTTTTTTTAAGTTCGATACTTTGGCCTCTGATGATCTGAAGTTCAGTCAATTAGTTCTGCAGGAGCCTCAGCGTTCTCCCTCCCGTTCTGGGAGCTTTGGTACATCCCCATGGTACTAATGTGGACCCCAGCATCCTCTAGGACGTAAGAGAAAATAGGATTTTGGTTACCTACCGGTAAATCCTTTTCTCGTAGTCCGTAGAGGATGCTGGGCGCCCGCCCAGCGCTTCGTGCTCCTGCAAATGTTATTTGGTTCATTACAACTTCGTTTTAGTTGAGTACTGCATTGTTACTTGGTAAGTAATGTTTCAGCTGTTGCTGAGTAGTTCAAGCTAGTTGACTTGACGTGCCTTGTATGTGTGAGCTGGTATGAATTTCGCCACTATCTGTATATTTCCTTCTCTCGAAGTGTGTCGTCTCCTCGGGCACAGTTTCTAGACTGAGCCTGGTAGGTGGGGCATAGAGGGAGGAGCCAGCCCACACTCTCAAACTCTTAAAGTGCCAATGGCTCCTGGTGGACCCGTCTATACCCCATGGTACTAATGTGGACCCCAGCATCCTCTACGGACTACGAGAAAAGGATTTACCGGTACGTAACCAAAATCCTATCTTTTTCTGGGGCACTCTTATAGTACAATGATAATTAAACCTTAACTTTCATAAATGGACTCACAATTGAACGAACAAACACACAACATTAATATTATGCAAGGATCAAACAATTTCAGCCCTTGCTGAGACTAATACCCCTTTCAGACATCCTCCAAAATCACAGGTTTTTGGACATGAACGCGCATCAACCCGGGATTTTGGCATGTCTGAAAGGCCCCAACCCAGGAACACATTCCAGGGTTGCCGACCCCGCAATTGACCAGGATTTTTCCCGGGACTTTAGTCTCAGGTAGACAAATAGACTTAGGTCTGAAAGGTGTGACCCGGGAATTTGCTCCCGGCACGCACACAAATGCCTTTGATTAGCACTGGACCAACTGGAAGGGGCGGGGCTGCCTGGAGAGGGCCGGAGTACGCCGGCTGCTGTAGTCCGTGCTGCAGTGAGTTGTAGAAGTAACCAGCGCAACCTTAAAACAGAGAGGCGGCCTGTTGTGGTGAGTGTGAATGAGTGTGTGTGTATAAATTTGGCATGTGTGTGAATATTACATGTATGTGGGTGTTTGAGTGTGACACGTGTATGTGTAAGACATGTGTGTAAGACATGTATGAGTGTGATGTATGTGTGTGTGTGTGTGTGTGTGTGTGTGTGTGTGTGTGACATGAAAGTAGCCTGGTCTGCCCTGGCTGCCAGGGCAGGCCAGGCTTATGTCTGAAAGGGGTCGACCTGGCAATTTCCCAGGTCTCAGGTTAAGTATAAAAGGGGTCTCCAGCAAAAACCTGGGATTTTTCAGAGATGAAAAACCCGGGACTGAGGAGGGAAATTCCTGGGTCGTATGTCTGAAAGGGGTATAAGAAACACTGTAGATATTCACAGGATGCTGGGTGGCTTAGTCACTACCTGACGAAGCCGCCCACAGTGAAACTTGCACGTAGGAGGCACATGGCTACCTGACCACACTCTAGAGCAAGGGTGGGGAACCTCCGGCCCGCGGGCCGTATAAGGCCCGCAAAGCAGTTTGTTCTGGCCCACCCGCTTGTGTCAGTAAGACACGCCGGCGCTCAGTCCGGCGGCAGCGTGTCTCAGTTGTCTGGGCAGGGAGGAGAGTGCAGCTACTATGTCCGGCGGCAGGTAAGATCTCAAACCAGCCGCCGGTTCGTGAGCCAATCAGAGCTCATGGACCGGCAGCCAATCATGAGCCGCCGCTGCCGGTCCGTGAGCTCTGATTGGCTCACGAACCGGCGGCTGGTTTGAGGTCCTACATGCCGCCGCCGCCCGACATAGCCGCGCTCTCCTCCCTGTCCTGACACCCGAGACACACCGCCGGATGGAGCAGCAGCAGCGGTGAGTAGCACAGTGGGGTGTGGGGGGGGGGCACTGTGGGGGCATTTGTGGATCTGGCACTGTGGGGGCATTTGTATACCTGGCACTGTGGGGGCATTTGTGGATCTGGTACTGTGGGGGCATTTGTTGATCTGGCACTGTTGGGAAATTTGTGGATCTGGCACTGTGGGGGCATTTGTGGATCTGGCACTGTGGGGGCATTTGTGGATCTGGCACTGTGGGGGCATTTGTATACCTGACACTGTGGGGGCATTTGTATACCTGGCACTGTGTGGGGCAATTGTGGATCTGGCACTGTGGGGACAATTGTGGATCTGGCACTGTGGGGGAATTTGTGTATCTGGCACTGCACTATTGGGGGCATATTTTTATCACGTCCCATTTTAATTGGCCACACCCATTTTTTTGGCACGCGCGCACTCAGTACCTCTAAGGGGCAGACCTACTGGGGGGCAAGGTAACTGTTAGGTTGAAAATTTTTGTATGGCCCCTGAAGGATTTTATAAATATCCAAATGGCCCTTGGTAGAACAAAGGGTTCCCCACCCCTGCTCTAGAGGACCATGCTGTCAACGGTGCCCAGCGTCCATTGAATATCCACAGTGTATAGGACAAACAGAAAGCAGAAATGTAGTAACATGTGCAGGTGTCATACTGTGTACTTTCCTCTTTCTGTGCTCTCTCATCAGCTGCATCAACTGGACTAGGATGGTCACCTTTGCCAACTGACAGCAGAAGCACTCTAATTCTCTCCCATTTACCAGCTGTACTCGCTCACTGGCCATTCCTTGTCTTGTAATGTGATGGTGAGAAGCAGCGGTACATGATAATTCCCTGAGATGCTCTATACCTTTCTATACTCTCCTTTACAAAATATTATCTTGGATCTATATTATTATGCTTTGCAAAAAATGTATGACTACCCTGAAATATATTTTACCTAGAGCTCACCGCCTAGTGTGTACCCACCCTTAGTATCACCACAATTGAAACATTCTGCAGAGACTCAGAATGTATCTCTACATCAGAGATGTGGAACCTTCGGCCCTCCAGCTGTTGTTGAACTACACATCCCAGCATTCCCTTTCAACAGTTTTAGCATGGCCAAATAGCAAAACTGTAGCAAGGCATGCTGGTATGTGTAGTTCAACAACAGCAGGAGGGCCAAAGGTTCCCCAACCCTGCCCTACATTAGTGATTGCCTTCTCTAAACTTATGTACATATATCTCCCATAGGCCCTCTCATTGTTCAATATCTAGTAACAACCCGCAACAGTAGAAGCCTGATACATTGTACACAAGTATCTATATTTTTTCTCACTTTGGGGGTAATTCCAAGTTGATCGCAGCAGGATTTTTGATAGCAATTGGGCAAAACCATGTGCACTGCAGGGGAGGCAGATATAACATGTGCAGAAAGAGTTAGATTTGGGTGGGTTATTTTATTTCTGTGCAGGGTAAATACTAGAGATGTGCACTTGAAATTTTTCGGGTTTTGTGTTTTGGTTTTGGGTTCGGTTCCGCGGCCGTGTTTTGGGTTCGACCGCGTTTTGGCAAAACTTCACCGAATTTTTTTTGTCGGATTCGGGTGTGTTTTGGATTCGGGTGTTTTTTTTTAAAAACACTAAAAAACAGCTTAAATCATAGAATTTGGGGGTCATTTTGATCCCAAAGTATTATTAACCTCAAAAACCATAATTTCCACTCATTTTCAGTCTATTCTGAATACCTCACACCTCACAATATTATTTTTAGTCCTAAAATTTGCACCTAGGTCGCTGGATGACTAAGCTAAGCGACCCTAGTGGCCGACACAAACGCCGTGCCCATCTAGGAGTGGCACTGCAGTGTCACGCAGGATGGCCCTTCCAAAAAACCCTCCCCAAACAGCACATGACGCAAAGAAAAAAAGAGGCGCAATGAGGTAGCTGTGTGAGTAAGATAAGCGACCCTAGTGGCCGACACAAACACCGGGCCCATCTAGGAGTGGCACTGCAGTGTCACGCAGGATGGCCCTTCCAAAAAACCCTCCCCAAACAGCACATGACGCAAAGAAAAAAAGAGGCGCAATGAGGTAGCTGTGTGAGTAAGATAAGCGACCCTAGTGGCCGACACAAACACCGGGCCCATCTAGGAGTGGCACTGCAGTGTCACGCAGGATGGCCCTTCCAAAAAACACTCCCCAAACAGCACATGACGCAAAGAAAAAAAGAGGCGCAATGAGGTAGCTGTGTGAGTAAGATAAGCGACCCTAGTGGCCGACACAAACACCATGCCCATCTAGGAGTGGCACTGCAGTGTCACGCAGGATGGCCCTTCCAAAAAACCCTCCCCAAACAGCACATGACGCAAAGAAAAAAAGAGGCGCAATGAGGTAGCTGTGTGAGTAAGATAAGCGACCCTAGTGGCCGACACAAACACCGGGCCCATCTAGGAGTGGCACTGCAGTGTCACGCAGGATGGCCCTTCCAAAAAACCCTCCCCAAACAGCACATGACGCAAAGAAAAAAAGAGGCGCAATGAGGTAGCTGTGTGAGTAAGATAAGCGACCCTAGTGGCCGACACAAACACCGTGCCCATCTAGGAGTGGCACTGCAGTGTCACGCAGGATGGCCCTTCCAAAAAACCCTCCCCAAACAGCACATGACGCAAAGAAAAAAAGAGGCGCAATGAGGTAGCTGTGTGAGTAAGATAAGCGACCCTAGTGGCCGACACAAACACCGGGCCCATCTAGGAGTGGCACTGCAGTGTCACGCAGGATGGCCCTTCCAAAAAACCCTCCCCAAACAGCACATGACGCAAAGAAAAAAAGAGGCGCAATGAGGTAGCTGTGTGAGTAAGATAAGCGACCCTAGTGGCCGACACAAACACCGTGCCCATCTAGGAGTGGCACTGCAGTGTCACGCAGGATGGCCCTTCCAAAAAACACTCCCCAAACAGCACATGACGCAAAGAAAAAAAGAGGCGCAATGAGGTAGCTGTGTGAGTAAGATAAGCGACCCTAGTGGCCGACACAAACACCGTGCCCATCTAGGAGTGGCACTGCAGTGTCACGCAGGATGGCCCTTCCAAAAAACCCTCCTCAAACAGCACATGACGCAAAGAAAAAAAGAGGCGCAATGAGGTAGCTGTGTGAGTAAGATAAGCGACCCTAGTGGCCGACACAAACACCGTGCCCATCTAGGAGTGGCACTGCAGTGTCACGCAGGATGGCCCTTCCAAAAAAACCCTCCCCAAACAGCACATGACGCAAAGAAAAAAAGAGGCGCAATGAGGTAGCTGTGTGAGTAAGATAAGCGACCCTAGTGGCCGACACAAACACCGGGCCCATCTAGGAGTGGCACTGCAGTGTCACGCAGGATGGCCCTTCCAAAAAACCCTCCCCAAACAGCACATGACGCAAAGAAAAAAAGAGGCGCAATGAGGTAGCTGTGTGAGTAAGATAAGCGACCCTAGTGGCCGACACAAACACCGGGCCCATCTAGGAGTGGCACTGCAGTGTCACGCAGGATGGCCCTTCCAAAAAACACTCCCCAAACAGCACATGACGCAAAGAAAAAAAGAGGCGCAATGAGGTAGCTGTGTGAGTAAGATAAGCGACCCTAGTGGCCGACACAAACACCGTGCCCATCTAGGAGTGGCACTGCAGTGTCACGCAGGATGGCCCTTCCAAAAAACCCTCCCCAAACAGCACATGACGCAAAGAAAAAAAGAGGCGCAATGAGGTAGCTGTGTGAGTAAGATAAGCGACCCTAGTGGCCGACACAAACACCGGGCCCATCTAGGAGTGGCACTGCAGTGTCACGCAGGATGGCCCTTCCAAAAAACCCTCCCCAAACAGCACATGACGCAAAGAAAAAAAGAGGCGCAATGAGGTAGCTGTGTGAGTAAGATAAGCGACCCTAGTGGCCGACACAAACACCGTGCCCATCTAGGAGTGGCACTGCAGTGTCACGCAGGATGGCCCTTCCAAAAAACCCTCCCCAAACAGCACATGACGCAAAGAAAAAAAGAGGCGCAATGAGGTAGCTGTGTGAGTAAGATAAGCGACCCTAGTGGCCGACACAAACACCGGGCCCATCTAGGAGTGGCACTGCAGTGTCACGCAGGATGGCCCTTCCAAAAAACCCTCCCCAAACAGCACATGACGCAAAGAAAAAAAGAGGCGCAATGAGGTAGCTGTGTGAGTAAGATAAGCGACCCTAGTGGCCGACACAAACACCGTGCCCATCTAGGAGTGGCACTGCAGTGTCACGCAGGATGGCCCTTCCAAAAAACACTCCCCAAACAGCACATGACGCAAAGAAAAAAAGAGGCGCAATGAGGTAGCTGTGTGAGTAAGATAAGCGACCCTAGTGGCCGACACAAACACCGTGCCCATCTAGGAGTGGCACTGCAGTGTCACGCAGGATGGCCCTTCCAAAAAACCCTCCTCAAACAGCACATGACGCAAAGAAAAAAAGAGGCGCAATGAGGTAGCTGTGTGAGTAAGATAAGCGACCCTAGTGGCCGACACAAACACCGTGCCCATCTAGGAGTGGCACTGCAGTGTCACGCAGGATGGCCCTTCCAAAAAAACCCTCCCCAAACAGCACATGACGCAAAGAAAAAAAGAGGCGCAATGAGGTAGCTGTGTGAGTAAGATAAGCGACCCTAGTGGCCGACACAAACACCGGGCCCATCTAGGAGTGGCACTGCAGTGTCACGCAGGATGGCCCTTCCAAAAAACATTCCACAAACAGCACATGACGCAAAGAAAAATTAAAGAAAAAAGAGGTTCAAGATGGAATTGTCCTTGGGCCCTCCCACCCACCCTTATGTTGTAACAGGACATGCACACTTTAACCAACCCATCATTTCAGTGACAGGGTCTGCCACACGACTGTGACTGAAATGACGGGTTGGTTTGGACCCCCACCAAAAAAGAAGCAATTAATCTCTCCTTGCACAAACTGGCTCTACAGAGGCAAGATGTCCACCTCATCATCATCCTCCGATATATCACCGTGTACATCCCCCTCCTCACAGATTATCAATTCGTCCCCACTGGAATCCACCATCTCAGCTCCCTGTGTACTTTGTGGAGGCAATTGCTGCTGGTCAATGTCTCCACGGAGGAATTGATTATAATTCATTTTAATGAACATCATCTTCTCCACATTTTCTGGATGTAACCTCGTACGCCGATTGCTGACAAGGTGAGCGGCGGCACTAAACACTCTTTCGGAGTACACACTTGTGGGAGGGCAACTTAGGTAGAATAAAGCCAGTTTGTGCAAGGGCCTCCAAATTGCCTCTTTTTCCTGCCAGTATAAGTACGGACTGTGTGACGTGCCTACTTGGATGCGGTCACTCATATAATCCTCCACCATTCTTTCAATGGTGAGAGAATCATATGCAGTGACAGTAGACGACATGTCCGTAATCGTTGTCAGGTCCTTCAGTCCGGACCAGATGTCAGCATCAGCAGTCGCTCCAGACTGCCCTGCATCACCGCCAGCGGGTGGGCTCGGAATTCTGAGCCTTTTCCTCGCACCCCCAGTTGCGGGAGAATGTGAAGGAGGAGATGTTGACAGGTCGCGTTCCGCTTGACTTGACAATTTTGTCACCAGCAGGTCTTTGAACCCCAGCAGACTTGTTTCTGCCGGAAAGAGAGATCCAAGGTAGGCTTTAAATCTAGGATCGAGCACGGTGGCCAAAATGTAGTGCTCTGATTTCAACAGATTGACCACCCGTGAATCCTTGTTAAGCGAATTAAGGGCTCCATCCACAAGTCCCACATGCCTAGCGGAATCGCTCCGTGTTAGCTCCTCCTTCAATGTCTCCAGCTTCTTCTGCAAAAGCCTGATGAGGGGAATGACCTGACTCAGGCTGGCAGTGTCTGAACTGACTTCACGTGTGGCAAGTTCAAAGGGCATCAGAACCTTGCACAACGTTGAAATCATTCTCCACTGCGCTTGAGACAGGTGCATTCCACCTCCTATATCGTGCTCAATTGTATAGGCTTGAATGGCCTTTTGCTGCTCCTCCAACCTCTGAAGCATATAGAGGGTTGAATTCCACCTCGTTACTACTTCTTGCTTCAGATGATGGCAGGGCAGGTTCAGTAGTTTTTGGTGGTGCTCCAGTCTTCTGTACGTGGTGCCTGTACGCCGAAAGTGTCCCGCAATTCTTCTGGCCACCGACAGCATCTCTTGCACGCCCCTGTCGTTTTTTTAAAAATTCTGCACCACCAAATTCAAGGTATGTGCAAAACATGGGACGTGCTGGAATTTGCCCATATTTAATGCACACACAATATTGCTGGCGTTGTCCGATGCCACAAATCCACAGGAGAGTCCAATTGGGGTAAGCCATTCCGCGATGATCTTCCTCAGTTGCCGTAAGAGGTTTTCAGCTGTGTGCGTATTCTGGAAAGCGGTGATACAAAGCGTAGCCTGCCTAGGAAAGAGTTGGCGTTTGCGAGATGCTGCTACTGGTGCAGCCGCTGCTGTTCTTGCGGCGGGAGTCCATACATCTACCCAGTGGGCTGTCACAGTCATATAGTCCTGACCCTGCCCTGCTCCACTTGTCCACATGTCCGTGGTTAAGTGGACATTGGGTACAACTGCATTTTTTAGGACACTGGTGAGTCTTTTTCTGACGTCCGTTTACATTCTCGGTATCGCCTGCCTAGAGAAGTGGAACCTAGATGGTATTTGGTAACGGGGGCACACTGCCTCAATAAATTGTCTAGTTCCCTGTGAACTAACGGCGGATACCGGACGCACGTCTAACACCAACATAGTTGTCAAGGCCTCAGTTATCCGCTTTGCAGCAGGATGACTGCTGTGATATTTCATCTTCCTCGCAAAGGACTGTTGGACAGTCAATTGCTTACTGGAAGTAGTACAAGTGGGCTTGCGACTTCCCCTCTGGGATGACGATCGACTCCCAGCAGCAACAACAACAGCAGCGCCAGCAGCAGTAGGCATTACACTCAAGGATGCATCGGAGGAATCCCAGGCAGGAGAGGACTCGTCAGAATTGCCAGTGACATGGCCTGCAGGACTATTGGCATTCCTGGGTAAGGAGGAAATTGACACTGAGGGAGTTGGTGGGGTGGTTTGCGTGAGCTTGGTTACAAGAGGAAGGGATTTACTGGTCAGTGGACTGCTTCCGCTGTCACCCAAAGTTTTTGAACTTGTCACTGACTTATTATGAATGCGCTGCAGGTGACGTATAAGGGAGGATGTTCCGAGGTGGTTAACGTCCTTACCCCTACTTATTACAGCTTGACAAAGGCAACACACGGCTTGACAAATGTTGTCCGCATTTCTGGTGAAATACTTCCACACCGAAGAGCTGATTTTTTTTGTATTTTGACCAGGCATGTCAATGGCCCTATTCCTCCCACGGACAACAGGTGTCTCCCCGGGTGCCTGACTTAAACAAACCACCTCACCATCAGAATCCTCTTGGTCAATTTCCTCCCTAGCGCCAGCAACACCCATATCCTCCTCATCCTGGTGTACTTCAACACTGACATCTTCAATCTGACTATCAGGAACTGGACTGCGGGTGCTCCTTCCAGCACTTGCAGGGGGCGTGCAAATGGTGGAAGGCGCATGCTCTTCACGTCCAGTGTTGGGAAGGTCAGGCATCGCAACCGACACAATTGGACTCTCCTTGTGGATTTGGGATTTCGAAGAACGCACAGTTCTTTGCGGTGCTTTTGCCAGCTTGAGTCTTTTCAGTTTTCTAGCGAGAGGCTGAGTGCTTCCATCCTCATGTGAAGCTGAACCACTAGCCATGAACATAGGCCAGGGCCTCAGCCGTTCCTTGCCACTCCGTGTGGTAAATGGCATATTGGCAAGTTTACGCTTCTCCTCCGACAATTTTATTTTAGGTTTTGGAGTCCTTTTTTTACTGATATTTGGTGTTTTGGATTTGACATGCTCTGTACTATGACATTGGGCATCGGCCTTGGCAGACGACGTTGCTGGCATTTCATCGTCTCGGCCATGACTAGTGGCAGCAGCTTCAGCACGAGGTGGAAGTGGATCTTGATCTTTCCCTAATTTTGGAACCTCAACATTTTTGTTCTCCATATTTTAATAGGCACAACTAAAAGGCACCTCAGGTAAACAATGGAGATGGATGGATACTAGTATACTTATGGATGGACTGCCGAGTGCCGACACAGAGGTAGCTACAGCCGTGGACTACCGTACTGTGTCTGCTGCTAATATAGACTGGATGATAATGAGATGAAATCAATATATATATATGTATGTATATATAATATCACTAGTACTGCAGCCGGACAGGTAGATAATATATTTATTAGGTAATGATGACTGATGACGGACCTGCTGGACACTGTCAGCTCAGCAGCACCGCAGACTGCTACAGTAAGCTACTATACTATAGTAGTATGTACAAAGAAGAAAGAAAAAAAAAAACACGGGTAGGTGGTATACAATTATGGATGGACTGCCGAGTGCCGACACAGAGGTAGCTACAGCCGTGGACTAACGTACTGTGTCTGCTGCTAATATAGACTGGATGATTGATAATGAGATGAAATCAATATATATATGTATGTATATATAATATCACTAGTACTGCAGCCGGACAGGTAGATAATATATTTATTAGGTAATGATGACTGATGACGGACCTGCTGGACACTGTCAGCTCAGCAGCACCGCAGACTGCTACAGTAAGCTACTATACTATAGTAGTATGTACAAAGAAGAAAGAAAAAAAAAAACACGGGTAGGTGGTATACAATTATGGATGGACTGCCGAGTGCCGACACAGAGGTAGCTACAGCCGTGGACTAACGTACTGTGTCTGCTGCTAATATAGACTGGATGATTGATAATGAGATGAAATCAATATATATATGTATGTATATATAATATCACTAGTACTGCAGCCGGACAGGTAGATAATATATTTATTAGGTAATGATGACTGATGACGGACCTGCTGGACACTGTCAGCTCAGCAGCACCGCAGACTGCTACAGTAAGCTACTATACTATATAGTAGTATGTACAAAGAAGAAAGAAAAAAAAAACCACGGGTAGGTGGTATACAATTATGGATGGACTGCCGAGTGCCGACACAGAGGTAGCTACAGCCGTGGACTACCGTACTGTGTCTGCTGCTAATATAGACTGGATGATAATGAGATGAAATCAATATATATATATGTATGTATATATAATATCACTAGTACTGCAGCTGGACAGGTAGATAATATATTTATTAGGTAATGATGACTGATGACGGACCTGCTGGACACTGTCAGCTCAGCAGCACCGCAGACTGCTACAGTAAGCTACTATACTATAGTAGTATGTACAAAGAAGAAAGAAAAAAAAAAACCACAGGTAGGTGGTATACAATTATGGATGGACTGCCGAGTGCCGACACAGAGGTAGCTACAGCCGTGGACTAACGTACTGTGTCTGCTGCTAATATAGACTGGATGATTGATAATGAGATGAAATCAATATATATATGTATGTATATATAATATCACTAGTACTGCAGCCGGACAGGTAGATAATATATTTATTAGGTAATGATGACTGATGACGGACCTGCTGGACACTGTCAGCTCAGCAGCACCGCAGACTGCTACAGTAAGCTACTATACTCTATAGTAGTATGTACAAAGAAGAAAGAAAAAAAAAAAACACGGGTAGGTGGTATACAATTATGGATGGACTGCCGAGTGCCGACACAGAGGTAGCTACAGCCGTGGACTAACGTACTGTGTCTGCTGCTAATATAGAGTCTAGACTGGATGATAAATTATTGATAATGAGATGAAATCAATATAATATCACTAGTACTGCAGCCGGACAGGTACTATATATATTTATTATGTAATGACTGATGACGGACCTGCTGGACACTGTCAGGTCAGCACAGCACCGCAGACTGCTACAGTAATATGTATATAGTAGTATGACTGCTATAGTAGTATGTATAAAGAAGAATTAACAAAAAAAAAACCACGGGTAGGTGGTATACAATATTATATATATATATATATATATATATATTATATACAATTATATATATATATATATATATTAGAGATGAGCGCCTGAAATTTTTCGGGTTTTGTGTTTTGGTTTTGGGTTCGGTTCCGCGGCCGTGTTTTGGGTTCGAACGCGTTTTGGCAAAACCTCACCGAATTTTTTTTGTCGGATTCGGGTGTGTTTTGGATTCGGGTGTTTTTTTCAAAAAACACTAAAAAACAGCTTAAATCATAGAATTTGGGGGTCATTTTGATCCCAAAGAATTATTAACCTCAAAAACCATAATTTACACTCATTTTCAGTCTATTCTGAATACCTCACACCTCACAATATTATTTTTAGTCCTAAAATTTGCACCGAGGTCGCTGTGTGAGTAAGATAAGCGACCCTAGTGGCCGACACAAACACCGGGCCCATCTAGGAGTGGCACTGCAGTGTCACGCAGGATGTCCCTTCCAAAAAACCCTCCCCAAACAGCACATGACGCAAAGAAAAAAAGAGGCGCAATGAGGTAGCTGTGTGAGTAAGATTAGCGACCCTAGTGGCCGACACAAACACCGGGCCCATCTAGGAGTGGCACTGCAGTGTCACGC
The DNA here is from genome assembly GCF_028390025.1 of Pseudophryne corroboree. Classification (NCBI taxonomy): domain Eukaryota; kingdom Metazoa; phylum Chordata; class Amphibia; order Anura; family Myobatrachidae; genus Pseudophryne; species Pseudophryne corroboree. The sequence continues at coordinate 845,218,718 of NC_086447.1, read as the reverse complement.
AGGATGGCCCTTCCAAAAAACCCTCCCCAAACAGCACATGACGCAAAGAAAAAAAGAGGCGCAATGAGGTAGCTGTGTGAGTAAGATTAGCGACCCTAGTGGCCGACACAAACACCGGGCCCATCTAGGAGTGGCACTGCAGTGTCACGCAGGATGGCCCTTCCAAAAAACCCTCCCCAAACAGCACATGACGCAAAGAAAAAAAGAGGCGCAATGAGGTAGCTGTGTGAGTAAGATTAGCGACCCTAGTGGCCGACACAAACACCGGGCCCATCTAGGAGTGGCACTGCAGTGTCACGCAGGATGGCCCTTCCAAAAAACCCTCCCCAAACAGCACATGACGCAAAGAAAAAAAGAGGCGCAATGAGGTAGCTGTGTGAGTAAGATTAGCGACCCTAGTGGCCGACACAAACACCGTGCCCATCTAGGAGTGGCACTGCAGTGTCACGCAGGATGTCCCTTCCAAAAAACCCTCCCCAAACAGCACATGACGCAAAGAAAAAAAGAGGCGCAATGAGGTAGCTGTGTGAGTAAGATTAGCGACCCTAGTGGCCGACACAAACACCGGGCCCATCTAGGAGTGGCACTGCAGTGTCACGCAGGATGTCCCTTCCAAAAAACCCTCCCCAAACAGCACATGACGCAAAGAAAAAAAGAGGCGCAATGAGGTAGCTGTGTGAGTAAGATTAGCGACCCTAGTGGCCGACACAAACACCGGGCCCATCTAGGAGTGGCACTGCAGTGTCACGCAGGATGTCCCTTCCAAAAAACCCTCCCCAAACAGCACATGACGCAAAGAAAAAAAGAGGCGCAATGAGGTAGCTGACTGTGTGAGTAAGATTAGCGACCCTAGTGGCCGACACAAACACCGGGCCCATCTAGGAGTGGCACTGCAGTGTCACGCAGGATGTCCCTTCCAAAAAAACCCTCCCCAATCAGCACATGATGCAAAGAAAAAGAAAAGAAAAAAGAGGTGCAAGATGGAATTGTCCTTGGGCCCTCCCACCCACCCTTATGTTGTATAAACAAAACAGGACATGCACACTTTAACCAACCCATCATTTCAGTGACAGGGTCTGCCACACGACTGTGACTGATATGACGGGTTGGTTTGGACCCCCCCCAAAAAAGAAGCAATTAATCTCTCCTTGCACAAACTGGCTCTACAGAGGCAAGATGTCCACCTCATCTTCACCCTCCGATATATCACCGTGTACATCCCCCTCCTCACAGATTATCAATTCGTCCCCACTGGAATCCACCATCTCAGCTCCCTGTGTACTTTGTGGAGGCAATTGCTGCTGGTCAATGTCTCCGCGGAGGAATTGATTATAATTCATTTTAATGAACATCATCTTCTCCACATTTTCTGGATGTAACCTCGTACGCCGATTGCTGACAAGGTGAGCGGCGGCACTAAACACTCTTTCGGAGTACACACTTGTGGGAGGGCAACTTAGGTAGAATAAAGCCAGTTTGTGCAAGGGCCTCCAAATTGCCTCTTTTTCCTGCCAGTATAAGTACGGACTGTGTGACGTGCCTACTTGGATGCGGTCACTCATATAATCCTCCACCATTCTATCAATGTTGAGAGAATCATATGCAGTGACAGTAGACGACATGTCCGTAATCGTTGTCAGGTCCTTCAGTCCGGACCAGATGTCAGCATCAGCAGTCGCTCCAGACTGCCCTGCATCACCGCCAGCGTGTGGGCTCGGAATTCTGAGCCTTTTCCTCGCACCCCCAGTTGCGGGAGAATGTGAAGGAGGAGATGTTGACAGGTCGCGTTCCGCTTGACTTGACAATTTTGTCACCAGCAGGTCTTTCAACCCCAGCAGACCTGTGTCTGCCGGAAAGAGAGATCCAAGGTAGGCTTTAAATCTAGGATCGAGCATGGTGGCCAAAATGTAGTGCTCTGATTTCAACAGATTGACCACCCGTGAATCCTTGTTAAGCGAATTAAGGGCTGCATCCACAAGTCCCACATGCCTAGCGGAATCGCTCCCTTTTAGCTCCTTCTTCAATGCCTCTAGCTTCTTCTGCAAAAGCCTGATGAGGGGAATGACCTGACTCAGGCTGGCAGTGTCTGAACTGACTTCACGTGTGGCAAGTTCAAAGGGCATCAGAACCTTGCACAACGTTGAAATCATTCTCCACTGCACTTGAGACAGGTGCATTCCACCTACTATATCGTGCTCAATTGTATAGGCTTGAATGGCCTTTTGCTGCTCCTCCAACCTCTGAAGCATATAGAGGGTTGAATTCCACCTCGTTACCACTTCTTGCTTCAGATGATGGCAGGGCAGGTTCAGTAGTTTTTGGTGGTGCTCCAGTTTTCTGTACGTGGTGCCTGTACGCCGAAAGTGTCCCGCAATTCTTCTGGCCACCGACAGCATCTCTTGCACGCCCCTGTCGTTTTTAAAAAAATTCTGCACCACCAAATTCAAGGTATGTGCAAAACATGGGACGTGCTGGAATTGGCCCAGATTTAATGCACACACAATATTGCTGGCGTTGTCCGATGCCACAAATCCACAGGAGAGTCCAATTGGGGTAAGCCATTCCGCGATGATCTTCCTCAGTTGCCGTAAGAGGTTTTCAGCTGTGTGCGTATTCTGGAAAGCGGTGATACAAAGCCTAGCCTGCCTAGGAAAGAGTTGGCGTTGGCGAGATGCTGCTACTGGTGCCGCCGCTGCTGTTCTTGCGGCGGGAGTCCATACATCTACCCAGTGGGCTGTCACAGTCATATAGTCCTGACCCTGCCCTGCTCCACTTGTCCACATGTCCGTGGTTAAGTGGACATTGGGTACAGCTGCATTTTTTAGGACACTGGTGACTCTTTTTCTGAGGTCTGTGTACATTTTCGGTATCGCCTGCCTAGAGAAATGGAACCTAGATGGTATTTGGTACCGGGGACACAGTACCTCCAACAAGTCTCTAGTTGGCTCTGCAGTAATGATGGATACCGGAACCACGTTTCTCACCACCCAGGATGCCAAGGCCTCAGTTATCCGCTTTGCAGTAGGATGACTGCTGTGATATTTCATCTTCCTCGCAAAGGACTGTTGAACAGTCAATTGCTTACTGGAAGTAGTACAAGTGGGCTTACGACTTCCCCTCTGGGATGACCATCGACTCCCAGCGGCAACAACAGCAGCGCCAGCAGCAGTAGGCGTTTCACGCAAGGATGCATCGGAGGAATCCCAGGCAGGAGAGGACTCGTCAGAATTGCCAGTGACATGGCCTGCAGGACTATTGGCATTCCTGGGGAAGGAGGAAATTGACACTGAGGGAGTTGGTGGGGTGGTTTGCGTGAGCTTGGTTACAAGAGGAAGGGATTTACTGGTCAGTGGACTGCTTCCGCTGTCACCCAAAGTTTTTGAACTTGTCACTGACTTATTATGAATGCGCTGCAGGTGACGTATAAGGGAGGATGTTCCGAGGTGGTTAACGTCCTTACCCCTACTTATTACAGCTTGACAAAGGGAACACACGGCTTGACACCTGTTGTCCGCATTTCTGGTGAAATACCTCCACACCGAAGAGCTGATTTTTTTGGTATTTTCACCTGGCATGTCAACGGCCATATTCCTCCCACGGACAACAGGTGTCTCCCCGGGTGCCTGACTTAAACAAACCACCTCACCATCAGAATCCTCCTGGTCAATTTCCTCCCCAGCGCCAGCAACACCCATATCCTCCTCATCCTGGTGTACTTCAACACTGACATCTTCAATCTGACTATCAGGAACTGGACTGCGGGTGCTCCTTCCAGCACTTGCAGGGGGCGTGCAAATGGTGGAAGGCGCATGCTCTTCACGTCCAGTGTTGGGAAGGTCAGGCATCGCAACCGACACAATTGGACTCTCCTTGTGGATTTGGGATTTCAAAGAACGCACAGTTCTTTGCGGTGCTTTGCCTTTTGCCAGCTTGAGTCTTTTCAGTTTTCTAGCGAGAGGCTGAGTGCTTCCATCCTCATGTGAAGCTGAACCACTAGCCATGAACATAGGCCAGGGCCTCAGCCGTTCCTTGCCACTCCGTGTGGTAAATGGCATATTGGCAAGTTTACGCTTCTCCTCCGACAATTTTATTTTAGGTTTTGGAGTCCTTTTTTTACTGATATTTGGTGTTTTGGTTTTGACATGCTCTGTACTATGCCATTGGGCATCGGCCTTGGCAGACGACGTTGCTGGCATTTCATCGTCTCGGCCATGACTAGTGGCAGCAGCTTCAGCACGAGGTGGAAGTGGATCTTGATCTTTCCCTAATTTTGGAACCTCAACATTTTTGTTCTCCATATTTTAATAGGCACAACTAAAAGGCACCTCAGGTAAACAATGGAGATGGATGGATTGGATACTAGTATACAATTATGGACGGGCTGCCGAGTGCCGACACAGAGGTAGCCACAGCCGTGAACTACCGCACTGTACTGTGTCTGCTGCTAATATATAGACTGGTTGATAAAGAGATAGTATACTCGTAACTAGTATGTATGTATAAAGAAAGAAAAAAAAACCACGGTTAGGTGGTATATACAATTATGGACGGGCTGCCGAGTGCCGACACAGAGGTAGCCACAGCCGTGAACTACCGCACTGTACTGTGTCTGCTGCTAATATATAGACTGGTTGATAAAGAGATAGTATACTCGTAACTAGTATGTATGTATAAAGAAAGAAAAAAAAACCACGGTTAGGTGGTATATACAATTATGGACGGGCTGCCGAGTGCCGACACAGATGTAGCCACAGCCGTGAACTACCGCACTGTACTGTGTCTGCTGCTAATATATAGACTGGTTGATAAAGAGATAGTATACTCGTAACTAGTATGTATGTATAAAGAAAGAAAAAAAAAACCACGGTTAGGTGGTATATACAATTATGGACGGGCTGCCGAGTGCCGACACAGAGGTAGCCACAGCCGTGAACTACCGCACTGTACTGTGTCTGCTGCTAATATATAGACTGGTTGATAAAGAGATAGTATACTCGTAACTAGTATGTATGTATAAAGAAAGAAAAAAAAACCACGGTTAGGTGGTATATACAATTATGGACGGGCTGCCGAGTGCCGACACAGAGGTAGCCACAGCCGTGAACTACCGCACTGTACTGTGTCTGCTGCTAATATATAGACTGGTTGATAAAGAGATAGTATACTCGTAACTAGTATGTATGTATAAAGAAAGAAAAAAAAAACCACGGTTAGGTGGTATATACAATTATGGACGGGCTGCCGAGTGCCGACACAGAGGTAGCCACAGCCGTGAACTACCGCACTGTACTGTGTCTGCTGCTAATATATAGACTGGTTGATAAAGAGATAGTATACTCGTAACTAGTATGTATGTATAAAGAAAGAAAAAAAAACCACGGTTAGGTGGTATATACAATTATGGACGGGCTGCCGAGTGCCGACACAGAGGTAGCCACAGCCGTGAACTACCGCACTGTACTGTGTCTGCTGCTAATATATAGACTGGTTGATAAAGAGATAGTATACTCGTAACTAGTATGTATGTATAAAGAAAGAAAAAAAAACCACGGTTAGGTGGTATATACAATTATGGACGGGCTGCCGAGTGCCGACACAGAGGTAGCCACAGCCGTGAACTACCGCACTGTACTGTGTCTGCTGCTAATATATAGATTGGTTGATAAAGAGATAGTATACTCGTAACTAGTATGTATGTATAAAGAAAGAAAAAAAAACCACGGTTAGGTGGTATATACAATTATGGACGGGCTGCCGAGTGCCGACACAGAGGTAGCCACAGCCGTGAACTACCGCACTGTACTGTGTCTGCTGCTAATATAGACTGGTTGATAAAGAGATAGTATACTCGTAACTAGTATGTATGTATAAAGAAAGAAAGAAAAACCACGGTTAGGTGGTATATACAATTATGGACGGGCTGCCGAGTGCCGACACAGAGGTAGCCACAGCCGTGAACTACCGCACTGTACTGTGTCTGCTGCTAATATATAGACTGGTTGATAAAGAGATAGTATACTCGTAACTAGTATGTATGTATAAAGAAAGAAAAAAAAACCACGGTTAGGTGGTATATACAATTATGGACGGGCTGCCGAGTGCCGACACAGAGGTAGCCACAGCCGTGAACTACCGCACTGTACTGTGTCTGCTGCTAATATATAGACTGGTTGATAAAGAGATAGTATACTCGTAACTAGTATGTATGTATAAAGAAAGAAAAAAAAACCACGGTTAGGTGGTATATACAATTATGGACGGGCTGCCGAGTGCCGACACAGAGGTAGCCACAGCCGTGAACTACCGCACTGTACTGTGTCTGCTGCTAATATAGACTGGTTGATAAAGAGATAGTATACTACTAATATTATATACTGGTGGTCAGGTCACTGGTCACTAGTCACACTGGCAGTGGCACTCCTGCAGCAAAAGTGTGCACTGTTTAATTTTAATATAATATTATGTACTCCTGGCTCCTGCTATAACCTATAACTGGCACTGCAGTAGTGCTCCCCAGTCTCCCCCACAATTATAAGCTGTGTGAGCTGAGCAGTCAGACAGATATATAATATATATAGATGATGCAGCACACTGGCCTGAGCCTGAGCAGTGCACACAGATATGGTATGTGACTGACTGAGTCACTGTGTGTATCGCTTTTTTCAGGCAGAGAACGGATATATTAAATAAACTGCACTGTGTGTCTGGTGGTCACTCACTATATAATATATTATGTACTCCTGGCTCCTGCTATAACCTATAACTGGCACTGCAGTAGTGCTCCCCAGTCTCCCCCACAATTATAAGCTGTGTGAGCTGAGCAGTCAGACAGATATATAATATTATATATAGATAATAGATGATGCAGCACACTGGCCTGAGCCTGAGCAGTGCACACAGATATGGTATGTGACTGAGTCACTGTGTGCTGTGTATCGCTTTTTTCAGGCAGAGAACGGATTATAAATAAAAGTGGTGGTCACTGGTCACTATTAGCAAAACTCTGCACTGTACACTACTGAGTACTCCTAATGCTCCCCAAAATTAGTAAATCAAGTGTCTAAACGGAGAGGACGCCAGCCACGTCCTCTCCCTATCAATCTCAATGCACGTGTGAAAATGGCGGCGACGCGCGGCTCCTTATATAGAATCCGAGTCTCGCGATAGAATCCGAGCCTCGCGAGAATCCGACAGCGTCATGATGACGTTCGGGCGCGCTCGGGTTAACCGAGCAAGGCGGGAAGATCCGAGTCGCTCGGACCCGTGAAAAAAAACATGAAGTTCTGGCGGGTTCGGATTCAGAGAAACCGAACCCGCTCATCTCTAATATATATATATATATATATTAAACTGGTGGTGATTGATTATTAAACTGGTGGTCACTTCAGGTCACGTTGCAACTTGCAACTAGTACTCCGAGGCCTAAGCAGACAATCACAAAATATATTATTATACTGGTGGTCAGTGTGGTCACAATAATGGCAGTGTGGCACTGACTCTGGCAGCAAAGGTGTGCACTGTACGTTATATGTACTCCTGAGTCCTGCTCTCAGACTCTAACTGCTCCCCACTGTCAGTGTCTCCCCCACAAGTCAGATAATACACTTACAGTCACACTATCTATTATCTAATCTAGTATAAATATCACTTCAGCAAGTAGTATAGTAGTATACAGTATAGTAGTACTCCTCCTAATAATGCTCCCCAAAATACTGTGTCTCTCTCTTCTCTAAACGGAGAGGACGCCAGCCACGTCCTCTCCCTATGACTCTCAATGCACGTGTGAAAATGGCGGCGACGCGCGGCTCCTTATATAGAATCCGAGTCTCGCGATAGAATCCGAGCCTCGCGAGAATCCGACAGCGTGATGATGACGTTCGGGCGCGCTCGGGTTAGCCGAGCAAGGCGGGAAGATCCGAGCCTGCTCGGACCCGTGTAAAAAACCTGAAATTCGGGCGGGTTCGGATTCAGAGGAACCGAACCCGCTCATCTCTAGTAAATACTGGCTGCTTTATTTTTACACTGCAGATTAGATTGCAGATTGAACACACCACACCCAAATCTAACTCTCTCTGCACATGTTATATCTGCCTCCCCTTCAGTGCACATGGTTTTGCCCAATTGCTAACAGAATTCCTGCTGCGATCAACTTGGAATTACCCCCATTATCCCTTCCACCTTTTTTGATACCTTAGGCCACATTGTATATTGTAGATTAAAGGAGACATTAGATCAGGCATGTCCGAACTGCGGCCCTCCAGCTGTTGTGAAACTACACATCCCAGCATGCCCTGACACAGCTTTAGCATTCTCTGACAGCAAAACTGTGTCAGGGCATGCTGGGATATGTAGTTTCACAACAGCTGGAGGGCCGCAGTTTGGCCATGCCTGCATTAGATGCTATACTTTACATGACAGGTGGCTCTGGGTAAAATGTTTTGTTTGTGATATACATCTCTTGATGTTGCTCTGGTTGTTTTTAGGATTGAGAACCCATTTGGGGATACATTAGTTAAGGATACATCCTTCAGCAAGGGCTGACATTTTTTGAACCTTGCATAATATTAATGTTGTGTGTTTGTTCGCCCAATTGTGAGTCCATTTATAAAAGTTAGTGTTACTTGTCATTGTACTATAAGAGTGTCCCCCCAAAAAAGAGTTTTCTTTCATCTCTGTTTTTGCTTGTATGATTATAACTCTTGGGAGCGGGTGTAGTATGGTATGCCGGCGGCCAGGCTCCCGGCGACCAGCATACCTGCGCCGGGAGCCCGACCGCCGGCATACCGACAGCAAGGCGAGCGCAAGTGAGTCCCTTGCGGGCACGGTGGTGTGCTACGCGCGCCACGCTATTTATTCTCCCTCCAGGGGGTTTGTGGACCCCCACGAGGGAGAATATGTGTCGGTATGCCGGGTGTCGGGATTCCGGCGCCGGTATACTGTGCGCCGGGATCCCGACATTCGGCAACCAGAAGACCACTCCTTGGGAGCACCTCCGGTTTCCAGTCGATGGTCCACGCCTTGGACATGACATTTTGATACCTGTAACATGTAAACATACCGGTACTTAAATTATTAATCTCACCAGTTAACTAGGTGAGCATACCAATGTGCTTACCCACAACTCTTTTGCTCTTCTCAAACACTGTACAAGGTCAGCAGCCCAGGAGAACAGTCTGGTGGTGGTTAAAGGGATGCAAAAAATGGTGAGCTGCTCAATCAGATAGTGATGTCACTCAGGTGCTAAAAGGGAGGGGTAATTCTGTGTAGGAAAAAACAATGGTTCCCTAATGCACACCGAGTGAAAAATATTACTACATAATAGTCAGATAATACGGAGATCTTGGTTGCGTATATCTGCAGATATAGGGTTAAGCCCCCAGGCCGATCGACAAGGCTTCTCCGTCACTGGGGGTCCCTAATACTAGGTATGGGTCCGGGGTGCAGGACCCCATAACGTCGGCACAGGTCGGCTACCCCAGGTCAGCACACAGGTGAGAGTTAATAAGGGTTAATAAGAAGCACAGAAGTGCTATGTAAGTGGTGTGATTAAAATAATACAAAAATATATACAAAGTGATAGGGAAAAACATAAGTGTTAATAAAGTGTTAGGGTGTGGTTAAAGGGAGCAGCACAGCAGTGGGAGAGCACAATACAGTTCTACTGCAGCAGTGGTGTCCAGCAAGGCAAGTGAAAGTACAAAGCCAACCCAGGTAACGAGTATGTCATGCTAATACCAGGGAAAGGTGCCTTGTGCTGTAGGTGATCAGCAGTACTTACCGTTGCAGCGATGATTGCAAAGCGAGGGTCCTTGCCAGCCCTGGTCTCTGCTGCTTCCTGGTCAGGTGGTGTATGATAGGGGTGGGTGGGGGAAGCAGCAGACTCAGGGTTGTGGCTTGCAGCTGGGTAGCGTCTAGTCTCCCTTCGTGGAGAGGACCTTTCCCATAAGATCCGTGGTCCATGTCACAAAGTATTTAAAATAGAAACCTGTGGCGAGTGGAGCGAGACTCCGAGCCCGAAGCGTGGCGAGCGTCCAATGGTGCATAGAAAAAAAATTAACCTCAATCAAACGGAGAACGGACAAAAAAACACTTAGGTGCTATAAGGGCGGAAGTTCTCTTCTGCCCTCTCGTTATGTCACTTCCAGGTCCTGATCACGAAGGTAATATAGACACAACCCTTGCAGCTGGTGTCAGGGCTTGGTGTCCTCATGCCCAGACCCCACCCCCTGTCAAATGCGGTCTCATGGCAGAGGAATCTGTCTTTTTTTCACCTACAATGCAGGGTAACAGGAGACTTCATAGAGAACCAGGAGTCTCCTGCAGCATGCGAGAGGGTAGGCAGCTAAGCTTCTGCGAATATATTCTCACTGTGAGCGACATTGCAAAGGTTCCTTGACATGTGCGCAGTGCTACCTCGCTGCATGTGCAGCATTTGCTGTCTGCCCATGGCCCCGCCTCTGTTCCTCCTCCATCAGGTTATAGCGACTGAGCTCTCTGCACCTCCTCTATGCATGGGGCAATGACTGAAGGAAAGTATAAATGTCTACATCAGGGGCGGCTCAACAGACAGAGACTAAGGGCTTATTTATCATTCAGTATTTGCTGCATATCACCCTGAAAACACCCACTTTTGGGGATACCCGCAAATTTGAAGTATCACCCTAATGTACCATGGAGGGAACGCTGTTCCTCCATTTCTGACAGCAGCCAGAATCCCCATAGTTTTCTAGATTAAAGATGGTGTTAGCCACTGTAGCCTATGGGCTACATTTCGGACAAACTACCAGAAAAGGGTTCCTCCTGAACCCTCCCCAGCAGTGGCCGCTGCATGTGCATGATCAGTACATTGCGTATGCAGAGGAGTCCTGATAGAATTCGCTGATGCAGTCACTTCACTCTGGACACATTGCAGGGACAGGCTCCTTTTGGAGGGTTGGGTATGAAATACCGGTTGTCGGGATGCCGGTGGTCAGGAGACCAATAGCGGCATCCTGACAGTCGAAATCCCAACAAGAGGCAGTAAGTAGTCTAACCCTCCCCCTACCCTACCCTAATCCCTAACCCCCATCCACAGCCTAACCCTATCCTCCCCAACTGGCACCTAAACCTAACCCACCTCCCCCCCACACCCTAAACCTAACCGACTCTCCCCCGCACCCTAACCCAAACCCTCACTGGTGGTGCCTAACCCTCCCTCCCCGCACCCTAAACCTAACCCCCCATCCTAATCCTAAATCTCCCAGGTGTCGAATAAACCTAACCCCACCCGTCCCCGACATAATATCTTACCCGCCCCACTGTCTGGATGCTCGGGATCCCAATGGTCGGGATTCTGGTGTCAGCGTCCAGTACCCTTTCGGCATTCCATCGTATGTCAGAATCCCGACCGCCAAGATTGTAAACGCATCTCCATTTTGGAGCCCTAGTACGTGTATTTGAACAATGGGGGTAATTCCAAGTTGATCGCAGCAGGATTTTTGTTAGCAGTTGGGCAAAACCATGTGCACTGCAGGGGAGGCAGATTTAACATGTGCAGAGATAGATAGATTTGGGTGTGGTGTATTCAATCTGCAATCTAATTTGCAGTGTAAAAATAAAGCAGCCAGTATTTACCCTGCACAGAAACAAAAATAACCCACCCAAATCTAACTCTTTCTGCACATGTTATATCTGCCTCCCCTGCAGTGCACATGGTTTTGCCCAACTACAAAAAAATATCCTGCTGCGATCAACTTGGAATTACCCCCAATGATACTTCCGAGTGGAACTTAATTTGTTATTGCAGTGAATAGCAGTGATAGGAAATTACAACTGATAAACATGCACCTAAGAGCCAAAAAAATCTTTGATACCCTAAAGAACTATGAACTTTAGATTTTTTCTCTTTGCCATCAAATGCCATCAGACCTCCCCGACATGCTGCTTACACGCATCAATCCACCCATATGCTTTCATTTCTTTCCACGTACTCCGTACATTCCAATCAGACCCCTACATCCCATCAGACCTTCCCACATGACCAATAGATTCACCACAGTTGCCAAAAGACCCCCCCATCTACTAATTGCCACACAACAATTGTAAGAGCCCACTCTAGTCTGAAAGAAGAGGTTCCCTCCTCGCATACAAAGGTGTCCCTCTTTTTCAGCAAAATGTGTAAAAGCCAAAATATTTATTAAAGCAAAAAAAGTGAAGTCCCCTAATTTGAAATCAAGGACCACCCATTATTACAGAGTTAGGTAGGTACAGTAATACCTGAGCTAGTCCATTTCTTCTGTCTAATTCGGTGTTATTTATTACCTGCTGAAAATAAACAATTAGCATGCAATAATTTCTGTACATTTAGGAAACTTTCCTCTTTAACATGAGCCTGACCCCCATGTATTTTGGAGCCAGGGGTAAGATATCACAGTTTCTTTATGGGTAGATGTATTCTAAAAAGGAAAGTGAAGGTGTTGCCCATAGCAACTGTGGCCGGAGAGACCCCCAGCCCACGTGGACAATGGGCGCTGCAGCACAGAAGGGGTTAACCCCTAGTGCCCGGCGCCATGTTGCTGACAATAGGCGCTTGGCGTCACTGTTAAATGTACTTACGGCGCTGGGCGCAGACTGTTTAAAAATATGGTTAATGATGTGTCTTAACATGTCATATGTAGTGCTCTGTGCACAATTGCAGGAATGCATGTTTAACTGTATTTATATTTACGATGTGGTCACCTGTATTTTAAAGGAAAAATGCACTTACAATAGATGTCTGAATAATCATCTCCTGTCAGTAGGAAGTGGCATGCTAATGGCCCTGTCCTAGCAGAGCGGTGTGAATGACAAAACGTTTTGATGTGTAAGTTCCTTAGAGAGGGATGTTACTGACGGGGAATCTCCTTATCCCATATGTAAAGTAGTTCAGGGCTTGGAACCTGTTTCATGTAATGATTTCATTGATATACGAACCCTGAATGGCAGATGCAGGAAGGAAGACTGTTTGATGTGTTGTATAGCCTTTCCTGTTGTAATCCCAAACACTGGGTTTGCCTGAAGATGTGAATGACCACAAACATTTGTATTTTGAAGCTATGTGATAAATTTATCAATAGTGAATGTTAATCTGATACCAAACGTTGTCTGGGTGACAGGAAGGAGGATATTGTTTTTTGCACTTACTGACATCCTTGTAAAATGTAATTTATTTATATTTTGTGTGATAACCTGATTGGTTGGAGAAGACAGGGAGGGCTTACCCCCCTGTGGTACTGTGTGGAAAATTGACATAAAAAGGAGGCCTGCGTGCCTCCAGTATGGTAATTGTACCATCTTCATTCTGCTGGAACATCTTGCTGTATGCTGTTGCCCCTAGCAATAGGGATGAGTCTTTTTTAAGGCTATTATTGAGCAAATAAACATCTGCCTCAAGAAGATTGCTTCATCCTGTGACCTACAGGGTTATGCCAAACATAGCCCCGTCCTCCGGCTGTCCAGGGAAGCACCTAACGTCTCCAAGTTCCGCCTTCCGCCAGCTACCACTACAGGCCTAGCAAGTGGCTAGTGGGGATTCGTCAACACCACACAGGTGTGGTAAGGCAGTGCGTCGGCACATACAGAGCAGAACCGTGGTTCCAAACGCCACGGCAGGTTAGGAGTTTGGTGGGGGCAGCATAAACCCGCCCACAGCGCAGTGGGTGGAGTCAGTAACAGGCGGTTACTGACGGTAAGCGGGAATCCCCTATGTGGCCAGGTCTTGTGTGACCTAAACCTTCCATTCTGTGCACAGGGGACGGGACGCGAGAGCGGCGAGTGCTTTCGTACGGTACCGTCCTGTCACAGAAATTGGTGGCAGCGGTGGGATAATCCCAGGCGGCTTTTCATCACCCGATTGGAGAAGCCGAGTTACTCAGGAGAGGAGTAACTGCAGCGCAGGAGAACGCACAAGATGGCGGAATTCAGCGGAATGTCCAAGGATGATCTGGAGATCGTGTGCCAGTAGAAGGGTGTGGATATCCCTTTCAATGCGTCCAGAAGTGTCATGAAGGCGGTGCTCATAAGCGTGGAGGAGTCCCATCGGGCGGAGGTGGAAAGCACTGACGGCGTCAGCATCGCAGAGGACGGCCCAACAGTGAACCTTCGTAAGGAACCGGTGAGACCCACAAGCCCCGCCCTCTCTCACAGCAGCAATGTTTCCCAGCAATCCCTAGCAGGGCTAGGATCCCAACTTCCCAGGGGGGGCGGCCCAGATACCCTAGCAGATCGGCTAGCGGAATTGGGGGAAAGGGCAACGGAGCAAGAACGCATGCTTGTCATTCGGATGTGGCATGCGGAGCGGGCTTCACAAGCCGTGGTACCCCGGGAGCCGTTGTCAGCTGTTGTACACAGATCAGGACGCATTCAGTTTGCCAAGTTTGCAGTGATGGGGACATTGATGGACATTTACAAGTTTTTGAAAGGACTTGTAAACTACACGATTTACCCAAGTCGGAGTGGGTGAGACACCTTGTGCCCACTCTGCATGGAGAGGCCTTGGAGGCCTATCGAGGAGTGGCCACGGAGGACTGTGGGAACTATGACAAAGTTGCGAAGGCCCTCCTCCAGCGATTCTTCATCACTCCAGAGTCTTACAGGAAGAAGTTCAGAGACTTGCTCAAGAATCCTAGCAGCACCCATGAGCAGTTCGCCAACCAGCTGCGGCAGTACGTGGTGAAGTGGGTAAAGGATTCGGAAGCCACTACATGGGACGCACTGATCGACCTGATCTGCAGGGAGCAGTTCTATCGTAGGTGCGCCCCAGAAGTGAAGGAGTGGGTGCTAGACCGGGAGCCACCGAGCTTAAAGATGGCTGCCCAGTTAGCAGACAAGTATGTGGCAATTCGGCCACAGGGGCAGAAGCGCCCAGCCAGCAGCCAGCTCCAAAAGACTGTACCACAAAGGGGACCCCCCTCTTCAGCTCATCACCCCCAAAGACAAGCATCTTTCAACCCAGGTGCTCTTGGCCAGCAACCGCACCGCAGCGTCCCTGCAACTGATCAGAGATCATCGGTGCCACGACTGGAGAAGAAGTGCTACGGCTGTGGGAAAATCGGACATCTGAGGATGAACTGTCCTGCATCCCAAGCACCTCAGACTCGTGCCCCAAATCCGAGTGCTGGAGCCCGGCTCGCTTGTTTGACGAGAGGAGATGAGCCTACAGAGACTGTTCCCGCTCCAGTCAGTCCGATGGAGTGTGGCGAGAGACAGGTGCACTCTGCGGAGAGAGTCACCTGCATGGCCAAACAGCCCCTACACAATATGTGGAGGCACCTGCTGCCGGTCCACGTGGGACCCCTGCAGGGGGAAGGCCTAAGAGACTCTGGGGCCTCAATCACTGTGGTGAGCCCCCACCTTATAGATCCTGCTGCAGTATTGCAGGGTCGCACTGCCAAGGTCACCCTGGCAGATGGAATGGAGAAAGCGGTTCCCATGGCAAGAGTCTACCTGGACTGGGGAGCTGGACCAGAGTTGCGAGAAGTTGCCGTCATGGATGGTCTCCCAACTGATGTGGACCTAGGAAATGATCTGGGTGGTGGGATCGTCACTACGTTTGTTGGCGCCATTCCCCGGGGTCAAGTTCCACAACCACCGTTGACATCAGCTGCTCCAGCACAGCCCAGCCCAGAGGAGACTACAGCTGCTAGACAACTGCCAGCACAGCCAACCACAGCTTCAACCAGCCCAGAGGAAAATATTACAGCGGCTAGATCAACACATCGACCCCGCATGCCTTTTGCCTCTGGTATGCCTACGTCCACTAGCAACGCAGAGGATGTTGGGTCCAGCTCGTTTGATCCTGTGGGGGTGCCCAATGATGCTCCTGACCCAAGTGGTTTGCCAACTCCGGCGGTGAGTATGAGAAACCACACTGACTTTTCCATGACTGACCCCTACCAGACTGACCCTAGTAGTCCCCACCTAGATCCCCCTGTAGTGTGTCCCAATTTAGGAGAGATTGAGGGCCGCAGGCAGGAGTTTAGGGAGGCTCAACCCTCTGACCCATCCCTGAAAGGCATGAGGCGCCACTCTGGCAGCGGCCTTGACAGGGTTGGGGCAGGAAGTTTGACCTGGCGGGAAGGGTTAAGGTACAGGGTAGACAGGAAAGTGGGAGGGGATAGACCAGATAGGAAATGTGTCCAACTGGTCCCCCCAGGGAACTTTCCTGCGCAACCGGTGTTGGTTGCCAGCGAAACCCCTTTGGACAGTAACCCTGAGATAGACCGTACCCTGAAGTGCCTGACACAGTGCTTACCCTGGTCTGGAATGTCGGATGACGCCAAGACCAACTGTAAGGCTGGTGCCATGAGTTGGCAGCTGGGGCACTCCAGCGGTTGTGTTGTCTCTGGGCCTCTGCCCATAGGGGAACCCTTGCAGCAAGTTGCTGTGGACATAGCAGCCTCCCTGTAGTGGATGCCACACAGGATCCAGAGGCTGGTGGTCTGGCCGCCATCACTGTGGCACAGGTAGCGGACGAGGAGGAAGGAGTAGGCCTAGGTGACAGGGTAGGTTTCCCGAGTCATAGGTCGACAGAGGATGATTGGAGGGCAGATAGTTGCCAGATAGAAATGACGGAGGTGCAGTGCCTGGGGCACACCATGTGGGAGGAGACAGGGGTAGGCCCAAAGCAGAGGCCACCAGAGGCTGTCCCCGACCCACATCACCCAGACAGGTACTGACCTTAGAACCTGTAAGGCCCTACGGACACGTTGTCCTTGACTTTAGTCCTGTAGTGAACCCTTGTACAGAGATGGCTAGGAAGGGCATTCCCAAGTCAGTGGACTTGCACCCGCTTGCGAGTTGGCATTCCAGTCATTGAAGGAGGCTCTGGTACCCGCTCCAGTGCTGATGGCGCACATTCTTGACCAAGACTGTGTTTTACGAACTACTGCGCCACTGCACGGACTGGGAGTAGTACTGAGCCAGGAGGAGCCATATGGACAGGAGCACCCTGTGGCCTATTTGAGCAGAAAGCTGCTACCGCGGGAGGTGGGTTATGCCATAATTGAAAAGGAGTGTTTGGCTATTGTTTGGGCTGTGAAGAAGCTTCAGCCCTATTTGTATGGCCGCCATTTTACGGTGGTAACGGACCACAATCTATTACGGTGGCTCCAGCACACCACGGGGGAAAATGACAGACTGTTGCGGTGGAGCCTTGCTCTTCAGGTTTATGACTTTCATATTATCCACAAGCAAGGCAAGGCTCATAGCAATGTGGATGGACTGTCACGTCAGGAGCAGCCTGAACCCCCAAAGAACTCCTGGTAACCTCATTAAGGACTGCGGGACCAGGGACCAAATCGTTGGGACATGGGTCCCTGGTTGACTCGCTTGAATGGGGGGGAAAGAGTGTGGCCGGAGAGACCCCCAGCCCACGTGGACAATGGGCGCTGCAGCACTGAAGGGGTTAACCCCTAGTGCCCCGCGCCATGTTGCGGACAATAGGCGCTTGGTGTCACTGTTAAATGTACTTACGGTGCTGGGCGCAGGCTGTTTAAAAATATGGTTAATGATGTGTCTTAACATGTCATATGTAGTGCTCTGTGCACAATTGCAGGAATGTATGTTTAAATGTATTTATATTTAAGATGTGGTCACCTGTATTTTAAAGGAAAAATGCACTTACTAATATTAGTGATGTGCACCGGACATTTTTCGGGTTTTGTGTTTTGGTTTTGGATTCGGTTCCGCGGCCGTGTTTTGGATTCGGACGCGTTTTGGCAAAACCTCCCTGAAATTTTTTTGTCGGATTCGGGTGTGTTTTGGATTCGGGTGTTTTTTTACAAAAAACCCTCAAAAACAGCTTAAATCATAGAATTTAGGGGTCATTTTGATCCCATAGTATTATTAACCTCAATAACCATAATTTACACTCATTTTCAGTCTATTCTGAACACCTCACACCTCACAATATTATTTTTAGTCTTAAAATTTGCACCGAGGTCGCTGGATAGCTAAGCTAAGCGACCCAAGTGGCCGACACAAACACCTGGCCCATCTAGGAGTGGCACTGCAGTGTCAGGCAGGATGGCACTTCAAAAAAATTGTCCCCAAACAGCACATGATGCAAAGAAAAAAAGAGGCGCACCAAGGTCGCTGTGTGACTAAGCTAAGCGACACAAGTGGCCGACACAAACACCTGGCCCATCTAGGAGTGGCACTGCAGTGTCAAGCAGGATGGCACTTCAAAAAAATTGTCCCCAAACAGCACATGATGCAAAGAAAAAAAGAGGCGCACCAAGGTCGCTGTGTGACTAAGCTAAGCGACCCAAGAGGCCGACACAAACACCTGGCCCATCTAGGAGTGGCACTGCAGTGTCAGGCAGGATGGCACTTCAAAAAAATTGTCCCCAAACAGCACATGATGCAAAGAAAAAAAGAGGCGCACCAAGGTCGCTGTTGTGACTAAGCTAAGCGACACAAGTGGCCGACACAAACACCTGGCCCATCTAGGAGTGGCACTGCAGTGTCAGGCAGGATGGCACTACAAAAAAATTGTCCCCAAACAGCACATGATGCAAAGAAAAAAAGAGGCGCACCAAGGTCGCTGTGTGACTAAGCTAAGCGACACAAGTGGCCGACACAAACACCTGGCCCATCTAGGAGTGGCACTGCAGTGTCAGGCAGGATGGCACTTCAAAAAAATTGTCCCCAAACAGCACATGATGCAAAGAAAAATGAAAGAAAAAAGAGGTGCAAGATGGAATTGTCCTTGGGCCCTCCCACCCACCCTTATGTTGTATAAACAGGACATGCACACTTTAACGAACCCATCATTTCAGCGACAGGGTCTGCCACACGACTGTGACTGAAATGACTGGTTGGTTTGGGCCCCCACCAAAAAAAGAAAATCAATTTCTCCTTGCACAAACTGGCTCTACAGAGGCAAGATGTCCACCTCATCATCATCCTCCGATTCCTCACCCCTTTCACTGTGTACATCCCCCTCCTCACAGATTATTAATTCGTCCCCACTGGAATCCACCATCTCAGGTCCCTGTGTACTTTCTGGAGGCAATTGCTGCTGGTGAATGTCTCCACGGAGGAATTGATTATAATTCATTTTGATGAACATCATCTTCTCCACATTTTCTGGAAGTAACCTCGTATGTCGATTGCTGACAAGGTGAGCGGCTGCACTAAACACTCTTTCGGAGTACACACTGAAGGGAGGGCAACTTAGGTAGAATAAAGCCAGTTTGTGCAAGGGCCTCCAAATTGCCTCTTTTTCCTGCCAGTATACGTACGGACTGTCTGACGTGCCTACTTGGATGCAGTCACTCATATAATCCTCCACCATTCTTTCAATGGTGAGAGAATCATATGCAGTGACAGTAGACGACATGTCAGTAATCGTTGGCAGGTCCTTCAGTCCGGACCAGATGTCAGCACTCGCTCCAGACTGCCCTGCATCACCGCCAGCGGGTGGGCTCGGAATTCTTAGCCTTTTCCTCGCACCCCCAGTTGCGGGAGAATGTGAAGGAGGAGATGTTGACGGGTCACGTTCCGCTTGACTTGACAATTTTCTCACCAGCAGGTCTTTGAACCTCTGCAGACTTGTGTCTGCCGGAAAGAGAGATACAACGTAGGTTTTAAATCTAGGATCGAGCACGGTGGCCAAAATGTAGTGCTCTGATTTCAACAGATTGACCACCCGTGAATCCTGGTTAAGCGAATTAAGGGCTCCATCCACAAGTCCCACATGCCTAGCGGAATTGCTGTTTTAGCTCCTCCTTCAATGTCTCCAGCTTCTTCTGCAAAAGCCTGATGAGGGGAATGACCTGACTCAGGCTGGCAGTGTCTGAACTGACTTCACGTGTGGCAAGTTCAAAGGGTTGCAGAACCTTGCACAACGTTGAAATCATTCTCCACTGCGCTTGAGTCAGGTGCATTCCCCCTCCTTTGCCTATATCGTGGGCAGATGTATAGGCTTGAATGGCCTTTTGCTGCTCCTCCATCCTCTGAAGCATATAGAGGGTTGAATTCCACCTCGTTACCACCTCTTGCTTCAGATGATGGCAGGGCAGGTTCAGGAATGTTTGGTGGTGCTCCAGTCTTCGGTACGCTGTGGCTGAATGCCGAAAGTGGCCCGCAATTCTTCGGGCCACCGACAGCATCTCTTGCACGCCCCTGTCGTTTTTTAAATAATTCTGCACCACCAAATTCAATGTATGTGCAAAACATGGGACGTGCTGGAATTTGCCCAGATGTAAGGCACGCACAATATTGCTGGCGTTGTCCGATGTCACAAATCCCCAGGAGAGCCCAATTGGGGTAAGCCATTCTGCGATGGTGTTCCTCAGTTTCCGTAAGAGGTTGTCAGCTGTGTGCCTCTTCTGGTAAGCGGTGATACAAAGCGTAGCCTGCCTAGGAACGAGTTGGCGTTTGCGAGATGCTGCTACTGGTGCCGCTGCTGCTGTTCTTGCTGCGGGAGTCAATACATCTACCCAGTGGGCAGTCACAGTCGTATAGTCCTGAGTCTGCCCTGCTCCACTTGTCCACATGTCCGTGGTTAAGTGGACATTGGGTACAACTGCATTTTTTAGGACACTGGAGACTCTTTTTCTGAGGTCTGTGTACATTTTCGGTATCGCCTGCCTAGAGAAATGGAACCTAGATGGTATTTGGTACCGAAGACACAGTACCTCAATCAAGTCTCTAGTTGCCTCTGAATTAACGGTGGATACCGGAACCACGTTTCTCACCGCCCAGGCTGCCAAGGCCTCAGTTATCCGCTTTGCAGCAGGATGACTGCTGTGATATTTCATCTTCCTCGCAAAGGACTGTTGGACAGTCAATTGCTTACTGGAAGTAGTACAAGTGGTCTTCCAACTTCCCCTCTGGGATGACGATCGACTCCCAGCAGCAACAACAGCAGCGCCAGCAGCAGTAGGCGTTACACTCAAGGATGCATCGTAGGAATCCCAGGCAGGAGAGGACTCGTCATACTTGCCAGTGACATGGCCTGCAGGACTATTGGCTTTCCTGTGTAAGGTGGAAATTGACACTGAGGGAGTTGGTGGTGTGGTTTGCAGGAGCTTGGTTACAAGAGGAAGGGATTTAGTTGTCAGTGGACTGCTACCGCTGTCATCCAAAGTTTTTGAACTTGTCACTGACTTATGATGAATGCGCTGCAGGTGACGTATAAGGGAGGTTGTTCCGAGGTGGTTAACGTCCTTACCCCTACTTATTACAGCTTGACAAAGGCAACACACAGCTTGACACCTGTTGTCGGCATTTGTGTTGAAATAATTCCACACCGAAGAGGTGATTTTTTTTTGTATTTTGACCAGGCATGTCACTGGCCATATTCGTCCCACGGACAACAGGTGTCTCGGCGGGTGCCTGACTTAAACAAACCACCTCACTATCAGAATCCTCCTTGTCAATTTCCTCCCCAGCACCAGCACCACCCATATCCTGGTGTACTTCAACAGTGACATCTTCAATTTGACTATCAGGAACTGGACTGCGGGTGCTCCTTCCAGCACTTGCAGGGGGCGTGCAAATGGTGGAAGGCGCAAGCTCTTCCCGTTCAGTGTTGGGAAGGTCAGGCATCGCAACCAACACAATTGGACTCTCCTTGGGGATTTGTGATTTAGAAGAACGCACAGTTCTTTGCTGTGCTTTTGCCAGCTTAAGTCTTTTCATTTTTCTAGCGAGAGGATGAGTGCTTCCATCCTCATTTGAAACTGAACCACTAGCCATGAACATAGGCCAGGGCCTCAGCCGTTCCTTGCCACTCCGTGTCGTAAATGGCATATTGGCAAGTTTACGCTTCTCCTCAGACGCTTTCAATTTAGATTTTTGGGTCATTTTACTGAGCTTTTGTTTTTTGGATTTTACATGCTCTCTACTATGACATTGGGCATCGGCCTTGGCAGACGACGTTGATGGCATTTCATCGTCTCGGCCATGACTTGTGGCAGCAGCTTCAGCACGAGGTGGAAGTGGATCTTGATCTTTCCCTATTTTAACCTCCACATTTTTGTTCTCCATTTTTTAATGTGTGGAATTATATGCCAGTATCAATAGCAATGGCCTACTATTATATATACTGCGCACAACTGAAATGCACCACAGGTATGGATGGATAGTATACTTGACGACACAGAGGTAGGTACAGCAGTGGCCTACTGTACCGTAATGCTATATATTATATACTGGTGGTCAGCAAACTGTGCAAAACTGAAATGCTCCACAGGTATGGATGGATAGTATACTTGACGACACAGAGGTAGGTACAGCAGTGGCCTACTGTACCGTAATGCTATATATTATATACTGGTGGTCAGCAAACTGTGCAAAACTGAAATGCACCACAGGTATGGATGGATAGTATACTTGACGACACAGAGGTAGGTACAGTAGTGGCCTTCTGTACCGTACTCCTATATATTATATACTGGTGGTCAGCAAAATTATGCACTGTACTCCTACTATATACTACAATGCAGCACAGATATGGAGTGTTTTTCAGGCAGACAACGTATACTGGTGGTCACTGTCAGCAAAACTCTGCACTGTACTCCTCCTCAGGGGCGTATCTACCCATTGGCCGGGATGGCACTCGCCAGGGGCGCCAGCCAAGGAGGGGCGCCGCCCAGCGGTGCCATCCGAGGCCATGGGGTAGATTCACATTGCAGAGGCTGCGGGATCACCTGTCTGATGCCGCGCGCGCCCCCCCCCCCCCTTCCGCTCCCCAACCTCTCCTCACCCGCAGTGAAGTTAGTGACAACAGCAGCGGCAGCCCCTGTTCTTGATGCTGGTGTCCGGCACTTGCACCGCACTACAATCAAGAACATGTGTAGAAACTACAGCTCCCAGCAGCCCTTCCTGCTGAGAGCTCCCGGCCGCAAAGGCTGCTGGGAGCTGTAGTTTTTGCAGAGCTTTTTGATTATAGTGCGGTGCAGTGTTGGACGGACACCGTCCGGAACAGTGGATGCCGCCGCTGCTGCCTGCTGTGCATCACTGTAGGTGAGCAACTGCCTGAAGGGGAGTGGGGGAAGACAGGAGAGACAAAATAATAAAAAACAACAACAAATGTGTATGTGTGTATATATATATATATATATGTATATATTATATATGTGTGTGTGTGTGTGTGTATATATATATATATATATATATGTATGTATATATTATATATGTGTGTGTATATATATATATATATATATGTATGTATATATAAGCAAAGACAAAAAAGGCGGCACTCAGAGTCTTGAAAACAGTATCAAACGTGTATTAAGTGCGATCTACGTTTCGGGGACCACCTCCCCTTCGTCAGGATAACTGCACAAGTGAACAAAACAATCTTAAATAGCAATGAACTTACCCCCTTTACAAGATTCCCCACGCCCGTTCTCCCCTGGCCACGCCACTCGGGCGTCCCGTCCGGCGTCACTGTTCACTCCGGCGGAACCGGAAGTGACGTCGCGGCTCCCTCCTTTGTGACCATGGAGATGCTAAACAACAATAAAAGCATGTGTAAAAACCATCGTGTCTAGCAATAAGACTGTAGCATGAACTCTTATTGCTAGACACGATGGTTTTTACACATGCTTTTATTGTTGTTTAGCGTCTCCATGGTCACACAGGAGGGAGCCGCGACGTCACTTCCGGTTCCGCCGGAGTGAACAGTGACGCCGGACGGGACGCCCGAGTGGCGTGGCCAGGGGAGAACGGGCGTGGGGAATCTTGTAAAGGGGGTAAGTTCATTGCTATTTAAGATTGTTTTGTTCACTTGTGCAGTTATCCTGACGAAGGGGAGGTGGTCCCCGAAACGTAGATCGCACTTAATACACGTTTGATACTGTTTTCAAGACTCTGAGTGCCGCCTTTTTTGTCTTTGCTTGTGTCCTGGGGTGACCCCCCTAGGGAAGGCACCTGAGCAACTCGGTCCTGCGGGATTTCTGGAGTGCCGGAGTACATTGGTTGTTGTATGTATGTATATATATATATATATATATATATATATGTATATATTATATATGTGTGTGTATATATATATATATATATATATATACACAGTGGTCGAAGTGGGGTGGTATACGGCGGTGTGGTATACCGCCACTTCTTCCACTGACCCGGAAATAAAAGTGCAGCAGGAGGTGAGGGAAGTGGCCATTCTGCTGCACATGGTACTCCCGTCCCTGCTCGGTGGCTGTGTAGAGCGCTGTACTAGCTCACCGCCGCCCACCGCTCACCACCACCAGCCGCCACCTGCAACAAATGGCGGTCAGAGGGACT
Source organism: Pseudophryne corroboree (assembly GCF_028390025.1). Taxonomy (NCBI): domain Eukaryota; kingdom Metazoa; phylum Chordata; class Amphibia; order Anura; family Myobatrachidae; genus Pseudophryne; species Pseudophryne corroboree. The sequence goes on along the minus strand of NC_086447.1, from coordinate 845,194,454 downwards.
TCACCACCGCTGCCCATCGGTGTCTCCGCCGACCACAGTCAGGTAATGGTCCCCTGCTGTCACCCTCTCTCCCTGTCGTCACTCTCACTCTCCCTGCTGTCACTGTTGTCACTCTCACTCTCCCTGCTGTCACTGTCGTCACTCTCTCTCTCCCTGCTGTCACTGTCGTCACTCTCTCTCTCCCTGCTGTCACTGTCGTCACTCTCTCTCTCCCTGCTGTCACTGTCGTCACTCTCTCTCTCCCTGTCGTCACTCTCTCTCTCCCTGTTGTCACTCTCTACCTGTCCCTGCTGTCACTCTGGCTGTCCCCGCTGTCACAATTTCAGCTCATTCAGTGGGCTATAATGTGAATTTCGGCTCGTACTGTGTGCTATAATGTGAATTTCAGCTCATTCAGTGTGCAATAATGTGAATTTCGTCTCATTCAGTGTGCTACAATGTGAATTTCGGCTCATTCAGTGTGCTACAATGTGAATTTCGGCTCATTCAGTGAGCTATAATGTGAATTTCGCTCATTCAGTGTGCTATAATGTGAATTCCGGCTCATTCAGTGTGCTATAATGTGAATTTCTGTTCATTCAGTGTGCTATAATGTGAATTCCGTCTCATTCAGTGTGCTATAATGTGAATTTCGGCTCATTCAGTGTGCTATAATGTGAATTTCGGCTCATTCAGTGTGCTATAATGTGAATTTCGGCTCATTCAGTGTGCTATAATGTGAATTTCGGCTCATTCAGTGAGCTATAATGTGAATTTCGCTCATTCAGTGTGCTATAATGTGAATTCCGGCTCATTCAGTGTGCTATAATGTGAATTTCGGCTCATTCAGTGTGCTACAATGTGAATGTCGGCTCATTCAGTGTGCTATAATGTGAATTCCGGCTCATTCAGTGTGCTATAATGTGAATTTCGGCTCGTACCGTGTGCTATAATGTGAATTTCAACTCGTACCGTGTGCTATAAGATGAAAGGGGCACCAGTACTAGATAGTATAAGGGGTTCTACTACACTGGACATGCCCCCTTTTGGGTGACGCGTCCTTAACTTTTCCATAACCCCACTTCAAAATTTCCACTTTGACCACTGTGTATATGTATATTATATATATATATATATATATATATATATATATATATTTGTAGAAAAAAATATTTTTTGTGTGTGGATGTTCTGCACTCAGCGAAATTACGATTAGCTGCCGGTGCCAGGGTGCCCTCCTTGCATAATGATATAGCCTGGTATGGTTTGCTGTGTGAGGTTTGCACCTTCCTGACACACAAAAAGACACAGGCAGAATTCGACAGACTTGTATATAAATATAATAGTGCAAATACAGCATCAAGGATCCCAACGTTTCAACACCATGTGGGTATTCATGGTACGAGACTTACCAATACTTTTGGCCTGTCCTGAAATATTGTAATATTGCTTTTATAATAATAAATATAATCTGCACTATGAGTGCATTTTCCTTTCATCTTTGTCTTTAGAAATATATATCTGACGACAGTAAGTATTGCGTGGCTGCGCCCCTATTTCAAATATGTGTGTGTGTGTGTGTGGGGGGGGCGCCAGACCCCTACTTTGCCAGGGGTGCTCAGACCCCTAGATACGCCCCTGCTCCTCCTATATAATACTGCTGGTCCCCAGTCCCCACAATTAAGCAGTATGAGCACAGATATATGCAGCACACTGAGCAAAGATATGGAGTGTTTTTCAGGCAGACAACGTATACTGGTGGTCACTGTCAGCAAAACTCTGCACTGTACTCCTCCTATATAATACTGCTGCTCCCCAGTCCCCACAATTAAGCAGTGTGAGCACAGATATATGCAGCACACTGAGCACAGATATGGAGTGTTTTACAGGCAGACAACATATACTGGTGGTCACTGTCTGCAAAACTCTGCACTTACTGGTGGTCACTGTCTGCAAAACTCTGCACTATACTCCTCCTATATAATACTGCTGCTCCCCAGTCCCCACAATTAAGCAGTGTGAGCACAGATATATGCAGCACACTGAGCACAGATATGGAGTGTTTTTCAGACAGACAACGTATACTGGTAGTCACTGTCAGCAAAACTCTGCACTGTACTCCTCCTATATAATACTGCTGCTCCCCAGTCCCCACAATTAAGCAGTGTGAGCACAGATATATGCAGCACACTGAGCACAGATAACGGATAAGGAACGTTTTTTTCAGGCAGAGAACGGATAAAACTGGTGGTCACTGATCAGCAAAACTCTGCACTGTACTCCTCCTATATTAATAATACAAAACAAGCACAAATATTTGCATCAACAATGAATAAAAACGGAGATGACGCCAGCCACGTCCTCTACCTAACATTTCCAATGCACGAGTGAAAATGGTGGCGACACGCGGCTGCTTATAAAGAATCCGAATCTCGCGAGAATCCAACAGCGGGATGATGACGTTTGGGTGCGCTCGGGTTAACCGAGCCATACGGGAGAATCCGAGTATGCCTCAGACCCGTGTAAAATGGTTGAAGTTCGGGGGGTTCGGTTTCTGAGGAACCGAACCCGCTCATCACTACTTACTATAGATGTCTGAATAATCATCTCCTGTCAGTAGGAAGTGGCATGCTAATGGCCCTGTCCTAGCAGAGCGGTGTGAATGACAAAACCTTTTGATGTGTAAGTTCCTTAGAGAGGGATGTTACTGACGGGGAATCTCCTTATCCCATATGTAAAGTAGTTCAGGGCTTGGAACCTGTTTCATGTAATGATTTCATTGATATATGAACCCTGAATGGCAGATGCAGGAAGGAAGACTGTTTGATGTGATGTGTTCCTGTTGTAATCCCAAACACTGGGTTTGCCTGAAGATGTGAATGACCACAAACATTTGTATTTTGAAGCTATGTGATAAATTTATCAATAGTGAATGTTAATCTGATACCAAACGTTGTCTGGGTGACAGGAAGGAGGATATTGTTTTTTGCACTTACTGACATCCTTGTAAAATGTAATTTATTTATATTTTGTGCGATAACCTGATTGGTTGGAGAAGACAGGGAGGACTTACCCCCCTGTGGTACTGTGTGGAAAATTGACATAAAAAGGAGGCCTGCGTGCCTCCAGTATGGTAATTGTACCATCTTCATTCTGCTGGAACATCTTGCTGTATGCTGTTGCCCCTAGCAATAGGGATGAGTCTTTTTTAAGGCTATTATTGAGCAAATAAACATCTGCCTCAAGAAGATTGCTTCATCCTGTGACCTACAGGGTTATGCCAAACATAGCCCCGTCCTCCGGCTGTCCAGGGAAGCACCTAACGTCTCCAAGTTCCGCCTTCCGCCAGCTACCGGTAGAGGCCTAGCAAGTGGCTAGTGGGGATTCGTCAACACCACACAGGTGTGGTAAGGCAGTGCGTCGGCACATACAGAGCAGAACCGTGGTTCCAAACGCCACGGTAGGTTAGGAGTTTGGTGGGGGCAGCATAAACCCGCCCACAGCGCAGTGGGTGGAGTCAGTAACAGGCGGTTACTGACGGTAAGCGGGAATCCCCTATGTGGCCAGGTCTCGTGTGACCTAAACCTTCCATTCTGTGCGCAGGGGACGGGACGCGAAAGCGGCGAGTGCTTTCATACGGAACCGTCCTGTCACAGCAACCAATCAGTTTCTAGCTTTGATTTATCTAGTACACTCCATAAAATGATAGACTCTGAATAGTTGCTATGGGCAACATCACAATCCGTCCTCTTTAGAAAGATTGATACATCTCCCCCTTAGCCCCCCCCCCCCCCTCCTCCCTGCTTCCATGTGTCTCAGATACAGGCAATTATTATACAAGGGCGCCCTCTGTTTCCGACAGCAGCCACATCCCCCATAGGGTTCTATGTGGGATGCGATGCTGTCAGATTTACAAAGTTCCAAAATGCGATGCATTCCTCAGTTTGGCTACCTCAGCTAACACCATCTGAAGATGGCATTAGTGCATTGTAGCCTATGGGTTAATTAGTCGGCATTGGCCGTTACGCATGCATGGTCGGCGATCCACACATGTGCAGGAGTCCTGCTAGTGCTCCAACCACATAGCAAGTAGGGATGCATTTAATTTGCCGTCTGTCGGGATCCCGGCGGTCAGAATACCAATGCCGGAATCCCGACAATGCCACCAGCCAGAATCCCAGTGCAACAGGACTATTCCCACTTGTGTCAGCCCACAAGGGGACTCTTTGTGCTCGCCCCTCTGCTGGCATTCTGGTGTCCAGGGATATTGGACTGCTGTTGGGATATTGACAGCCGGCATCCTGTCTGTTGGTAACTCATACTGAATCCTAGCAGGGATGGGCTCCTTGTGGGTGTAGAGTAATACATCTGTGTGGAATAACTGCATACTGGAATGCAATTTTGGGTGCTAATATCACGCCTAGTTCACATTGAGTACGTGATTATTGTTAAACCCCTTAAGGGGGGCACACACAGAGAGATCCGTGCTTAAATTCTAAGCAATCTGACTAGATTAGAAATTAAACACTGATCTCTCTGTGTGTATGCCCCATAGTGATAGTGATGCACGGCCCTGCGCGGCGCTATAACCGGTTCTAGGCACAATCTAGTCAGGTCACTCACTTCACCCAGCGCCCCCTCCGCTCAGCACACATCACGCTGAGTGCTGAGCGGGGGGGGGGAGAGATGTGTGCTGAGCGGTATGTGACAGATTGCTCAGCACACATCTCCCCGTGTGTACCCCCCTTTAAAGATGTCCACATACACAGAGATCATTGTGATCTTTATCTGGAGTTTGCCATTAATCATGGAATAAAGCATATATTCATCATTCAACTGAATGTGGTCCATTTATTTTTAATGACACAATACATTAATTCTACTTACACAGATTTTACTGACATAATGCCGCTATAATGATCTCTCAAGGTGGGTTCCATAGAGTAATCAAAAAACAATTCTATGATAACAGGCATGCTTTATTCCATTTGTCAGTACATACAATGTTTGGATTATACACAGGTACAGGACATACAAACTGAGTTGAAACAACAGAGCCTTTAATTAATGATTCAAAAGCAGCTAAAAATGTGAAAGAGACTTCTAGAATTATGGCAATGTATAGTGAGCAACTGTATGATTTTCTGCTGGTATGTTGTTCAAGGAAAGGGAAAGCCAAGCAGTTGCAAATACATCTCTCTCACTCTGTCATGAAAGTACCATTGTCAGTAGCACAGTATCACAGAATGCATTGTAAGATTTGTGATAGAGTAACTGGGAGGCGGTCAATTTACTGGTTGTTGGGATCCCGGCTGTCAGGAGATCGACACCGGAATCCTGACACCCAGTGAAATAACGACGGTCAGAATCCTGACCGCTGGCTGAAATCCCGACCGCTGGCCGCAATCACAACTCGGGTGGTGGTCCAAGTCACCACCCAAGGGGGAATATAACCCAGTAGCGACCGAAGCGTGGCGAGAGCAGCGAGCCCCCAAGGGGACACGCTGTTCTTGCTGCCAGTATTCCAGCTGTCGGGATCCTGGTGTCGGCCTCCTGACCACCGAGATTATGAAAGCTGGGATATACTGATCCCGAATAACTTTAGTGGCTTCTGCAATAAATATAGGAAATAAAGTCACAACATCCTACAGTAGCAATGACATTTCAGAGTTATAAAACATTTTGGATTTTGCTGCTTTTCTCAGCATAAAGTGTTATTGTTTGATACTAGGGGGTAATTCAGACCTGATCGCTAGGCTGCGTTTTCATACAGCGGGCGGTCAGGTCTAAACTGCGCCTGCGTATGCACCGCAATGCGCAGGCGTGTCACACGGGTACAAAGCAGATTGCCGCTCAGCGATGGGTTTGTGCGAAGGATCCATTCACACGGGCGATCGCAAGGAGATTGACAGGAAGAAGGCATTTGTGGGTGGCAACTGACCGTTTCCTGGGAGTGTTTGGAAAAACGCAGGCGTGTCCAAGCATTTGTAGGGCGAATGTCTGATGTCAATTCCAGTCCCGAACAGGCTGAAGCGATCGCAGCGGCTGAGTAAGTCCTGGGCTGCGCAGAGACTGCACAAGATCTGTTTGTACCGCTCTGCTACACATGTGTTCGCACACTTGCACAGCTAAAATACACCCCCCTGTAGGTGGCAACTATCTGATCCATAGGTGTGCGCAGGGGGGGTGCCTGGTGCGCACAGGCACCCCCTAATGTCTGGCACCCCGATCTCACATGCCTGATGCAGCGATCGCCGAGCAAGCTGATTACTGTCCCCTCTGCGCTGCACCCTGTCAGGACTGTATTACTGACCAGACGCCAGGGTTAATCAAGGGTGCCACTGCCACCAGCTTTCAAACTACCGGCTCCACCTCCATCTACAAAAACAGCGTGATGTGATTATGTCATGCTGCTCATACGCCCACCCGCCACATACCCACCTCTCTCCTTTTATGATATGCCAACGCCAGCCACTGATGAGGATCAGCATGCAGCCAGTGTTCCTCTTAGGAAGACAAATTCAATACTGGCAGGCGGTCGGCAGCAACATTGACACGTCACTTGTTTTTCCAGCAGCAGCAGTACTAGTCTGTGACTGTCAGTGTCAGTGAGTGACTGCCTTGTAAGTAAGCTAGTGCAGCTTGCAGGGGAAAGTGAGGGGGAGCCAGACCAGGCTGAGGAGGAGCAGTGTAATTGCACTGAGTGCCATCAGGGGTGTTTGTTTGCACACCACAACATCTGACAATGTATCTACTTTATTAGGACTGGTACAAGGGCGGATATTTTATATTGCATTGACCGTCAATAGATGGTGCTAGACACGCCCAAAAGGCGGTGCTAGACACACCCCTCCGACGGTGCACCCCCTAATAAAATGGTCTGCGCACGCCTATGATCTGATCGCAGAAGTGCACAAATCGCCTGCTAGCGATCAGATCTGAATTAGGCCCTTAGTCATTATTTGTAATAGTTGACATAAAAAATGTGTAATTATAACAAGTCATTCTGATTAGTGAGCCACTATACAGTAGTATAGGTTACTAGTTATTTCAGGTTATGGTTGTTTTCTTGTAAAAGTGACATGTACAATAAAGCACCACTTCATGGAGAATATAAATATATACAGTATGCTATGAGTGTGTACTGCGTCTCTTTAAAATCAATAATCACACAACCTAATATGTAGGTGGCAATGGAGTCAGTGACCTCCAGTGTGCAACTTGCCCCCCCCCACACACACACACACACACACACCTACCTTTACTCTTTAATGTACTGCGAATGTAACTGTCCACACAGTTTGTAAGCATATTTCATTTTATTTATTCCCATCCAATATATATGATCGTACAAGGTATCCAAAATAAATACATTTTCACAAATTAGCAAAATATTCATAAAGTGATCCATTATTGCAGTTTGCATTTTGCAGATTTCTCAGTACAGAGATGAGCGCCATTGATAAAACTGTTCCATAAACTATTTGCTTGGTTCTTCTACGATAAAATATTGCCCAATATCACAGGCGGAATATGATTTTAGCACTAATTTATAGAGATGAGCGGGTTCGGTTCCTCGGAAACCGAACCCGCCCGAACTTCAGTTTTTTTTACACGGGTCCGAGCGACTCGGATCTTCCCGCCTTGCTCGGTTAACCCGAGCGCGCCCGAACGTCATCATCCCGCTGTCGGATTCTCGCGAGGCTCGGATTCTATCGCGAGACTCGGATTCTATATAAGGAGCCGCGCGTCGCCGCCATTTTCACACGTGCATTGAGATTGATAGGGAGAGGACGTGGCTGGCGTCCTCTCCGTTTATAGAGAAGAGAGTGAGACTAGAGTAGAGAGAGACACAGTATTTACTTTAGTTATTTTGGGGAGCATTAGGAGGAGTACTACTACTTGCTGAAGTGATAGTGTGACTGTATATCTGACTTGTGGGGGAGACAGTGGGGAGCAGTTAGAGTCTGAGAGCAGGAGTACATATTTTAACGTACAGTGCACACTTTTGCTGGCACTCTGCTGCCAGAGTGCCACACTGCCATTGTGACAACACTGACCACCAGTATATATTGTGATTGTCTGCTTAGGAGTACTACTTGCAAGTTGCTGATAGTGTGACCAGTGACCTGACCACCAGTTTAATTAATCACCACCAGTTTAATATATATATATATATATATATATATATATAATTGTATATAATATATATATAATATATATATAATTGTATATGTATACCACCTACCCGTGGTTTTTTTTCTCTCTTTCTTCTTGATACATACTACTATAGTAGCTTACTGTAGCAGTCTGCGGTGCTGCTGAGCTGACAGTGTCCAGCAGGTCCGTCATCAGTCATTACATAATAAATATATATACCTGTCCGGCTGCAGTACTAGTGATATTATATATATATATATATATTAATTTCATCTCATTATCATCCAGTCTATATTAGCAGCAGACACAGTACGGTAGTCCACCGCTGTAGCTACCTCTGTGTCGGCAGTCGCTGGTCCATCCATAATTGTATACCACCTACCCGTGGTTTTTTTTTTTCTTTCTTCTTGATACATACTACTATAGTAGCTTACTGTAGCAGTCTGCGGTGCTGCTGAGCTGACAGTGTCCAGCAGGTCCGTCATCAGTCATTACATAATATAAATATATATACCTGTCCGGCTGCAGTACTAGTGATATTATATATATATATATATATATATTAATTTCATCTCATTATCATCCAGTCTATATTAGCAGCAGACACAGTACGGTAGTCCACGGCTGTAGCTACCTCTGTGTCGGCAGTCGCTGGTCCATCCATAATTGTATACCACCTACCCGTGGTTTTTTTTTTCTCTTTCTTCTTGATACATACAACTACTATAGTAGCTTACTGTAGCAGTCTGCGGTGCTGCTGAGCTGACAGTGTCCAGCAGGTCCGTCATCAGTCATTACATAATATAAATATATATACCTGTCCGGCTGCAGTACTAGTGATATTATATATATATATATATATATTAATTTCATCTCATTATCATCCAGTCTATATTAGCAGCAGACACAGTACGGTAGTCCACGGCTGTAGCTACCTCTGTGTCGGCAGTCGCTGGTCCATCCATAATTGTATACCACCTACCCGTGGTTTTTTTTTTCTCTTTCTTCTTGATACATACAACTACTATAGTAGCTTACTGTAGCAGTCTGCGGTGCTGCTGAGCTGACAGTGTCCAGCAGGTCCGTCATCAGTCATTACATAATATAAATATATATACCTGTCCGGCTGCAGTACTAGTGATATTATATATATATATATATATATATATTAATTTCATCTCATTATCATCCAGTCTATATTAGCAGCAGACACAGTACGGTAGTCCACGGCTGTAGCTACCTCTGTGTCGGCAGTCGCTGGTCCATCCATAATTGTATACCACCTACCCATGTTTTTTTTTTTCTCTTTCTTCTTGATACATACAACTACTATAGTAGCTTACTGTAGCAGTCTGCGGTGCTGCTGAGCTGACAGTGTCCAGCAGGTCCGTCATCAGTCATTACATAATATAAATATATATACCTGTCCGGCTGCAGTACTAGTGATATTATATATATATATATATATATTAATTTCATCTCATTATCATCCAGTCTATATTAGCAGCAGACACAGTACGGTAGTCCACGGCTGTAGCTACCTCTGTGTCGGCAGTCGCTGGTCCATCCATAATTGTATACCACCTACCCGTGGTTTTTTTTTTTCTCTTTCTTCTTGATACATACAACTACTATAGTAGCTTACTGTAGCAGTCTGCGGTGCTGCTGAGCTGACAGTGTCCAGCAGGTCCGTCATCAGTCATTACATAATATAAATATATATACCTGTCCGGCTGCAGTACTAGTGATATTATATATATATATATATATATATATATATTAATTTCATCTCATTATCATCCAGTCTATATTAGCAGCAGACACAGTACGGTAGTCCACGGCTGTAGCTACCTCTGTGTCGGCAGTCGCTGGTCCATCCATAATTGTATACCACCTACCCGTGGTTTTTTTTTTTCTCTTTCATCTTTATACATACAACTACTATAGTAGCTTACTGTAGCAGTCTGCGGTGCTGCTGAGCTGACAGTGTCCAGCAGGTCCATCATCAGTCATTACATAATATAAATATATATACCTGTCCGGCTGCAGTACTAGTGATATTATATATATGTATATATTAATTTCATCTCATTATCATCCAGTCTATATTAGCAGCAGACACAGTACGGTAGTCCACGGCTGTAGCTACCTCTGTGTCGGCAGTCGCTGGTCCATCCATAATTGTATACCACCTACCCATGGTTTTTTTTTCTCTTTCTTCTTGATACATACTACTATAGTAGCTTACTGTAGCAGTCTGCGGTGCTGCTGAGCTGACAGTGTCCAGCAGGTCCGTCATCAGTCATTACATAATATAAATATATATACCTGTCCGGCTGCAGTACTAGTGATATTATATATATATATATATATATATTAATTTCATCTCATTATCATCCAGTCTATATTAGCAGCAGACACAGTACGGTAGTCCACGGCTGTAGCTACCTCTGTGTCGGCAGTCGCTGGTCCATCCATAATTGTATACCACCTACCCGTGGTTTTTTTTTTCTCTTTCTTCTTGATACATACAACTACTATAGTAGCTTACTGTAGCAGTCTGCGGTGCTGCTGAGCTGACAGTGTCCAGCAGGTCCGTCATCAGTCATTACATAATATAAATATATATACCTGTCCGGCTGCAGTACTAGTGATATTATATATATATATATATATATATATATATTAATTTCATCTCATTATCATCCAGTCTATATTAGCAGCAGACACAGTACGGTAGTCCACGGCTGTAGCTACCTCTGTGTCGGCAGTCGCTGGTCCATCCATAATTGTATACCACCTACCCGTGGTTTTTTTTTTTCTCTTTCTTCTTGATACATACAACTACTATAGTAGCTTACTGTAGCAGTCTGCGGTGCTGCTGAGCTGACAGTGTCCAGCAGGTCCGTCATCAGTCATTACATAATATAAATATATATATACCTGTCCGGCTGCAGTACTAGTGATATTATATATATATATATATATATATTAATTTCATCTCATTATCATCCAGTCTATATTAGCAGCAGACACAGTACGGTAGTCCACGGCTGTAGCTACCTCTGTGTCGGCAGTCGCTGGTCCATCCATAATTGTATACCACCTACCCGTGGTTTTTTTTTCTCTCTTTCTTCTTGATACATACAACTACTATAGTAGCTTACTGTAGCAGTCTTCGTGCTGCTGAGCTGACAGTGTCCAGCAGGTCCGTCATCAGTCATTACATAATATAAATATATATACCTGTCCGGCTGCAGTACTAGTGATATTATATATATATATATATATATTAATTTCATCTCATTATCATCCAGTCTATATTAGCAGCAGACACAGTACGGTAGTCCACGGCTGTAGCTACCTCTGTGTCGGCAGTCGCTGGTCCATCCATAATTGTATACCACCTACCCGTGGTTTTTTTTTCTCTTTCTTCTTGATACATACAACTACTATAGTAGCTTACTGTAGCAGTCTGCGGTGCTGCTGAGCTGACAGTGTCCAGCAGGTCCGTCATCAGTCATTACATAATATAAATATATATACCTGTCCGGCTGCAGTACTAGTGATATTATATATATATATATATATATATATATTTATTAATTTCATCTCATTATCATCCAGTCTATATTAGCAGCAGACACAGTACGGTAGTCCACGGCTGTAGCTTCCTCTGTGTCGGCAGTCGCTGGTCCATCCATAATTGTATACCACCTACCCGTGGTTTTTTTTTTCTCTTTCTTCTTGATACATACAACTACTATAGTAGCTTACTGTAGCAGTCTGCGGTGCTGCTGAGCTGACAGTGTCCAGCAGGTCCATCATCAGTCATTACATAATATAAATATATATACCTGTCCGGCTGCAGTACTAGTGATATTATATATATGTATATATTAATTTCATCTCATTATCATCCAGTCTATATTAGCAGCAGACACAGTACGGTAGTCCACGGCTGTAGCTACCTCTGTGTCGGCAGTCGCTGGTCCATCCATAATTGTATACCACCTACCCGTGGTTTTTGTTTTTCTCTTTCTTCTTGATACATACAACTACTATAGTAGCTTACTGTAGCAGTCTGCGGTGCTGCTGAGCTGACAGTGTCCAGCAGGTCCGTCATCAGTCATTACATAATATAAATATATATACCTGTCCGGCTGCAGTACTAGTGATATTATATATATATATATTAATTTCATCTCATTATCATCCAGTCTATATTAGCAGCAGACACAGTACGGTAGTCCACGGCTGTAGCTACCTCTGTGTCGGCAGTCGCTGGTCCATCCATAATTGTATACCACCTACCCGTGGTTTTTTTTTTCTCTTTCTTCTTGATACATACAACTACTATAGTAGCTTACTGTAGCAGTCTGCGGTGCTGCTGAGCTGACAGTGTCCAGCAGGTCCGTCATCAGTCATTACATAATATAAATATATATACCTGTCCGGCTGCAGTACTAGTGATATTATATATATATATATATATATATTAATTTCATCTCATTATCATCCAGTCTATATTAGCAGCAGACACAGTACGGTAGTCCACGGCTGTAGCTACCTCTGTGTCGGCAGTCGCTCGTCCATCCATAATTGTATACCACCTACCCGTGGTTTTTTTTTTCTCTTTCTTCTTGATACATACAGCTACTATAGTAGCTTACTGTAGCAGTCTGCGGTGCTGCTGAGCTGACAGTGTCCAGCAGGTCCGTCATCAGTCATTACATAATATAAATATATATACCTGTCCGGCTGCAGTACTAGTGATATTATATATATATATATATATAAATTTCATCTCATTATCATCCAGTCTATATTAGCAGCAGACACAGTACGGTAGTCCACGGCTGTAGCTACCTCTGTGTCGGCAGTCGCTGGTCCATCCATAATTGTATACCACCTACCCGTGGTTTTTTTTTTCTCTTTCTTCTTGATACATACAACTACTATAGAAGCTTACTGTAGCAGTCTGCGGTGCTGCTGAGCTGACAGTGTCCAGCAGGTCCGTCATCAGTCATTACATAATATAAATATATATACCTGTCCGGCTGCAGTACTAGTGATATTATATATATATATATATTAATTTCATCTCATTATCATCCAGTCTATATTAGCAGCAGACACAGTACGGTAGTCCACGGCTGTAGCTACCTCTGTGTCGGCAGTCGCTGGTCCATCCATAATTGTATACCACCTACCCGTGGTTTTTTTTCTTCTCTTTCTTCTTGATTCATACAACTACTATAGTAGCTTACTGTAGCAGTCTGCGGTGCTGCTGAGCTGACAGTGTCCAGCAGGTCCGTCATCAGTCATTACATAATATAAATATATATACCTGTCCGGCTGCAGTACTAGTGATATTATATATATATATATATATTAATTTCATCTCATTATCATCCAGTCAATATTAGCAGCAGACACAGTACGGTAGTCCACGGCTGTAGCTACCTCTGTGTCGGCAGTCGCTGGTCCATCCATAATTGTATACCACCTACCCGTGGTTTTTTTTTTCTCTTTCTTCTTGATACATACAACTACTATAGTAGCTTACTGTAGCAGTCTGCGGTGCTGCTGAGCTGACAGTGTCCAGCAGGTCCGTCATCAGTCATTACATAATATAAATATATATACCTGTCCGGCTGCAGTACTAGTGATATTATATATATATATATATATATATATTAATTTCATCTCATTATCATCCAGTCTATATTAGCAGCAGACACAGTACGGTAGTCCACGGCTGTAGCTACCTCTGTGTCGGCAGTCGCTCGTCCATCCATAATTGTATACCACCTACCCGTGGTTTTTTTTTTCTCTTTCTTCTTGATACATACAACTACTATAGTAGCTTACTGTAGCAGTCTGCGGTGCTGCTGAGCTGACAGTGTCCAGCAGGTCCGTCATCAGTCATTACATAATATAAATATATATACCTGTCCGGCTGCAGTACTAGTGATATATATATATATATTAATTTCATCTCATTATCATCCAGTCTATATTAGCAGCAGACACAGTACGGTAGTCCACGGCTGTAGCTACCTCTGTGTCGGCAGTCGCTGGTCCATCCATAATTGTATACCACCTACCCGTGTTTTTTTTTCTCTTTCTTCTTGATACATACAACTACTATAGTAGCTTACTGTAGCAGTCTGCGGTGCTGCTGAGCTGACAGTGTCCAGCAGGTCCGTCATCAGTCATTACATAATATAAATATATATACCTGTCCGGCTGCAGTACTAGTGATATTATATATATATATATATATATATTAATTTCATCTCATTATCATCCAGTCTATATTAGCAGCATACACAGTACGGTAGTCCACGGCTGTAGCTACCTCTGTGTCGGCAGTCGCTCGTCCATCCATAAGTATACTAGTATCCATCCATCTCCATTGTTTACCTGAGGTGCCTTTTAGTTGTGCCTATTAAAATATGGAGAACAAAAATGTTGAGGTTCCAAAATTAGGGAAAGATCAAGATCCACTTCCACCTCGTGCTGAAGCTGCTGCCACTAGTCATGGCCGAGACGATGAAATGCCAGCAACGTCGTCTGCCAAGACCGATGCCCAATGTCATAGTACAGAGCATGTAAAATCCAAAACACCAAATATCAGTAAAAAAAGGACTCCAAAATCTAAAATAAAATTGTCGGAGGAGAAGCGTAAACTTGCCAATATGCCATTTACCACACGGAGTGGCAAGGAACGGCTGAGGCCCTGGCCTATGTTCATGGCTAGTGGTTCAGCTTCACATGAGGATGGAAGCACTCAGCCTCTCGCTAGAAAAATGAAAAGACTCAAGCTGGCAAAAGCACCGCAAAGAACTGTGCGTTCTTCGAAATCCCAAATCCACAATGAGAGTCCAATTGTGTCGGTTGCGATGCCTGACCTTCCCAACACTGGACGTGAAGAGCATGCGCCTTCCACCATTTGCATGCCCCCTGCAAGTGCTGGAAGGAGCACCCGCAGTCCAGTTCCTGATAGTCAGATTGAAGATGTCAGTGTTGAAGTACACCAGGATGAGGAGGATATGGGTGTTGCTGGCGCTGGGGAGGAAATTGACAAGGAGGATTCTGATGGTGAGGTGGTTTGTTTAAGTCAGGCACCCGGGGAGACACCTGTTGTCCGTGGGAGGAATAGGGCCGTTGACATGGCTGGTGAAAATACCAAAAAAATCAGCTCTTCGGTGTGGAAGTATTTCAACAGAAATGCGGACAACATTTGTCAAGCCGTGTGTTGCCTTTGTCAAGCTGTAATAAGTAGGGGTAAGGACGTTAACCACCTCGGAACATCCTCCCTTATACGTCACCTGCAGCGCATTCATAATAAGTCAGTGACAAGTTCAAAAACTTTGGGCGACAGCGGAAGCAGTCCACTGACCAGTAAATCCCTTCCTCTTGTAACCAAGCTCACGCAAACCACCCCACCAACTCCCTCAGTGTCAATTTCCTCCTTCCCCAGTAATGCCAATAGTCCTGCAGGCCATGTCACTGGCAATTCTGACGAGTCCTCTCCTGCCTGGGATTCCTCCGATGCATCCTTGCGTGTAACGCCTACTGCTGCTGGCGCTGCTGTTGTTGCTGCTGGGAGTCGATGGTCATCCCAGAGGGGAAGTCGTAAGCCCACTTTTACTACTTCCACCAAGCAATTGACTGTCCAACAGTCCTTTGCGAGGAAGATGAAATATCACAGCAGTCATCCTGTTGCAAAGCGGATAACTGAGGCCTTGACAACTATGTTGGTGTTAGACGTGCGTCCGGTATCCGCCGTTAGTTCACAGGGAACTAGACAATTTCTTGAGGTAGTGTGCCCCCGTTACCAAATACCATCTAGGTTCCACTTCTCTAGGCAGGCGATACCGAGAATGTACAGGGACGTCAGAAAAAGACTCACCAGTGTCCTAAAAAATGCAGTTGTACCCAATGTCCACTTAACCACGGACATGTGGACAAGTGGAGCAGGGCAGGGTCAGGACTATATGACTGTGACAGCCCACTGGGTAGATGTATAGACTCCCGCCGCAAGAACAGCAGCGGCGGCACCAGTAGCAGCATCTCGCAAACGCCAACTCTTTCCTAGGCAGGCTACGCTTTGTATCACCGGTTTCCAGAATACGCACACAGCTGAAAACCTCTTACGGCAACTGAGGAAGATCATCGCGGAATGGCTTACCCCAATTGGACTCTCCTGTGGATTTGTGGCATCGGACAACGCCAGCAATATTGTGTGTGCATTAAATATGGGCAAATTCCAGCACGTCCCATGTTTTGCACATACCTTGAATTTGGTGGTGCAGAATTTTTTAAAAAACGACAGGGGCGTGCAAGAGATGCTGTCGGTGGCCAGAAGAATTGCGGGACACTTTCGGCGTACAGGCACCACGTACAGAAGACTGGAGCACCACCAAAAACGCCTGAACCTGCCCTGCCATCATCTGAAGCAAGAAGTTGTAACGAGGTGGAATTCAACCCTCTATATGCTTCAGAGGTTGGAGGAGCAGCAAAAGGCCATTCAAGCCTATACAATTGAGCACGATATAGGAGGTGGATTGTACCTGTCTCAAGCGCAGTGGAGAATGATTTCAACGTTGTGCAAGGTTCTGCAACCTTTTGAACTTGCCACACGTGAAGTCAGTTCAGACACTGCCAGCCTGAGTCAGGTCATTCCCCTCATCAGGCTTTTGCAGAAGAAGCTGGAGGCATTAAAGGAGGAGCTAAAAGGGAGCGATTCCGCTAGGCATGTGGGACTTGTGGATGGAGCCCTTAATTCGCTTAACAAGGATTCACGGGTGGTCAATCTGTTGAAATCAGAGCACTACATTTTGGCCACCGTGCTCGATCCTAGATTTAAAACCTACCTTGGATCTCTCTTTCCGGCAGACACAAGTCTGCTGGGGTTCAAAGACCTGCTGGTGAGAAAATTGTCAAGTCAAGCGGAACGCGACCTGTCAACATCTCCTCCTTCACATTCTCCCGCAACTGTGGGTGCGAGGAAAAGGCTCAGAATTCCAAGCCCACCCGCTGGCGGTGATGCAGGGCAGTCTGGAGCGACTGCTGATGCTGACATCTGGTCCGGACTGAAGGAACTGACAACGATTACGGACATGTCGTCTACTGTCACTGCATATGATTCTCTCACCATTGAAAGAATGGTGGAGGATTATATGAGTGACCGCATCCAAGTAGGCACGTCAGACAGTCCGTACTTATACTGGCAGGAAAAAGAGGCAATTTGGAGGCCCTTGCACAAACTGGCTTTATTCTACCTAAGTTGCCCTCCCACAAGTGTGTACTCCGAAAGAGTGTTTAGTGCCGCCGCTCACCTTGTCAGCAATCGGCGTACGAGGTTACTTCCAGAAAATGTGGAGAAGATGATGTTCATTAAAATGAATTATAATCAATTCCTCCGTGGAGACATTGACCAGCAGCAATTGCCTCCACAAAGTACACAGGGAGCTGAGATGGTGGATTCCAGTGGGGACGAATTGATAATCTGTGAGGAGCGGGATGTACACGGTGAAATATCGGAGGATGATTAAGAGGTGGACATCTTGCCTCTGTAGAGCCAGTTTGTGCAAGGAGAGATTAATTGCTTCTTTTTCGGTGGGGGTCCAAACCAACCCGTCATTTCAGTCACAGTCGTGTGGCAGACCCTGTCACTGAAATGATGGGTTGGTTAAAGTGTGCATGTCCTGTTTATACAACATAAGGGTGGGTGGGAGGGCCCAAGGACAATTCCATCTTGCACCTCTTTTTTCTTTCATTTTTATTTGCGTCATGTGCTGTTTGGGGAGTGTTTTTTGGAAGGGCCATCCTGTGTGACACTGCAGTGCCACTCCTAGATGGGCCAGGTGTTTGTGTCGGCCACTAGGGTCGCTTAGCTTACTCACACAGCTACCTCATTGCGCCTCTTTTTTTCTTCTTTGCGTCATGTGCTGTTTGGGGAGTGTTTTTTGGAAGGGCCATCCTGCGTGACACTGCAGTGCCACTCCTAGATGGGCCAGGTGTTTGTGTCGGCCACTAGGGTCGCTGAGCTTACTCACACAGCTACCTCATTGCGCCTCTTTTTTTCTTCTTTGCGTCATGTGCTGTTTGGGGAGTGTTTTTTGGAAGGGCCATCCTGCGTGACACTGCAGTGCCACTCCTAGATGGGCCAGGTGTTTGTGTCGGCCACTAGGGTCGCTTAGCTTACTCACACAGTGATAAAGCTAAATATTTATCTTATATAAAACCCTTTGTGAGGTCTAAGAACACTGTACGCTATTTCCGTATGGAGTACCGTAAGGGTACGCTCTTTGCGTAACGATCGCTTAGCCGTGGTCGAGACGCTCAAGCGTCACGTTCGCTCACGGCCAAGAGATCACAGGCAGGCACGCTATTGGCTGCCGACTAACGTAATGATTCGCTATAGCGTAGCGGCCGCTCGGGACCACGAGGAGATCACCAGCGGCGCAGACGCTCACAATGTTAAACCTTTATATCTAAACCATAAACAATGTAATATGCTGTAAAACCTTAGTGTAGAGATAGGGTGTAGATGCAACACAGTGTAACCTTATTAACTTAAAAGCTGTTTGAGCGTCACCGACGCTCTGAGAATACTTAACACTATAAGAAATACACAGATACCGTGCTTAGGGTCCAACGCCTAATATATATATATTATGAATGTTATACTTGCAAAAGAATTAATACAATACAAGTCATACACTACAATGTAACATAGACTACCTAACCAGATAACTACACATGAAATACAATACAATACTCTTACGTTTTAAGGGATTACGAGAGAAAGAGGAGAAGAGAGAGAGAGAGAGAGATATGGCCCATAACAACTAGAAAGACAATATGATTGCGGAGAAAACTTACGCACAAAGGAAATGATCGCATGCGCCTCTGGACATCCAGCTCCCGATTTTCAGCAATGATAACCGTTGAAGAGTGAGAGCTGGATGTGATCGGCTTGTCTATTTATGCCCCACACACAATACAATTCAATGGTCCCTACAATCTCATTGTTCATTGGACACAGGAATTCCTCCTCGCATTATAACAAAAGGTCATAGGTTGATTCATACAGGTGGGCTGTGACGATTTCCAACAGCTCAGGTGGGAGGGAAACTGGGTTTCCCGCCGCATGGATAAGTAAGTGCAAATACAGTAAATGTTCATAAACTTCTTATGTCCATAACTATTCGCACGAGCGATTAATCTGCTTCAAACCAACACCGGAATATTGCTAATTAAATACTCTTCCGATGGATACTAAACACCACTGTATTACTCCTGTCTGACCCTTCGTATCAAACAAAGGGGGATTTCTCTGTCCATGAACATTCTACATTAACCAAACTTTCAGATTCTATCAAAGGGACCATGATCTACAAAATACATTATATAGTGGAAATATGTAACGATTGAGTCGCACGCTACGAGCACATGAACTCTACCATAAATGCACATACCGCGCGCCTGCGGGTGCCCGCAACAGCGAGTATGCGCACGCACGGGAGAGCGCACGCATGCGCAGCGCAGACCTGTGTGAGGTGCAAATATGGCAGTGTGCATAGAGATATTTTTCTGACTTTGACAGTCCACCCTTTGGCAGTCAACAATAACTGCCACTTCCTAAAACATTTCATAAAAGAGAAAAATATATGTCAGGGGTTAATACATTTACATGGTTGGGTAGGGGAGGAGAGGAGAAGGTAGGAAAAGGGTATGACCTAGTGAGATAGCAGAAGCATGTGTGTATGAATCCATGTTTGGGGGTCATGTATCATCGTGCCGTACGTGTTTTAAATCAAGCTTCGAGGCATTGCGAAGTATACATTTGAATTCCTTCTTATCCCGTGGTACGGGTCTGTGGATGGGCTGTCAAACTTTACCGAGCTCTTTTCGGATTTTGGTTGCAACAAAATGGGGAGCACATTTTAGTTGATGATACATGAATGGGGGAATATGTGATTGCTGATATCTGTGCCTGTATTTCCTATACTATGTGTGTAATTACCTGAAGGTTGTAGAGATGAAGAAAAGACATAATTACGGTAAATGCAGTGGTATTCTATGTCAGGTAAATGAACATTTGTCGGTTGAAGTCTTGTTCGGTGTCTGTTGAATGCAGTCTTCTTTGTGCTTTTGCCCATAAGGTGCGAGCAAAAGCTTTGTCAATGTCCATAGATTTACAAAAGTGTTGGGCTAGCGTAATTTTAAAATTTCTAGGGAAACTGGGGATCTATGGCAAAGTTCATCAAAAATCTGTGTATCAGGTTGTCAAAACTTCTTCTTTAATCCATCTGTTGTCTGTATATCGGCTCATCAAATTCCTCGTCCAAGTGGGTCTTTTTACCTTGGAGAAAAACGGAAAAACAGGTGAAAGAAACGGACCGTATAATCGCATTTTCATTACATCATTGTTTCTACCGTCGGGTCATAAATCAAATCCATGGGAATTACAGTTTCCTCACTCCTTAAACTCATCACCCTGGTACTTCGTTTGCACTTCGTTAAAGCCTGACCGCATCTAAATATCAAGCCAATCGTTATGATAACACCTAAGATACATAGGAGAAACTTCCCAACATCCATTATGACTCCTTGCGCCCATTCTCCTAAACCGGAGAACCAATTTCGCGGGTTCAACCATGACACCCAACCAGTCAGCTCATTACCTACAGCAGCAAGGGTGAGATTGTGTCTCCTGCGAAATTCCCACTTCAGTTGGAGAATATCGTCCATCTTTTGGTCTATGACCTCGACCGGGTCCTCGGTACTATTCGTTATATATGTGCAACATTTCACGCCGTACTGCGTTGCCAGTGTGACACAATATCCACCTGTTACTGCCGTGAGATAATTGAGAATCATTCTATGCTGAACTAGTTCTGTTTTATAAGCTTGAAGTTCTCTTCCAGTATACCTAAACGTGTCATCATACATTTCTGTGATATTGTCTAACAAATTTGCGAGCGCAGATATGTATTTATAATTCAACACTCCTCTGGCGGTGCGAGTGAAATCTAACGCGATTAGAAACTGAATCCCGGTGGATTCATGGATCATGTCAGAGGCCGGATGCTCTGTTCTTTCTATCAGGTGCCGTTTAACTACGTGCTCGTAATGGGTGTGAGTATAAGGAGCTTGGGCAACACGGTGTATATCTTTCATTTTGGCATGTGATACAGTCATTACTTCAGGCAATACTTTTCCAATATAACACAATCCTTCAGAGTTTGGGGCAAGCCACTTATACGCCTTCCTCCCGCATATGAAATATGCATCATCGGGGAGAACATATGGGACGGAGTAGGACATAACCATATTACACATCTTCCATGTGAAATCTCCTAACCCTAATTCTCCCATCTGTCTAGTACACGTATCAGCTTGTACGATATGTGCACAGTATCCTGGTGATACCTCTCCAACTCTCGTAATCCTACTTCCTAGGGTATACCTATATCGGAAAGATTTTCCTCTACTGGCTATGTGGCGTATAAGCTCTGTATCTGTCGGCATTCTATCTGCTCTATATGAAAAGGTCATGGTTTGGTTGCTCCATGACACTTCCCAATTTCCCGGCTTTCGGGGATTGGAAATGTTAAAACATATGAGGGATCTATCCACATGATATTGGTGGAGCTTCAAACTAGGAGGACTGGAGATATTAAACCTCCTGTCCACCGGCCTCCCACCACTTAGCTCAAGTACCTCCCCTATCGTTAAAGGAAATGGTACTAGTCCTGATTTGCTATGACCTTGAGGTACTTGAGAGCATACCCAACAATCTGTTTGATTTAACACACTACCCACTAAGGAGTGATAGTCACTCAAGGGATGCCGGTCCATGTGGATATTAAAACTGGATTGGCATTTCTTGATGCACCCATCCTCAACTACGTTGTCACAGAGCCTACAGATACAGTTTTCTTCAGCTAACAATCCTTCACAATTCCTTCTATGGTCAATGCTACCGGATCGTTTTCTGATACTCGCCTTTGCTTGTTGATTATGTTGTTCTCGGAAAACTACGCCTCCATCTCTGTCATCAGAACCCATTCCAGAACCTCTCTCGACCTCCATGGTACTCTCGCCGGAACAGACTGCTCTGGTTAACATCATGGTCAACAGGAAAATCCGGATCACAGTCTCTTGGGGCAAGTCCATCTTATAGGAGGAAACGGAGAAGAATGAGAAGGGGAAAAAATAATTGAGGGAGAGGGGATGGGAAGTGGAGAAAAACAATAAAAGGGAACAGGGAATCGACAACTGCTTTTGATCTTGTGATTCTCAATGCTCAGGTGCCGCCTCAGTCCTCCTGGAACAGACACTCCAGTGATACAACTTCCTCTACCGTCTGTTCCTTATCACGGGACCTCTCTGGATCAGCAACCCTCTTACAATGGGACGAATGAACCCAAGTCCCTCTCTCGGCAACCTTCAATGCTGTAGTGCTAGTCAATAAGACTTGGTATGGTCCTTCCCATCTGTCAATAAGGCAACCTGAGCGTAGAAAATTCCGTATCATTACATAATCCCCAGGTTCAATGTCATGACAATTACTATCTGGTAAATCAGGAATCACTAACTTCAAATTATCATTTTGATTCCTTAGCTGTTTACTCATATTAACCAGGTACTTTACAGTCACTTCATTGTTACACTTCAAATCATCCTGAGGGTTAATCATAACATGCGGTTGTCGACCAAACAAGATTTCAAAGGGAGACAGATTAAGAGGGGATCTGGGAGTGGTTCTGATGCTGTACAGTACAATGGGTAAAGCTTCTGGCCATGGCAATCCTGTTTCTGCCATAACTTTGCTCAGTTTATTTTTAATAGTGCTGTTCACTCTTTCTACCTTCGCACTCGCCTGTGGACGGTATGGAGTGTGCAGCTTGCTATCAATTCCCATCAACTTACACATTCCTTGAAAGACATCACCTGTAAAATGGGTACCCCTATCACTTTCAATTATTCTAGGGATACCATATCTACATACAAATTCCTGCACAATTTTCTTAGCAGTAAACATAGCGGTATTTGTGGCCGCAGGAAATGCTTCGACCCAATTTGAAAAAACATCTATACAAACAAGTACATATTTCAAATTTCGACAAGGGGGTAATTGAATGAAGTCAATCTGTATTACCTGGAAAGGGCCGCCTGCAGGTGGGATATGAGATGGTTCTGTTGGTATTGCTTTTCCGATGTTCTTTCTCAAACAGGTAAGGCATGACATTGCTCTCTTACCTGCATGAGATGAAAATCCTGGGGCGCACCAATATGCTCTTACCAACTTGCACATTCCCTCCTTGCCCAGATGAGTCAGCCCGTGAGCTGCCTCAGCTAAACATGGGAGATATGCTCTGGGGGCCATCGGTTTACCTTGTCCATCCGTCTAGAGTCCTGAGGACTCCTGGCCATATCCCTTTGCCTTCCAGACTGCCTTTTCCTGTGTGGAACACAAATTTTGCATCTCACACAACTTCTGTGTGTTGATGGTATTAAATACCATCAGTTGTGTGGTGTCTGTCTGTCTGGGGGTACCAGCTGCTAACTTAGCTGCTTCGTCTGCTCGGCTGTTACCAAGTGATACTGGGTCTTGGCTATATGTGTGTGCTTTACACTTGATAACAGCCACTCTGTCGGGTTCCTGTATCGCTGTTAGAAGCCTTTTGATGTGAGCTGCATGCGCTATCGGTGTACCAGCTGCCGTCATGAAATTTCTGAGGCGCCATAGGGCTCCGAAATCATGGACTACCCCGAATGCGTATCTAGAGTCGGTGTAGATATTGGCTGATTTGCCCTTAGCCAATTCACATGCTCTGGTTAGGGCGACCAGTTCAGCAACCTGGGCTGAGTGAGGTGGGCCTAGCGGTTCCGCTTCTATGGTGCCTTGGTCATCTACGACTGCGTATCCAGTACACAAGTCTCCCGAGTCTGACTGTCTGTGACAACTACCGTCCGTGTAGAAAGTTAGATCTACATCTTCCAGTGGGTTGTCACTGATGTCAGGCCTTGCGGTAAAATTTTGGGTCAAATATTCCATACAATCATGTGTGTCTTCCTTTGTGTTAAATTCTCCTTCCCCACCACTCTCATCCTCCACCCTTTGTGCCTGTCCAGGCACACCTGGGAGATATGTTGCAGGATTTAATGCACTGCATCTCCTTATGGTGATGTTTACGGGGGCCATTAGTGCCAATTCCCATCTTGTAAACCGCGCTGATGAGACGTGCCTGGTTTGGGCAGAATTTAGCAAGGCTGACACTGCATGTGGTGTATGAATTGTGAGGTTGTGACCTAGCACTACATCTTCGTTTTTCGTTACTAGCAATGCTATCGCAGCAACGCTTCGCAAGCATGTGGGGAGGGATCGCGCTACCGTGTCTAGCTGAGCGCTGTAGTATGCTACCGGCCTGCTGGCATCACCGTGCTTTTGGGTTAAGACGCCTGCCGCGCAACCAGCACTTTCTGTTCCGTACAGCTCAAAGGGTTTCCCATAGTCTGGCATACCTAATGCTGGTGCCTGCGTTAGGCACTGTTTAAGTCTCTCAAATGCCATCTCGGACTCGTCTGTATGCGAAATCCGATCAGGTTTGTTTGAGGAGACCATCTCCTGCAAAGGTAACGCTAGAATGGAAAACCCTGGGATCCAGTTACGGCAATACCCATACATTCCTAAAAATGTTCTGATCTGTTGCTGGGTTTGTGGCAGAGTCATGTCTCTAATTGCTTGAATTCTATCAGCGGTCAGGTGTCTCAGTCCTTGTGTTAGACAGTGTCCCAAATATTTTACCTTAGCTTGGCATAATTGCAACTTGTCTTTGGAAACCTTGTGTCCTGTGTCTGAAAGATGAAACAGGAGCTGTTTCGTATCCTTCAGGGATGCTTACAATGAATCAGAACACAGTAGTAGATCATCCACGTACTGTATTAATACTGATCCATTCTCTGGTTGGAAAGACTGTAAACAATCATGCAAAGCCTGGGAAAATATACTTGGACTGTCTATGAAACCTTGTGGTAATCGAGTCCATGTGTATTGGACTCCTCTGTATGTGAATGCAAACAAATATTGACTGTCAGGGTGCAGAGGTACCGAAAAGAAAGCGGAGCAGAGGTCAATAACAGTGAAAAATTTCGCAGTGGGAGGGATTTGCATAAGGATGACAGCTGGATTTGGCACTACGGGGAACTGACTCTCAACTATTTTGTTAATCCCCCTTAGATCCTGCACTAGCCTGTAACCCCTCCCCCCACTCTTTTTAACAGGGAAGATGGGACTATTGGCAGTGCTGGACGTTCTTACCAGAATGCCCTGTTGTAGCAAGCGCTCTATTACGGGATACACTCCTAACTCCACCTCTGGCTTCAGAGGGTACTGTGGGATTTTTGGAGCTATCCTACCATCTTTTACTTGTACAACTACCGGAGCTACGTTTGCCATTAATCCAGTGTCCTGTCCATCTTTAGTCCAAAGTGACTCTGGTATTTGGGATGTCATTTCCTCTACTTGGGATGGAGTCCTATTTGTCATAATGGTATGTGACATTAATTTTGACGGGGAGTCTAACATGTCTCGCACTTCCTGAGCGTGATTCTCAGGTATGTCCAAGAATACACCTTCAGGAGTACAATAAATGACGCACCCCATTTTGCACAATAAGTCTCTTCCCAGGAGATTAGTCGGTGCCGATGCAGCCAGCAAAAAGGAATGCTTGGTATGTAACGGCCCTACTGTAATCTCGGCTGGTTTGCTAACAGGGTAGTGCTGGACTACTCCTGTTACTCCTATGGCTGGAATTGTCTTACCAGTGGTTCTCATGCCCACTGTCGAATTTATCACTGATTTGGCCGCCCCTGTGTCTACAAGAAAGTTTAATGATTTACCAGCTACATTGATTGCAATTTCAGGTTCACTCCCAAGACTTGCAATCAATTTTACTGGCTGCAGATTACAGGTATGGCCACACCCCTATTGGGTATGGTGACCTCCCTGAATCCCGCTGGCAGCAACTGTTTGTGAAGGGGTTAAATGGGAACTACCAGTGGCTTGCCAGTCTCTGTTCGGGGGGTATCTTTTTGTTTCCCCTGTATGTGGCTCATAACTCCGTCTCTGCGGACCCTGCTCCCAATGTCGTGTGTCGTGTCGTTGTCTAGGGGGTTGATATGAGTTTTGTGAATTTTTCACTCTACAATCTCGTGCCATGTGTCCCTGTCTATGACAAGAAAAACAAGTTACCACATTTGACTTACCCACAGGGTTTGGTGATTTATACAAAGGCTGCCTTGTGGTCAGGGCCTGTATACTTACGGCCATTAACTTATCACCTTGTGACTCCCTGTGTCGGGTGATATTCCGGTCGTGATCAATAGCAGCCTCTCTCAAAGTAGCCACCGACAGACCTCGCCAACATGGTTGCGTGGTCTGCACTCTTGTCTTTAATGTCTCTTTTAAACCATCCATTAGTACAGATACTGCTACTTCTCGATGGTTTATGTTTGTTTTAATGTCCTCTATACCTGTGTACTTTGCCATTTCTAGTAATGCCCTGTGAAAATATTCTGCAAATATTCTGCAGCAGTTTCTGACTCTTTCTGTCTAATGGAGAAAATCTTGTTCCACTTAACTACCGCTGGGAAATACTCCTTCAACTGTAAACTTATTCTTTTTACGTTATCTTTGTTGTACACATCTGTAAGAGGTACATCCTGATCTAATCCACAGTCAGCCAAAAATTGAGCTGCGTCGACATTTGAGGGTAAACATGCCCTCAGCAATACCTGCCAGTCTTTGTTATTGGGCTCTAAAGTGTTCCCTAGGTCTCTGATGTATTTCTGGCTGGCAACTAAGTCTTTCCTAGGGTCAGGGAATTCAGACACTATGGTTCTTAATTCCATTCGGGAAAATGGGCTGTACATGGCAATGTTCCTAACAGGAGTGATTCGTGTCAGTTTTCCCATTTGGCACTGCTATTACCCTAACAGGATTAAGTCTACTAACATCACTCTGTGTAGGTTCTACAGCCTGTGGTGAAATGGTTTCAGCATAGTGTATGGTGCCGTACTTACCTGTAGATACGACCTCACCTATCCCTCCGCTAGGGGCTTTTGTTACTAATCTCGTGGGTGGAGCCGTGCCTACTGTTGTCTCTGCTATGGTGGCTGCTAGAGAGAGCGCTGATATTGTTGCCGATTCGTCTTCTTGATCACACTCCTGGGGAAAGTTCAAAACAGGGTACAACTTGCACGGGTTAATACTTGCATTGGTTAACTTATTAACATTTACACAGTTGCTAAGTGTTTGTTTGTTACACCCTAATGCGTCATTCTCCGCAACCAATTTCTCTCCTGATATGTATGGTGGCGGCGGGGCTGTCGCTATCAATTTCTTGATAGGATTAGATCCTGCCGCCAAAGCCAATCCTCTCTGTATTTCACCCTCCTGTTGCCATAACTGCAAATAATCATAATGTTGGATTCGTCTTTTTGATGATTTAATGAGACATATCCTCCTCCTTAAATTTTGCAACACTTCTGGGCTGAAGCTACCTACTCTTGGGAATTTCTCCCCGTCATGCACTGTCATTCTCTCCCATTCATCACATAAAACCTCTGTATGTGAACCATATTTTTCACACATTACGTACCTTGCCGACCCGACTGGTCGGTTCACTGAATCAACCCGAACCGAGGTTGATCGCCCCCTTCCTGAACAATTGGCCCCCATAACTTGCAGGCGTTGCTTTCACCACCTCTGACCTTATTTCAGGGTCTTCAGCGAACCCTTGCAAAAACCAAAATGTTCACGATAGGCTGACGGTGGCGGTTTACCGAGTACCCCACTCACTCGCCCACGCCGACCAATACGACCCACACACTGCCTTAGTGCTGGCGTACTCGACCCAGGGCCCCTATGAACCTCTATTTACTGGAACATGCGAGGGATATCCGCAGAACACTTACTCTTTCCAGTAACTATTGGTTGTTGGACAATTCCTGAGTGACCAGCGAACTTCCCTTCAGAAAATAAAAAATTACACAAATCACATCAGAGTGTACAAATAGTTTTACGACCGGGATCATACACAAATGGTACTGGTCAGATTAACTAATGTACACAATTACGTGCGGTACAATCGTTCAGCACATAAGCAACTAATCTTATGTGCTGAGCGACCAGTGGAATCGAAAATTTCGGCTGCGAATTCCTTCAGCCAGAGCTTTATTGGCCTATATGGGTTTTGCACCAACCCCCTGGGTTGTGCCCTTTTTCTCTTTTATGGCAGACTACTTAGTCTGCTGTACCTGGACCTCCCGGTCTGTAGTATGACCTCCTGGTCTACTATACTCTACTGCTCAAATTTTATGTTTAACCAGAGATGCCTCCCTAGCCACCATGCACGTCACTTACATGTATGTACCTCTGCGAGAACTCGACTTCTTGTGGTTCAACCTGTAAAATTGTATAAACTTATATATACAAAACACTCACTCACCACACGTACACTTTTGCTTCTATTTCTATTTCTGCGCAGAAATTTTCTTTAGACCAGATGTGTTGTGAATTTGGAGAAGGATCTGTTAATCTAAATTTCGGACACTAAAATAGATTTGCGCTATTTATCGCCTGATGCGCTACTTATCGCCTGTTGCGCTATTTATCGCCTGTTGCGCTACTTAAAAATCAACACTGTCGTGTGACTTGAGTTACGTGGGCGTACCCAGACGCTCCGTTGCGTAATTTACGCTGCGTGCGTCGGCCTTTGCGTACGCGAGTCTCAGCCCTTTGTTAGAGACACGTGTACACAAAACCAATGTCCACCGTAACACAACTAACACTTTTATCAATGTAGATGATCCTCGATCGTCTACTGCGCAACACACCAATCTCTCCTTTTACCTTAGGTAGAGTTGCGTGTGGGTTTTACACTTTAACTATAAAATAGCGACAAATCTCTCTTAGCACGTTTTATCAATTATAAAATGGCAAACAGGAGAGTGATATATGGAAATACACGAATGAAAAAGAAATGCAGATATGTGCGTGTGTACGCAAGACAGAAATAAACAGTTTTAAAAGACACTAGCGTGTTGTTCTTACCTCCGGTTCCGGATTCCTTCAGCACCCTTTACTAAGCGAAGCAGACGCTTATCCCGTCAGCACTGCGAAGAATATGATCTCCCGCCCTTTGCTGATGGATAATGTCTGCTGAAATTACCTAGCAGAGATATGTGAAGGACAGGACGAGCCGCCAATTGATAAAGCTAAATATTTATCTTATATAAAACCCTTTGTGAGGTCTAAGAACACTGTACGCTATTTCCGTATGGAGTACCGTAAGGGTACGCTCTTTGCGTAACGATCGCTTAGCCGTGGTCGAGACGCTCAAGCGTCACGTTCGCTCACGGCCAAGAGATCACAGGCAGGCACGCTATTGGCTGCCGACTAACGTAATGATTCGCTATAGCGTAGCGGCCGCTCTGGACCACGAGGAGATCACCAGCGGCGCAGACGCTCACAATGTTAAACCTTTATATCTAAACCATAAACAATGTAATATGCTGTAAAACCTTAGTGTAGAGATAGGGTGTAGATGCAACACAGTGTAACCTTATTAACTTAAAAGCTGTTTGAGCGTCACCGACGCTCTGAGAATACTTAACACTATAAGAAATACACAGATACCGTGCTTAGGGTCCAACGCCTAATATATATATATTATGAATGTTATACTTGCAAAAGAATTAATACAATACAAGTCATACACTACAATATAACATAGACTACCTAACCAGATAACTACACATGAAATACAATACAATACTATTACGTTTTAAGGGATTACGAGAGAAAGAGGAGAAGAGAGAGAGAGAGAGAGATATGGCCCATAACAACTAGAAAGACAATATGATTGCGGAGAAAACTTACGCACAAAGGAAACGATCGCATGCGCCTCTGGACATCCAGCTCCCGATTTTCAGCAATGATAACCGTTGAAGAGTGAGAGCTGGATGTGATCGGCTTGTCTATTTATGCCCCACACACAATACAATTCAATGGTCCCTACAATCTCATTGTTCATTGGACACAGGAATTCCTCCTCGCATTATAACAAAAGGTCATAGGTTGATTCATACAGGTGGGCTGTGACGATTTCCAACAGCTCAGGTGGGAGGGAAACTGGGTTTCCCGCCGCATGGATTAATAAGTGCAAATACAGTAAATGTTCATAAACTTCTTATGTCCATAACTATTCGCACGAGCGATTAATCCGCTTCAAACCAACACCGGAATATTGCTAATTAAATACTCTTCCGATGGATACTAAACACCACTGTATTACTCCTGTCTGACCCTTCGTATCAAACAAAGGGGGATTTCTCTGTCCATGAACATTCTACATTAACCAAACTTTCAGATTCTATCAAAGGGACCATGATCTACAAAAGACATTATATAGTGGAAATATGTAACGATTGAGTCGCACGCTACGAGCACATGAACTCTACCGTAAATGCACATACCGCGCGCCCGCGGGTGCCCGCAACAGCGAGTATGCGCACGCACGGGAGAGCGCACGCATGCGCAGCGCAGACCTGTGTGAGGTGCAAATATGGCAGTGTGCATATTTTTCTGACTTTGACAACAGCTACCTCATTGCGCCTCTTTTTTTCTTCTTTGTGTCATGTGCTGTTTGGGGAGTGTTTTTTGGAAGGGCCATCCTGCGTGACACTGCAGTGCCACTCCTAGATGGGCCAGGTGTTTGTGTCGGCCACTAGGGTCGCTTAGCTTACTCACACAGCTACCTCATTGCGCCTCTTTTTTTCTTCTTTGCGTCATGTGCTGTTTGGGGAGTGTTTTTTGGAAGGGCCATCCTGCGTGACACTGCAGTGCCACTCCTAGATGGGCCAGGTGTTTGTGTCGGCCACTAGGGTCGCTGAGCTTACTCACACAGCTACCTCATTGCGCCTCTTTTTTTCTTCTTTGCGTCATGTGCTGTTTGGGGAGTGTTTTTTGGAAGGGCCATCCTGCGTGACACTGCAGTGCCACTCCTAGATGGGCCAGGTGTTTGTGTCGGCCACTAGGGTCGCTTAGCTTAGTCATCCAGCGACCTCGGTGCAAATTTTGGGACTAAAAATAATATTGTGAGGTGTGAGGTATTCAGAATAGACTGAAAATGAGTGGAAATTATGGTTTTTGAGGTTAATAATACTTTGGGATCAAAATGACCCCCAAATTCTATGATTTAAGCTGTTTTTTAGTGTTTTTTGAAAAAAACACCCGAATCCAAAACACACCCGAATCCGACAAAAAAAATTCGGTGAGGTTTTGCCAAAACGCGGTCGAACCCAAAACACGGCCGCGGAACCGAACCCAAAACCAAAACACAAAACCCGAAAAATTTCAAGTGCACATCTCTACTAATTTACCAATGGCTATGTACTGATATCTCCGGCGCTCAGCTAAGTAACACTGGCTACTGCAGTTTCCGTTATTCTTGATAGGTTACTGTGGTCTGGCCCAAATAACCAAGATCTGAAAAGCCTCATTTTTTTCTTTTGAGCTTAGCCCCTTTAGCACTAATGCCATCTTCAGATGTCCTTATGGAGACAGCATCACCGGAGAAGGATGGTCTAATCCCAATTTAGCAGCCACCATGAGATACTCCCTTCTCGGACAATGCAATCTCTTCTTTGGGACTGTCTGTTCTAGCCACTGCCCCTGGAAGTTTAAAAAAAATAGTAATAATAATTCCCATCTAAATTAATTTCTTATCACTACGATATACAGCAATAAGGACAAATGCTTTCCAGGGGCCCATCATTCCAATGGTATGCGGTTAAATTACCAGCTGTTGGGATCCCAGCGGTCAGGAGACTGACGCCGGAAACCTGACAACCTTGGAAATGCTGGCGGGCAAATCCCGACCCAAGCCCAGTATTCCCACTCAGGTGGTGGTTCACGCCACCACCCGAGGGGGAATATAATAGTGTGGTGACCACCCCGAAGCATGACGAGCGCAGAGAGCCCGTGAGGGGACATGCTGTGCTCGCTGCCAGGATTCTGGCTGTCAGGTTCCTGGCGTCCCATACCGATCCCTGACTAATTATAACTACATATAATATTGAAACAGCAAAAGAGAACCTCCAAAATGACTATGGCCTAATTCAGATCTGATCGCAGCAGCAAATTCGTTAGCCAATGGGCAAAACCATGTGCAATGCAGGCAGGGCAGGAGGGCAGATATAACATGTGCAGAGAGAGTTAGATGTGGGTGGGGTGTGTTCAAAATGAAATCTAAATTGCAGTGTAAAAATAAAGCAGCCAGTATTTACCCTGCAGAGAAACAAAATAACCCACCCAAATCTAACTCTCTCTGCACATGCTATATCTGCTCCCCACCCCCCCCCCCCCCCCCCCCTGCAGTGCACATGGGGGGTAATTCTGACCTGATCATAGCAGCATCTTTGTTGGCAGATGGGCAAAACCATGTTGCACTGCAGGTGGGGCAGATGTAACATGTGCAGAGAGTTAGATTTGGGTGGGGTGTGTTCAAACTGAAATCTAAATTGCAGTGTAAAAATAAAGCAGCCAGTATTTACCCTGCACAGAAACAAAATAACCCACCCAAATCTAACTCTCTCTGCACATGTTATATCTGCTCCACCTGCAGTGCACATGGTTTTGTTCATTAGCTAACAAATTTGCTGCTGCGATCAGATCTGAATTAGGCCCTCTGTGTGATTCAGGATGATTTTTTCCCCCATTTTTTTTATGTAACCCTGCTATTCAGCAAAGGGTTAATGGAGAAAAATAAATATAAATGTATACAGACTAAAATAAAGCCTATATACACATTTTTTTAAATCAATTTAGAAGCTTTTAGGAGGCTGGAGCTTGACACAAACTGCAGAATTAACTATGTGAATAGGAGACTATTCACATTGTTAAGTAAGGGCATGACTGAGCATGCACAGAACCAAAAACAGAAGATTTTGTTTTTGGATTTACAAAAACAAAGCCTTCTAGAACTTCGCAGTGTGTTACCGCAACTGCTGTTCCTTTGA